>NC_091681.1:22842500-23467500 GCF_030179915.1 Drosophila takahashii
AAAATAGGCTTTCTAATATTTGGTTTTCAAAATTAGGTTTAAATATTTAAGATTTAATCGCCTTTTAATAAATCTCAACACTGATGTACTTTTAAGCATTCTAACTATAAATTGCAGAAGCTATTCTTTTCTACACTGCATTAAATTGGGTAATAAATCACCACAAATTATACTTCACCAACTATGTCTTGTTCCCAAAAAATTATTCAGACCCATTCTACAGGCCATATTTTTAATAACAACTAAAGTCTCACAACAAAGAGGTTTGGCAAACATTGTGACTAATGACGACATGATGGGATGATAATGCATTGTAGAACTGCCGAAATTAATTTGAACTCAGTGTGGGAGTTCTTCGTCCCTTGATCGACATTCTTTGACTTTTAATTCTTACACATCACGAACTTGGAATTCGGTTCTGTTCTGTTATGCTCGTTTGTGCTTTTGCAATTAGCCGCGATGTCAAAGGGGTTCACTCCAGTCATGGCAAAAAGAACAGTGAGAAGGTGTGGGACCCACAGCAGAATTCACACAACAAAAGTACGTATGTACATAGGTGTGTCATCATCATCATCATCTCTGGCTGTGATTCCATTGAAGGTCGCTGAGCCACAAACACACAAACGGCTACAAACATTTGTATCTGCCATTTATGCTCACTGAATCTTTCTCGCTCTCTCGCTATTGGACTAAAATCCCCCTGCTTTCCGCCCACTCGCGGGGGGGCTACACATGTTTAATTGCCAAATTGGTGCAATTCCACATAATTCATGCCGATAGTTGGAGTCGCCACTCAGGCAGTTCTCCATAGCGCTAGTAGAGCTGTTTATTTGGCAAGGTCCCCGGCTTTTGGTTCCAGTGAACTAAGCTTTACGGCTTAGCAAAAGGCAAATAAAGGCGAACCGCGGTTGGGGGCGATTCACACGTTTATTAAGAGGCTTCTTCTTCTCCCAAAGTTGTGCTGCGAATTGAAATGGAAAGTGGAGCGGCTCAGCACACATAATTGATAACGGGCGAGTCATATGCAAATTATTGCGCATACGCACGGGGGCACCGCAAAGGGTGCTAAGAGGAAAGGTAAACACCTTTGAAGCCACAGAAGTAGCTCGAATGATAGCCGCATCCGGTGGTCGCTGGCAAAGTGGCAATTTCGGCTGCTAGCTGCTAGTTGCTACAAATTTGTCAAACCAACAATGCAGCAAGGTCAGCCAAGTCCGCTGAATCCGCTGAGCGATGATGATCACGTTCGCGTCCGGCGTGCGGTCAGCTCTGCCATATCATTGACCTTAAGTGACGAACATGAAGAGCAATGAATAAGCCAAGATTATCACCTTTGGCAGCATTTTATTGCACTTACACAGGCAGCGGCCAAAAACGGATTTGAAGTTCAATTGCAGGCATTTCTGGTGCTCCAGCTTCCTCGGCCCCACTCTCCCCTCCCTTAGCAATCCAATTCGATCTCCATCTCGATCTGCGTTGGACCTACCAAGACGCCCATGGCACAATGTACAACACGACTATTAAAGGTCAAGCTACAAAGCCAGCGCAGTGCCAACGACAACAGCAACACAAAGATGGGACCAAAAATACAAAAAAAGAAACAAAACATAAAAAAACGTTAAGTAAATCAAAGTAAACAAACGGCGCACTTTGTTAATTGTTGAATTTATTTCTATTTCAGTTCGAGTCTCGCTTTCTGCCGTGGCTGCAATCTATTAGAGAATGATCGCAAAGATGCGTCAATCGAAAGACTCAAGACACGAACTGGCCACAAGACAATAAAATGGATTTAACAAGCCGTATATTTGAATATCCATATAGCCCAGGCCGAGGAGGCTTCTTATTGACACTCTTTTCGGCCACCTCTTCAAATTTCCCAAGCGGAGCATGAGCATCGGCAATTTGTTGGCCAACTGCCATTCACTTGCTGCTGCCTCGACTTCTGTCAGGGGTTGTTCTGAAATGCCAAAAAGGTAGCATCATAGCATTGTTTCCCATTTGTTGGCATTGTACTGGTAGGCAACATAAGCGCGACCTTCACTTGGCAATGGAGGAGGAGGAGCAGCTCCTAGCCTCAGGTTGCCCCAGGGCATTCGGCGAACCCGAGTCAAGTGCTCCGCGCAGCCTCTTCAACAATGAAGCCATCAGATCGACAAATATCTTCAATGTGAATTTGGTTCAACGGTTCAATTGTATCGCACATAGGAACTGGTGTGAGTGATTAATTGGTTGGCTTTCGAGGCCCAAAACACACACTGCATGTGTTTGGTCTTGGGATAATGCGAGTGAGTATGGCTGCAGAATAATTCATTTAATATCGAGCGTAAACAACGCAGCCCACAGCGAATTGCTATTGCTATTCAAGTCGAGTTTGGGGCGCTCCCGCTTCGCCGGATGATTATGCCTTTGTACGCCGTGTTAGTCTTTAGATCTGCGCCCCAGCCTCTGATGAATGCTTTCCATTATCCATATAGCCAGGAAAATATGATTGTTAGGTGTCAATCAAAACTTTTGTGTGTCGCGTGTGTGCGCCACGTTGTCGTTGTCAATTAAAGGCGATAAAGTCTCCAATTAAATTTGGAGATGGTAATGGCTTGCGGTTGAATGGCAATTGCTCCATGGAAAATGGTTAACTGCTATTGTTACACCTTGAAAAACTACAAATTGGGATGACGCCAGTCGCCTATTTACAACACGATTTATAATGTAGGAGGTCCTATATCGCCGTACAAATAATCTTTGGATGAATAGCTTTTACTTAGGCATTGCCTAAGAGACTTATAAGAGGTAATATAATCTCTGAAATTCTGACTTAAAATCAAATTGGTGGTATATGTGTAGTACACATTGTGTACCTCAAAACGGTTTTGATTCAAGAAACCTGAGACTAACATTATCTCTGACCTCAAATATTTCATGTATGCTGCCTCTTTTCAAATCAACAGCTGAGGATATCTGTGACCAAAATTAAAATGTGAGTATTTAAACCGGAAATATTTGAATATTTTCTTCTAACTTTTCCATCGATTAACTTAGCCTATTTTTGGGAATCTAATTTCCAAACAAAAATTGTTGCATACTCTTAGGCAAAACAAAAAATGTTTAAAAATTAATCCCTAAGTGAATTGTTAGCTTGGCTTCTTAGCTGTATAAGTCTGTTAACTGGCTTTAAGTTTTTAATTAAAAGGCACTTGAGAATTTCGATTATTTTCTAGATTTATTTCGCTCTGATTGTTTTGGATGGGCGCACCTTACATGCACTCGGGTTTCTTTTATAAATTTATAATTGAAATTGTATTAAATGTTTCGTCAATTAGCTGACAGATTATCTACATTTTAAATTTATTATTTCTTTTTTGGATACATAATCAATCGTTGAATTTTAAGCGGTAATTTTGATAGCTTAGTTTTAGCTGGTTACCAATAGTCGGTTATCATCATACAAGTAGTACAGACTACCTACAGTATTGCCTGCCGAATTGCAAAATATGTATACCTTCGACGTGTACATTTTATGGTAATTGTTTAATTTATAAGTAAATGTTTTTATGCGGGCGACTAGAAATTTCAAGAAAACTTTAAACATACAGTACAATATGTGTTTACGGATACATCCGCTTACGGATTAATTTAATTACTTGCTAAACGATAGGAATCATGAAAATTACTTTATCTTGCATTACTCGTTACGACTAAGGTTCAATTAAATATGGATACAAGCATCTGTTATTCACTTAAATGCTACTTAAGCACTCTTAAACGCAACTATTTAGGCATTTATTCCTCACTCTGTTCGCGAGTGCAACCGAAATGTAACTAAAGTTTGGCGCAACAAACCGAAGCCAATTGGATGGATCGCATTATGCTAAAACGATAAGTATAAGTTAGAGAAATCTTTGGTTGTAACTACAACTGAAATTGAATGTCGAAGCTGACGGGGGGCCATTTGCTTCCTAACTTTGTGCTGGTTAAGGTTTCGGTTTCGGTTTCAGTGTACCCATTCCCAATTCCCTGGAAGTTTGGATGCGGCTATTACGGCTGTTGTGGATTGGTCAATGGGCAAACCTAGTGTCACATACAATATACAATGTATCTATAAATTATCACAGTAAAATAAATAGAAATCTTTTGCTGATGCTGCTGTTTTCTCTGCTCTGTTTTCTGTTTTCTGGGAATCAACCAAGGAGTGCTATAATCCATTCGTAGCTGGTTCAGATTATGGAAGATACGATAGTCATAGTCCACATTTTGGCAAAACTGTTGAACTTCGGACTGGTTCACTGGCTCACTGGTTCAGCAGCGTGTTGGTCACCTCGGAGAAGGAGAGCAGCGGACTGCCGTCGGCGTACGCCCCCCCGGCGGTGGGCGGGGCATAGGCCAGTGCCGTGTGCGCCGTAATGTTCGCCGGATAGAGCAGCTGGTGATGCGGATGGTGCTGCGTGTGGTGGTGGTGGTGTTGCTGCTGGTATATTGCATGTTGCTGCTGTTGCAGCGACTGTTGCTGCTGCTGCTGCAGTTGCTGCAGGGACTGCTGCTGCTTCGCTGACTTGCGTCCACCGCCCACCTCTTCGGCGCAGATCACCAGGGGAGCGGACACAATGGCCAGTTGCTGGTAAGGTATATCCGCTGCTGCTCCCGCGGAAGCTGCTCCATTCAGCAGACTGCTAACCGCTGGCAAGGCCGTGGGCGAGCGGGACAGGACAACTGGAGGCGGCGGCGGAGGCGGCGGCGGTGGTGAGCCTGATCCAACTCCCACCAGCTGGTGGTGCAGCGGATAGCCAGTCAGCTGCTGCTGCTGCTGCTGTTGCGACTGCTGCTGCTGCTGATGGGTGGTGAGTATGATCTAGGGAGGATCGTTAAGGTTAGTAGTCAGGCGAGAGAGCACTGAAGTATCAGAAGGTGAGTTGTGGGTAACTATTTAGTACAGATAGTGCGGGTGCTTCATTACTGGTGCGGATAGATTGCCTTCTAGCGGTGGCCGTGGTGCAGGTGGTGCGACTGGGCCGGAACATGGCCACCGCCGCCAGCCGACGGATGGTGCGGGTGCGGATGCGGATGATGGTACGTGAAGTACTGCGAGTACTGCGTGTAGGAGGCTGGAGTCCATACCTCGCTGCCATGCTGATGCGCCGTCTCGTGATGATGATGATGATGGTGGTGATGATGCGAGTGTGGATGCGGGTGGGCGTGATGATGCTGTTGCTGCTGCTGCTGTTGTTGCTGTTGCTGGTGGCAGCTGGGTGGGTGCACCGCCTGCTGATCTGTGCCCGTGCTGGTGAGGGAGCTGCTGGGAGCGCTAACATTGGAACCAACTCCTCGCTGGGATTGTAGCTGCTGCTGCTGCTGCTGTTGCTGCTGCGGCGAGGTTGTGTGCGAGGAGGCGGAGTACAGGCCGGAGTCATCGTGCTGCATCTGGTAGCTCTCCGGCGTGCTGGCACTGGCCGACTTGCCCGGCAGCTCCTTTGTCCCATTCCACTTGGCTGCCGTTGCCGGTTCATGTTCGTTGTTGTTGTTATTATTGTTGGCCCCGGCATAACCCAAGCCATTGGTCAGCGGAGTGGTGCGCTGCGGGGAGCCGGGATTCCTGCCCTGCAGACTGTTCAGCGGCACGCCGCTCGAGTGCGTGGTGCCCCACATCAGCACCGTCTGCCGCTCGTAGGGATCCTGACTCGTTGCAGCAGCGGCCGCTGTGGCCGCCAGCTCCACTTTGGGCGTGACACTGCCCACTCCATTGGGCGTGGCACCGCTCACCGGCGAGGGTCCGTCCGAGGAGCAGGATATCACCTCCATCACCTGCGGCGAAGACTTGGGCGTCTTGAGGGGAATTTGCTGTGGGAGAAAGGGGGATGAGTAAAGACTTATAGAGCTCCTTCATTTCCACTTACCTGCGGCGTGGATGTGGGACTACCGTAACCACTGCTGTAGCCACTGTAGTACTTCCCGGTCTCCTGCCACTTCTCGTCCGCCTTGGAGGCAATGGCATAGCCGTCGTAGGAGAGGAAGCCATTGGCCACATAGGCCGAGGCAGGGGCTCCGGAGTGCGGGTAGTCCGTGTAGTAGCCACCGACGGCGCCCTGCAGCCGGTACTGATGGAAGAGGTTCTCGCTGACCGGGTAGAAGGCGTTGGCCGGCATGGAGCTGCCCATGTATAGATTGTCCGCTGCACTGGCGTACGGCGAGGTCGTGTACATGGGGTTCAGGTTGGAGTAGGCGGCGGCCACGGCGGCCGCTGGATCGGGCAAGTACTCCACGGCCACGGCCGGAGAGGGCGAACCCACCTGGCCGCCCAGGGGCGAGGTTTGCTGCGTCTGCTGCTGGTTTTGCTGCTGCTGCAGCTTGCGCTTGCTGCGGCAGGTGGACAGGAAGTCGCGCAACTGCGTCTTGTAGCGGCGATTTGGACGCGTCGGCGTCACCGGAGGCGGCAGGGCGTGGGCCGTGGGCGAGGTGCTTGGAGGCACCACCAGCTGGTCCGCCTCGGAGAAGTAGGTGGACGCCAGGCCCGTGTCCAGGTAGCTGACCTTGAAGTCCATGGTTCGCTTGCCCAGCAGATCGTGACCCTCCTCGTCCATCAGCTGGCGGTGCGTGCAGATCACAAAGTCCGGCTTGGAGTTCTTGTACACCAGGCGCGAACTCGTCTGGAGCCACTGCCACTCGCCGTCCTTCTTTTGGTACCGATAGGCGATCATGCCGGAGGCCCCCGTCTTCAGAACTGCAGGAAGTCGAAATGAGAAGTTGCGAGTTAGAACTCAATGTTTTTTTTTAATTGAGGGGATGAAACTATTGAGTTATTAAATTATTTAACATTGGCCTTAATAAATATAACTTCTAACTTCGGCTTCAACAAAATAATTTCACTAAAAATCGTATTTTTGCCCTAAATCCCTAATGTTATTTTCCTGCAAAAAATTGCCTTATTTTGATAAAAACCAAGTAACAAATTGTCCAAATATAGAATGGCGTATATCATTGAGTTCGTAATGAAATTCCCAATCTTTTGGCGTTCAAGTCTAAAAACTTTTATTTTTGAAAATTTTTTGAAAAAAATTGTGATGGTACCCCTTATAAAAAATGCATAAATTTGACAACAAACTTTTTTTTTGTAATCGTCCCAAAAGTGCCATGGATCGTGAGTTTAGGTTATAAACTGTACAAAACACCTGCTCATTTAACTAGGGCACCTATTTTAATGAAATTACGACATAAAAACTGCAATTTAAAACGAAAAAATACACTTTTGCATTTAAATTCTTAATTTTATTTTTACTGAATAAAAATCATAAAATTGTTTAAATATGAAATGTCGTTAAGTGGATTTTTTAACTTCGTAATGATGTACACTTTTTAATAGTTTAGAAAATGTTTAAGTTTTTAGGATATTTCAGAATTCAAAAATAAATACTTTCAAGAATAAAGGGATATGCATTTAAATATAAATTAGATTTAGTTTAGTTTTAGTAGTTTTCGACTTACGCTCCTGATGGGCGCTGGCCACGTAGGCGAGGTCGTCGTAGTGCACCAGGTCGTAGCCGCCCATGTTGACCAGCTCGGCGTCCGCGTAGCCCAGGATGTGCTTGCCACGCTGGTCCATCGACACCAGCGAGAAGTCCAGCTTGTGCTTGGACTTGAACATGTTCTCCTTGTGCGGGATCTCCAGCAGGCTGGGTGGTCCAAAGGGAGTGCAGTAGGCGAAGAGGGCCAGCGGCGGCTCCTCCGTCTTGCGGTTCTGGCCGTGGAGGACCTTGATCCGGCCGCGGATGTCCAGGCGCAGGAAGCCGCTCGTGTTGTCCAGCAGGCAGCGGAAGCGGACGGTGAAGCTGCGCTCCAGGTAGAGCGCCTTGTCCGGCGCCAGGGTCTCCGCCAGCTGCATGCTGGACATGTCGGCGGGCAGGAAGCTGTTCCACAGCAGCTGGCGCTGCAGCTCCTCGCGGTCCTCCGAGTGGACCAGTTCGTACACCGACTGGTGGACAATGTCCGACTGGGGAATACATACAGGTACGTATATTGGTCAGGGGTCAGTAAACCCAGGGGATTCAACCTTATTGATTCTGCTCTCACCTCGCTCGTCGCTCTCTTTCGCCCGGGGATTTCGGGGCGTATAAATCAAAATGCGCGCAAATTGAAAATGCGCCCCATGTTGGCCACAAATTGAGACATAAATTCTGCACGCGCCAGGAGCAGGAAGCTTCGGCTTGAAGGGGGGATATATATATATATATATATACAAGGGGATATTCCCATTCTGATGCTGCTGCCTTTCTGCAGACAACAACACACCGAAAAGCAAACAAACCCAACCTGAAGCCGAGCTACGCTTTTAATTGAGCTGCCAAACGGGGCGTGGCAAGTGCCGCTTTACACATTTACAACTAAATTTGAAAAAAGAAAAGAAGTAAGAAAAACAACTCGAGCGGATGCTAACTACAATTTCAATTTCCATTCGACAATAAAGTAGGCAAAAAACTACAATGAAGGTGTACCCCAAACATGCTGCCGAAGGAGCCCGAATTCAAAACGAAGTTCCCGCATCGGAATCAATCTGGCCACGCCCCGCTACTGCAGCTGGGCAACCGAGGATTCGAAGACTCCAAAAACTCCGAAGGAGATTCCCAGCGATTGCGCAATCTGATTTTAATTTACGATCTGTCGGACCCGCGAATCGATTCAGGTACCCATACCTTTTAGGCATGGCGAGGAGCTCACGTACAACTTTGCTGGATCCCAAGCAGCCTCAATTGCGAATTTGGGTCAGAGTATTTGAAAATCAGGTTACTCAACTCTTTTTAAGAAATGTCTTGTATTTATGCTTTTCTTTTAGGCCAAACAGTTCCCTATTTTGAACTCCTTCTGCTGTAGATCATGATTTTTTGGATTATTTAAAATTTGTTTAATCTGTACCAAAATATTATATTTGTAGCTCTTTTTTAATTCTGGGACAAGGTATTTCTTCTTTCTCTGACCGCTTCCGCATGTCAGAAATTGACCCAAAAAACAGAAACACCGGGTAGTGATGTATAAAAACCGTCGGCAATTAAAATCAATCAAAAAACGGAGCGAAAGAGAGCGATTGAGGGACTAGACGCTGGTGGCACTTACCTGATGAAAACCCAAATAGCTCTCGATGCTGTGCGTGGCAAAGAAGACTTCGCCTTCGCATGTCAGTATCATTAGAAATCCATTTAGGGCCTGCAAAGAAATTCAAAGAGAAATGGTGGACGGGTCAAAATTAAATCAAAACTATGAATTAAGTGTTTGTTTCTTTTTTTTTTAGGTTGAGTTTGATGTGCCAGAGAGACAAGTGGATGTAACCCAGAATCAATGGATAGATGAATGAATCTTTGGGATGAGATGGGTTGGCAAAGGTGTAATTACAGTAGCTGCCAGGGTTCGTCATATTTGGTGAATGAAATGTTATTGATCATGGCAGCCGGAGGTATTTTAATACACAGCGAGAAAATGTTCAATACTGTGGGTAAATTTAAACAAGAACTACAGTATGCATAATAAAATAAATAAAAATTATTCGAATCATAATAATAATAATTTCAGAAGTCTTTCAGTTATAAACTATTGGTGTATTCTACTTTTGTTAATTAAACTTTATTTAATAAAGTATATTATATAAGTTCTGCAGGATAATAGTAAAATGTGTAATAAAATTATTTTCAGCGCTCTTCCATTGACCCGTACTGGTTACGCCCCTTTGAATGAACTCTGTTTTGACCGCATCAGGAGTAACTCCAAAGACGGCCACGATGATGGCGGCGCTTAGTTGAGGCCAAAGCGTAATCAGCGCTAAAGCGGCTTATTTCATCCAAGCCACAGGTCGCTTATACACGAGCATATGTATCCCCTATCCCCAGTTCGGATCCCAGTCGGATCTGGAGTTCCACATCAAACACAACCAGGAAATGGCTTGCAATTAAATCAATGAGTTTCAACTGAACAGACTGAGAGAGAGATACAGAGGGGAAGGCGGTAGATTTTGGTGTAATTGCAGGTTTCCATTCCAAATCCCTTCCCCCCGAATCCCCAGATGAGCCATTGTCATTATCTATTCGGATATGCGACGCCAAAGACTTGGCGCTGCTAACAAGAAAATAAAATAAAATGTAAAGTAAGAGCAGCCGTTAAAGCATGCAAAAGTTTTTAATACGTTTCATTGTTTTGTTTATTATTTGGCGCATTATTGTTTTTGATTGCATTTTAAAGTCGGGTTTTATGGACTGCTAATGGCGGCAACGCATGCGATTCCCGCCCGATCTCAACTGGAACTAACGGTAACGGCGACGTGTGAAGTGAAAATGAGAAGGAAACTGAAAAACTGAAAACTGAAACTGAGCCGGCAAGCCTGCAAACCGCTTCGAAAGACAAATTTGCCAATGCTCCATTAGTGCCTCCGTGGCGGTGCGGCCGTAATTAATATAACCGAACCGAAAACAACACCGCTGAGCACACACAGCATACAGCACAAATTAATACGGGCGTATTTAAATATCAATTTGCAGCCACCACATCGAGCGGCATCGAAAGGAAGTCCCCGCCGTTTTTAGCCGGAGAAAAATGTGCGCGATTGCTGCTAATTACAGAGCAGCAGAGCAGCAGGCGCAGGATTGGACAGATCCAGGGAGTCGCGATCCGATCTGGTCAGCGGGTATCCCAACTCCTTGCCAGAGTTGGCATTAGCCGACATAAATGCTAAGTGGCGTCATCATTTAAAACGCATCAACAGCCCGCAAGGATGTGGTGCAGCATGGATTGTCATCATTCCATGCCGACGGGTCGAGCATCAATAATCGTCATAAAGATCTCCACAACGGTAGCCAGCGAGCGAAAAGAGATGGTCAAGTGATACGAAGCTTATAGATACTCTTTTTGGGGCTCTTTCAAAAAATATTTTAAGACTATAAATAAATTTACATAGAAAACACATGTAGAAATAAAACCGGTAAGAGTTTTTTAAACCCACATTTTTTGTACAATCCTTTAAGTTAGAAAATAGATTATGAAATTAATTTCTCACTTAATTTAAAGAGTATTAATAATTTTAATACTCAAGTCCTGATTACTTGCTTTTTGAATTTCTTTTTTATCTCTACATTTTTTTTGCTGTTCTCTTTTCATTTCTTGCGGCATTTTACCTTTTTATACGGCCAAGAAAAATTTCTCCCCACAGTCTAATTGTTTCTCTGCCCCGTCCCTTTCCCACCTGATGGCATATCGAGGCCTCTCTGTCGCTCGCGCAGCTACAATTTAGACAAGCTCGTCTGCGGCGTCTTCTAATGCGATTTTAATAATACCCGCCCGTCTTTATAAGAAGTGGGGGATCCGGAGATAGAGAGGCTGTTTCCCCGTTTGTCCGTGTGTGTATGTTTGTAAATCTTGCATTTCAGTTGTGACATTTGATAAGTTGGCAGCGATTATTTTACCATTTCCTAGGCAGATGCAGGAAAGACTTTCAGGGGGCGGGTTTCCAGGGGGGAGGAGCCTGGTTTCTAGTTTGGCCAATTTGCCCATGCTCGTCTAGATAATTGCTTAATAAAGCCCACCCCCAGCGGCGGACCCTCTCCAAGTGGCTCTGCCAGTTAATATATTATATCTTCAGCGGATCTCTGCCGCCAAAAACTGTTGCATGGAAAGTTGAGTTCATATCATGTTGGCTAGCAAAGTGTTGAAAGTGTTTTACTTTCAGTGAAAGCGGAAGACAATTAAATGGTGTGTATGTATGGGTTAGCCCTCAACTGAGCTGCGTGACAAAATGCCATTTTCTAATGATAATATGTGACCCATAATAAACAGGAACGGCAACAGCAACAGCTGCAGCAAAAAGTAAAACTTCATGGGCAACAGGTAACAAATACCCGAGGTATTAAAACTAAATATGCACACCTCAAGAGCCCCCCTCGTCCTTCCCCACCCCAATTGCCAAAAGGACCTCTCTGCGAGACAGACTAAAAATATGCACGGAAATGCACAATTGTGCAGTTTTGAGCTCGACAATTAGCTGCAGTCAGGCAGTCAGGAAAAGGGTGGTGCAGTCGGCAGTCGGCTGCCGTTTTTTTTGGCCTGCATTCAAATTCGCCGCTCGTTTGCTTCGCGGGCTACCCTGCGTATACGTAATGCAGGCGAACACGAAACTGCAACGTGCAACGTGCCCCACTTGTGTACATATGTGGTGCATACCGCAATCGGGCGGGTGGTTACTTTGGACTTTGACATTGAATTGTGTGTGTCGAGTGGAGTGCAGCCGAAAAAAGCGGCATGTGCAAAAACAAAAAAAACCGAAGAAAAAGGAGGTTGTTGCAAGTGCATGTTGCACAATTGCGTGTGTCTGTCTGGGGGGTGAGAAGGAGGAAGGGGGGCCAGGGAGGTTTCGCCTGGTGGGTCAGGGGGCAGTGTCAGCTGTACGGGCCGCACTCGCCCGGTGGCCGCCTGCTCCAATGCCCGGTGAGCTATGTGCGCATTAAATTAAACTGTCATGACTGTGACAAGTGCATATGTTGGCGCCTCGGACAGTGCAACAAACAAATACTGTGGCACACATGCACTTTTAATTCAGCAAAAACATGCAACTGCCCCCAGGCGTCGACTATATGGACTGCAGCGGGCGGTTGAAGGGGCGCCGTGTGCTGTACGACAATTTAATTGGCGTATTTTGGCACATAAACTTGAAATGCATAATTTTTTATGTGTGCTCCAGTTTAGTGCAGCTGTTTCGCATCAATGTGATAACTGCTAATTAATTGTAGTGAAATCGTTGTAAATCAAGAGCTATTGATGTTGTACAATTGCACTTGAAAATGCGCTAAATAATTGTATTTAGCTTTCTTGATTTGTTAGTAAACAATTTTGTACATCTTGCAATAAGGCAAACTTATTTTAAATAAATCTTTCTAGATAATAAACAAAATATTAAAAGTAACTATTAATTGATAAAATAATTTAATGTTAAATAAAATTTAATAAATTTCCCTCTATTGTATTGACCAGTTTTTTAGTTCAACATAGAAAACATAAATTATTAATTGATAAATAGCATGTTCCCTTGATTTTACAAATAGAAAATTTATAAATTACATAGCCATATCATTTCACTCCCCTATGTTGATCAGTTTTTCCGGTTAGTACATAGGCAATTTTCAATTAGGTTAATCAATTTGAGCACTTATTAATTGCAGACAAATACAAATGGTGAAATCGAAGCGAGGAAGTGGAGTTTCCCACACCCCACTTACCTGCCGATTGCGTGCCCAGTATTTATCAATGGAAACTCTCTCTCGGCTAACAAGACGCTGATTGATTATGCCCCTTTACCCCTCCCCCTGGCCAGAAATACGCCACATATCCTGGCCAATGAAGCCATCAAGCACAACCACTGATGAAGACAAATCGAGGCAATTGAGAGGAGTGGGTGGGGGTTTGGATGGGCTCTGTGCTGGACTCGGGAGTCGGGACACTTGGTTGGAAGACTCACCTGGAGGAACATATCACCATCCAACAGGCCGTGCTCGAAGGCGCCCAGCTCTCGTGTCCTGTAGCCGTCGTGTGCGTGTATGTGGGGCAGGACTCCGTTCTCCTCCTTATCCTTATGCATAACAACTGCAAGAAAGAGAGAGAGATAGCAATACTTTTTACAAACGGAGGCATTTTTGGATATTTTATTAACCATAAATATTTGATATTCACTTAAAAGAACCGAATAAAGTTGAGAAAATTGCTTGGCCATAAATAAGCCACTCAATTGTTTTACAAACCCACCTTCCCCGCAAAGGAGGAGGGAATATAACCATAGTAACTTCATAAAAATCCAATATATCATAGATATACACTGTGATGGGTATGTGTGTGTGTGTGTCTGTCTCAGCGCCCCGAAAATACTCGTACAATAAATATTTACGGCTTTGGCAAAGTACTAAAAATTGTTTATGGTGTCATTGTAATATTTTATGAGAACTTTCGCCCCCTTGGCCCACCCCCACATTCCATTTCCAGCACTATCCACCCTTAGGCCCGACCACGTCGCCATTTTGCCTAGGAAAATTTCATTTTATTTTCCTTCCCCCAACCCCCTGACTTTTGTTTATTTATTTCTTGGCGGCGGAGTTTTATTCTGTGGGAGCCAAGCGGGTTTTTATAATAAATTTGTCACAAAAATTGATTTATGTGCGATAAACGATAAAAGAAATGGAACTTCATATATTTTCACAATATTAGTAAAAGGTTTTCGGGGCCACGGAGAGGGTGGTTCGGGTTGTCCTGGCCAAAAATTATGCCACGCCAGCTGATGTCATAAATTATGATTTTTATCAACGCAAATGGGTAAAATAAAAAAATGTTGAAGAGAAATAAAACAGCGGCTAAAATAAAAACAGAAGCCAAATTAATTTACGCATGGCAAGCCTCGAGGAAAAGCGTCCCCCAACCGCCGGCCAAGTGCAACCCCTAAGCGAGCGGGGAAAAGTCTCGGAGTTTCGGCTTCAATTTCAATTAGCAGGTTAGCATTCCCTACCCCTGCTTACCCCCCACTTTTTCCTGGCCAAGCTGACCGCAAACTGGAGCTCCTTGTCGCCTGGCTATAATCTCGGCCTTTCTGACCTTTTTATCAAATTAACAAAAGTGACTAGGTCTCTCCCCTAAAACAGCGAAAGATTGTTCATTTTAGCGAAAGTGCGATAAAACAAATAGTTACCCCTAGCCACTCCCCTCCCTCCCCTTCCTAGCAAACCCCCTGGTTCTACCAACTTTCGGCTAATGTGGCCCAAACAAATTGCATCATGTGCGTGTAATCCTGGCGTGATCCTTTACATCCACTTGGCCTAGGACGCGGCCGTAATTATTCATAATTTAATTAGGCTCAGTTTACATTCATTTCACTCCTCGTCGCTGCTTTTTTATTATTTCTGGTTACCGCCATATTTTAATTTTTTTGTACGTGCATAAACTCATTTAATTAATTTCTGGGTTGGGTTGGCTTGGTTTTTTATTTTTTTTTCTTTTTCTTTGCGGAGTTTCGGGTTACGAAATCTGCCCGGGCGACTTTATTGCACTTACATTGTATTATTACATGGCGAATAAAGCAAATTTACGACAAATTCTCTGCATTTTCCGCTGCTGTTTGCCTAGTTTCCCCCATTTTCTCTGCTGGCGCTTCCATCTTTCGAAGGACCCACCCCCATTGGGTCGTTAAACGTACGGGCGACCATCCACCGTGAACCTCGACGGCGGTGGATGAAAATGAAAATCTTGCGCTGCGAACGACCGGAAAAGCGCAAAATCTCGGCTAGCAGGGTGGGGCACAGGGCACAAACTCTCCGCAACGTTCGGTGATGTACACACATAAAAATGGCGGCGGCGACGACGACGGTGGAAAACCCCACCCAAGTGGCCAAAGAGAAAAGCCAGACAGAGAGAAAGACCAGTTGGAAAAAGGCACAGGAAAAGCGTGCGCAGCGAACGAAGAAGCAGAAGAAGACCCGAAAGATACTCGCCCTAATGACGTTGCACTGACAGCATTTCTCCCGATTTTCCACCGCTTTTCCTCTGTTTTCCCTATGTTTTGTTCCAAAGGTGGCGTCAATTATGCTGGAGATGGAGCTGTGGAACTGGGCGTGTCCCAAGCTGGTGGCACGGCTTGGCGCAGAATAATAAATAAAGTTTAAATTTTCTGACATTTTGGCAAACATTTTCCGTGCCGACAGAAGCAAATATGTCATGGAAATGTCAAACTCATCAGCGGATTTGATTGGAAAACTGACAGCGCCAGTGTTGGGAATATATCCGTGTACTACACTATGTGGTGTATATCCACCCGTAGCATCAACAGCGGCACCGCCAGCAACCATTGGCAGCTGTCAGGAGTGACAGGGCTTTTTGGATGAGCACCAACCCCATCGCCGTTGTGGGTCAAAGGGGAAAGGTTAACGGGTGGGCGGGGGAGTTCGATTGCAGGCGTGATGGGAGCGTGAAATTTTGTTTGGTAAGGGGAATATTCAATAATGCACCGATAAAAGAGCTGTCAGAACAGGTTGATTCATATGGCTTTATTAGATCAATTTAATTACCAGATTTGAAAAACTTACGAGCCCTCAACTAAACTTAAATAATATGAGAAATGTCATTCTTTTACAACTAATAAAGTTTTAAGAAAATAAATAAACAGTTCCGTTAATGGAACTCCTATCTTAAGATAAGAGATAAGGCCTCTTATAAAAAAATGTTTAAAGTGATTACATTTTAAAATAGCAAATTTTCAGGCATGTATATTCCAAAGGATTATCTGTGCTTTAGGCGCTTCAAGGAAAAACGCTTCCAAGTTGGTTAAACCTTGCATAAAATCCCATAAACAAATCTATTTTGTCTGTTGAAGGTTCCTTTCAGGTTTCAACCACCTGGCCAGCAATTACAGACAGAAAGAGAAGTAGTCCAAGTCCCGTCCAACAATTTTAAAGTAGCTAAATCGTTTATTGGACTTTAAATTGAACTAGGCCTTTAGACATTGTATCTTTCTCCCACGAGGCAAGGAGGAACTAGAGGGGGTGTCGACCTACGTAAGTCACGCAATGTTGTCTCCTCGGCCGCCCTCTACCAGTGCATGTATATAATATACCCAAGTAAAATCTAACTAGTGTGGGTATATATGTCTGTAGAATCAGCTGAGCATTGGCCGGCGTGACAATGCGACGCCTTAGAGGAAAAACAACCGCACCAGTAATACGGAATACCGAAAGCAACAGAAACAACACCTACGTGGAGCTGGTAGGCAAGTGCATCGCCATCGCCATCGCCATCGCCTGACTGATTGCATGTCCGCCTGCGACCCATTCATTGTCTGGTTTTTGAGCCGAACCGAACCGGCAACAGAGGGTTAAGGGGGCCTGGGGAGGCCTTAACTGGAGCAACGCACGAAAGTCATGTTACAATGTACGAAAAATTGGCCAAATGCCGCTGGAACTGGCGGCTTCACTATGTTTATAGGTTAAGAACTGAGCCTTGGCCTCATCCTCATCAGACTTTTTAACCCAATTGGTGGCAGGCAACAGCAACTGCCTGTAGGCAATTTTGATAATAACATAAATGCCTTGCTGCAGGTGAAATGGGGGGAGAGAGAATACAGGCTGACCAAGTGACCTTGTCGTGGCCCATAATCGGTGGGTGGATGGGTCGGTGACTGGGACTTAGGTGTCCCATGTTTCAGGTGCAACGTCTCCGTTGCAGATTCATTCATAACATGCCCAGCAGGTTGCCACAGCTCTGCCGCTTCCCACGAACCCCCGAGAACCAGTTAAAAGACCACCGAAGGCCAACCAATCTATGTTTTCAAAGAAAATTTGAATGAAATACTAATATAAAAAAAAGGGTTATTTAAAAAAAAATTGAAAACATTTTTACATCGCATTAAATCAGTTAAGAAGTGTATTTTACCATAACATTTAAAAGTCTCATATTTTAAGTACCAAATATTATAGCTATTTCTTTCAGTGCCTCTTTTAATCGTGTGTGGGAACTCGTTGGTTTGGCGAAACACCAATGCCACTGCAAATGCAAATGCGTTCCCATCTCAAGTTACCAAATCTTTCAAGTAGCTACTCAAATGGGATAGCAGAGCACTTGGCGGCGATTTCTTGGGAACTCAATTTGCTTATGGGCCAAGTTTTTTACAGCCATTTTAATGGCATTAGTTCGCCAGGGGTGGCTGAATTGATGGGGGAAAACTGCGTTTAGAGCTTAGCGTGCTGTGCCCAGAAAACAGAAACAGAAACAGCAACAGAATAGACTGAATAATAATCGTTAAAACAGAAACTATCAATATCAAAGGGGTCATAACAACTAATGTTTCAGCAATTGTTTGGGACCTCTCCCTTTGCCACTTAATTACGCAACTCATCAATTAGGCAGACGTCGAACTCAGGGACAGGAGTCTTTGGCACCGAGCGATCATTAAAAATGTAGAAATTGCGCGTCTTAACAATTATGGCCAGAAGCCGAAAGGTGGCTCTGGCAATTATGGACAGTTGCCCCCTGTCAGCCCAGTTTGCCACCCCCTCGCATTCGGGGCCAAGACAATGGCCCATTAGCAGCGCGCTTTAATTATTTAGTTTGCGGCCAAAACCAAACCCACGGAGATAGTGGAAAAGCGCAGAGAAAAGCCCGAGAATACCGGAGAGAGAGAAAACTACTAAATCATCGGGAGTGGGGGATGGGCGGAGGGGCGTGGTCCCAACTAGCAGTACAACAAATGCAAAAGCGGTATAGAGAACATTTGCAGTTCGGTTCTTGCTCGTTCCTTTTCCGCATTGTTTTCGGTTTTTCGGGGAGCAGAAGTTTTTTTGCGCAAGTCAGGGTCAAGCAACTACAGATGGTATCCCTCACCCCCAAAATAGATATATACTTATATACATTGTCTGCTTAATACATGGCCAAACTTTCCCATTGGAGCGACAGCATCCTTCTACCCCTCAAATCCTTCATCCGGTGGACATCTAATCAATTTTAATCGTCTTGAGTGCTTCCGCTGGTAATCCATGAGCGGCACACGTCGCTCTCGGATCTCCAAACTATAGAAAATCCATAGCTATAGCTATAGCCCTACCCATTCCAAACCCCATTCCCAGGTTAAGGGTTCGGAGGCAAACAAACACTAATTGTAAATTAAATGATCCCGATAATATCCGAGAACATCTATCTGGGCAAACAAACGAAACCGAAATGAAAACAAACGTTGACCTCGCGCCGTGTTTTGTGACAACCCCTGGAAGGATAATACAAGACAGGGGTTGGAGAAGGGCTGTAGAAGGGGCCACTCACCGGGGCACACGCCGCAACGGTTCTGGTCCATTAACCCGTCGTCGTTGTTGTATGTACTTGGAGTGTCCTGCGAGGAGGTGCCCCGAAAGTCCTTTCGGGGGATGCCCCCTTTGGCAAAGGAAACTAATGTTTATATTGACTTTTCACAAGGCACGTGGCCCTCGGACGGTTGCTCCTTTTTCCTTATTTTTTGTGTGTGTGCCTCCTCTAAGCCAACAGTTTGCCAGTGCAATTAACGCTGAACTACGCTTGACCGCTAATTGTCAAAATATTTACCAAAGTTCTGGTACCTTTTTCGCTGTCACTCTTCGATTTTGCCACGTGGGCGGCAGGATGTGTTTATCGGTCTCAGAGGCGCTTTATTTTGTGCACTTAAACCCCATTAAAGCTGTCATGCCACACATGCCCGGTCTCTTCCCCTCTCGCTCTTTGCCAATTTTATCGCAAATGAAAGCGAATGAAGCAATTAAATATTTTCTTTATTTTCATTTTTTCGTGTTGGTCATTAAAAAACAAACGCGAAATGCCAACGAACTCAGGCTGAGGCTCGGACGGAATCGTTAATCAAGCCATCAAGGCCCGAGAGTTTATTGCATTTGTTTTAATTAATTTAAATTAAACAAATATGTTGACCCCTTCCTCCCTCGTCCAGTGTGTTCAACTACCCCGAGTGAGCCTAAAGCACCCCTGAGAGAAGTAGATACATATGCCAGTTCCTCCTGGCTTCACTTTGTCTGCTCCCGACTGACTAGACGGCAGAGAATATTAAAGGCACTGGGGGAAAAGAATAATACTTACTAATAATTTAGGAGAATAGTTTTGATATTTTTAAAACCGTTAAGGATTTTATAAAAATGTTTTAAGGATTTTTTATAGTTTTAAAAAGAGATCTCAATTTTTCCCAGAAGATTAGTGTATATTTTCCTCATACTTTTGGAGTAGCTTTTTTGAGCTCTAGATGTTTCCCCATTTTACCCTCTGTTTTTTAGCCCCTAGTCGCCTTGGCCTAGACTGCCCCATGCCGCTGGCCGCTTCCTTCCTGTTCTTTAATCCGCCAACAGCACGTGCGTGTGTTTGTCTGTCGCTCCGTCGCTCCTTTTCGCTTTTCGGGAGGAGAGGACCTCCTGGCGCGGCGTTGAAATTAGTTTTGAATCATTTATGAGTCATGTTGTTTAGGGTCTGGGCCGCAGTCTGACCAACCAAACCCAGAACGGGGAGTTCCTCAGTCCGTTCATAATCGATTTAATAGGCCGAAATTGTTGTTACGCGCCGTATGGCGAGGGTGTTTTCCCCCATTTCTACACTATTCTATACTATACTATACTAGTAGCACTCACCTTGAAAATAACTTTTGGTTCTTAAATAACTAACGGACAGCCTTAGAATGCTCAGTCGATCCAGTTTGCTCAAGATGTTCTGCTCGAAGGGCAGCAGCGAGGCCAAGAGATCCAGCTCGGCGTTGAGGCGCTCCCGATGCCGCTTTGATGGATTGCTCTTTGTGACGCCATCCTTGGGCGGCGGCTTCAGGCTGCGGGGTGAAAACAAGGGAAACGGAATGAGAATGAGTGAAAGGGAAATTAAAAACAATTTTCATGCATAAATGGAAAGTGGCTCCCTAAATAGAACGACGAGCGAAGAGGCCTCGACCGCGTCAGCTGGCGACGGACGACGGACGAAGGTGGCGTGAACTTGAAAAGGTCAAAATTATTAATTGCACTTATCAGTTACCCGAAAACTATATAATAATAGCCAGAGGATTGGACCTCAATCCTCCCCCAGCTGGTCAAGGATTACAACCATAAAAGGGACACTCAATCCAGGGTGGGTTGGTTCGATTAGCTATGCCCACTTGCTCCGCTGATTAGTCGATCTGCCAGGAGTGGGTGAATTGCACAAGATAATGCGTGATTAGATTGTGTTTTAATGACCAGCACCTTTTGTATCCTCTTTTGTTAATGCGAGAAAGTATTCTATTAACTTTACTAATCAATCGAATCTTACTTCATAAAAAAACTTATTACGATTTAAATTATATCATTGGAATAAGTAATCATGACTTGCAGTATTGTCTTGGAAATTCCAGCTATCATAGTCCATTGAAGTAATCGATCCGTTCTTTCATATGTATAAATCATTATATTTTCACGATTTAATTCCCTGCTACGTTTCAAGGAAGTTAATCGGGCCCATTACCGGGCTCCACCTCTAACAGTTTCCATGAATCAAATCATAAACGGGAATATGCACAGATACAGGCACAAATCAGGAGTCGGGACCGCAATCTGAAACCACTCCAATTAAATGTCATAAAATGTTCGAGGACCCAGGCAAAAAGCCCGACCCGTCGAAAATACCATTGTAAAGCCAAAGGTATTATGGTATTTGTGAGGGATAGCAGAACCGCAGAACTCATAAATGCAAAATCCGTTTATGAGGGGATACGAATGGGGAATCGGGACTGAGTGGTGGCAATGTGGATTAGCTCGTGGTTGGACTCAAAAGCTTCACCGCTAATTCATCATTATATGTGGCCGTAAGCGGATAAGCGGAACAGCTCAGCCGGATTGTCTTTATAAGCTGCATTGCTGGGGTCTCCCGCTCTTTCAGCTCGGCTGTGTTCTTTTTTTAATCATTTTTTGTCTCATCATTTTCATTGACATTATTACAAAGTTAATTGCGGTAATTAAATATAATTATTGTTGTAATTTATGAGACGACCCCCTTCATGGCCGAACCGCAACCCTTTTGCCCTCCGCTTGCGTGGCTTTTTAGTCACTGTTTGAAATTTTTTAGATGTTTTTGTTTGTCGCTGAAGTTTTTGTGTGTGCTGTTTGTATTTGAAAAACTTTTTACCCGGCTGCACACAAGAGAAAAACACGGGAAAGAAAAAAAGGACGCGAACTGTTGCAGGATATTGTCGCGTTAAGTTAATTGGCTGGCGGACCTCGTCCTGTACACTTTTTTCTTCACTACTTCGGGTTCCCGGGTAATTGTCAGTGGCATGTCCGTTTGATGTCACAAAACTGGACGACATGTTGCCTCAAATTGTCGCCGGCCGGCTAATCTCCCCAGTTGATATCGGAACAATCCCAATCCCAGTTCTATTATCGTGCCACCAAGGTGTTGTCCTGCAGGAGAAGGAATGCCAACTTGTCGCCCTGCAGCCGCAGCCAAAGGATAACACGGGTATTGGAGATAGGAATTTCTATTCCAGTGGCTAAACAAATCGACACTAAATGTGGGAAGAAGAACTCTCCCTCTGAACCCAATCAAATCGAAAGAACTCATTTAATGAAATAGCCAATTACGGAGAAATTCGAAAATGATCAGTGTCTGGGCAAAAAAGGATAAACGAGCGAACTTATAGCTGGATCTCTCGGCGGGATGATTATATTGATGAACGAAACCGTTAGACGCATCGGAATGCACTGGGGGGACTCGCGAGTCAAGGCTGCGAATTAGCAAAGGGAATCGACATAGAAATAATTTCCAGCCAGGCCAAATTGAGGCCCCAGCCAAATTGGGGGCAATGCGGTGTATTATTTTTTTTCGCTCTCAGTTTTGCGGCATAAAATGTATAATTTTCTTATTATCTATATATTCGGCGAGGGTAAGAAAAAGAAGCCAAATGGCAAATGGCAAGGGCAAACGGCAAAGGCAGAGGCAAAGTACTGGGAATAAAATTAATTCCATAAACAACTTTCCAAAAAGTAAAGAACTTTCGGTGGTGGTGTTAGTGGCCGCAGGAGAAAGGTGAAAGGTGGCTCAGTCTTTTGTCTGGGGCCATAAAAACGTCAGGCAGAAGAAAAGCCCCGAGAAAGAGAGAGAGAGAGTTTGGAGAGGAATCCCAGCCAACAAAGGATATCTGCTGCCGAGTGTGTGTATGTGTGCCTTTTGCTCCGCGTTCCTTCGAAACTTTCAGCCCCCAAAAGCCATTTTTATTCTCCTTCAGCGTCGTCGTCGTCGGCGACTTCGTCCTTTCTATACACTTTTCCCCATGTATTACTTTTCGCCATTTTCGTTGCTTCCCTGCTTTGCCACCACCCAGCCCACCCATTCGACATTCTTCTTCACATTTCTTCTTTCCTTTTCCCATTATGAAATGAATTGCTTTTAAAGAAATTACAATGCGGACGACTTTTGGGATTGGGGTTTCGTTCGCTGGATCGGAGGGAGGAGCTCAGGGATTGCGGACCGGGGCGGTATACTACTATATGTGTGTCTCGATTGGGTTGACACAAATTGCAAGGTCCAAGGCTGTCGTCTCGCCCACAGCACGGCGAAAGCAAAGTCCGGAGATCTAACAAATAAGATATAAGCCCTAAATCCCGACGCACCACGCCCCATGGTGTCCGAAGCAATAGAGATATAGGAGAGCTTGAAGTAAACACATTATATAAACAAGCAAACAAACAAAATAATTAAACTAATTAATAAATGTTAGCAATAGGTTTCGGTATTTATCCTATATCTTTTATAGATCTCCTTTATCGAACACAGTACAAACTATTTATGAATTTACAAGCTCTAAAGCCAATTAAAGATTTATAGAAAATCATAAAGAAAAGATATTTTTATTTGAACTAAATTCAATTAAAATTTTTTACGAAGATTTTCTTTTAAATTTTAGAACACACAGACTTAATGTTATTCTGTTGAAAAAATCCATTACAATCATGCATGTTGCAAATATATTTTTAACTGCTCTACAAACACCAGTCCAAAATGTCCTCCGGCAAGGCTGGGGTATTGGGGGTAAAACTGTTTCAATTTGCAAAGTTGGCAAATAACCGAAAACTTTCCTCTCAAACACACATTGCCATTCGCAAGTGTCGATTGTTGCTTAATCCCCACTGTGACCCCTCGACCCTTTGTCTTGGATTTGCATACGGCAGTGTTAAGCCGGCACCCCCGCTTCGAACCGCTGCTCGTGCCTTTGTGATGTGTTTATAAACAAATGACACGCAATCCTTTGGGGGGCACGTGAGTTCACGGCATCCAGCTCAGCTGTCTACGCCTTCAGTTCGCTTCTTTGGCCGGCTTGCATGCAAAGCAATAGCATTACGCATACGCAGCGTGTTCAGGTGCCTTTTGCTACCGCCGCTGTTGCTGTTGTTGTTGTTGATCATAACACGCTCGATTTGGCGCCAAAATCGCAGCAAACCGTTAGTAGTAGCAAACACACACTCACGCAGACCAGACCAGACCAGACACTCATTCATTCATCAGCTGGCTCTTTTGACTTTGGCCTATGCGTGCTGGTCGAGAGCTGCGTGCCGCCATTGCACCTGATAGATGTGCCCCCCTGGCCACCAAAAGAGCGGCAACCCTTTCGGCACCTATGAAACGCCAAGTGGCGTGTCCAAAACCTAAAACTCTAAACAACACCAACGGATACGGATACGGATTGTGGGTCATCACAGCTCACACTTTTACTGCAACTAATTTGATTTTGCATACTCTTAAACAACCACCCACTTGTTGATAACAAACATTCCCGGCTTTAAAAACATATCGAGCTGTCAGCCTGGTATTCCTTGAAAATGTCACAATTAATTGAATTTACATTTCGCCATATAAAAATGTCAAAACAAAATAAGAGCGAGGCTCGAATTTAAGCGCCATTTAGGGAAGCTGTCAACTGAGGAACATGCCACTATATAGTGTGCTACCGTGCTGCAACATTGGTCCAGTCACTTAGCCACAGCCGCCACAAAGGGAGCCTCCTAATCTATGGACCACTTAATGGATCTGCGCCAAATTCACGCATAAATTTTAAGGCTCAGCATCCCAAAGCTGTTAAAATTAACGAGGAGCGCGAACAGGAAGAAAGAGAGCAAGTGTGAGGAGATCGGAGGAGCCTCGCAGCCTGGCCAACTCATTAATTTTGTCAACCCGAAAGCGAGAAAAGTGAATCGAATCGCCAGGCAGTAGCTGAAACCAAAAGCGACTACAAAACGATCGCGCAACTCTGTCAAGATAACAAGGCGGCGGGAAGAGCAGAAAGAAGTGGATCGAAGTTGGAGGACCTGGAGAGGTTATACACCATAAATAAAAGGAAGTCTATCTTAAAAACTAAAATATAATAATCGGTAATTTATTTTATTAAAGATATGTTCTTCAAAGGGTCGTAAATACTTTTTCATTTCTGTAACTTTTCGCGAAATAAGTTTTTGTAAAGACACAGCTTTTTTAAAATTATTATTATTATAATAAAATTAGAAAAATGGTTTACAAAAATATGTATATGTATATTATATTAATTAAATATAATAAAAAAACTGGAAACTAAAGATTAATTTAGAGTTAAACCTTTAATCCGATTTATTTTTAGGCACTTAAACAATGAAACCTTAACTATCCGAATCCTCTCTTTTTTTCATGTGTATCCACCGAAGACTCCGAATGAGAATCTCGGCAGAATCGGTCCCAGGCTTCAGGTTCACGGCCCGCGCTAATCGTCAGAGGGGCGAAACACTTCTTGAATGGATTGTGAACCGAATTAAGTTGTTAAACGCATTATTTGCATATTTCGAATGCGATGATGCCACATTAAGATGCCACAAGCAGTACATCTTCCCTGCCCCTCCCGTCTCTCCTCGCTACTCATTTGCATATTAATTGTACAAACAGAGGCGGAGGAATGTTCGTTCCGTTCGCTTAATGAAGTGATAAATGTTATCGATGGCTTTGGAGAGGCCGACAATCGCGTTTGATCTATGGGGCATAGCGACAGTTTTCCCATCGCTAAAAGTTTTTCGTTTTGCTTTCTTTAGTTTATGATCTACCGAGGCAAAAGCAATTTGTATCCACCAGATACATTCTTGCAGTGAGTACATAAAACTACGGTTATAACGACGCAGGACAGTGTGAGTGTGCGGCCGTTTTTAGTTTTATGATTACCCTTGTCAGGTTGGGTTCCTTTCTTCCCACTCGTATACTTATAGTGGTAGATGTTCTATGGGGCGGCAAAAGTTCCGCACAAGAATAACGTCAACTGTGCCAGCCGAAGGGAACTGAAACTACGAGAACAACAAGAACAACAACGGCTAAACTGTGGCAAAGGCAACTCATTTATTTTATCGATTAAACATTTTTGCGATTCGCGCAGCGGAATCTCTTTTGGTCTCTCACCGAAAGGAGCCCCAAAGCCGGGCCATGTGGGCTTTTGGGAAAAAATGTATCTACTACTGACACACACACACACACTTGGGTAGCTAATACACAGATACACACACACACACACAGTCATTCGGGGGCGACATCAAAGCGCCGGGCAAAGGCAACTTTGAAAACCTTTTGACAGCTGCGAACGCCAAAAAGGAAGGCGGCAAGGGATGGTGGCAGGGAGTGGAATCGGTAGTGGGCGAATTAGGAACAGGAAGAAGGAGAAAACAGGGGGGGAGCGGCAGGCAGAAGACGGCCAAGGGGGCGGGTTCCACCCTGCCTTCGACGGTGGGCGCGGCCTTTGGATTTAGTGGGGCGCAGGATTGGGCCAAGAATGGAAAAAGGGGCTACTGTGCGCTAATGATGCGCATTTGGCATTTCGGCCTTAATCATTTATCATCCTGCGGAACCGTATAATTATTCAAATTTGTATCTGATTTCGATTTTCGCTGGCATTCAATGGGATAAATGAAATTCAATCTGAAAGAAACATATTCCGTTCATCTTAATTAATACTAAAAGACTTTATAACGGTCATACAAGTAATAGCATATATTCTATATTTCCATATAAAAAAGGATCCAATGGTTTTCTATATTTATTTAAAAATAGTAATTAAATATAAATTTTCAAATATTTTGAAAAGTTACGAAACATTTATAGACTACAAATGTTTTTATAAATATTAATTAAATAGCTTTAAACTTTTAGTTAGCTTTTCCGAAAGCATAATGAGAAAAAATAACTATTTACATTCAGCTATGATACGTTGATTTGCTCTAGCAGCTGAATAAGACAGATATTTAGGACACACTTTTCGTTACAATCCAGTTCAGCCCCCATTCATTATTTTAAAGAGCCTTTTGTAAGCTCACTGCCAGAGTTAAACGATCCCTTTGGCCAGGGTTTTGTGTGTGCAGCGAAAAGGTAACTAAAAGTATCACCTGCCCGGGGCAGATACCACCTCCTGCTCACCAACGGCATGGTAGAAATGGAAACCCCACCCCGCTCCTGGCCAGCCCCTTGGGCGCTCCACTTCAGCGCACACTCGAAAAAGCAGAGAAACAGAAAAAAAAGTAAAATGCAGAAGGCTACAGTGCGTCCTGGCAGTGGTCCTGGTGCCATGGTCCTCTATTCCTGCTGCTGGAACTGCAACTTTTACTGCCGGCCGCACCACCGGTGGTGGATTTTAATGGAACGCTTTGGGTTAATTCAAAATTCTTTTGTTTTGCTTTCGCTGACTAACCTGGGCTAGGCTCACACTCGGGGTTGGCCAAATGCAGGTGGTCAGCCGGGTATTCGTTGGCTTATGGATTAGTGGTGGTCTTACGCTTACGTTTACGTTTACGGGCAAACCCGGGCAGTTCGACTGCTTGACAGTTCACTGACACTGAGCAGAGATCCCTAGCCGAGGAGATCCTGATCCGTTGGCCAGACAGAAAGTCTGACAAATCAATGGTTTTAGGCCATCTAAATCGGTTGTAAGGCCTTAAGCGACTCAACACGACTGAAGCGGGGACCTCAGCCCCATTAAATGGCAACAAAGTTGCTGCCCCAAATGAGACAGAGATATGAAAAGAGACAGTCGTACTCGTTTAATGGCTGATATCGGCGTACCCCTTTCTCCTGGCTGCAAAAATCTCAAAGCCCCACTGCAACTGCCGCCCAGTTTGGCATATGGAGCAGCACTATTTAGGCTTCGATACGCTGCATTACGCAATGGTGTTAATTACCAACACACGGACACCAGGCACCCGGCATTAGCTGGGATAGCTATACAATAGATATAGATACTTAAATACTGAGATAGTTAGATACTTAGATACACACACACACACCAGCAGACGGATAATCGCCGGCAAGCAACTGAAGCGAACTGGCTGTGGAAAAACGGTTAGCCAAAGACGGTAGCAAAAACATTTAAAGCCGTTTTTCCACGGCGTCCCCAATAGAAAATCGTCCATAAAAAGAGTAATCGAGGTTTTTAAATGAATCGACAGAGAGTATACAAAAAAGCCGACAAGGAACTTTAACTTAATTTTCGAAGGATATCCCTTCGGCATATGTCATTCAACCCACATACTATATCTGCCGATCTCCGACACCCCCCATTCCATTGTAATTAACTAAATAGAATAACCCGCCAGTCGGTCTTTCAAGCCGAGATACTTTTAACCCCATGTGAACCATGGCCTTTGAGAGGAGGGCGCAGGCGCAACTAATGAGCAACCCACCACCGAAAGCCATGTGGTGTCTCCCCCACCCACTCATCCCAACGCCCGCCGGCTGGTCAGACCAGTCCGTTTGACCAACATTAAATTGAGCTGCGACTTCCAAATTTATGTGAAATAGGTCCTGGCCATATGGCCAGTCGACTGAGAGGGACTCCGAAAGCCGTGCTCCTACCGAACCGGCCAAAACATATGTCGCAGTGGGCTGCGGTTTTCCACTCGGCGATCTCTCGGCATGTGGGAATACAACAATTCATATACTCCGAAATGTAATTCATCAAAAATTTCACAAATTAATTTGCTACAGAGGGAAATGAGAGACGGAATATTGCGGGGTTGAAGGTTCAGTTATAAAGAAGGTAATTAACTTTTGATGTGGGCAAAGAGAGATTCGGTTCCCTTTCGAAGATCTGTGTTTTAAAGATATAATTTTGAAATAGAAAAAAAATACAGCTTAAAATAAAGGAACAACATTTAAATTGATTAAAGAAAAGCTTATAATTTTCAGATATTTAAGAAACATTCGTATTACAAAACTATTTGGTATTTCCTTACGCTCTGTGATGAAATTCTCCCGCCCCCAACTTTCAACCAACAAGTTTTGCAACTCAATCAAACCGCTGCATTAAATACGAGCGCTTGAACTTAAAACCGCTGCTCAAAGGCTCCGACAACTGCAGCACAAACAATTGCAACTGAAACGTGGCTAATTACAATTGCACAACAACTGCAGCTTGAAAGGAGCATTGCAAAGGATACCAGCTGCAGCAATCAATAACAGGGATACCCTCACAAACCCCTTCGCTTAGCTGCAGCGGGAACAACCAGCTCACATAGAGAGCATAAACAACTAGCTGATAATCAATAAAGCAAAAGCAGGACTGATATATCCATAACAACCAACAAGTGGAACCCAACAGCGAGGGGCAAAGTGTTTTCGGGGGGTGGAGATGGGCTGCGATGGGGGCGCAACGCTTTAGGGGTTAGGGGCAGTATAGAACTTTAACTACTTGTGGTAATGGCCAACAACTCTCAGAAGCGGATGCAATGGCTTCCAATTAAACCGTGCACTGAAGTGATTGCATTTGGGGGCAAAGGAAGAACGGATGGAAAGTAAAATACCGCGAATTCCCAGATCATTCGATTAAATAAAACTTCAAAGCAAACATTAAGGTCGAATAAAATTAAGCAACAATTTAGGAAAATAATTTTAAACAGCACCACAAAAACCAAAAGCCGTCTTTTTGTTTATTTTATTTTATAGAAATATTCCTATTTCGGAACTTGTTATTTCAACGGCACAAACTTTTTAGTGCTGAAAATTGCAAGAATTCAATTGAATAGATAAAGTCCTAATAAAATACTTGCACGCAAGGCGCAAACCTGGCCAAATGTTATGACTAAAAGCAAGGCCAGCCCATGCGTCGTATGCGTAATATTCGCAAGGAGCTAGGGGTACGGATCATACATACATTATACGTACATATATCAAAGGGCAGCTGTTCCCCGCCACTTATGAGCTCAATTAAATTGTTGTAAAAAAAAAAAACAGAGCAAAGCCGGGATAGCTCAAAGCTTGAAGAAGAGCACATTTTTTTGATCAGTTCATTAAAAACATTAAAAATAAAAACTATGATCGAGGGGTACCGCCGCACAGCGCAAAACCCTAAAAATGAGTGAGGCTCTCGACCTGCCACTCGAATAATTGCAGGTGTGCATTGCAGCAGGGAGAGGCAAGGTGACAATTTTGCGTCAGTCGAGCGAGTCAGAGTCGCGGTGTCAGCTTCGAGCCAGGCCCACAGTCACAGCCAGGGTCCACGGGGTGGCACTCTGAAGGCCCAGGTATTTTTCTGTTTTGCCAACTGCAGTAAAGCGTAATTGTTTTTTTGTGTTGTTTTTCATTCTTTATCAAGCTGCAAAGAACAGCGAATTACGCGACTGCCTGTCAATGGTTAAACGTATTAAGTTGAAGTTCTACGGCATAGCTAGGAACTTTAATAAAAGGAGAATTTTAGAACGAAATGAAAATATAGGTACAACAGGAACTGAAGAAGAAAACAAGCTTTACAGCTCCCTAAAGAACTCAACTCTATAACCTGATGACAGTTTAAAATTTATAACAAAATCTCAAAAATTTATAAAAATACAATTTTTAAACCAATTTAAATTGTTAATTAATGACTTTCTAATACTTGTTTGTAGTATTAAAGCTAAACGAACAAATTTTTTACGCTAGATAAATACAGTTCGATAACCAATCCGCGTAATAATCGTGCTGTTATCCTAAATAGATCCTGATTCTTCGCTATTTCGACGATAATCGTTTCAGTCTTGAGCTGCCTGTTCTTCACCCCGTTCAAGGCTAAGGCGCTGAAGCTGATCAGTGAGTCTTGATTATGGGGGTCGCAACATTAGCGATCGGTGGTCTTTTTCTGCACCCGGCGGGGGGCGTGTCCGGGGCTGCAGTTCCCGCTCGCTTTCTGCATATTTACCGGCGCTGCTCATGATAATGCGTGAGTTCTCATATATTTATATTGAAAACATTATTCTTTTGTGCTGATGCAGCGGCTAAGTACACAAAATTATCAGAAATTATGTGCACCTTGGGACAGGCAGATTCCGATCTCCCCCAGCGAACAGCCGGAGGGGCCATCATCATGGTCATCGTGAAGCGTTCAACATCATCATCATCATCTCCATCAACGGTTTGGCTACTGTAATTTCACGGTAACCTGCCCCGACATGCATAATGCAAATCAATTTGAGACTTTCGGGCGGCAAAAAAAGAAATAAGGGGATATGCCCCTTTTCTTCCAAGGGCCAAGTCAAAAGTCACTGGCTGTGGCTATTTGTCAACAAATACCGAATGGATCATTAATAATCGAATGTTGGGGATTTAAGACCAGTAGCCACGGCGAGATTGATGGATCGTCAGCGGGTGGCGCCACAAGGTGGCAAGTGGGTAAGTGGCAAGTGCAGCCAATCGCATTGATTGAAATCTTTCAGTAATAACAGAGCAACCAACAACGAACCATCCCGCTCCCCAAACATTCCGCCTCCCGCTGTGCATTTATATCTGAATCTGTATCTGTATCTTGGGATTGGACTGGATCTGGGACTTGAAAGGGGTCTTGAACTGGGAACTGAGAACTGGGACTCGGACTCACCTCTTGCCGTTGCGTCGCCTTCGCTTGGTGGCGTAGACGGTGCCCAGCTGGCTCATTGCTAGGGCGGAGTTCGTTATGGTCGCCGTCGTGAATGATTTTTACTCTTATTATTTTTCGTATCAATTCTTCGTTGTCTTCTGCTGCCTTCTGCTTGTCTGTCGAACAGGTTGATTCTTCGTTTTTTCTTATTCTTTCTTTTTTTTTGTAATTGGTTTTTATTTATTGATATTTGGCTTGCTCTGGGTACACTCTCACACACAGACGGTCTCGCACACAGACAGCCAGAAGCTGAGTGCGATCAGATCCGTTGAGATCCTGCTGCGGGTTTTCGGTTTCGGAGTTGTAGCCACGCGTAAATTTCGTTTTTTCTTCTTTGTATTTATTTTTAATTATCATCACGCTTACATTTTGTTTGCTTTTTCATTTCTCGCGCTCCTTTTTTTGTTTTATTGCACTGTAGTTTCAGTTGGCTGGAGCTATATGAGAGGGATTTTATACGAAACTGTGATTCAGCAATTGAGAAAGGCTGGGAATTGTGATGGGTAAGCGATTAAATTATTTATTCGATTGCGGGCTGTATGATTTACTGAAAACTATAACTTTGATTGGACCATTAGATCTTTTCAGTGTAATTGGCCTCTGGCAGAGATAAAATGTACATATATTATTTCTAAATATTTCGGAAAAATATTTCCACAAATCTAAATGCTAGCAGGCCAATTAGATTAATTTGATAATTGACTTCCAACCTAAGCACAACAGTTGTGTCGTGTGCTTTTCTATAAAACTTCATAATTTGTTTATTATTTGTAAATTAAATAATTGCACAGCCTTTCAAACATCCAAAACTCTATTCTCCATTTTTCAGAATATTGTTTAATATGCATTTGGCATTCAATTAATATTTCAAAAGTAAATCATAAATTACATTGTTTTTGACTTGGGTTAATTATTTAAGAATTAAGTTCTCAAATTGACATTTAAGAAAACTTGTACCAAGAAACAGCTATGAGGCAAAGCGACGGAGGTATTAAGCAATCAGGTTTATAAAGTTAAAAAAATATGAAAAGATGAAACGTACTATTTGTATTGCTTATAATTGTATAATGTCTATCCGAATTGTATAATGTACTAATTAGGAGTTTTAGTTGTAAGCAATCTGATAAATTAGCGTTTAAGCTCATCAAACACTTAACATTTTTAAAGGAATCTTTTGGTTTTAAGAAATAAGATAGACAAGTTAATCCAATTTTAAATTATAAATTTATTATATTGGAAGAATTTTACTAGAGTCTGAATGAATTAGGAGGCAAATTAGGAGTTTAACTGTATTTTCTAAGAAATATTCCTGCTCAAATTTTTGTATGTGGGAAATCCCTTTCAATCCTTTCTCAATTGCTTTAAACTGGGTTGTTGTTTATGTTTTTTTTTTGACTCGGGCGGTTGCAATTTGGTAGGTTATTGTTTTGGTTCTTTCGTGGCAACACTTTTGCTTTTTCACTTGCACTTTTGGTGTTGTTGCTGGTGTTATTGCTTGTGGGCTCTGGTTTATCAATGGGTGATGTTTGCGATGCGATGACGACGCATGCAACAGAACAGAGGAAATCAAAATCGGCACGGAACCAAAAGCGCTAACGCAAGAACGGCACGCAAATCATTTTGCGGCACGATCGACGTTGACGTTGCCGCTGCCGCTGACAGAGGCGCCAGCAGAGGTGCCGGCAGAGGAACCGGAGGCGAGTTGTCAAAGTGACATTTGTCAGGAGAGGGAGCGTGGGTGTTTTAGAATCGGAATCGGAATAGTGAAAATGTGAGTGGAGTGAATGACCGCCGGCAGTCTGCAATTCGCACATGTGACTTCCTAAGTTCATGAGCCTTTCTAGAACCTCCAGTTACAGGGTATCGCGTGCTGCGTTTCGCTTTTCGCCTCAATTGTTTCACTTTTTTTTGTGTCGCCGGGAGGGGGGTCACTCACGCACACACACACGCACGCACCTTTAGCGGGACTCTGGCGACGGCGGAACAACCGTTAGGAGGGAGCAGCGACTGCACGCGAGCGCCAGAAACGAGTGAATGAGCGAATGAACAACAGTGCCAAAAAAACGGACTGGGACAGACGGAACGCAGGCATTTGAAACGAAACACACACGGCCCGGCTCAGGCGGAGGAGCGCTTGCTCTCTCGCTCGCACACGGCTCGGCCACAGGGGGGAGCTCACTCTTTCTCTGCCTCGCTCTCGCTCGCTCTCTTTCAAACGCGACTTTAGCTGCGCTGCGCCACGTAAACGCTTTGAGATTCCAACAAGAACTGAGCTGGCGCCGCGAAACGAATGGAAAAACCAGTCCTGGCGGAACGACCTGGCAATGGAACACGCGGGCGGTGTGTTTTGACCACTTTCCAGTCGTCCTGGCAACGAGCGATCGCCAAGCGACGCGGCCGCGTGGGAGGGAGACAGAGCGAACGCCGTTCCAATGCCAGGCGTTCCGGACGAAACGCCATACGTGCGACTGGAAGGGAGCGACCAACCAAGACCGTCTTGGAAGTGCCCACGCTATCTCGCTCGCACCCTCGCATTGCGCTCAATCCAGTGAGGGGGCGTGTTCGCACTCATACAGCCACAGGCTGTAGAGCCGACTCTTTCCAGCACAGTGCCCAGTGGAAGTGAAAATTCGGGGCACATCGCTCATCTCTTAATTAATTAGGCGGTAATTAAGAGCTATCAGTGCTATCGCTCAATGGCATCTCTTAAAGTCGTACTTTTCTTCTATTTCGTACTTATCTCAAGTCAGTATTTATTTGGTTTTTTTCTGCCGTGAAATGCAAATTTTATTTGGTGTGACTAAAGCCATTAAGGCCATAAACATGAGCACTCACTTCGCGCTTATCGCGAATGATTTATTCACATGTGCCACTTGACAAGCGCAAAAGAACAAGGAGTACGAAATGCACACTGCAGCCCAGAGAACCAGAAATCATATTCGTATACCTACAAGAGATGGGCAAAATGTCCGTGCCCAAGAACCCAATTGGATGTACAGAGCCCCTATGCCATAGGCCATATGCTGCATCCACCTTTAACCGCATGTGACATATGGTGATGCCTCAGGTTGCTCGCATTTCTTAAAGGTACAGTCGTCCCTCATAGTTCGATCTTCTATTCTATTTTGAAAAGCTAATCGCTTGTGAAAGAGATTTTTTTAAAACGCATAAATTTTCCATTATCGTTTGCGGTTTTGATGTATAATATATTTGTTTAGTTTTTTATTAATTTAAAATATAAACTATATTCGTTAAATATAACTTTTACATATAACTAAAAGGGCTAAATTACTAGCCCTGCCAAGTATGCAACACTTTTTTGTGTATTTCGTCTAATGTCTAACTAGTCGTATACTTAATTTGTGACAAAAACTTATTTTTGACCCTCATAATATTGTTTAATGATTTTTTTTTCGAATGACCACTGTAGTGTGCCTTCACTTTCGAAAAGGTATTTTTTCTTTATTGTGACGTCAGCCATGGACAGAATGGCTGGCACTGTCAATTACATTGCGTGCAACTATTCAATGCGAAGTCGAAAGGCAGAAGAACCGAATCTGAATGTTTATCTAGCCAGGAGTCTCTGGCCGTCTGCAGTCAGCAGTCTCACTCAAACTCCAATCCCGCTGAGTAAGCTAAGGACAACGGCAAGAAAGCAAGAAAGACAGCAGCAGGATCAGGAAAAGAGGCATTGCATAGAATGAGCAAAACAGAAGGCAGCGCATGTCAATCGCTGGCACTAATAAGTGAGTCGAGTGGAGTGGAGTGGCGAGGAGTAAACTTTAAGAAGAAGGGCTTGCAACCAGTTTGGTGTGTTCCCACTTTCCCTCGCTTTGCCCCCTATCCCAACTTGCAGCTTATCAATTTACGCTTCGACTTTGCAGGAGATGTGCGCAGTGCAGGTGCTTTACCCCACCTCGCCTCCTTTTTCTTATTCTCTCAACTGCACTTGCCGTCCTCATCGCCTTGAAGCGCAGTATACACCTGCTAAATTCGTCAATGATGTAGGATTGCTTAGTTCTGTACGAAAAGAATAATCTTTAATTTAATAATATTTTGAATTCTTAAGACCTCGGATATTAAATGTATTGATTTAATTTAAGTTCGCCAATTTTCGTAAATCAATTTCTTACCTTATAAAAAGTATAAATGAAATCTTTACATTGCAATCCAATAGGGATAACAACAAATGCAAAAACTTACTAATAATGATTTACTCACTTAAGAATGACTATATGTACCTTAAAGAGTGAAAGGATTGTCAATAATATTTTTTAGAAAAATAAACTCATTCTTACGTTTTCTTAAACTAAAACTTTTTTTCACGATTTTTTATACCCTTGCAGAGGGTATTATAATTTTGGTCAGAAGTTTGTAACGCAGTGAAGGAGACGTTTCCGACCCCATAAAGTATATATATTCTTGATCAGGATCAATAGGGGAGTCGATATAGCCATGTCCGTCTGTCCGTCTGTCCGTCTGTCCGTCTGTCCGTCTGTATGTCTGTTTCAATACCGTTTGCGAGCTCAGTTTAAAAGCTAGCGCCTTGAAACTTTCACAGTCGTCCTAAAACATGTGTACGCAGATCAAGTTTGAAAGCCGACCCGATCGGACGTCTATATCCTATAGCTCCCATAGGAACAATCGGATATAGCTTTCACAAAAATGAAGATATTTCGCTCAGTGTAAGAGCTATTGGCATGAATCTTTCCAAATCGTATTTTTTTGTGCGTACCTTGATCAGGGTAAAAGCGCGTGCCGATCGGACGTCTATATCTTATAGCTCCCATAGGAACAATAGGGTGAAATCGGTCAAAATTTGACGTTTTTCAGGATATTTCGCGCAAAATATTAGCTATTCCCATGAAACTTTCCAAATCGGATTTTTTTGTGCGTACCTTCATTAGGGTAAACGCGCGTGTCGATCGGGCGTCTATATCCTATAGCTCCCATAGGAACCATAGGGTGAAAAATTTTAAAATTTTATTTTTTCAATTATAAAATATTTTGTTGTTTATTAATGCATGTTGCTAGTCTAGTCAAGTTTTAATTCGTAAAATCTGCAAGGGTATTAAAACTTCGGCTTGCCGAAGTTAGCTTCCGTCCTCGTTAGTGCTAAAGTTTATATATTCCAGCCACTACTGTACTTGGATATTATTTTATAGCTGGTGTTTGTTTTTGACTGCTCGCTCATCAATACAGCGATAACGTCCCTCGTCCGATGAGGTCTCCAGCTTGTGTTTTGCGTAAGTTTTTCGCCGCGAGCCTTAATGCGACTTACCACTCTTTCCCCACACTCATACTCCGCAATCTTCCCTCCGTTTGCCTAATTTCGTAACAAGTTTCTTATTAAGTCGTTTTTTTTGCTCGTTGGCTTTGGTCAGCAGCTGCCTGGTCACATCAATGTCACTGCTGATCACATCTAGACAAGCACTCTATATAGATCTATATAATTTGCCAATTAAGTAGGGGATAACCCTCCCCGATACCAGACTGCCAACATTAGCGGGACACAAAAGCCGCAAAGCGATAAAAAAAAACAGAACAGAAACAAATGTTTTTTGTGGAACTCCGCTGCTAACCAGGCGAAGGGTCATATAAAATTCCACAGAAAGAAGGGAAGACCATAATGCATTTCCCCATAATGTTTACTCCGATCCATTGGCGGCGCCAATTAAATATAATTATTCTATGTACATAAACAACAGCGGTGAGCTTAAAACAAGGCAAAGCCATAAAGAATAAATGTAAACAAAGTGCAATCTGGGCATACCCTAATGTGATAGTCAAGCTAGGTGTATCAGACTGTGAAGGGGGTACGAAAGGAATGGCTAATTTTTATTTTATCAAGATGGAAATTAATGAGAGGAAAAGTATGCGAAAGTGCAATTAAAGTATGTATATTTATTATGTTCTTAAAAATTCCCAAAGTTTAATGATGTATTTAATATTTACTCAGCTTTACATAACAACCAATTTACAGATTGTAATAAATATTCATACTGGATATTGACGGATTGATACGTTTAGATTGGTGCTGCCAAAACAATCAGCACAAACAGGCTATAAAACAATGTTTACCTTTTAAACGAGGACGGAAGCTAACTTCGGCAAGCCGAAGTTTTAATACCCTTGCAGATTTTACGAATTAAAACTTGACTAGACTAGCAACATGCATTAATAAACAACAAAATATTTTATAATTGAAAAAATAAAATTTTAAAATTTTTCACCCTATGGTTCCTATGGGAGCTATAGGATATAGACGCCCGATCGACACGCGCGTTTACCCTAATGAAGGTACGCACAAAAAAATCCGATTTGGAAAGTTTCATGGGAATAGCTAATATTTTGCGCGAAATATCCTGAAAAACGTCAAATTTTGACCGATTTCACCCTATTGTTCCTATGGGAGCTATAAGATATAGATCGGCACGCGCTTTTACCCTGATCAAGGTACGCACAAAAAAATACGATTTGGAAAGATTCATGCCAATAGCTCTTACACTGAGCGAAATATCTTCATTTTTGTGAAAGCTATATCCGATTGTTCCTATGGGAGCTATAGGATATAGACGTCCGATCGGGTCGGCTTTCAAACTTGATCTGCGTACACATGTTTTAGGACGACTGTGAAAGTTTCAAGGCGCTAGCTTTTAAACTGAGCTCGCAAACGGTATTGAAACAGACATACAGACGGACAGACGGACAGACGGACAGACGGACAGACGGACATGGCTATATCGACTCCCCTATTGATCCTGATCAAGAATATATATACTTTATGGGGTCGGAAACGTCTCCTTCACTGCGTTACAAACTTCTGACCAAAATTATAATACCCTCTGCAAGGGTATAAAAATGCAACTGACCAACCAATTCCCATCCCCCCTCTCCATCCACCTTGCCCCCGATAAGTAGCCGCAATTATAATTGCCGTTTGTGGCAGCCCAAAAATGGCTGCCTTTGTCCAGGCTGAAAACACTCGTACACACAATGAACATGACAAACAAACAGGCAGCAACAAAAATGTCATTTTAGACAGAACACAGAACTCAGTGCACGAAACAACAAAAAAAGGCTGAAAAATGCAAACAATGGCCGCCAGCAGCAGCAGCGGCTATAACAACCCGCGATCAATTGCGCGAGATAAGTGGACAACGCCGCCAGCACCACCACAACCACCACCTCAGCACCACCACCAACATTCACTCCGCTTTTGGAAGGGCGACCAACCCAAACGACTCAAAGTGACCACCTCTTTTCCGCCACCCACCGCCCCTCGTTGCCCTTGCATTGCTGACATATTTCAGATTGAGTTTCCTCCCACACCCTGTCTCAAAAATCGTTGGTTGCTGAAAACGTAGCATTTGTTCCAGGGGAATATCATCGAATAGTACAGAGGATAAAAGGGTTTCTTAAGATGAAAAGGGCTCATATTTTATATTTATTAAATATTTAAAAGGTTTTTATTGAAAACTTAAACAAGTCTCATTTGGCCATTACCTCAAAAAATTAAATTTTGATTAGGGTTCTAATTCATTATCTAAAAACTTGATATTTCTAAAATGAATTATTCTTAACTTGACTATTTATATATTTTTTCTGTGCATAAACTTTATAAAGAACTAAATCTATTTATTTATTTTGGAAAATATATTTGTTTAATTTCGTTTCTTGTTTTTAACTTTTTTAAAGCGTATACCAATTCACCGGTATCCTCGCTGGCTGATTTTTAAGATAGATAAAAATGTTTAGCTGTTGTTGATAATATGGGCTCTGTGTCATGGCTATATGGGCATATTCGTGTCATGCATTTGACACTATCATTAGAGCTAATGCCAAAGCAGAGCCACCTCGCCTGACCATCGATATGGATGGTTCCTATCCTGGGTTCCCATTCCCCGCCTGTCTAATTATGCGAATGTCAATCTTTGTCGGCATTTTAAGACTTTTCCGATTGCCCCATTGCGATTTCCTTTGGGAATGCCACAAGAGACCAAACAAAATTTGATTTATGAAGCGATCCGGCTAACGGATACGAGACGAGTCCCGGCTGAAGAGCCAGTTCAGTTCAGTTCGGTTCAGTTAGGTTTCGGTTGCGAGCCAGGGCCAAAATGGTATGGTATGGTCAAGCGGTATCTGAAACAGTTAATCGGCAGCAAAATTAATAAATCCGTTGAGTTTAATAGAGTTCAAAATGCAAGAACGCACAGCGCAAAGCGAAAGGCCTGGGCATCGCCTGCTGGCTGGTCAGTGCCAGATACGCAAGTCGAGTCCCAGCCGAACTGTAGGATTTGTCTGGGGATCTTCGACTTTGGATTTAGCTGGATTTTAGACTGGAGCTGCCTTTGGGGTCAACGCCGCCGAGATGTTCCCAGAAAGATCAGCAAATGAAGATCTCAATGGGCTGGCCAAGTTGGCCCGGCTGGCTGCTCCTCGTCTAGGCAATGCGCTCAAATAAATTCAATCTAAATTGTAAGTTTGTTTAGCTGCAGGACCGAGTCGGGTGGGATGGGGAGGCAGTGCAATAACAATAATAATAATAATGCAACGAAAAGAAAGAGAGATGTTCGCAGGCATCGAACAAGCCAAATTAATCGACGGGACTCGACTCGGAACTCGAAACTCGGGACGGCGAACTGTAGAGCTGGTTTGCGAAGCGCCTCTTTTGAGGCAGGCACAAAGCAACCTCAACTTTGGCTATTTTCGGGGCGCAAATAAGATTGATCTTTTGTAACTTCCATGCTGCTTTTCGAACGCCTCCCCGCTCCGCCGCCTCGGCCCCATCGCTCCCCCGCTTTCCAGCATCCAGCAGCGGTAATTTGTTATCGCGATGATTTATGAACCATTGGAGACTGCGACTCGAGCAGTTTAGTGGGTGTTTACACAAGCCACGGCCAGACAGAGGGAAATATAAGAAAAGGTAGTGGTGGAGAGGGGACTGTAGCTCGATTCTAATACCCGAGACCGCCCCAAGGCTAATCCAAACACTAGATGGCGCACTCAAAATAAATTTAACCCTAAATTTTAGAAAATCGCCATTAAAATTTCTTTTTTCTAAATACAAGAAAGTTATTTCTAAATCTTAGGAAATTGTTCTTAAGTCAAGAAAGTTTTCCTTAAATCCAGGAAGTTTTTCTTAAATGTAGAAAATGGTTACCATGAACTAAAATCACCCTAAAATCAAGAAAAAATGCCCTTAAAATTAGAAATTATTTTCTGAAAAATAGAAAGGCAAACGAAAATAATAAAATATTTTGGCAACACCTTTTCTAAAAATGAGTGCCCTAACCCTAAAATTAGGGTTTAGGGTAATTTAGGGTTCTAAATAATAGAAACATTTCCTAAAAAGTAGAAAGTTTTTCTAAAAAATAGAAATAGTTGTTTTCACATGCTCTGGCACACCAAAATGTTCAATGCCAGAACTTGTCAGCTGCCGGCCAGCTGTACTCGTGGCGCAGACCGTTAAAGCACTTGGTTAGCAATCGAATCGACGCGGGTTCGAGTCCCAGAGCAAAATTTTTTAACTTTTTTTTTTAATGTTATTTTATTTTTTTTAATTTATTTTATTTTATTTTTATTTATTTTTTTACTTTTTTTTATTCCTTTTTTTATTGATGGCAAGCAGTAAACTAAAAATAATAAGTTTTATATTCAGATATTTACTATATACTACACATAATATAAATTGCGATAGCATAAATATATGCATATGTATATACGTATGTAAATAAGTAAAATGCGAATGGTCAAAATTATGCAATTAGTATTCAAATGTGTTGTCCGCTTCACCCTTTACATACAATGCTCGGTTTGCCACAGCAAGTTTAAGTGCTACAATGGCCCAGTATGTAGGCCGTTCGCTCCTCGCGCGGGAGACCCGGGTTCGAATCTCACCGAAGGACAAGTAAAAATGTAAGTTTTTTTCATGAAGATAAAATATTAACTAATCATAATTTCTACATTCCCAATCTTCCGCAGTCCCGTAGTCCACATTTACAACCACATTTGGCTTTGGTTAGATAAGAAATCCAAGCGCAAATACATAATAATAAATACATAACCTTTAACATTCACAATATACAAGACACACAACGCCTGCATATGTATATAGGGAGGAGTACATAATACAAACGTATATACAAAAAAAAATCATTATTGAACATGTTTTTTTGTTTTGTTTTTAATTTCTATTTTTTAGGAAAATTTCCTACTTTTTAGAAATTTTTTCCCTTAAATTTAGTAAAATTACCCTAAAATTTAGAAATATGACGTCAAAAAAAATCAAAAATATAGAAAAATGTGACCCTAAAATTTAGGGCGAGCTTGTCTTGAAGACAAAAGTAGGGCGATTTCCTTGACTTTAGGGTTAATTTTATTTTGAGTGCGCTGCCTGCTCCTTGATGGATTTGTTGCACAAAAATGTTCAAGCGAATAAAAGCCTTCGATTTGTGAATCGACCTTTAAGTAATGCGTAATCTTAAAGAAGTTAAAATTTATTTAATGTAATACTCTTTAGAAGATTTAAAGATTGGCAAAAACGACAACAGAAATATATAATAGTAACTGCTCAAGTATATCACATAACCTACTTATTTCTAGTCCCTTTGACTAGCGAATCGACCTTTAAATATACCCTAATCTTAGTAATACTAAGTTAGTATTCGAAATTCATTTTTAATACTATTCAGAAAATTTTTAGATTCTTATAAAATTACTTCCTATAAATACTTCCCAAAACACAACATTTGTAAATAGAAATTAATTTGAAACCAATATAATTTACAAAATTGGACATAATTAATAACACAAAAGCTGAATAAAAAGGATTTAAAATAAATGCTGATAAACACGAAAAATAAAAACATTGTTTGTGATTTTGTATAATTCTGGATATACCCTTATCCCCAAGAACTACACGGTATAACGCGAAATCCCCTATTCAATTCGAAGCAAACACTAAAGAACGCCAGTCAGGTCCAGAGAGTGCGATGTGAATCGCTTGGCACGTTTCCGCATTTTCCTGGCTCTGGATTGTGCAGCCAACATATTTATCCTCCTCAATGGCAGCAGCCGCAGGGCCGCAAAATGATATTGTAGCTCTATATTATGGAAGTATTTAAGGTTCTAAACGATTCAATCGCTGGCTCTGCAAACACTGAGAGAAGTATCTCGCCAGGACTGGCATCCAGATCATTTTAGTTGCGGGCCTTTTCTTTCGGTGCATTTGCTGGCTGTGATGTCTAAATAGCAACATAGGGTAAACGTTTTTATTTATGCCCGACATGGGCTAATACAAATTGCCTGGGCCCGGAAAACTAGTCGAGTGCCCAGGCGTGGGCGATAATTGAGAATTTATTCGATGCGTTCTGGGGCGACGTTTATTGGGCCTAAGTATTCTGCTTCCTGTTTGAGGCCCCAATCTCGAGGCCCTGTGGCCACCTGTCGCGCCTGAGCAGCACCCATTAATCAGGCGTAAGACAAAAAAAATACATATTCAATAAACTGCACTTAATGATAACCCCAGTTCTGTAATCTGTTTAGGTGGACCCCGAATTGTCAACAAAATTGCCGCTGATGGAAAACACCAGCAGCCAAAGCGTTGTGGCTAATGGCTCTAAATAACAATGATTAAGTCGCCAAAAGGATCCCGGGATCGGACCCAGCCCAACCCAACCCATCCCATTCGATTCGATTCGATCCCATCCCATGGGATCCCAGAAACCTGGGAGTGTGAGTCAAGCTCCGCCGGCGGCTGCGTCGCGCGAAACTCGAGATCGTATCGGGAACGCTCCACAACGCATCGCCTCACATCGCTGAGATCCTCGAAAGAGGCGCTGCAAAGAGCAGAAACCTGTTGACATTGATATTGCCATTGATATTGGTTTGGTATGGGTAATGGTATTGATATTGGTATCGCTATTGCTTCTCCCCTCCTTCGAGCATTCGTCTGAATATAGCCCCTGTTTTTTATCCTCGGCTGCAGGTGCGTAGTCTGATCGGGGGCAGCTACCGATCAGATAGGCATTTTATAAAGCTGCGATCTTTCGATGATCCATCGGTATGCTTTTCTGAGCGATTCACTCCTTAATAAACTGATTATTTCAACAAGGGTTAAGTCGAGGATCATCATCATTTATATCATTATAATAGGTAACAATTTAAATTAAAAAGGTAAAATGGTAAATTGTAATAACTTTTTTAACACCATCAAGTGAATATAGATTTTATGATTTATTCAGGCTATAATTGAGTTATAAGATACGTCTAGTCGCTTATATTCAGATTAGTATTAGATCACAATACATTAAGTAAGTATACTTAAAATAATTTATCCAGGAGCCCGACAACGCCTCTGGCTTCAACGTTTCTCGATTTGAGGCCATGGCACACGTCTAGCAAAAGCCAGGGGCGATGCCTCAGTGCGTCAGCTTGCCACAAGTGGACTTCACCTGACAGTGGCCGAGGTTCTCACGTTGCGAGGGAGTACGTAACCCGATGACTGGTGCATTCTTTTACGGCTAATTTAACCGATTAGCAAGTTGTCCCCCGAGCATTGAATTTTGAGTTGGAGTTTTGCGGTTTGCCTGTCGCCCGCTGTCAGCCACTACATGGTTTCAGTTTTGGATCGTATCGGATCGGTTTGGTTTGGCTTAAATTGCTTTGGCTTGGCTGGGTGCGAAGTAACCGATATATGTTCGACGCCCACACACGTTGTCATTTCTGAATGACAGAGAGCTGGGGTAGCGCGCGCACACGTGATTCACGTCGCTGTGGGGTTGGCTTAAATGCAAAATAGCTGACAAATGGCAAATTGCGAACGATTCCAAAATGGTCGAAGGGTGCACTGAAAATGGGTAGGAGTGCGCAGGTGGTTGGTTGCCCTGATGATGGCCATTAGCCGGCGATTTGAATGCCCCTAATCATGGGGTCTGGCCAGCGTCTGTCACGCCTTTTTGGCGCCCACAATCGGTCAAAGAAAACCGTTTAGGCAAAAAACGAAAATCACAAAAAAAACGAAATAATAGAGCAGACTAGAAACGGGAATACAAAAAAACCCCCCAGAGAGAAAAGTACATACAAATGACTGCAATTTTTCAACGCTTAAAAATCACATTAATTAGCGTTCATGTTTTGTGCACTCCAAATTGCGAGCGGCAGCTGAAAAAAAAACAACATATGAATTATAAATTATAAATTTATTCTCACTCCAATTATCAACAAAGTTAAGCATACGCCTAGTTGCACTTTCAGCAATAAATAATTGCGCCAAGAAACAGAGGAAAAAATTATATTTAAACACAACTTAAAATGCAAATTTCAGCATGCAAGCAGGGGCGTACTACGACTTCTTTCCCCTTCTCCTTCATGGTCATCTCATTACTGTTGAAAGCCAAAAGAAAGAAGTATTTTTAACTCGCTTAATTGCCACTTGAGCCGGAGGGGAATGTGGTTGAAGAGCAGTGGCAGTGGCAGCGGTGGCCAGTCGGCAAAAGAAATTGTTTTGCATTTGTAATTGCCAAGTCTAGAAAATGATACCCCGATAAGCTCTTGCCAGTTGCCCATTTGGTCTGATTTTCCCTGAAAAAATTCACACTACCAAATGAAGTCTAATGAATAACGTTAATGGCAATGATTGATGGATTTCATCAGGAGGTTTTTCTGCAAAATATAAATTTTGTTTCAAAGTAATAAATAAATTTTACAATTATTTTATATTAGTGTTGCCCACTCGTTTTATAAATTTTGCATAGATTAAGATCATGTTTTCAGTATCAAATTCAGAGTATTTTAAGAACGAATGAACGGGGTTGCTAGTTCGGACAGTTAAAAGGAACCCCACAGTCTACAATTAGACGTAGCCTTTTAAGACAGCTTAATGGTTTGATTATCAAGCCAACCCAGCCATTCACCCTCTCACAAGCTTCTTTATGCATATCCCATTCAAATGATAATGCCTCTGCCTCGGAGCTGGCTAGGCGCTAAGCTCGATCTTATCGCAATGCAAATTTTAAAAGCATAATTCAGCTAATCATAAGAGGCCATGTCGAAATTTAACAAGCTCTCTGGGGAGAGGTCCGCTCTTCCCCTCGAATCCCCCGAAACACTGGTAACCCTGCCCTCGGGCAGACAGCAGACGGCATGCGTGTTGGGTTATGCTAATGCCGATCTCAGATCCCCCCCTGCCCCCTTTCACACACCCACCCCGCGGATGAGAAATGCGAATTAAACCCAACCGAACTGGGGCTAAAAATGCAATTCAGCGAAGAAATTAATTTAAAAAGCGTTGCAATAAGAGCAAGCCACAAAAAGAAATTAAATAAAATGTGTAATAATGGAGAGAGACCCCGTTGGGTCCAAAAAAAACCCCCTACCTCACCTCTCCACCTGTCTGCTGGCTGTTCCCTCCACGGCGCAATTCATAAATCATTTCAGAAATTATGACTTTATTTTTAAACATTTTCCCCTCTTCTTCTTCCATTTGCGCATTTTTATACGAACATTATTTGCTGGCAGTGGAGTGTTAGCAAGATAAGGAGTGCCCCAAACTTCAGGTGGGTCTCGCGCTAAAAATATTATAAAATATTTTTATGAAGTCTACCTACCTATATATTGTTTATTACATTTTAATTGTAACGTCGCGCAGTAGGATTGAATGAAACGTGAGAGCTGTAATCAAGTTTTCTCATTATATATGCAAATGCAAAGTTCACGTTTACTCGAATTAAAAATTATATTTCATTTCCGAGGAAGGTAAGAAATTATGTATTGATAAAAACAGTGGAGGTACTGAAACCACCCCTATCCTTATCTTTATGGTCCCTCCCCCACTCTCAGCCAAATCAATAAAGCCATTAACTAAACTATTACCAAAACAGCACGCAAATTTCCAATTGATCCATAAAACACTTTACTCTGTTGACCAATAATCGTAAACAAATTATATTAATTAAAGTGAAATATTATTTGTCCAGGCTGAAGAAAGAAGAAGTCCAGGCCGTGTTTGAGCCAGTTCTTCAACCTTACTAATACACTAAATTACAAAATAAATTAGTGACGTCGCTCATGTACACGTTTGTGTTATTTGTCCACCCTCGCAATTACATTTTATAGAAACATTGTCTTTTAAATTTTCCTTCTCCTCCTGAACTCCATAAGAATTTTATTAATAAAGAACTTCGGTCCTTGCAACTTACATACATCATTTAATGTCATAAAAAAAACCAATATTTTAGAAACATATTTGAAGACAATTTTAGAAAGGTCGAACAAGGGTTTGCAAAGAATCAATATATTTGTTTAAATTAAATTTCTTAAATAAAACTTATCTTGGACATCTGCAAAATATTTTTAAAAGAATTGGGTACCCACTAATCCAGACAATCCGTGAGTTTTAAAAAGATGGGTTTCCAAACTAATATTTGTATGAGTATATACAGAAATTATCTTTTGATCCTTTTTGTTAGAAAATGTATGGAAAACTCCTGTTTTGGGATATGAAAATCCTTATGTCTGTTTCCCCAAATTTTTTTTGCACTCCCGTCCTCTTGTCTCCGTTTTTGTCCAGGTAACACGAGCAATTTGCGCTGCATTAACCAGTAAGAACCCACTGTTTGGCAGTCGCATTTCCTTATCAAGATGCAGGGCTCCCTGCCCCCTGTGATCCCCGCAATGCCCCTAAGTTTTGGCTCCCCTCCGACGTTGTTAAATGTGTTTACACTCAAAGTGCATTTGTGGGTGAGTTGTGCCACTGCCAACTAGAATAATTAATAACCGGGGATCAGGGAACAGGGAACACGGTTACCGCCAGTCGTTGCTGTTGATTTGCAATTGCAGTCGTTACCTTTGTTCCATTCTTCTGTGTTGTCTGCACTTTGCGAGGCGTTGAAGTTGAATTGCTGTGGTCCACTCAACTGTTGTGAGTGAGTGAGATTCCACTCAACTTCCAGTGCTTGGAACAAAATGGGAACTGGAACCACGCCATGTTGTTCCCACAATTGCCTCGCTCTCACTCACTCGCACTCAAAAGAAAACAGCGACTTTCGGGGCGGAGCTTAGCTTTTTCCCTTTAAGCCCATGTAACGTTCGACCTTTTTGTGGTTTTTTATTTTATTTTTTTTTACCCAAAAAGTGAAAAAAGTGAAGCCAACAATTTGTTGTTGCTGTTTAATTACCCGACAATTAAGCGGCCGCCACAGTTCTTCATAATTCAGACACAATTAGTAAATAATTAAAGTTGACAATTGTCGCACACAATTGTTAATCTTCATCATCAGCCGCGTTCGGTGCGTTTTTCGCTTTTTGCTTCTCTTTTGGGCCTAAGTACACGTCACAACATTAAATAACATTACTTTTGGGCCCGTACTTTTTACAAGTTCATAAAAACTTTTAACTTCTTGGTAAAGACACGCATAGTTGAAATGTTTCGATTGGGGCTTGGGAATATCGATTAGTACCGAAAAGTAATTTAGGCTTTAATTCATAGCATAGTTTATGGGATTACAGAAAAAAGATAAACATTCTAGTTCTTAAAACCTTACTAATAAAGGATGTAAATATCAAAATTTAAGACAAGTGCATTTTAAAAGGAGCAATGTGTAAAATAGAAATGTTATAATACCAAAAAATAATAAATGGGCACAAATATATTAAACAAGAACTTAAGCGTATTTTATTCATTAATTATAATTTGTAATTCGATTTTAATCATATGTTTTTCAACGTGCAAAATGTACGATTCCAGGTCATTTCTTATCTTATCGTGCTAAGTTTTATTTCATGATGCAATCCCTAATTCCATTTGACTTTGCGCGAATTTACGACTTTTCTTCTTTTCAGCTGTCGCTCGTTGGCTGCTCTAATTTGCATTTTGCATTATATAAACAACCAGCCCAAGAACAAATTAAGGGAAAAACAATTGCTTATACGACATTCGCGTGTTTGGCCCTCAGAAGTTTTCCACTTCCATTATTTTTCGTTGCCAAAAAGAAGCCGCCGCCGCCGCTGCAGACGATGACGATGATGCCAAGTCGGCCCGAACCCAAAACTCACACTCGAAAACGGCTCTGAGTATGTATGATGGATTACAGCAATAATTAATTGCAATTAGCCGACGCCCGAGTTGGCAAATCTTACCCAACAGCAGCCTTAATTAGCCAATGGCGGCGCACCATTTAATAGTTAGAGGCTGGGATAAATGGCTAAAATTGTAGAGGGTATGTTTAATTTTAGGTAATCATTTGCATTGATTTAGTTGTACAGCAAAAATAAAAACGTCCAATTAAAAATAAACCAAATTGAAATCTTAATCATGCCAACTTTCAATTGAAATTAAAAAGAATTGGAGTTTTATAGCATTGTGATTTAATTTATTTTTGTTTTTTTTCAAATAAAATAATAATTTTGAAGTACCTAATGATATTTGAAATCAAAAATATAAAACTTTTAACATTTAAGTGTATCATTTTAAAACATCACTAGATCCAAAACCAATCCAATAACAGGGTATTCCCAAGGTCGCTATGTGTCGTCACCTAAAATTGGCATATTTAATCCGGTTTTCTGCTTTAGTTGCCACTTGAGTCAGTCAAAAAATAGCTAATGAAATTTGTCTGCTGCTCGGGGCAGACAGATAGGGGATCAGGTGGGGATGGAGAGATGGGGCTAATGAAAACTGGTCATGAACATGTTGCCGCCAACTCATTTAAATTAGTTATGTAAATAGCATAATTATTAATTAAACGGCAGCCATCGCAACATTAATGTTTATTAATAAGTCTCTGATTAGGTTCTTAGCTGCGTCTGGCGCCACTAAGTAGGCGGCCATTTCATGGGAGAACTTGTATAAGTTTCGGCGAAGAATTATAGAAATTAATGAGCTCAGTTTGAGTGACATGGCAGCTGACTGTAGTATCTCCCTCTTTTTGGCTTCGACAGCGGAAACCGCAAAACACATTGACGAACAGATCCTATTCAAAGACCCCCATAGGACCTCAATTTCGGTGTGTGGATAATTACACAGAAAATTCGACTTGAAACCAATCATAATTTTCAATTTTTATTTCGCTTCGTTTCGTTTCCTTTTTCCTTTTACCGAAATTGACCAGAACAAAGTTAATCCCCGACTTAGAAAGAGACAGATAGCTGGAAGACCCTTTTATAAAGATAGAAAATAACTCGCTCTGCCCACTTTGGTGAACGCCTCTGCCGAACTCCCTCCCCAATCCCCACTTATATAACTTTGTGCCGCTTGTCTGTAATTTTCTTGTTGAGAGATTTTCTATGTGAAGGTTGTGCGGCGCTATCAAACGCAAAATAAAATAAAAATAAAAATGAAATGGAAAAAAAGCAACAGCCTTACAATGGCAAAAATAATTTGCAGTTATGTGTTTATATAGCTCTGACATTGAGTCGACTGCAAGCTGCCGACTTCGCCAACTCGAGGAGAGCACTTAACTTTTGACAATCGCCGACAGCGAAATTGACAGCGAACAGGAGTTGCAATCGCAGTCCCGGGAACTTTCGAGTGGGCCGCATTCGGGGCTTTCGTTCGCGCTATTTTGCACACTAAAAGGTGCTAATTGAACTGAAATCGATTGATTATTCACTCGGTATATGTTGTATGTACTTTGGCTCGAATCGGTTGGGAAGTGAAGTGTAGAGAGGAGGGGGAAAGGGGATGGTCTGGCGGGAACGCCTTCGCTGACCGACTCCGCGCCATTAAATCGCGACTGTCACTTTAGACCAACTTGATGACACGCACATGGGAACCCAGCAGGCCAAGAGTCGCTGGCCAGACATATCGATAACTGACTGACAGGACCGTCGGGGGAGGGGGTGTAGCAGAGGGGGGGTCGAGGCGAAAGGCAGCCCGCAGAGGCGCATAAATTGTCCGCTGCCGCCAAGTGACGTCAGGTCAGTCAGCAGTTGCAGTAGGTGCAAGGATTGCGTGCAAAAATGCACTTCTGTCTCCCATCCCTCGGACCCCCTAGCCCCCTCCTCACCCTCCGCCACTGTTGTCCTTGTCCGAGCCTCTCGTCGCATCAAAATGCAAATAAAGCATTTCAAATGCCCACAGATAGGGAGAGTGCCTGCCGGGAACCGAGGAACGATCAACCGATTCGAAATTTCTCACTCAAAACAGTTCTTATAATTCTTATTATGATGTTTATTCTGGAAGCTATATTACGATTTATTTGTCGACTAAACCACAAGATTTTTAGCCATAAAATAATGCTCTACTTTTCTGTTTTGATCTAAAGAGAAGAGGTTCTAAAGAATTCGCGGTTCTATTATTTCGTACTCCTTAGTCGATATTGCGTAGCTGATCTTCAAAACTCCAGGGTATTAAATAATGCATTGGAACCCAGGAAACTGTACTCTAAAGAATTAATGTTGACCTGAGTGGGATGAAGCTGACTTATAAGTTATAACGGTTTTGGAACCTTTCTCAACTCTCCTTAAATCGTTTCTGCAAAGCATCAACAAAACAAGGAAAAGATACATCAATTTGGGATCAATTTTGTTTGTGAACACAAATTTTGCTTTTACTTTTTACAGCGAGCGATTTCAACCGATCCTCCAGGGTCTTTTTTGCGGCAAATTATAACGAACTCTGGCTTGGGGTCTTCGAAATGATCCTCTGGCCCCAAAGAACGGAAAAAATTCAACTAAAGTTTACCATTAAATTCCCATTTAGGCTGTCAATCATTTGCGCTAATTTTTCTTGGCGGCTTCAATCCAAACGGAGCCCTCGTTCCTGTATTCCCTGACCCTCTGCCTCTTTTCCTCCTGCTGTCGATTGCTTCCAATGAAGATTAATTTAGTTTTGAAAGGCAGAAGAGTTGGATTTAAGTGGAATTTTAGTATCGCCTTTGTTTCCCTTTTGCAGCAGGAACTAAGCAACGGATTCGTTGGCGATTTCCTTATCGGTGGTGAGACCCCAATACACCCTCCTTCCTCGAACTCCTTCACACTTGATGTCTCCTGGCGATTAGCACAATTTGCCTGAAACGCTTTACACTTGTTGCCTTAGATCCCGATCCCTCCAGAATCGTTGGACATGAGTTAAGGTCAGCTGGCGGCTATGTCGATCGTAATCTGAGCCGGCGTCGTCGTGATGAGCATGCAAATTCCCCTGCGGTCTTTTGTTTTTGGGGTAATTTGTTAACAAGCCAGGGAAAAAGGGGTCAAGCGAGGGGGAATGGTGTCCAGATCTGCGATCTAGGGCGAGATAATTTTGAGGTCAATAAATTATATCCTCAAATTTCAATTGTACCCAAGGGGGAACAAGCTTGTTGGTATATTTACCTATTAGAAAGTGGGTTTAATTTAATATTGATACTGGAATAATATTTTTAAAATATTATTGGCTAACAATAATTATTTGTTTTTTTTTGTTAAATCTATAAAGACAAAATACTGAATTAAATATTTATTTTATAATTTATTTTTAAAGTCAATTTACGTTTTAAAAGCATAAATACGTATTATAACAGTTATTGGTCTTTTCACAACGCCATTTTCTTGAGACCCTATAAAAGTCGATGATGAAGATCCCCATAATTGCTCCCTAAACAAAAACAGAGGCTTGCCAGAGCAGGGGACCAATCAACGGTGGAAAGATCAGAGGCTGAGGCAGCAGCATCGGCAGCCGTCGAAGCATCAATCAAATCAATTATTATCGACAATGGAGAGTTCGTGGAAATCGTATGAGGTTGGGGCTGAAAGCGGAATCGGGCCGAGATGGAGATGGGAATGGGAATGAATGTGATGCTGAAGTTGCAGTTTGACGGAGCCGCGTCTCAACCGTTGGCCGCCATTAATAAGCATCTTTGGCGGCGCATTTGTTATTTGATTGGTAAATTGAGATGCCAAAGCAAAGATAATGTCCCGCCCGGTCGGTCTTAGCCACTCGGTCCCAGACGAATGTAAATGGCTCCAGTAGGTAGCCAAGATGGCCGCCGATCGAGCGGCTGCATCACGAACAGATTGGGCCAAAACGCCAGACGGCTAACAATGCCAAATTACAGGGGAAACATCTGCCACATCGCTCGAAAGAGGCCCCCCAGGCTGTATTTGCGCAATCCCCAGCCAGGGCTGCAATTCATTTCCATTTCCCATCACTTCCCCAGATCCCCGCCGAAAAAAACCCTAAGAACACGTAGCTCAAAAACATTCCGATATATTCAAAATTCATATAAATATATAGTTTTTAAGTATCTTAGTCACTTTTGTGAAAACTGGTAAAAGTTCTAAAGAGTTATTTTCCTTTGTTTATGGCTTTGTAACATTTTAATTATTTCTCCCTTAAAAAAAATCCTAAAATATTCTGAGTATGGGGTTCGAAAGATAAAGAGTGCCACTTTTAAACTACTTTGACAGCTAAACAAACCATTAAACCGTTTGCCTCTAATACCCCCGAAAAGTTGACCAATTTTAGCATTTTTCGAACTTTGAGGTCCTTTTGCTAAAAATCCTTGCGTTGGGGAACTTTTTGGAAAAAGCATAACGAATTTAACTTTATCGCTTCCATCGAGGTAAATTTTAAATGTAACATAGTGTAATTGGTAGAATTATTACAACTACCTGATTTTTATACCCTTGTAGAGGGTATTATAATTTCAGTCAGATGTTTGCAACGCAGTGAAGGAGACGTTTCCGACCACATAAAGTATATGGGCAATTCTCTGCTGTTGCACGCGACGTTCGTACGCTTTGCAGGTGAAAAATACTATCTTCCAGTACTTCTTTTCCTTTGGCACTAGGCTCAAATTAAAGGTCTTGATTAGTACTAAAATATGTGCTAGGGGTGACATTGGGACATTTTTCATTTTTAAGATATATAAAAAAAACCAAGACTTTTGCACGCGACACGAATAGAAGTTACTTTTTTGACTTCCTGCCTAACTTTCGATTGTAACGAAACGTGAAGGAATATTTTAATGCAGTTAATTTCATAGTGTTCCTTGGTCTTTCTTCTTTAAAATGTATTTGGTTTGAATTCAAAATATTGAGTGGTTAATTTTTTATTAGTATCGAAGTGACTGTCACACGCTACATGTCGCACGCTACAGTTTTTTCCGTCATTTTCTTAGGTGGTTTTTCTGCAACCTTAACGTCAAAAAAACCGTTTAAGAGCCACTTTAAAAAATACTAAAAAAATACCAAAAAATGACTTTTTTGTCCATATAACCGGTATTACCCTGTAAAATTATCCAAGGATACTCATATTACTTAGCTTAGTTGAGGATCCATCTAACTAGAATCAAATATCAGTGCCAAATCATGTAGAAATATGTTTTTTTCAAGTTTTACGCTTTTTGGCTTGGTTGACATCCCCAGAGAATTGCCCATATATATTCTTGATCAGCACCAATAGCCGAGTCTATCTAGCCATGTCCGTCTGTCCGTCTGTCCGTTTCTATGCGAACTAGTCTCTCAGTTTTAAAGCTATCGCGATGAAACTTTCCCGAAAGCCTTCTTTCTATTGCAGGTAGTGCATATGTCGGAGCCAGCCGGATCGGACCACTATATCTTAAGGCTCCCAAACAAATATAAGAAAATTCATTGTAACTTTGTAGGAAGTAGGCTTTTTGATTCTTGACTACTTAAAAACAAAATTGAAATAAATCGAAACGCTGAATGTGGAATCCCCTGGAACTGCACCGAGTGAGTATTCTTTTATCTACAAGGGTATATAAGCTTCGGCTGGCCGAAGGTAGCTTCCTTTCTTGTTCATTTTCCATTTCGTTTTAATCTTTAAATTATATAAATCCAGCTAACACCTCAGGATCCACAGAGATATGCGATCGCTGCGGGGGGAAAGAAAACTTGTCGGTTTTGAGGAACTGGGCAAATGTCGCGGCAAATCCAAACAAACAATTCATCAAAAGCGGCGACAATTAAGCAATGAAGTGAAATGAAATTCAAATGAAAAAATTCATAAGCGCCAGTTTGAAAAGGGGGCGGTGCCAGAAGGGTGGGGAATCGGGTGGGAAAGGGGGAGGGAGAGGGGAGAGCGGTCTGGGGAGGTGAGCGATTATGGAAGAAAGAAGCCGCCGACGCTTGATGAGTTTCGCCGCTGCAACTGCGGAAAGATAAATTGCCCCGCTGATGTAGGCAAATGCACAGCGATCTTTTGGATCGCTCTGATGCTCTCGCTCGCAACAGGCGGCGACATAAATCATTGTGATTGACAGCTGCTGACCATGATAGTGGATGTTGGCCTGGGATGGTGGACAGGGGGGACGTGCACTACTACCACTCCTGCGTCTGCCCGCAACTAAGCTCATTTAAATTCCATTTCAATTGGCCGAAAAAAAAATAAGCAATAATAAAGCGAAAACATTTCACGCGCTAATTACAGGGTGCCATCGAAAGACGAGGACTGGACACAGATCAATCATATGGGCATCTCCGCTGTAATTGAAACAAATGCCCAGCTGAACACTGAAATTATTATATCACACTACGGAAATTAGCGGAAATGTTGGATCGAATGCCGGATTACTATTAGTGGTAAGTTGACTATCAAGATTCTAAAATAATAAGAAATGCCGGAGTGATAGGGATTTATTCAATAAGTTTTTTAACTAGTCTATTTTTTTAAATATTTATAAATTAGGTTGTTTGAAACATTCTGTCTGGTACATATATCAGAGATATTAACATTTTTGGTTCCCCGAGCTACTGCTCCACAAAATTACCATAAAACAGTCCAATACACCCTGGCAATCGAATTAATGGGCACAACACTTTAAAGATCAGGAGCAGCTCTAAAGTTGCGGGAGGCACTCCAGAGGGTAAGACACGCACACACTCGCTCGACGGTATGAGTAAATTGTGAATAATTTCGTGTTGTCTCATCAATATAAATAAAATATTTATTAACAATTTGTTAAGAGCTATAAATCGCACTCAGCAGCAGCTTTCGGCCGATGCGAAAGTCAAAAACAGCGAGCCGAAAAACCCGGAGGGATGGGAATGGCAGGGCTCCCCCAGAGTTTTGGGCTCAGAATGGAGCGTTTTGCGAAAGGTCCCAGAGTCTCTTGCCAGGATCGGGATCTGTGGGGATCTGTGGGGATCTGTTAAGACCTGTGCCGATCTGCGGGGGACCTCCTGTGGCGAGGGCGGCGACGGCGGCAGGCTGGGCATATTAATTGTAAGCTTGTTCAGCAAGCGGCGATTGCGTCCGGGTCGAATCCAGTGCCTCAGATCGGCCAGATCGTCCAGTTCGTCCATACCATATGTATGGACCCCCTTCCCGCTCCGCTATATCTGTTGGTGTCTGGCCAAATTGCTGCTATTTATGTTGGTAACTACCGTATAAACTTTGCAACAACAACACATGCACACCCCGGTACTCAAGCCCAAAAGCACACACATCCACAATCCACAATAACCGGGGACTGCACACGAGACATCGGTGGAACACGGCAAACGCTGAAATCAATATGTTCGCTAATAAATTGTCCCACAATATTCATTAAATTAAAAAAGTAACGAAAAGTGTTGTACCAGCCTTTGGCAAACAGGAGCGCTGCTGCAGGTGCTCATAAAATTATTTGGGCGCCATCATAATTAATGTCAAAAATCAATACATTTTTTTTATAGTTCGATGAATGCCCTAGACATTAACAAATAGTAACAAATACAAATAGTTATACCAATGCCTAAATCTTTAACTTCCTTAATATCTAACCCTATAAATGTGATGGTTTGAAGAGGTATAAAAACAGGTTATGAGAATGACTATTACAAATATTTTTATAAAATTGTTCAACAGTTCAAGGAACACCGATTAACAAATAAGACAATTTAACAAATCAAGATCAACCAAAATCCACATCTTGATCCCTTCCAGGATGTCACTGCAATGAATCCGCTCCTGTTGCCTCAGAGCGCGAAAATTTATTTTTAATTACGCAGCCCCAAACATGGCACAAACAGCGACCGCCACATTCTGATGCCAATACTCAGAACGATGCCGATTTCTATTCACGAATCCTGGCTCCAAGCTTGTAGCCTGGAGCCTAAAGACTGGAGAGGACTGGAGACTGGAGACCGAAGACGCGGCTGGAGATGAGCCTGTGACTGTGACTGGGCCTCGAACAGAAGACTGGCGCTTGGAATGCACTGCTGACTCCGGTGCTGACTCCTCGGCCTGGACTGTGCAAAATTATGACATGAACATGAACGAAGTCCACATAATGATGTTATACAATACGCCATCTTAGCGTAAACAAGGCGAAAAGCCGCGCCACAGTCCCAGGCGCATCTCCACTGGGGACTGGCGCTTGTTGGCCCGGTAATCGTAATCCCATCCCATCTCATCCCCTTCCAGTCCCAATTCCAATCGCAATCCCAAATCCACAGATCGGAGGCATAGGACATGTGTTGAGTATTTGTTGTTTGCAATGCCCTAAGCAATGGGAACGAGCACCTCAGCTCGGTTTGAATTCACTTTGAACACATGTACGGTCTGTTTATCAATCTTTACCGGGTATCCAAGCCAAATAAAGTTAAATTAAATTTATTAAATTGCCACAGATAAGGTTCTTGAATAAATACGATACAATAAAATTACAATTACAATTTCGACACTTGGACTCTCAAAACGATTGCAAACGATTGTCCCGTAAAGGGACAGACTGGCCTGAACTGAAGTATGACAACTAAAAACTCTCTCAAGACTGTAACATTGGTCTTTGAATTTTGTGGATAGAAATTACAATATGTATGCTTATACAACAAAAATTTTATTTTATTTTAAATATTTTATTATAAAATAAAGTTTAGAGTGTAAAATATTCGTTTTTACAAATTTGGGCATAATCTTCGATTTGTGTTGTTCTTGCCCAGAAGCTGTTGTCACGGTGAAACGCAAAGGGACAGACTCCAGACTTCAGTGCCCAGTGAATTAGGACTTGAATAATTTGTTGGCTCTTTGCTGTGAAAATGTATTTTAAAGAAAGAAATTTATGGATTTTGGTCACAAATATTTGTCGATGAGTTTGTGATTTATGGCCAGGAGATTCGTGCTCGAACCAAAGGTTAATGGCTGCAGCCTCGTGCCTCATGCGAATGTTTGGAATGTAACCCAGTTCTGCCGAGGGTTTCCGCTTTAATGATATGGAAACCGAAAGTCCCAAGAGTAAGGCCCTCGGTTCGTGTGTTTTTCATTTCACAAGTGAGCGTGGGCGGCTTGGCCTCAGATACTTTTTCCGTAATACATAATGCTGGGTTCTTGACTGCCATTACGCTAAATATAGCAATTACAAGCCAATTGCGAATCACAAATGCCATTGAAAATGCATTCAACAAAAGCCAGATCGCTGGGAAGAGGGGCAGGAGTTAGGGGGAAGGGCTCACACGCACATTTAAACTCTATGAATATACATACGTGTGGGCCAATGCATTCATTCACTCCGCTTGTGTGCGTGAGTAATTGGCAATAACTGCAATATTCTGTCATTTGCTTCGAAATCAACGCAACAAACTAACGTTAAAAGGTTCTGTATGAAAGGGGCTAAGTTAAGCCCCCACCGCCACTTCCCAAGCCCCCGATGACCCCTTTACAATGCGACGCAATGACAATGGCAACCTTCACACAGAAAATCGTTCATTAAGAAAATTATGGAGCTGTTATATGAAAATAAATGGGGGCAGGTCGCCGCGTATGTTATGTGATGCGATAGCGCTGAAAGGTAAACAGAAGAGTGAAGATAATATGGGATAGGTTCCTAAGTTTTTCCCATTATTTTGTTAGGGTTCAGTAGGGGGGATTCTTAAGTTTTGTCTTGGGACTCGTGAAATCAAAAGTAATTTGAGGTCTTTACTTTAAGTATATACGTTGGGTAAAAATTCATTGGAAACTTTTTAGGAAATGTTTTGATAAACCAAAGCTATCAACCATTTAAATAAATAGATCGAAATATACAATTTTTCATAAAAATTTTGTTTTGAAATCAAAATTCTAATCAGTAATCTTGTCCAATATATTTTTTTCTGTTAATCGTGATAATTATTATTTATTGAAAAAGTGGTTAAAAAATGACAAACATCGCAGATTAATGTAGTTTTATTATTCTCCGATTTCAGTGCTATAATTGAACTATTAAATCACCGCAATCGCGACACTTTATCTCTTATCTATTGGAACCATTCATTCGCATGTTATCCGGCCGAAAAATCAAATGCCTCGAATGAGAGACCCACTGACTGCTGCAGTCGTAGTCCCACTCAATTTGCCACTCAAATCCCCAGCGAGTGGAAGTGAGCCACTGGAATCTGGAATATGGGTGGAGACACCTCTGCTCTCGCTTCCATCTCGCTCTCGGCCGTATGGCCATCTCGCTCGCGCGGAGGCAAGGAATCTCAGTCACAGCAGGCGGTGGCAGCAACAACAATAGCAACAAAGGCAAGGCGTCGCCCAGAGCAACAAAAACAACAAGGGCAATGGGAAAAAATCAACCACGAAAATTTATGAAACACAAAAGTGGAGGGAAAAGAAAAAAAACCAAAACCAAAGAGCAAACTTAAATGGCGACGACGACGAAGTGGCGGCAGTGATTTTGAACGACAGAAGGGGGTGGCCCAAAAGGGGTTAGAGGGGTTCGAAGGGGGGTAGGGAAAAGGACAAGAGTGGCAATGGCTGCGGGCACACACAGGATAATAAATAATTGCCGACATCGGCAGGAGACTTCGCTCAGATCGCTGGCAACATAATTTCTGCGGCCCAAACCTGTCAATGTATCTTCGCATCCGAGAGATGCACATGTTAAGCCCCTCAAGGTGCTTCCGCCTCAAACACTGTTACAAATAATATAGTTTTCACAAAAATTGGTTGGGGAATACAATGCAATTTACGAAAAAAAATTATATAATGTTAAAATACCTGGTGGAATTGAACTCGGACCCGCTAATCGTTTTTAATGTGGTAACTCTATATAACTTTATTTACTTTATTTGTTTCCAAAAAACCAATTCGGTATTAATTTCAAGAATATTTTTTTCCAAAAGACTTATAGACAAAATATTCAATTCAAAAAAGTTTTTTTCTTGATTATATGGGTCCCGAATTTTCTTTAGTGCACTTGATCCTCTCGACCATGTGCTGGAAACGTGGAAAGTTAATCCCGGATAAGCGACGCCCTTTGACACTGACGAGAGGACCAGACCAGGGATATGGACGGAAGGATCGACAAACAGCTGGCCAAGTGGCCAATTCCAATTTCAATTCCAATACCAATACCAATTCCTCCGGGGGCGGGGTGGGAAATGCGGTTGCAAGGTCACCCAACGCTTCTAGGCTAGACGACTGAAATCGCACCACTCCATTCCAGTTGCGTGATCCGGGTAATTATCCTACCCAGAGCGATCGATGGATCGATTGATCGACCGATTGATCTGCACAGGCAGCAGATCGTGACATTTGATGGACATTTGCCGCCGCTGCCGTTTTCTGTTTGCCGTTTTCTGTTTGCAGTTTCCAGTTGCAGTTTGCCTTTTGCCGGAGTGAATTCTGGTCGGTTGGGGTCTACTAATCAAATAGCCTGGGAGATCCAGGCTTGGACCTCGGCTCCACTGCAATCTGCTCTTACAGCCTTCAATCAACTCATTAGAATCTCAATTCCACAAACTGACAACACAGCAAATTGCCATTGACGTTGCAATTGTGAAATCAGAAGCGTTTCAATGTTTAAATGAGACAATTTGTAACCGCTTAAAAGCTTACAATGGGTTGCGATGGAAAAAATTTATAAATCGAGAATGAGGGTTGGAGTCTTACGATGAGGATAAAAAAAATATTCACCGAATGTGAAAGGCCCCGGCGAGATTCGAACTCACGATCTCCTGTTTACTAGACAGGCGCTTTAACCAACTAAGCCACGGCGCCCATATATCTTCCAACATTTTAATGATCTTTATGAGGTTTCATATCTTAAGAAGTCTTCGAAGAACATTTCAAATGATTTTCACTTAAAATAATTAAATTTTGCCAAGGCATTTTCAAACGACAGCGAAGTGGGTGACGATAAGAGAGAAATCAGAGGAAGTAGATAATTTACACAAGACAAAAATTCAATCACAATAATTTTGCCAACTTGGAAACGTTGATAACGTCACACACTGTATCAAGTATTATATATAGTCCATGCTAATCTAAAAATATCAACATTTATATTATTATTGTATGAATGTAAAAAGGAAAAAATTATTTGCGGAAAAATTAAAAACTAATACGAGGTTTATTTTTTAGGATGTCAATGCAAAAGGTAATCAATGTATTTTTTTAAAAATTTATGTTCGCAAGGATTATTGAAAATCATTTTTGAGCTGTTAGATTTTTTCTTTTTTCGAATGGATCGACTTTTGAAACACCTTTACGTGAGTTTACAACATCGCTCAAGCTGCGAGAAATAAAATTACCAATGCTGATCTCACATGAAGTCAACGGAATTTATGCACACCTCCGTGCATATGTTTTTCCATGGGCCTTTTTATTATTACATTATTTACGTCATAAAACCTGGGCAAATCCAAAATTCATTTGCTCATACGAGTGGTATAATTATTCAGGAACCCAAGGATATTTGGGGCAAGCACAGTAATAGCTGCCTATGAAAGCCAATGAGCACCGATAATTTCCGTACTGAAGAAGTAAAGCACCTGAGAATGATTTAATTGCAAACCCTTAACCAAGAACTTCATCTTAGGGTAAGGAACTACAGATGCCTTTTCGGTGCGGAATGGGTTTTAAATGGGTTCCACTGCTTGTGGCATGCTCGTGTTTATTTGCGCAGGGTAACAATTTGAAATTTGGCTCAGGCTGCAATTTGGCGGCGTGTTTTGCATATTATCAGCTAATTTCGCCTCCGAGATAAGCACTTTTTCTCCTAAACTCCTTGCCCCGCCATGGGTTTAATTTATGCCCCACAATTCCCCATCTTTTGGTCTTGAGCTCGAGTCCCAAGTGAGTGGCAACAATGAAATTGTTCGCTGGTTCTTTGTGCAACAAAAAAATATTTATGCAAATCAAGCTGCGCATTGGGGCTGCTCTAGCCATATTTTATTGCATTTTCAAATATAATTGCGCCTCGAGCTGGGCATGAATATGGACATGGCCACATGGACACCGAAGCGGAGGTAGCTGCTCTGGTATTTCCACATGGAGCAGCTTTGCACCGGCGATTTAATCTCGTTTAATTGCTGCGACTAAGTGCGGATATGACGGCCAGGAGGGGGATTACTTACAGTCAGCTGCCGGCAAACGAAATTGCATCAATGTCAAGCATGTGGAGCGGCTTTCAGGGCAACAAAAAAACAGAAGAAAAAAAACACTGAAACACGCCGAGGTGCACCAAATGATGGCCTGCTGCACACCTTGTCCCTGCTCCTTGCCACTGCCCCTTTTCCCAAAGATTTTCCGCATTAATATTGCAATTTTATGAAAACAAGAACATCGCTCGGCCAAGGAGCCGCGTCTCCCTGTCGCCGGTCTCAATTGCACCTGCCCATTTAGCGCACGCCGCGCTAGTGACAAGTCATTTTGAATACTCCTGTCCAGGGTCCTCTTGAAAAGGATACTTTGGAAGGATACTCGCATCAAGCAATTGGCTTAAGAAGACTTGATTACACTCTACAGAAATTGAGCTTACTAAATATATAGTTTAAAAATAAAAACAAAATAAGTAAGGATCAATTTCGTATTATTTTTCAAACAAGAGCGATGTAGAGTCTAAAAATACTATGGGCAAGAGCAAAAAATATTTAAAACGAACATGTAAAATATAGAATCGACACTGAACTTCATCAATTTGATCATCATATCGTATCATTGTTTTTTGGTGCATATAAAAATAAGTTAATTTAGAATTACCCAAATCAAAATTAAATTACGTGTTTTTTTAAGATAGGGTATTAAAAGTAGTTCAATATTTGCAAAGTACTATTTAGTGTATAACCCCACAGGGGTGACTTTTGACTTGGTAACTCTGCCTAGATCAAGTGGACGTTACAACGAGGGGCGCTCGAAATTAATAACGTTATTTTCGCATTAGGAAGCAGCCATGACACAGGCAGTTATGAGCATTTCGCGTAATTACCGTAATTATTGTATTAATTTTTTTGCGCATTTCGAGAGGCCCCCAAGTACCGGCGATCTTGACAACCCCGACGATCGATGGCATCGAGGGCGATTAGCCAGTTGAAGATACGCGTCAGTTGCAGCGCCTCGAGGAGTTGGACGTTAAGTTCGGGTTGCAATTTCAAGAGCGATTATGCTAATTGACCCAGTGAGGAGTACCACTGCTCAGTCGAGGGATATTATATCCCGGGACAGGGCGCAATTTTATGCAATTAATGCCGCAAATTCGGTGTATGTACATTTTGTAGCCGAATTGCCAACTAAAATGGACACCCTCCGAGCTTCTTGTTCTATATAAATTGTAGGACCCTGGTCAAAATTTGCATGGCTACAAAATATAGAGTACAATAAATATTTAAATTTTATTGGGCCCCTCGGCCAACATCCATCAACGAAATGGAGAGCGAGGCGTATAGGCTATGGCGAAAAAAGCGAGAGAAATAAAACTTAAAAGCGTTAAATTTACGAGGTCTGGGCAAAGTGCTCGACACATTTATGGGCAAACATGGCCGGACCAACTACGATTGGTCTTCTCATCGGGAACTCTGGTGGGTTTTTTTCGTTTTTATTTTCTTAGTGGGAAGGTTGGCGGGGAACTGCTTCCATTTCGCATGCGCGCGCATTTAAATTCACTTCCGTTTTTGCCGCAAATTGTTGTTTGTGTGTGTCTGCGTTTGAGTGCTTTGTTGGCTGCCATAAATTCATAACTTTGTGGAAAATCATAAAAACAGAATTTATGGCTTAATTATATATGTACACTCTCGGGAGCGAGGGAAGAAGAGCCAAGTGCACAGTTGGCCTCGACTGGGGCATTTCTTTTTCTTCATTTCACGCTGATGATTAAGTGTCGCACACACTCTCACAGCCGGTTACATCGATACGAATGACGTACTAATACACCAGTAGCACCGCACTCAAAATAAAAAATAAATTGAAAAAATAAGAAACAATTTATGTGCATATCTTAGAAGGCGTTTCCAAATTATACAGGACTGTAAAGAAAATAGGCAATTGAGACGGAACATTTTTTAAATAATGAGTAGCGAACATTTTGCAAATCGAATAAATAAAAAATATAGCCAGAAATATTTAATATTAAGTAATTATATTGATTCAAACCTACATAAAACTTCCGCTTAATACTGAAATTTAATTAAAATATATCAAATAAAAACACCTCTTAACGAGGTAAAAAACTAGTGACGATCGCACCTTCAACATACAAAAGTTCTGATATCAACATTTGTGACGAAAAATTATTACACTCGTCATTAAATAGACTTTCTAATATTTTCTCATTCGGCCCGCCCTAGCAAACTATTCCGGTCTTTTTCCCTTCACACGCATTTTCTATTGCAGCGTGCCGAATGAGAAAATATTAGAAAGTCTATTTAATGACGAGTGTAATAATTTTTCGTCACAAATGTTGATATCAGAACTTTTGTATGTTGAAGGTGCGATCGTCACTAGTTTTTTACCTCGTTAAGAGGTGTTTTTATTTGATATCAGAAGTTTTTTTTTGTTTACTTTTGCTCTCATAGGTGCTAATATAAACATTTAAATTTAAATTGGTCATAAATCATAATTTTTAAACTATTGTATTTTAACAAATCCAGTTAAAAAGGCGTTGAAGTATTTCAAAATACCTTTTAAACGAGGTATAGCACATGTCTGTACCTTTAGTAGTGTAGATCTTAAAAAACTAACGAAATTTAGCTATTTTTAGCTTTTTCCCGCTAAAGTAGCGGCTTTTTCCAAAAGTCGTAGAACAAAAGATTCCTATATGGAACTCTTAAGTGCAAATTTACTGATTCCATGACCCTAAAATACAGTTCGGATACCCTCCCACAAAATTCACTACTCAAGCTGGCAAAAGTGGCTATTTTCGTATAAAAATAACTTTTAAACGTGACTTTTTACAGTAATGTGTTATATACCAAAATTTAAGGAATCTCAAGGGCTATACAGTTTAAAGTTGTAAGGAAAATCGTTAGAGCCGTTTTTGAGAAAATTAAAAAAAAGCTAAAAAAAAAGTTTAAACAAATTTTCTTTTGTTCATATCTTTTTAACTATTACATTTACACAAATTGCATATAAAAGGTGTTTATAGCATTTAAAAATACCTTTCAAACGAGATGCAGCACAAGTCTGTAGCTTTAGTAGTATAGAAGTTACGGCTTTCCGAGTTTTAGCTATTTATAGCTGTTTTCCCGCTAAACTAGCGGGTTTTTCCAAAAGTGGTAGAACAAAAGTTTTTTATATCGATGTGATGAACGTCATATCAAATTTTCAGAACTTAAAAAACATATTTTGGACAAGTGGACAAGTGGACAAGTGGACAAGCGGACAAGTGGACAAGTGGACAAGTGGACAAGTGGACAAACTGACAAACAGAACTAAATTTTCATTTTGGAAAGAAGAAGAAAATCTTATTTTGGCTATAACTTTTGAACGGAGAGTCGGATTTTGACAAATGACCCCTCATTCGACGGGTATTTTCAAAAGGAATACAACTAAAACATTGCGATGGGGCATTTATCCCCACCGGCCCCAACAGCTCCAAATTTCGAAATTTTCACTTTTTCACTTTCACCGCTCTCTCTCCCAAGCCAATTGATTTTCTTAAAGTCTTGGTATGCAATCCTTTAAGTTTTTGCAATACCTTTCGATTGGTGTATTACTCATTACGATCGGACTATCACAGCAGATTTTCAATTTTGCGGCTATATAATAGTAGTCGCCTTCGCACACTCTCCTGGTGCGCTTCGTCACTACATGGACTGCCGTCCATAGTGATTTCTTATTAAACTCCTATTATTTATTTTTTTGATTTGTCAGATAAGCGTTTTTTTGAGTGCGGAACGCGGACTTTTTGCTTGCATTTATGCTTAAATGGGCTGCAATTGTTCCTAAAACGCTGCCAACCTGCACGCGATGATGGAAAACCTCAACGATTTTCATTTTATTCTGGCCAGTTGTTGTTTTTGCTGTGTTACTGCGGCGGCTGCTGCTCATAACTTACAATTACGTGCAGCATTTTCTTTTGTTTCTTATTGATTTTCTTTTTACTGTGTTGAGCCAAAGAAACAAAAAATTGGGTTAAGCTGTTTTGCATTTGCAGCGAAGTCCACACGCGCCCAGATAGACGATTCCCACGATTTTTTCTGGCCTGCAGATTGGAGATGGCCTGAAGGAGGAGGAATAAGGAGGAGGAGGAGGAGCAGGACCTGCAGACAGTTTGTCTATAAAGTTCTCCCCAACCAGCCAAGAGAACCTCTTGCATAAAGCCAATTAAATTAAGAAATCTGATGCAGTCCAACGACAACAACACAAACACCACCAGCAACACCAGCGACAACGACACATGGAGTAAGGAAAAAATCCAATCCAAAAAGAAAAGGACCAAAAAAATGGAATGATGCAGAAACGTGAATCACAGAGGAATCTCTCTCCCACTCCCTCTTAAAACTCCATCCGTCTCTGTTCCTCCGCGCGGATGAGCCTGGCAATTGGTATTTTACAACAAACAGAGCTTGCGTTCAGCTTATTTAACATAAATCGAATGGCTACTGAAATACACCCAGTCAACCAGTCGTCTTATCTCTGACTTTGACTGCAGTTCTGGCTGCTGGGATGTGTGATGCACCGGGAGAAAATATGGGTAGGTTTTAAATGAATAAGGGAGAAAAATAAGAATACGCAGCGTTGGTTTATAGTAAAATAAAATGAGAAAAAAAGGTTATTTTAAAATATTAAAGTTACATTACAATATTTTAAAAGCAGATAAACTCATTTCCGATTTTTATTTTGAAGATCAATTTTAATAATAACGTTTTAATACTTATTTAGATCCTTTTATTACACTGTCCCTATTTTTTCCCCCTGTGTCGTTGGAAGCTGAGCCAATTTCATTGAGTAAAGGCAAATGTAAAGGTAAAGCAAACGACCTTTAGAAAAATTGCTGAGGTCCGAGGAGTTGTTTGTGTCTTCTGCAGACAAATCACGACCCGCCGACGAAACCAGCAGTCCAGCGCGGATCTCCAACCAGAGGAGAGTCCAGCGGGGATTTCGACAGATTTCACACCTCCTCCACGGCGAAAAAAGACTGAAACAGAAAAAGTAAGACGGACTGACCCAACTAATAAGAGTCAGCTTCGCAAAAACAGCAACTGCAACAGCTCAGCGGCGACAACAACAACATGGCATAATAAATAAAAGCCAAGTAGCTGCTGCTGCCTCGGAGTCTGGGTCTCCCAAATGCAGGCCCGGTCTCTGGGTCTTGGAGCTTGGCTTGGTTTTGGCCCGGCCTGGAGTCCGGACTCCAGACTGCTGGGCCCTGTGATTTTCACAAGTTGATATCGCAAACACAAAATGTTAATGAGCAATTTCGAGATGGTGCGAAGTGATTTCATTATTTAAACTTTTTTTTGTATGCTTAGTTTTTGCCTTTTATTTTGCTGTCTTTGTCTCTGGGATTGGAAGCTGCGCTGTGAGCCTGGGGTTTCTTGGTTTTTCTTTTTTTTTCGGTTTCGGGTAAGACTTTTATTACAGCCTCTCCATTGGGTAATGAAAGCGAAATAATTTTAATTGGCACTGGGCTGGCAGCACTTTTATTTTGGGACTCTTTCGATGCCAAATTAATTATTTCCTGTCAAATTAGTTTTGAGTTTCGGCATAAATTACGACTGGGCCGCTATGAATATGCATTGCATTCGGTATTCAGCATTCAGCATTCAGCTCTCCCTATCGCAAAATGTCACCTGTCGTGCGATGTCGCGTCGGGTTACTTCAAAACACTGTTCCGCCGCATAAATTAAGGCCAGCAACGTTGATTAATTGGGTCGCATTTGATGATTAAAACATAAATTGCAATGGATGCAGTAAACGTGGCCATGGATACAGCGAAATATAAGCCAGGATATGGCAAGGATATGACCAGGACCCATGTCTTAGGGGTTGCCAGCCACTAAAATTACACTTAATTAAACAACAACCCATTAAGGATCCCGATCGTGACGAGCCCCTTCGCTGGGGTAAGTGGAGAAGGGCACTCAAGGGTTGTAGTATTCGAGGAATTTTTGATGGGCAAAGGGGTTAGCTGGGGAATTGTAAAATTGATCCAGGGTCTGGCCACGAAATTTTTCGCGCTGACCAGCAAATTGTGAAAGTGTGCTTTTTATTCAAAGTAAACTCACTGACATTCTAAAAGAAATGGTAACCGAAAAATAGATGGAGATGGTAATATTGTAGTAACCGAGGAAAGTCAGTCAGAAAATGTTACAATACCTGTTGGTTTGCTTCGTTTTGCTCAACAGACGAAGCGCCGACGGAAGCCTGTGTGCCACAAAGGTCATAGTGCGAGTGCCCCACGAAAAGGACATTGGCTTGATCTTTGGTGAGGTCCTCTTTTGAGCTCGAATGGTTCATCGCTCTGACTAGTCCTCACAGATCTGACTGTCACCAACCGCATCAGAAGTGATCGAAGGGAAACGATGGACTTCACAGTCGTCTCGAATGGGGAATGCACCGTAAACACAACCGAAGGAGAGCAGGTGCACTCGATGGGACGAATATTCGGCGGTGATTTCGGGGCTATCGAACCAGGCAAGAGTGAAACTGTATCACTTGTATGGCCCACTGTGGTTAGTCGAATGTTTATTAATTCCAATAGATTACAAAATATGAAATTTAATGTTACCTAAAAACCAGGGATCATAATTATTTTATATTATTTATTTTTAAAGGCCTACTGGGACATATATTTATTTTTTTAACCAATTTTACTGATTTTGTTTATATACGTTAAAAGAGGACTCACATAACTTTTATTTAATATCCCCGCAAAAAAACAAACACTCAGTTTATGTTATACCTTGACTTAAGGTTTTTATTTTGTGTTTTATTTTCTTATAATTGAATATTCCGAATATTCTAGAAAAAAGTTTTATTTGAAACTGCAAACAGTTTACATTTGCCTTATTAAAAATGGGTTGCGCTTAAATATTTCGATTGTTTATTTATTTTGAACAGTGCTTTGAACATGCAGATCAGTTTTTATTTTTTGTATAAGTTAACCCCTTATTTAATCCTGAATATCCATAGTCCCTGTACAACCGGGTGGGCAGTTGCCCCATTTTGATCACCGCCACGAGTGCCCACGAAAAGGAGGCGGTGGCGACGGCAAGGCAAGTTCTCCACTTCGACACCCGCTTCGAAACCCTCGATCCGAATGGCAACAAGCTGCGTCGGCGAAAGGATTTCACGGACTGTCGCAACTGGGACAAGGATTATTTCCGGAACTGCACGCCGCTTAATTGCGAGGAACGATACTTTGGCCAGCGCAGCTTCTTCAACTCGGAAACCGAACAATGTGAACAGGTTTCCGACTGCTCGGGACCCGGGGAGTACTACGACATTTTCAGCAATGAGGGCGTCGATCCTGGAAACTTTGTGTCCTTGGAGGAACTCGAACTGATCAATAAGGGGAAGTTCGACTCTAATTTCTTGGATCTGCGAGGGCCTCTACCGGTGAGTTTCATCAACTAGATTTTAACTAGCGCCATCTACTGTGTTTAGCATGCACTGCTATACACTGCTTTAAAAGAAATCGATAAGGCAGTGTAACAAGCAGTGCGTTCATATGTATAATTGGTTGCAGAGGACGCAGTTCACTGAACTTTAGTCACATGCGTGACCATGTGGCGCCGTGGCTTAGTTGGTTAAAGCGCCTGTCTAGTAAACAGGAGATCGTGAGTTCGAATCTCGCCGGGGCCTATGGCAACACGATTTGAGTGTTCCATTAAATTTTTTTTTTATTTTGTTAAGAACTGTGTTTAATATATCAGATTTATTTTATCTTCAAAGATAAGAAATTGTTTCTAATTCTAGCAACAGCAGGAAGAACCGAAACCCGATATAACACCAACGCTCAAGAAAAAGAACAGAAAACTTGAAGTCCCATTGCGCCATTTAGCTAATCCCACGATGCCGGAGGAGTGCGAAAAGAGCCGGAAACTTACCTTGGCGGATTTCAATGAATGTTTTCAGCACCTAAAGGATGCCCAATCCCAAGCCTCAAAAGATCCTGAAAATGAAAAGAAACTTGAGAAAAAGTCACCTTTTGAGGTGCCGATGCTGACGCAGCTGTATTACGATTGGTATCTGCCCTTAAGATCCGATAGCTGGGGAGAAGGCGGGGAAATCAATGCCGCAGGAGAACCAAGTCCCCAAAATGTACCATCTGGATCGGAACCCCTCTTAAACTGGATTAGCAAACTGGACTTCAGAGGTTGGCTGATGCTGATCCTTAGGGGAAGTGTCATTGTGAGTTCGTGATGTCGGTGAACGAACAGTGTAAATTCATATTTGGCGACTGATGCAGATCTCATTGCTAATTGTGTTTCAGATTTTTGCTACTCTAACGGCCTATTTTCTGGTGTGCCTTGCCGTTTATGCGTTTATGGAACTGTATACCGTTTGGACTTGTGACGAGGCAGCTCAATCTTTGATAAATGATTCCAGTTCCCAAGCCAGCACCTACACTCTTGTTACCACCGAGAGTCTAATGTCCCATCGTTAATTAAATGTCAATAAATTATTAGAAATAATTACATACTTGATTTAATATGTTTCTAAAAAAGTACACATGGAAGGACCATGGGGTATAGAAGAAATTGGTCTAAAAATAAAATTATTTTGAAGAAAAAAATCCCAAAACAAATCAACTTTCATTATTTTCGGATTCAAATCCGAAACAAAATGGTATAGTCAATTTGGTAAGGAATACCCTTATTAAACAAATAACAGTGTTGTAAAACGAAATTTCTCAGTGCTCTCAAGAAATTCCTATTCGGCGAATCATTTTTTGTTTATTTAATTTAATTTAGCCCAATATTAAGCGCTAAAATGGGACCCGAGGAGGAGCTGCTGTTCCGCAACTTCCAGCGCCTGAAGAGCGAAATGTTCGACGACGAGAAGGAGTCCACGACCACGTCCCGCGAGCAGGTGAGTAATGCCGGAAAGTCGGTCAGCGTTAAAGATAAGAACCTAAGTATATCGATGGATACTTGCAGCAAAAGACGGAGGCCTCGGTGGAGAAGTGCTTCGACCGCTTCGAGCAGCTGATATTCACCCACCCGCGCCTCACCCAGATCTTCCGGCTGGAGCACCAGTACTACCTGGACGCGATGCTCCGGCGACTGCCCTCCAACTACGAGTGCCTGGACAGCAGTCGTCCGTGGTGCGTCTACTGGATCCTGCAGGCGGCGCAGTTGCTCAGCTTCAATTTCGACGACCAGACCTTGGACCATGTGGTGCAGTTCCTTGGCAAGTAAGTGTTTAATGGGTCTACCCATGGCTGGTCCTAGTAAACCTTCTCTGATCCTTAGCTGCCGTGCGCCCACGGGAGGCTTTGGAGGAGGACCCGGACAGTATGCCCACCTGGCGCCCACCTATGCGGCTGTCAACAGCCTGTGCATCATTGGAACCGAGCAGGCCTACCGCGCCATCGATCGCCCTACTCTCGTCCAGTTTCTGTTCAGCGTACGCGAAGCGGACGGATCTTTCCGTCTCCATGTGGACGGGGAGACGGATGTGCGCGGCGCCTACTGTGCCATCTCCTGCGCCAAGCTGCTGAATCTTCCGGAGCCGGTGATAAAGGAGCTGTTTGCCGGCACCGGCGATTGGATAGCCCAGTGTCAGACGTACGAGGGCGGATTTGGCGGAGCCCCTGACCTGGAGGCACATGGTGGGTACACCTTTTGCGGTATCGCCGGACTGGCACTGCTTAACGAGGCGGAGAAGTGCGACAGGCAGGCCCTGCTGAAGTGGACACTGCGCCGCCAGATGACCTACGAAGGAGGCTTCCAGGGGAGGACCAACAAGCTGGTCGATGGCTGCTACTCCTTCTGGGTGGGCGCCACCATACCCATCACACAGGCCACGCTATCGGGCGTCGACAAGCAGATGGAGCACACCCTGTTCGATGTGGAGGCCCTGCAGGAGTACATCCTGCTCTGCTGTCAGAAGCAAAACGGCGGGCTTATCGACAAGCCCGGAAAGTAAGGGATTTTCGGTTGATTTTAGATTCTGTTTAGTTAAATTATCGCTGTATTTTCAGACCGCAAGATCTCTACCACACGTGCTATACCCTCAGTGGCGTCTCCATTGCCCAGCACTCGGAGTGCGCCAACAGCCCGCAGGTCCTGGGCGACACCATTAACGAGCTACTGCCCACCCACCCACTGTTCAACGTCCCACCGAAGTCCGTGGCAGCTGCCAGGAGCCACTTTAGCAATTCCAATGACACTGAGTTCTCGGCAAGCGACAGTCCCAGCAAGGATAACAGTTAAGGTTTTGAATTGGAAGGACGATGCGTTCGGGGAAGCTTTTACTGGATGGTGGTTTACCTTTAAAGAACTAAATTTGCTTTAATAAAATTATCTTTGAAATATACTATTTTTCGCTTCTTAATGTATGTAAATTAAAAATATAGTTAACAAATATAACTTTTTCTAAAATATAAAATTGTAATATTTGTATAATTACACAGGTACACAGCCAAAAATTTCCACGAACCATTTCAAGTTTTCCATGATATTTGGGTGCTCCTGAGTAAAAGTCCCATACAAAATTATTTTCCATCACCTACAGGTTCCGCGGTATAGCTAAAAATACAAAAAACCGATGTTTGTCGACATTTTGAATTACGTGGCCTATATAATTGGACCAACCTTTATTATTTTCGGTAGGACCTACTCTCAATACATCAAGGCATTCCTAAAAAATAGTCCCCATTGTGAACCATTGCCCATGTCTTTGGAATTCGACGCCAAAGTTGAAAATCCCAAAATTGTAGAGATTTTTCTGATGGAAAAACAATTCTGAGGATTAAATCTTGAATGGAAGTAATTTTAAATATTCATTGTATCTTTTGTTCATTGTATGCTTTAATTTCGGTTTACAGCGTTTTCATGAGAACATTTTATTGGATTTCTTATACTAATAAAACCGATTTTTTTATTTCATTATCTACTCCTAAATGTTGTCAAATTTTGAATAAGTCATGGCAACCTCTAAAACTAAGAAACTAAAATACGTTCACTGAACATACACAGAGAAATGTAAATGTTTACTCCCATTCTGTAGGATGCCTTGACTTTTTTAAAATTTGACAACATTTAGGAGTAGATAATGAAATAAAAAAAACGGTTTTATTAGTATAAGAAATCCAATAAAATGTTCTCATGAAAACGCTTTAAACCGAAATTAAAGCATACAATGAACAATAGATACAATGAATAGTTAAAATTACTTCCATTCAAGATTTAATCCTCAGAATTGTTTTTCCATCAGAAAAATCTCTACAATTTTGGGATTTTCAACTTTGGCGTCGAATTCCAAAGACATGGGCAATGGTTCACAATGGGGACTATTTTTTAGGAATGCCTTGATGTATTGAGAGTAGGTCCTACCGAAAATAATAAAGGTTGGTCCAATTATATAGGCCACGTAATTCAAAATGTCGGCAAACATCGGTTTTTTGTATTCTTAGCTATACCGCGGAACCTGTAGGTGATGGAAAATAATTTTGTATGGGACTTTTACTCAGGAGCACCCAAATATCATGGAAAACTTGAAATGGTTCGTGGAAATTTCACAAAGTTTAATTTTGTGTTCCTGTGTTATTTGCTGAAAGCATTTTAAATTTGAAATAAAAACATTTTTCTATTATTTTGACCGCCATTATTCACGTTTACATTAGAATGTCTAAGTTGACATTGGTACCCCGTTGTGAATGTCACTTTGGGAGTCTTTTGAAATCGCGGCATCCTGAAATACTTTTATGTTCTCCAGCCACAGGACACTGAAACGAAGGACACCTGCCCAGGGTATAGATCGCAGGGAGTACATAGGTCACCTGGTCGATGAGTATTACACAACGACCAACATCGGTGAGGCTTTAATTTAATGTTATTTGCACCCTGAACTCAGATAGGATTTCCACTTTTAGAGGCCCAGGAGCAGGTGACTGCTAATTTGGCCAACTTCGCCTACGATCCGATCAACTGGCCGCATCTGCTAGAGGCAGACGCCCTGGATGTGTTCCTGGCATCGCTGGAATCCCAGGATCAGGCGCTGAAACCACACGGCATTGCGGCATTGTGTAACATTTGCTTGGGTATGGAAAAAGGCTACGATTTGTGGACTTCTACTTCAGGGAACCCAATCTTTTCAGACAAAACAGCTGGCAAATTCATCAGGCAGCACCTACAACTCATCACCGGCCTCTTTGTGCGCACAGATCACCCGGAAATAGTGCTCCACAGCCTGGCGCTCTTCTACCAACTACTGGAATCCGGAGAGGTCGACAAGGATTTACTCCTGAGACCTGCGCTGCTGAGGACGGTGCAGGAGTGGCGGGTGAAGGCTCACGATCAGCGCATCGTCAAGCTCTGCCAATTGTTGCTGCAAGATTTCGCCACACGCATTGAGGTTGTCCAGCTGCAGAATGCTCCGATTCTGCCGACAGCTGAGCAGCCGAGCACTTCAGCAGGTGCAAGTGGTTAAGCGCTTCTCACAGAGCGACTTGGAGCAGTTCGCCCAGTTCACCGGCGACCACAACTACATACACAGCCTGGAAACACCAGTGGAGGAGAGAAGAGTGCATGGAGCCCTGCTCAATGCGGTTGTGGCTGGGATTATGGGAACCCAGTTGCCGGGACCTGGCACCGTTGTTCTCGAGCAGAATTTCAAGTTCCTCAAACCCTGTCGCATTGAGACGGACACCCTGGTGACCGTGCGCCTGCTGCAGTCGCGCAAAATCTCCACTGTGGAGTACGACATCCGGCAGAACGACGAAGTGGTCTTCGCCGGCAGTGCAAAGTTGCTGACCCGCAGCCAAACAGACTAGGATTCGTTCAATAAAGATGGATTTTTATGTATTTATGGAACTACTTCTTGGAGGCCCGCTTGCCCTCGCCCTTCTTGGGCGGCGCCTTGCCGCGCAGCTTGCGCAGACGCTTCATCTCCTCCTTGAAGTCCTGGTGCTCGTCGCGGAACAATCCGTAGTCGCGCAGGTTCTTCATCAGCAGATGCGTCTCCACGTGCCGCGGATACCAGTTGACCACGTAGTCCCGCTTGTGAATTGGCTCCTCCGAGAACATGCGAACCACCTGGTAGATGATGAATCAAATTAGTTTGCAGTTAAGTTGATTTTTAACAAGTGAAATACTGACTTTCATGGACTTCTCGTTGGTGGTACGCGCCACTTCGCCGAAAATGCGATTCGATAGGTAGTTCATCCGGCGGGCATACTGCGTGCCGAGCTTAATCAGCTCCGTGTATTTGTGGGACATGTCAGCTTAATAATAACTATTGTTTTACGTTTAAATTAATTAAAAAATTGCTGAATTTAAGCTGGCTTTTAGGAAATTGCGGTTATGTCACGAAACAAAACAAGCAACAGCTGATTGGCAGGTTCGGTTGCCATTCACAGGCAACGCAGACATAGGGGGCTTAAATTTGAAATTTATGTGACAACCGTTACTTTTGTACGAAATTCTGTTAATTTTTTATTTTAATAAAAAAATAATAAAGTTTTGTTGTCAAAACCATAGGCATCTAAGCATTATACTTCTCACTCATAATTCATATCGTAATCAACAGTAACATCGTCTCTATATATTTATTAATTTATCATCCAAAAACTTAAAGAATGTATAAAGCGCGCCCCTATTTGCCCACCAGGTCAAATCCAGCTGACTCTTACAAGTAAGCTACAAACTGCTGATATTTACTAATCTTTAATTATAACTTTCCCTGGTTTTTCTAAAGACAATGCAAATTGGAAGAGTTGTTTGTACAGTTTGCAAAAGATGCCGAAAGTATAGAAAGTGCATTTGATCCTCCTTCAGATGACGAAGATATTGTCGTCCTGAGCCACAGAATAAAGCCTGTAGATGTTTTAATGGAAACTATTCAAAAGAACGAAATGGCCGATATTATTGTGACTGTTGAAGGTCATTCCTTCCCTTGTCATGCGGTTATACTATGTATTTACTCGAAAGTCATGGCAAAACTAATTTTAGAATTGGATGCAGGCGAGGACAATCTTGTTTTCGACACTCCGGAGATGAGTCCAAAGGGATTCAGCGACACGTACCAATGGATGATCTCAACATATGGCACACTGGATTATAATAACTTCATCGACATTTTGAGAACCGCATATTTTCTGGAAATACCCGAGCTTCTTGAGATTTGCTGGAAAAATCTGGATATGCATGTGTTTGATGAATTCTCAGCGTTTAGCATTCTTTACCAAGGACGACGGGCCCATGAACTGGTGGAAATTATCGAAAAGATGTCGGGACGTATTTCCAGAGCTACTTTGTCCATTATAGCTAGCCGTGAATTCTTGAGCCTGAGTGAGGTGCAAGTATGCTGCTTGCTGAAATCAAGTTATCTGGCAGTCAATTCGGAAATTGAGGTAATGCACATTCTAAAAGGATTTCAATATCTTTATTTTTTAAAATATTTTATATTCCAGCTTTTATATAGCGCTTTGATGTGGCTCTTTCATCACTGGCCGGAACGCCAGTCCAGCACTGTAAAGGTTTTGAAAAACATTCGTTATGGCTATCTCTCACCCACAATGCTAAGCAAGTTTAAGTCACTGGGACGCAACAAAATAGGTCCTTTTGCTGAGATTTTTACCAAGCTTATTGAGTCTCCCGACCTTTCGCAACTCGTTCGAGATGGTCTGTTCTACAGCAGTTTAGTAATAACCTTTCAAAATGATCCGAAATGCATAGAAAACAATATAGAATTTGACGATATAAAGCTGGATCCTCGCGCTTGGATACAAGATCATGGTTGTGATTACCATCGTGTCGTTACCAGGATGTGTCCAAATATGCGCTACATATCATTTAAAGAATTTAAAAGTTACCTGTATAGCCTGCGGGAAGGAGGTCGTGATTTTGACAGGCTCATTAAGTATCCTGATGATGAAAAGTATGGAGAAGAAGATCCTGAGTGGCAGGAGAGACAGTTTATGAATCGAATAATGCTTTTCTCCCGGATAAACTTGGATCTAAATAAGTACATTAAACGTGTCAGAAGCAATACTTCTGAAACACAGATGGGAAAAAGAAAGAAGTAATGAGGAATCACCGATTTATTAGATTTAAATTGGCATTAGCCGAAATTCTCTATACAGCCCTTATTTCTTTATGTTATGTTATTCAATAAAACTAGTTGGAAACTTCACATTATTTAACTTCAATTCGTCACGTTAACTTTTATTTAAAATGAAAAGCAATTAGAGTATGTACCCCCATATTAGTCAATTGGAATAACAAAATGTTAGCAACAATCTAAGCATAAGGCTTTTCTCAGTGTAATACTAGAACTTCTAATCTAATTTAGACCGTCTCGATGGCTCCCCGTCGCCTGCTTTCCGAGCCGCCAGTGGACTCGTTTCCGTCGCTCCCGATAAAAGACGTCTCCTCGGAGCTTTGCACTGGCAGCACTTCGCGGGCCAGGCCGTTCAGCTGGCTTAAAAGGGCATTAGTGCCCGTTCCCCCAAGGGAGGCTTCACGAGGCGAGCCGCTGTGCCCGGATAGCTGATCGTAGTGGAGCACCCGGATGGGCGTGTGCGAGCGGGAGGCGGGCGATTGGTTGCCCCGCGAGTGCGGGCTGTTGTTGCGCGAGTGCTGGAAATCCTCAAGGGGAATCTCCTCTGAACTAGAATGAAAAAAGAACAAAACCAATTTATTTTTATCACGAATAAAGGGAACCTTTGCATGCTCTTGAAAATGAGTTATTTTTATAACAAATCAGAACAAGAAATAATCTAACACGTGCCAGTATATGATAATTATTGCTTCCCAGAGAAGAAACACATGCCATTCGGTGTTTATTTGATCAAAATAATACGAAAGTTATAATGAAAATATATTGGGCTAAGCCCCTTAAGGGATATTCTTCATACATAGGTATACAAATTGAATTTAAAACTAAACTACGTCAATTTTACAATACTTGTTAAATACATAATAAAGGAATTTAAGAAATGGAAATCACCGAATTTTGAAAATTGTGAGAATTATGTTAATATACAGAAAACTGAATAAAGTCCCATTCAGTTTTTAAATATAAAGAATCGAATTTAGATAAAGAAATAAAATTTAATTAACACCACTTTAAACCCCGCCCAAATCTCAATTATAAGAACCATTCCAGAAACATAAACCTAACTAAAAAGTGGTTAACTATGGTTACCGCGGCCTGGGCATCCGAGGACTGTTCTCCCGCGATCGGTTGCCGGTACTTCTGGGCTGGGAGTTCTCCCGCGACTGCGAGGAGCTGTGACTGCCCATGCTAACGCTGGGCGATCGCTCCCGATCCGAGTGATCTGCCCTCAGATTCGAGCCCGAAGTTGAGCTGGGACTGCGGCGTCGGGAGCGGCCAGCGCTTTCATTCCTAATTCTGCAGGAAGACGCACAAATGAGGATGGAAATGAGAAGGATAATGAAGGCACATCTACGTGGACTTACCCCTCGATGGAGCGATTGGGGGCCATCTGTGTACGACTGACCCCGGCGCTATTGCTTCCCCTCAGCACGGCCGCAAATCCAGGCACTCGATTGGCCGTTGAGAACATGGGACGATGGTGACTGCTGCGCGAGCTGCTGCCACTGCTATTGCCACTGCCTCCGCCACCGCCACTCGATGCTGCCATGGTGCCGCCCACTGCGAACACGGGAGAGTCCATCTGCCCCGGTATCTCGATGAGCTGGGCAATCTGGTACATCTTCTTCTGACGCGCCTTGCTGCGTCCCTTGGTCAGCCGCTGTTTGGCCGCCATGCAGCGAATGTGATCGTCGAACAGGAACTTGGCCGAGAGCAGCGGCGTGCGGTTGTGCGTAACACCACCGCGGTGCACGGTGATGTGCAGACAGCGCGAGTCGTCCTTGTCACCCTGCACCTCCACGTCCTGCAGAAAGCCCACAAACTTGGCCACTCCCCAACCGAGCAGTTTGGCATCTGGCTCCACGAGGATCAACTGCAAGGCGTCGATGACCAGGAAGCGTCTTTGCTTGCTGCTGTCCTTGGCCACCACGGTGCAGGCAATCAGGTCACTGTTGTCTGCGGAAAGAATGGTTAATTGCACCGCAGTAGATAGTAGATCTAATGCTAATACATACTCAGATCGAGAACGTTCTCCACCTGCACCAGATTGACGACATTTGTCAGCGGCAGCAGTGACTCCTTCTCGTTCAGAAACTTTTGGCACGTGCGTCGCAGCAGGAAGTACACACGAATGGCTCGGCGGGCCTTTTCCACCTCCCCGCAGGGCAGGCGTCGCGTAAAGTTAATTCCCGTGAGGGGCGTTCCCGTGGGAGGCAGTAGGATGGTGGAGTCCATGCACAGAAACTCCACGTTCAGTTGCGCCTTTCGCATCTCATTGTATTCGTCTTCAAAGAGATCCAAAAAGATATCCTCGGACTTGTAAAAGTTGCGAAGGACCACCATCGACTGATTGCGGGCACTGAAGAGGAGATCCTGCTGGGCGGCGGTGATGCAGCGCGATTCATCTGAGTTGGGACGGGTAAAGGTAACCAGTAGCTCCAAGGCAATCTCAACGGTAATCAAGCGAATGCGGGATGCTATAAGGAAGTTAATGTTAATAGAAAGTTTAAAACGTTTGCATTCCTTTAATACATACATGGCTGACTGGACTGTGTGATGATGCTCAGCAGATGTTCAATCAGGGCTGTCTTATAGCTGAAAGCTCCACGCGTTGACTTGGCCAGTACCTGATCGAACCACTCGTTCTTGATGCCTGTATAAAAGGGATTGTAGGGATATTTAGTTACTCATTAATATTACCAGCTAATGATTGATTAGTACGTGAAGTGGTCGAGTTACATACCATCTGGAGTGGGTCATGGTGACATGGTCATTACACACATAGAAAGCGATTAGAATGAAGCACAAATGGGGTGATCAGACCAATGGAAAGTTACACAGCATTAGACCAAAAACAGAGTGACAGGGGTAAAGTAGAAGACGATCAAGAGAAAACTTACCACGATTGTGCGACATGGCGTATATGAGGCACAGGGACAGCAGGGCCAAGTAATCGTTCTCGGTGCAGTCCAACGCATGCAGGACAGTGTCCAAAAACGGCTTGGCCATTTCCGTAAAGTCGGTCTTCGCTGAGGATGAGGACTTTTGCAGCAACTGCTTTTCCTCGTCGGTTATGTTGCGCAGCTTTTGTTGCTCCGCTTCCACTGCATCGGCCTGCGAGTCCAGTTCCGTGGCGGCTGGAGAGGATGACTCCACGCCGCTGTCCTCGCTGAGCGCATAGCTGGATGCACTGGACTGGCCTGTTACGGTATCTAGGGCTTGTTCCAAGCTCTCGTTGGGCTCTCCGAATCCAGGAACCACCACTTCTCGGTGCTCCACGTATGAGTTAAGAATCTCCGCTGCGCCCTCTTTAAAGACGCTGTGGTCGCCGTTCAGGATAACCCATGCCAAGGCGTGCACAAGCGGGGCATGCGAGACCACCAGGAAGACCAATGAGAGCAGGAAAAGGGCCACTATAGAGCTCACGCGCGGATTGTGCATCTCCTGAATGTCGATGTCCACGTTGCGGTTCAGCACGGCAGCTAGATTCTGGGTAACCACCGCTAGAGAAGGCGGAGGCGGGGCTGGTGTCAGTGAGAATATGTACAGGGGCACAAAAAGCTTATGCAGCAAGTGCTCAGTGAGCACCGCATTAAGATCCTTGATGTCCAGCAGAAGAATGTCGCTCAAATAGTGCAAGTGATCCAGGTGCTCAGCCACCAGATTGGAAAGCTTTTGATTTGACTGGTGGCTGTGGGGAGAAAAGGGAGTAAGTAATTAAAAGGGAAAAATTATGTCAGGAGACTATCTTACTCTATATCTGTTCGCACACAGGTATCCAATTCCAGAATATGCTTGCCAATGAACCAGACCAGGTTACTGAAGTACGGAGCAGCCGTTCTGAGATAAAAATGGTTATTATTTATTTCTAAAAGAGTAAAGATGCTGCCATACTTGTCTCGAATAAAACGCAGCATGCTAGAGTTCTGGACCTTGTAGACATTCAAGGAAATGGTGCGCACAGCAATCCGCACCATGGACTCGGGATGATTGAAGAACTTAATAGCCTCCGTGTACAAGGGAAAATCATTTGTGTGCTGCAAGGGAAAGTTGTCATTAAATTAAAATGCTTGGATATTTAGAATAAAGCATACCTCGTTGTAAAAGAAGTGTATCGTGTGGGTGTTTAGCTTCAGACTGAGCGTCTTCAAGAAGAGGATGTAGTAGCCCATCACATCCTCGTCGGAGAAGTCGAACTTGTGCACCATGATGGAGTTGACATGGTTATTGCTTAGCAGATAATCTGTATAAGGGTATTAATATACATTGGATATATTATAGTGATGGAAAAGCTACTAACACAGGGACGTCTCGTTGCGTATGTTCTCAAAGAGGATGTTGAGTGTCTGCAGCAGCTGGACGCACACGAAGCTGGAGCCTCCGCTCTTCTGTCGCATAATTTGCAGGAAATACGAAAGCATGTTCTTCTCCAGAAAGAAGCTGAAAGAGACAAGGTTTGGGTTATGTGCTTGCCACTAAACTGGTAATCCCACAACTCACTCAAACACCAGGGAGTCATGCTGGTCGCCCCAAATTAGGATCTCGGCTATGCAGCGCAAAGACTCCACCAGAAGGCCTCTATTGTTCTCCGACACCGTGGTGTTTTTCTCCAGGATGCTGTACAGGTACTTGAGGTGCTCCAGCGACAGGCGGTTCTTGGGCCGCCCGCCCCAGGGTCCGCCGAACCAGCTGCGACTCCGGAACATGCTGGCTGCTACTGGGCTGGAATCAACTGGCCACGATCCGCCTGGCTGCTCTCATATCAGGCTGCAGAGGGGTTGCGGGGGCGCTGCTCCCTCCGATCTTCGCATGCACCACTGCCCACGGTCACGCCAATTGGTTGGCCCACAAATCGGGTAAACCAGAATGCCTGCGATGCACGAATATAATTTTGTAATTTGCGAATTGCGATTTTTCCAACAAATTGCTCTTCTTCTTCACGGTGAACACAAGTGTCACAGTCAGCTGTTGCTTCGGCCCAAGTAAATGGTTATCGTTATCGGAATGTCAGAGATGCGAAATGTTGATATTGCTGTGACAGCATGGGAACTGCGACTCAATCACGACTTATTATTGAATTGCAACTTAAAAACGGGTTTTAATTATCCAGAACATTTTTATTAAATAATACAGTCAAATGCGGAAGGAACCTAATAGATTACTTGCATATCACATCATGCGTATCATAATAACATTTAAGCAGCTTTTGTTATAACATTTTAGTATCCTGATTGTGATTAAAATGCTTATATTTTCTATTGATGGTGGTGTAAAGTTTACGAAAACAGTGACTTGGTCACGACTTGCTAGGGCTAAACTGTTATTTTTACATTATCCTCGTAAACAGCTTTATTTCTTCGTCTGCAAATCTTTCAACTAGCTTGGTTTTTGGTTAAAGTTTATGGAATACGAGCCCGTGTTGGGATCCTGTTGCATTTGGAAATTCTGCGTGGACAGGCCGAAGGGTTTGAGTATCATGTTGCCCAGATCCTTTAGGCTGGACATCATCTCGGTCTTGAGCTTCTCGTTGCGCTCGTTGATGATGGGCGGCAGGCGGATCTGTGCCTCGCGAGCCTCCTGCTGTCCCGGATCAATCTCAGCCACCTTCTTGTAATCCTCCAGAGCCTCGTCGGGTTTGTCGTCCTGCTCGTAAAGCTTGGCGCGTCTGAAATATGACATATTTAGATATTGCTACCTCTGTTACAGATTCAGACCCACCTTAGGAGCACCCTCACGTACTCTGGCCACAGTTCGATGGCCTTTGTGCAGTCGTCGATGGCCGCCTTGTTGGCATCCAGCTTTATCTTGGCCGCAGCCCTGTTTCCGTAGAGCACCGCTCGCTCTTTAGAGCTGTCCGAGGGGCAGATGTCCAGTGCCTCTGTGTAAGTCTTGGCGGCGCCTTCAGCATCGTCGTTCTTGAACAACTCGTTGCCCTCCAGCTTTAGTTTGTCGGCCTTCTCCTTGTTCGCCGCCAGCTGCTCGGCGCTGAGATCCTTCTCCCGTTCGCGCAGCTCCTCGATGGTCAGCTCCGAGTCCACGGGCGCTGGCGTCGCTATGGAATGCCCGCCAGCCGCACCCTCCTCCGCTTCGTCATCCAAAGCCAGCTGGCTCTGCTTCTCCACGATCTCGTCCACATCTTTCTCGCTCAGCCGCGTGCTGGTGGCCTCCTTCTCGGTGATCTCCTCGCCGATCGCGTCCTGGAACTCGTCGTCACTGTTGGCGTTGCCTGCCATCTTGGGGGAAATTTAATCCTAATGGGTTTACTGGAGATTTCGGTTTGTTGTGCAGCAACAAATATTGCTCCTCATGCTGACGATAACCGTGACTACCGATGACAACCCGGCTATCGACTATCGATGACACAGAGCACTGCTGTTTTGGCGCTCTGAGTCACTGTGAATCACGGATAAAATGGAAATTGGAGGGTATATTTTGAGTGAATATATCCCCGCCAAGCCGCTGGTCGGCAATCTGGAGGTGTCCTTCACGGGTGGAGAGCAGGTGGGTACGGCACCTTCGTGGAAAACCCATTTAAAAGCTTGTTTTTGTAGACATCCACTGAATCATGTGCCCAACTGAGATGCGGCGAGGCTTTAAAGTTCCCATTTGCCCGTCTGGATTCCCAGCCAAGGGCAGTAGAGATAAGGAGGAGCCAGGTGCTCGTGGCTGCAGATAAGGCAACGGAAACAAAGCGCGTAGTTGAGCTGACCCTAGAGTCTTTTTTCGACTACGAGCCCGGGGACACCATAGGAGTCTTGCCAAACAATAGAGACGAACTAGTGGACCGGCTGCTCCAGCGGCTAGAACTTACTGACCAGGCCGACACCACTTGTCACCTAAAGTTGGCGCTCAATTGCGCCAAGAAAAACGCCAAGCTACCCGCCCACATTCCGGCAACGACGACTCCCCGGGAAATCCTCACCGACTGCCTGTCGCTGAACTTCGTTCCGCAGAAGCAACTCCTCAGCGCTCTGGCCGGATTCACAAGCGACGTCAAGGAGCGAAGCTTCCTGGCCTGCCTATCCTCCAAACAGGCGGCCGAGCACTACCAATCCCTCATCCTGGAGCAGGGTCTCCTCTTCATGGATATTCTTGAGCTGTGCGGTAACTGTAGGCCTCCACTGGCCTTTTTGGTGGAGCACTTGCCGCGTCTGCTTCCCCGACCGTATTCCATTTCCAACAGTCCTTTGGAAGCTGGTCCCCAGGAGCTACGCATTATATACTCCCTGCTCAGCGAAAAGCCTGGAATCACAACCAGCATGTTTGAGAAGAAAATAGAGGAAATAACTGCGGAGAAGCCTACTAAAGTGGTTATCTATCCACGACTAAGCACTTCATTCCGCTACACAGAACAAGATCTGGGCAGCAATCAAATACTTATTGCAGTGGGCACTGGGCTGGCGCCCTTTCTTGGATTCTTCGCCCACAAGGAAAGGCTCATCAAACAGCAGCCGCAGCAGAAAAAGGGACGTTCCTGGCTCTACATTGGTGCCAAGACACCAGAAGCCATCCTCAAGTGGCACAAGTTGACGTGCTGGGGGGGTTCAGTGTTGGAGCGTATACGCATGTGCAAGTCGCGAGGAAAACCTCCCAACTATTTGCCACAAGTGCTGGCGGATGATGCCGAGGATCTGGTCGAGTTCCTGCTGAAGCCAGAGACCGTGCTATACCTCTGTGCCGATGGGGGCAAGATTTCCCAATCCATTGCCAATGCGTTGAGTCTGTGCCTGCAGAAAGCTCTGCATCTTACTGAGGAGGAGGCCTCCCGGCAGCTGAAGGAACTAAAGACGCAGGGAAAATATCGCGAAGATGTTTGGCTGTAGGGGATCAAACTTGGGAGCAGTCAAAATAATAGACCAATGTATCCTATCTAAATGATTTTATAGTTTAATCTTCGGGAATTCATTTTCTTGTACTTTAGTCTTTTGAATATTAAATGTGCTTTGGTTTCTATTTTGTATTTTTAAGCAAACTGTGTAAATAAAGAGGAAGTTCTTATCAAAGTTTTTTGGAACTCATGTAGACATGTTTTTTCATTTTTGACTCTTAAACCACACAGGCTATTATTTTGACTGCAACCCCAGGATAAATATATATATTAAACAAAGTGCTTTGGTAGAATAAGTAAATAACGATATATTTAACAACACAAAATAAAAATTACAGTGCAAGGTAAACTAAATACATACAATTGTGAGGGGCCAACTTCAATGATCGAAGTGGATGGGGACTAAATTGCAAAATAAATCTAAATAATGGTAGAATATACGAATACGACTTAGGTTCCAAGCAAACTAAATGTGCGCACATAAAACATAAAACTTATTGTGGGATTTGCTCTTTGAATTTAAGCGATCGATAAAGCGCTAATGTATCGTTATTGTTTCTCCGCTCCTTTAAATATCTAGATCCTCGCATTATTTATCATACTGTTTACGTTTATTTTGGCAAGTCGGGTCTTGACCTTGCGCATTAATATGCATTTTGTATTTTAACTACGTTTAAGTTTAATTGAAATAGAGCCAATTCTTTTAGTGTATATTAATATAATTACGAATCGATCAAAATTGATGTCAGCTTCTTCTTTCTCCTATTCGTCACTTTACAATTGCAATAAAAGTTGCGTATAAAAAATTATGCTACCTTTTGTTGTTCTTTGTTTGGTTTGAAGACTTGTGTTTCATTTACATTTACGTTATTAATTGCAATATTTGCGTTCGTCTTAAATGCGTTTGCGAATATGTAATGTCGGGTATGTCTCGGATTCCAAAAAGGCCATCTAAGCCCCATTTCTACTGCCCCTAAATACTCTCCGTTCGTTGCCTTGCCTAATACTCATTTAAGCTAAACTAGGAAAATCAAGTAAATTTTCGATTAATAGTTAAGCTCTTTAAAAATTATGAATGCATAATTGTAGGCCAAATATTGGGTTTTCGTTTCGTATATAAAATTTAACTATGAACCGATCTGCAGCAGCAGCAATCCATTGCCTACTAATATCAGAATTGCAAGTAAAAGATAGTCCCTATCGGTATGTGTATATATTAACAGTTAAAGAAAGCTAACACCGGCTGGCAGAAGAACCTCGAATGTACCCTTTTTGTTCCGCCTTCGTTGTGTTTCGGTAAAATATCTGTAGTGTGTAACTTCCTATACTTTTTGAATAAATCTTGTGGTGGGAAATAGCATTGAATATTTAACTAAAAAAGAAGTGGGAAAAAGAAAAACCTATTTTGTATAGGGTGTTGATTACTCTCTCTCCAAGATATACTATTCAGCAATTGACATTGCTTTTAATTCCCGTTGGGACTAGGTTTAGTGTACGAATACCACTTCTATATGCATATACTCCCTTTAGGGATATTTCTTAGTTTCAGTACCTCACTTTAGCTTTGACACACACATTACCGCGTTAAATAACATCTCTATTTTGATAGGGTTCAATTTTCTTGGTGCGTATGGCAAATATCTCGGGGAAGGAACAAGGATGTCTATTTAAATCTGTTCTTTTGTGGCGTTTTGGTTAGTCTTAAGTTTGTACTAATTAAAATGGAATATCAAACATTTTTCCCTCAATCCCGTCAACACTGCGATTATCAAATATCAGCTAATATACAAGGTCCGGCTAGCTGTCTAATTAGTTTTCTGTTGCATTGATATCTGTATTCTATGGGAAATGCATAAATTGTGGAGATAATTTTGCTGTTGCTGGTGTGTCGCTTGCTGCTGCTAGCTCTCTAGTCCTAATGGCACTTGTTACACTCATTTCGACTTGCTATAATTATCGCCCTCATTTTTGTTTTGATTTTTTTTTGTTTTTTGGTAATTTACAACAAGTATTGCATGTTCTCTGTTTAGGGTTTGTTTGCACTTACTGACTACGACGAATTTTATAATGAATCGCATAATGCAGATTTGATAAAATCGCTTAAATCACAATTATGTATATATACGGGTATATAAAGAGTAATCAAACTTATGTCACTACAGTTAATAATACAGTATCTATATCATATGTGCGTGTTTGTGTGCGTCCTCACATATACATATGCCATGTACGAAGTAAGCTAATTTGCCATAGGACAATCTAATCTAAGCGATAACCCCCGCCCCTCTGCCTCTGAGCGATGCGATATGGATCCACGGTTTTGCGACGGTTTCCTTCGAGTTTTCCGGCGTCTGCTCATCTCTCTGCCCTCGCTGTCTCGTGCTGCAAAAAATAGATAAAAAACGATGGTTATTTATTGTTTGTAAGTTTCCAGGTCGGACTGCTGAACTGCAGCCGAGAAAAGGGGCAAGACGAGAAGAGCGTAGCGAATAATTAACACATCGACCTCTAATAATTGCCATCACCCTGGAATACGTTTATGGGCAAAAGAATGTACTATAATGAGCACGGAAATAGTTAAATGCAATGAATACAGAGTACAATAAATTCCTAAATCAAAACTGATGTTTGGTAAAAATTAAAGCTTAAATCATCCATGTATTATGAGTGCCGAAAGCCTCAGATATATTTATCTATAATTACCCAATGACGTATGTAAAAAAATATATGTTTCATAAGAATACAACTTTTTATTGTTTTAAAAATACTTTTTTTTGCTGGTTTGATTCATAACTTTAGAGATTATTCAGCATAGCGAAGCTCAATTTACTAGAAAACTTTAAGGGGAATTTTGGTCAATTGGTCCTAATACCTTGAAGTCGAGTGTTAGTTCGAAAACACAATTTGTTCGGAAAGAGCAAGGCAAAGTGAACTAATCAAACAACTGTTCCGTTATCGGCGGGCCCCTTATCAGCGCATTTGATACAATCAGCTGATTAGCTGGCCAAAGAAGTCGTTAAAAATAGATCGTTACACTCACGACAGGTGGTGGGTGGTAGGCCCTTGTGCTGGGGGCGTTGAGGTGGAGGTCAGGTGGACTGCATATTATTATTATTAATGCATTATCAGTGCCACTTTTATGGCGCCCCATTCGATGGGTTATTTCAGGGGGTATCTGCATAATCTTTTGGCGTCGTTCGCCCGTTTTGTTCGTCCGCCTCCCCCGCACATGATCTCTCTGTTGTTGAAAAGAACTATTGTTATGCCATGGGAGAGCGGAGCACGTCAATTATCAACACAATAATTGTTTATATTTATCAGCATGTGAAGCGGCACCCGTTGCAAAGTCACGCTTCGATTTCAATGAAATGCGGCCTGCCGAGCACTTCCAGTTTTCCCCACAATTTTCCTTTGACGAAATCAGAAACGAGAAGAACAGTCACTCAGAAAAATATATTTCTATTATTTAAAGAAATTATTTTAAGAATATGATTTGTTCTATTAAAATATATGGGGTTTATAAAAATTAAATAATGTTATATCATTTTGCCCAATTAATTTTTATGCTAATAATAATAATTAAATGAAATGCTTGTATCTCAACCAAGTGAACATGTAAAATCATCAAATGAGTCATCAAAAATTACAAGTTTTCTCTCTGTGTAGCTGATAGTTGGCTGGCAGGCAAATGAGAGCGCGTTCCAGATGCAAAGAAGTTCACTCGTGGATCGTGTACCAATGCATGTACACATTACATTACAATCCACTGAGTCTCACCGCAAAAATATATATTTTTATTGCGAGTGTACTTGCAGCGAGTACGTGAGTGTGAGTGTGTGTGAGTGGATGAGTATGTCGCAGGCATTGGAAACTCTGACTGACAAAACATTCGTTCGCAAATGTTACTAAAGCCAGTGGATTCAGATACAAGTTTAATACACAACCGTGCATTGTTGGTCGGCGTGATCCGACCGGGGTGAGAAGTGGGGTGAGGGGAGGTCGTTTACAAACACCCCCCTCAACGCTGGATGGGAAAAATAAGTCGCTGGCGCAAAGTAATGAATGAATCATCTAAAATTCCGCATAGCTACCAAACAACAACTTGTGTGGTTCAATAAACGAAACACTCACACACGCAGACATTCGGCCGAAAAACCTTTCGAGCAAGGTGAAATTATCATTCGGCGGCGCCATTCCAAATCGAACTATATGTGAGTGGTTTAGTCATTATTTCTGGGTCTTGGGGCGTCGCTCGCTAGACCATTTTCAAATGACTCTGGGGATTCACGAGGCCCTTTCACTCACTAACGCACACATGGCTACACAGACAGAAATCTTGATGATATAGTTAGAGTTTATGAACATCAATTTGAAGTAGATATCGGATTTGTTACTTGTTAAGCTGGTAAATTATAAAATATCATGTAAGATGATTTTTGAATACTCTATCATTTGAATTTGTGTGTTATCTCACGCAACAAAATATGGAATTCATGTTAATTTAGCACTATTAAAACAAAATTTAATACGTTTTCTTCTGTGTATCGAGTTGTACTTTGGCCCCAGCATCGAGGTTCCACGCCCAGAAGCCAGAATGGAAAACGAAGAAAATGTTTCAGTTTTTGCGAAATTCCTGTGCACAGCTCTTTCCCCCTCTTTCCAGTATTTCCAGCATTCAAGATTTCAATATCCGCAAGTAAGCAAATCCATCGCACTCTCTCACTCCCTCTCCCGCAAAACGGAAAGCAAAAGTATGCGCCAGTAATATAAACAAATAAAGAGCCTAGAGATCCGGTAGAAGTTGGGGAAGAAGTCAGGGGCGGCCACAGGAGGGGTTAACAGAGGATATCCTCCTTAAGTTTTCCTAATAAAAATAATTGTACGACCAAATCTTTAAATTATGCCAACTGCTTCCCTACAGAACCTACCCCTTGAAATTCCGTGCTTGATCCGCCACTGGAAAATGCAGAGACAGTGCATCACAATGGAGGGGAAGAGACCAGGCAAAAGTGGGAGTGGGAGAGAGTAAAAATAGCGCAGCCAAGTCGCGACGTCGCCATCCCCCCTCTCGCTTGCTCCAGCAGCAGAAGCAATTAAGTTGAGTAAGTGGGAGGGCGACCGAAGATGCAGAAGAAGAACCTCAAGAGAGCGAATGAGATAGGGGGTGAGCGGGAGCAGGAGAACCGCCATCAGAATCAATTATACACACTCTCATTCTTTGTGCTACACACACTTTGAGTTGACTCCACTTTCGCTCTCTCACTCTCTCCCTCCTCCACAGAACTTTCACGATCCAAGTTTATATTTTTTTTTTAGCTTTGCTTATCACATCGAAAATGGACGAAAATTGTTCTAAGAATTTGATAAATTCCGCTCCGATTTATGGACTGCCTGGGGGAATTACAATAGCACTTATACACTGTGTTGTACTCGACTGATAAGGCCAATACAAATGCACTCCGCCTAGCGTAGGTGCTTCGCTGTCTGTGTGTTTGTATGAATTAAAGTTTCTTTATTATGATGTATGAATATATTTTGGCCAGACAAAGCGATATTCCAAACAGGAAATGCGAACAAGCGTGTTAAATTGCGTACTTAGTTGTTGTTTGCTGTTGCTGCCGTAGCGGCTTCTTTCTTTTTTCGTCCATTGTCAGTTTTCAATGGGGATGTCTTGTGCAAAAACTCTGCACGTAATATACGTAATAGGTGTGCCAACCGAAAGAGAGAAAAAACGAGTGCAACTGAATAACGGCATATGCTCTGGGGAAGAGTAATTTCAAATAGGAGAAACCCTAATTTATTTTTGGGAATATCCCTTAGAAAAATACTTTGGATATGACATTCAACAGAACATTGAGCTGGGATGATTTCCTGATTTCGGAAAATTTTAAAACGGAATATGTATATTAAAATAAAGTTTAAGTGCATATTATATGTATTTTTTAAAATTTAAATGAATAACATCGCGTAAATAAACAAATTTATCATCATAATAACATTTGAATCATTATAAAAAATGATGTTTTTAAAGATCAAATGCTATTTAAAACTTGATTTAAATGTTGAGTCATAAAAAATACAAAAAGAGAAAAAAGAATGTTTTGCCAAATGACTTTCTAACTCTGTTTTGAGTAGTTTGACACTAATTTCATTATGTTTTCATCATCTCGCTAGCATATCTGATCACTGGGGCGTTTCAATTGGCCGAGTTAAATATTCCCTTTCCTAGGCATAAAAGCAAAGAAACCAATCAAGAGACAAAAACCTCGTGCACTTCGTAACCTTGATCGAATTTAATCTGTTGTTCGAACCGAAGCCAGTTACTGATTAAGAGAGTCAAGATAGTGAACTATCGCCGTTTTGGGTCTAGGTCTTTGACAAAATTCAGACAACGCCGGTGAAACTAACCCATCGGCCAATAAACCGACCGACAGCCTCTGTTTCCACATGTGCGATTGCGAAAAGGTTTCCGTTGAAATGGATATATCGCTTCGCTTGAATAATGAGCTCGGCTGAGCTACCTGGGATCGGATCGGGTATTCAAAAGCGGGACTTACCTGTTTGTCGAAGGGGAGTGGCCGGGTCCTAGTCCTGCGCTCTTGCTATTTCTACGGTTGTACACACTACAAAGACTACGATCAGCATTCTGTTCCAGTTCCATTTCCAGTTCCGGTTTCGTCCACGACCACGTTCACACAAAACAAATTTACATTGAAAACTCATTATACACACGGGGCAGATCCCGAACCCGATTCCGATCCCGATCACGCGTAGAGCAGCCTGGCCGTCCGGTGATTGCACATCAACTATACGTTGCGTCGGAGCACCTTCTTGGCGGCCTTGATGTTGGGCACCAGGGCCTTGACCTCGCTGCAGTCGTTGAGGAACGGATGGCTAAGTAGCTCGTCGGCGGTGGCCCTCCGGTCGACCTCCACCTGGAGGCAGCGGTCGAGGAAGTCCTGCAGATTGGGACTGAGCTTGTCCCAGCTCTTGATATCCGGCCGCCCATTGGCGGCGATCAGGTAGAGGGCGCGGAGCGGAGTCTCGTACAGATAGGGCGGTTGGCCCTCGATCATTTCGATGGCCATGATGCCGATGGACCAGATGTCCACCTTCTTGCCGTACTTCTTGCGCGTAACGACCTCGGGCGCCATCCAGTACGGGGTGCCCACCATTGTCTGGCGCTTCTCATCGCCCTCAATGTTGGCGCAGAAGCCAAAGTCCGTCACCTTGACACAGCCATCCATGCCCAGCAGCACATTGTCCGACTTGATGTCCCGATGAATGATGCCCTTGGCGTGCAGGAAACTGATGGCATAGAGCGTCTCGCGGCAAACGCAGGCAATCTGGCGCTCCTTCATCACAGTCTCGGTAACGACATCGGTCAGCGGGCCGCCGTCCATGTACTCCATGACCACCCACAGCTGGTCCTCGGGCTCCAGCAGGTAGGCATCCAGAAAGTTGACCAGGTTCTTGTGGTTGAAGTCTTTGAGCACCCGGATTTCGGTGAGTATGAGATCCTTGGAGGACTGGTTCTTCATGTCGATCGTCTTGACGGCCACCTGCGATTCGTTCTGCAAATCGCCGGCGATGAAGACAATGCCGGAGGCTCCCTTGCCCACCTCTTGGGTGGTCTTGTAGCGCTCCCTCGGATCCTCGGGATTGCAAATGGCCCGCAGCTCGTCGTAGATCTCGGCATCGGTCTTCTGGGCCCGCTTCTCCTTGGAGCGACGCAGTATGGTCTCGTCTGGGTTGTCATCGGCCTCCTGGGCTCCACCACCGGCTGGCTTTATAATAATAGTGTCCGTGTTGATCTTGTGCTGATTCTCGGAGTCCTCCTCCGTGCGAAGGTCCGAGGTGCGTGAGAACTTCTGGGTTACGCGAGGCTTCGGCTTGATTTGCGGCTTGGGCGGCATGGTGTGTGGTGATTTCTTGGGCGGCACCGGTGGTGGCTCCTGTGGTGCCGCCTTCAGCGTCTCCCGATGCTCCAGATTGGACTTGAGCTCCTTGAACACCTCCTCCAAAGCGTCCAGCCGAACCGCCGACTGCTGGCTGCTGTCGTTGATGCTGCTGCTGTTGCTGTTGCCCGCCGAGGAGCCGCAGCCGCTGCTGCTCTCCGTTTCCGTGGCCGTCGAGTTGCCATCGTCATCGGACTTCTCGGGATCCTGCGACTTGTGCTTGTTCTTGTAGTTGACATAGTTGTCGATCTCCTTGGACTCCTCGTGGATGACGTCCTCGGTGATGAAGGGCTTGAAGACCTCGTTCTCCTTCTTCTTGATCGAGTAGTTGTAGTACTTGACGGCATGGTAGGCGGCATCGGGATTCTTGTCCTGCTCGTCGCGGGTGATCTGCTGGTTCATCAGGCGGACCCAGGGCGCTGGAAGGCCTTCCAGGTCGCCCGTCTGCTGGTTGTGCGAGACATGGAAGTGCCGCTGGAAGTTGGTGGGTGCACCGATCTCGGAGATCGATCCCCCGTCGCCGCCCTTCTTCTTGAACCACTTGGTGAAGCTCATCTTGCTCTCTCTCGTTCCCTTTGTTGTTCGTGGGGATTTTCTTTTTAATGCGTTTAGTTACGCTCGACTTGGAAAATTCTAAACGTTCAGCGGTTTTGTTGTTGTTTGAATTTAGTATTGTTACTGTTACTCAAGCCACCACTCTCGCTCTCGCTCACGCTCTCTTTATCTCTATCTCCTTCTCGCTCTCACTGAACCAGCCCGTGAGTCATAAACACATTCACACGCACGCACACTCGTTCGTTCGGCCTGCGCTTTTGTGTCGGTGTGTGCGGGTGTGTGCGAGAGCTCTTCTTATCTCTCTTCTAACTGTAGCTGTAGTTTCTTTCGCTCTACGAAAACGCAGAAGATTTTCACTTTTTATTGGCCCCACTCGCTTCGCTAATTATTAATTTAGCTACCTTAATTTATTCAGCAAATCACCAGTTTTCAATTGCTTTGCTCGACACACAAAGGCGGACGCGGACACGAACACGCACACATCTCGAAGTCGGACACAAAAGGAGTGGCCGTCGCAGTCTTCTTCTTCCACTGTCTGTTGTTGTTGTTGTTCTTGTTGCGGGTCGAAAACTCCCTTCCCGTTTTCATTAGCCCTTCCAGGGTGCCATGACTATACGGCAGTTAATCGTTTATTTTGGTTTTTCGGCCGCTTTAACTCGAGAGCTGCAACCAATAACTTCTTTTGGATTTTCCCCTTCGATTCGCTGCAATCGCACTGCTGCACTCGGCCTGCTATTGCTGTCGCCCTCGCACCAGAGTAGCGCCGACAAATGAGTTACGTATACGATGTAAATATATTTTCTACTAGTTAACACAGCGTAAAATGGTTTTTGCTCGCGGACTCCAGCTGCTTTTTTGCTTAACAATTTTATGTTTTTTAACACGAGCCGAAAAACAAGCGCGCGTGTGTAATTCTTGAAAATTGCAGACTCAGTATGACCGCAGCCCAATCGTTCAGATATACCAGCCAGAGGGACCATTTATTTAAGTATCGATTGAATCCTGGAACTATCGATATTTAACGTTAGTTTCAGTATATTTTTTAATTTTTCAAACCGTTATTTCAGCAATTAAAAAAAAAATTGAAAACGAAATATTTTTTTTTTTAATTTATTCTATGGTTAAGATTAGGGATCTTCCTTTGTGTTCTGTTGTTCAAGGTTCAATCAAAATGGTTTGTGAATTATTTACATACTTGCGAATTGAAAAGGAAATCGGATTTAAGAAATCCTCTAGAAGGACCAAAATGGGTTAGCCCCATCAGTTTTTGTTAACCTTCTCCCACATATCCCCCATGGTCTTGCCGGAAGTTCATTGCCGTCGTCAGCGCTGTAAACAGTAATAAAATCACAGAATCTGGAAGATAGGCAGAGAAAAAACCCAACCGACAATGGTTAATTACGGGCAACGGCGCAGCTTCAACAGAAATCGTGTACCCCGCTAGATAACGGCAATGATTGATAAAACGCCAGCGAATATATCGACTTACGGATTCCGAAGGCTGGTTAGTTTCCACTCGTCCGCACTCGCAGCGAAATGCAAAAGCCTCGAGTTCTGATCGTGCTCCTCCTGCTGGCTGGGATCCATCTGATCCTGGAAGCATCCCGCGTAGAAGCGGCCACCAAAAGGCAGCCGGTCAGTCGGATTGTCAACGGACGCGAAGCGCGGGAGGGCGAGTTCCCATACCAATTGTCGCTGCGCCGCCAAACAGTTCACATCTGCGGCGCCTCAATCCTGGCCAGCAACTGGGCCATCACCGCCGCCCACTGCGTCGACGGCCATGAGCAGCAGCCGCGGGAGTTCACCCTGCGACAGGGCAGCATCATGCGGTCCACGGGCGGAAGCGTCCAGCCGGTGAAGGCCATCCACAAGCATCCGGCCTACGATCGGGCGGACATGAACTTCGACGTGGCCCTTTTGCGAACGGCGGACAAGGCACTCAGCTCGCCGCTGGGCAAAGTGGCGCCCATTCGACTGCCCGCCGTGGGGGAGGCCATCTCGGATAGCGTGCCTGCCATCGTATCCGGCTGGGGACACATGAGCACCACCAATCCCGTCCTTTCGCCGGTTCTCAAGAGCACCACGGTGATGACGGTCAACCAGGAGAGGTGCCACAACGATCTGCGACGTCACGGAGGAGTCACCGAAGCGTAAGAACCATCATTTCCAGTCATCATTATCACTCATCAGTATAAAGACGAATTAAAGACGAATTTTAATGATATTATTTTCGACCACAAAATGCTTTTTTACCTGAACAAATTTGTCTAGACAAATGTAGGCCGCTTTAAAATGCGAATTGCCTGTTGTTCCTTTATTGAAATTTTTACGTTTGAGAGATCCATGTAGAGTTAATCTTGTTTTTTATTGTTGAACTAAAAAATAGTTGTGTTAATTGATATTTCTTTTCTTGTGTGAACGTATCACAATTTTTTCAGAATAATATAATTTTTATAGCAGCTTTACTTGCTTTTCATACAGCTACAAATCCATATTATTTCGGGACAGAAAATTGTTTCTTACAAGAACAAAATAAGAATTTGTCTATAAAAAATATATGCTGCTTTAAAAAGTGTATTTACCTATTGTGCCTTTATTGCCATTTTTACGTTTAATAGATCTTAGTTATCCCAAAAGTTTCTAACTTAATTGATTTCCGTTTTGGGTGAACCTATCAATATTGGTTCAGATTAAAATAATATCAGCAATTTAACTTGGCTTGCTTTTGATACAGCTGCAGATCCATTTATGCATCTTACAATTTTTTAGAAAATTAAGAATTTAATTCTCAAATCAAACACCAATCTTCCAGAATGTTCTGTGCGGCTGCCAGAAACACAGACGCATGTCAAGGTGAGTGAGATAAATGATTAATCTCCTGGTTGATAATAAAACACCAAAGCTGTTCGTTCTTGCAGGTGATAGCGGAGGTCCGATTAGCGCCCAAGGAACCCTCATTGGAATAGTATCCTGGGGAGTTGGCTGCGCGGATCCCTACTATCCGGGAGTCTATACACGCCTGGCCCACCCGACTATTCGCCGCTGGATACGCCTGCTCACAAAGTTGTAGATTTGTAGCTAATTATATGGAAACAATACATGAAAATTCTACTGCATAAATTAGTTGAACTATTTATTTCAAAATTCACTAATTATTGTGTAAATATTGGGAAAGTACAATTTTTTATTAGAAGTATTCATGGCTACATAAATACAGTTTCAAAAAGGCGCGCCTTCACATATAATAACTCATTATATTAATCTAATTTTTATTCTATCAGTATACGCTTGTTTTGCTTTCTATTTGTTTGAACTTTCGTTGTTTTACCGGGTTTTTATCGATAGAACTTAGTATTTTCGATATTTAAATCGGAATAGCTGGGAGAGAAGAAGAAGAGAGGATTTTATCTCTTATCAGCTGTTAGTAGGTACGCTCCTTCTGCAAATTTCAATTGTTTTCTCGGTTATTATTAGTAGTAGCCATTAAATTAGCGATCGCCCTGACTAAAGTAAAGTCTAAGCCGCCTGAGAAAGACAGAAATTGCAGCAGCCCCTAAGGAGCAGTACAGAATCCCAAAGAACCGACGAGGGAGTGGCAAGTGGACCACTAGCGGGTGGCGGCACGCATTCTATTTAGGGTAAGTGGATCTAGGCGCAGACATGAGATACATTTATCCATATATATCCCACCTTTAGTTTTGTGCTGAATGTCCTGCTGGCGTTGGTTGTGGCTGGCTTTAAAGATGATATACCAGCTGCTGTGCGCCTCGGTGAGCCTGATCCTCTTCTGCTTCAATGTCTTCTGGCTCTTCTGCAACCTGGCCATCCCCTGGTGCACACTGACCCTCATTGTCGTCTGCATAGCCTCCAAGTTCGTGAAGTTGCAGCGAAGTCCCAACGAGAAGCGACTCCTTAGCCTTTTGAGCACTCCGGAGGAATGGCCCAGTTACTGGCCCATCGCCAATCGGGCGGCCGGCTTCGATGCACCCGAAAACTCCAAGGCAGCCATTAAGAAGGTGGGTGACGTCACTAGCCGGTGGTTGGCAGCAGCAAGCACAAAAATCAATAACATCCCCTTTTCCACCCTTGCCACCCCCCTAACCAAAAACAGTGCCTCGCACGTGGATATCGAAACGTGCTTCTCGATGCCGGCCTCACGTCCTGCGGCGAAATAGTCGTGGCCAACCCCAAAAAAATCAACGTGGCCCAGCCGCTGGCGGAGTTGCAAAAGCTAAACATCGTGGAGCAGCATCCAATGGGGTAAGCCAATCAATCAACTGGAAATAAATCATCTATATCATGTCATTGCACACAGGTCGCAGTACGAGGCGGAATCGGTGGTCTCCCTGAGGCAATTGTCGGACTTCCTGGAAGCGGAGGCTGCCGAGACCACGGTCTTTCTGCGACTGCACGACACCAGCGCCAGGATGATAGACCAGTTGCAGAAGTTTATGACCACCGACGAGACATTCACTCAGCGCACAATTGTCATTAGTCGTTCGCCACTGGCCATTTATCAGGTGGAACGAGAATTCTTTAATTATCCTTTTCCCAGAACTAATTGTGTACGTTTTACAGCTCCGTAAGCTGAAGCCAGAAATCATTTGCGGTCTATGGCACGAAACCTACTTGTCGCTGGCCATCCTTAAGTCCTCTACACTTATTACCTCAATCTATGGCGCTATCTTTCGCAACATCATTGCTCCCGTGATCGGAATAAGCGTGGTCTTTCTCAGCAAAGATGAGATTAACTTGTAAGTGTTTTGCACTTAACGATGATATTTTAAATATTATATATTTTACTTTGTAGCCACATTGCCGATCTGTGGCGCAACGTGGGCGTCCGTCCAATAGTCTATATGGTGAACTCACCCAACGAGAAGCGATACTTTCAAAAGACCATGAAGATCCAGTATCTAACAGATTCGCTGCGTTCCGAACCGCACCTCCTTATGAAGGCCTAAAAAGATCTCGAGGATCTGAACGAACAAAACGATTTCGATCGACGCACACACTTACACAAACTGTTTGCATTTAGCTGGCAGAGCTTAGCCTTTAAGAAGAACTTATGTACGCATGTGTTTTTGTAGAAGCTTTAGAAAGTATTATCCCCAGTTTACCAGTACCAGTGAGATTGACGATATAATTTAGATAAGATACGTGCTTTACTTTTTATTAGCTGAAGCTTTTTGACGTCCTGATTTATTTATTTTGTTATTTATGAATTTATTGTGTTTACCAATTACTGCTTTATTTTATACGAAAATGTTCTCAAAGTTTGCATAGACTCGATGTACAATATTTGTCTACTAATGTACGCCTTATATGGTGTATGTTTTTTGGATGTGCTATAAATGTATACAAACACCCAGCTTTTCTATGATTCCCCCCTGTTACCCAAATACCAAAAGTAATCAATCAAAAACCCAGCATTAGATATACGTCTATACCAAAAACCAGAATTAATAAAAACTACATTTAATTATGATGATAAAACGAAATAAAGATGATTGCAACGATTGATTTAAATTCACATTTCTGTCTCTTCAATAACAAGTTTTCAGGTTATAGGTTTACGAATCTTTATTATTTGTTGTTTGGATGTTTGATAGTGTCTTAAAAGGTATTTATATATCTTAATAATGTTTAATGCCTTAAGCCTATTAAGGTTAGATTTTTACTGAGCAAGGGGAGCCATCCCAAAAAATAAAACCCACCGAAATGGGGGATTAACAAGAGAACTTAAATATTATCGTGCCTTGATTAATGGATAAATGCAAACTTTTTATACAGAAGTCAGTAACGTAAAAAAGAAAATATGCAAAATTATAGAATAACCAAAAAAATTATACAAAGTAATTCAAGCTTTTGAATGAAATTGATAGACTTTACTTCCGGCGCGATCGAGTCGCCCGCTTTGGCGCATCCTCACTAGTGGTGGCGACCTCGGGCGCCGCCTCGAAGTGCACTTTCCTGCCTCGTCCACCTCGCCCTGTCGCCGCGGATGTGGATGTGGTGGCATCTTGGTCCTGGACATCCTCGGCGGGCTGTTCCGGCTCTGCTGCCTTGGCGCCGCGTGCTCGACTGCGAGCGGCGGGCTTCTTGAGCGGCTCCTCCTCCGCAGACTCCTCCACAGGTGTTTTGGCCCGTGCTCCGCCCCGCGCCTTCTTGACGGGCGGATGATGTTCCTCCAGTTCAGCCTCGACTTTCCCTTTGCGTGCCGCCGCGCGAACGTTCTTCTTAACCGGCAACTCCTCCGATTCGCTGTGCTCGACCTTTCGGCGAGTGCCGCGCCCCTTGGCCGCGGGCGCCAGCTCATCTTCGGGTGGTGGTATCTCCGGGGTCGCCTTCTTTGCCGCTGGCTCCTCATCCTCCACCGCCTTCGCCTTCGGCCTCTTTGGAGTCGCTGGACGCGGCGAGGAGTCCACAATCAATTCCAGGGCCTTGGCAGTCAGATTGCGCACCCGACGACCGCGAGACGATGTGGGTTTGTCGTCGTCCGGCGCCTCCGTGTAGTTCTTGCGCGGCAGATTCCGTCCCTCGCGTCGCTGCGAGGTGGTGGGCTCCGGCATGACCACCGTGTTCTCGGGCGTGGCTTCTATTTCAACTGGCGGTGGTTTGGCTACGGGCGTGGCTATAAGTGCCTCTGGCTCCGGCGCCTTACTGGCCACCGCCTTGCTGGCCGCCGGCTTGCGAGCCCGTCGCTGGGCAGACTGCGGCTTGTCATCGTCTGGCGCCTCCTCGTAGTTTTTACGCGGCAGGTTGCGTCCCTCTCGGCGCCTTGGTGTAAGTTCTTCTGCGTCGCCTGTTTTTGTCGGCGAGGCCGAGGTGATTACGGTGGCCGAAACACTGGCCGCTGGCAGTTCCTGTAAATCGATGTGCTTCTTATCCTCGTCCGCAGGAGTCTCCTCCTTGCGACCGCGTCGAGTTGCCGCTTTCTTTGCCACCGGCGTTCCCTCATCCACATTCGCTGAGGCTTTGCGAACGCGTCGTGCTGGTGGCTTCTTCTCCGGTGCTTCCACATCAGCACTTGGCTTCCTGCCGCGTCGCGTTGGCTTTGCCTCGGTTTGAGACTCCGAAGGGATTTCCGCTATCTCCACGGTTGCGGCCGCTTCATCCTCGGTGGCCTTGCGCCCACGCCTGCGTGAGTGGGAGGGAATCTCGTCGGATTTCTCTGGCGAGCTCGTTTTCATCAGCGGCACCTCAATCGTCTCCGCCGTGGGCTTGCGACCGCGTCGCCGCGTTTTGTGCTCCTCTTGCTCCTCTTCCTTTGGCGGAGGCTTAGCTGGCGAGGCTTCAGATTCCGAAACCGGTTCGGCTGCCTCTTCGATTTGCTGAAGATGCGCATCCTCGCTTGCCACTACCGTCTCTACAGTTTCAGCCGAAGCTTTGCGAGCATTGCGCCTGGTCTTTTTCTCAGGCTCCGCAGCCTGCAATGGTGGCTCCTGCTTCTCTTCTCCGGCTGGTGTTCTGCCCCTTCGCCTGGGCTTCCCTGCAACTTCTTGGGCTACATGATCAACGTCCACGGAAGGCTTGCGTCCCCGACGCTTGGGTTTTTCAATGTGTTCATCCTTAGCTGGTTCCTGGACAATGGCAGGAATATTTTCCGCTGATCTGCGCGCTCTCGGTTGGGGCATATTTTGGTCATCTAACTGACCTTCTTGAACGGTAGCTTCAGTTTCTACCACCTCTGCTGATGGCTTACGACCCCTTCGCTTCGGCCGCTCATCGCGCGCTTTACCTGCGTCCTTTGACTCATCATCTGGTTTTTCAATAGGTTGCTGGTCCTCATGTTTGTGCTTCTTGTCTGGTACGTTACTTAAGTCTTCTGGAGATGCTTTTCGTGCTCTCCGACTTGACTTGGCTGGGTGGGCACTAGTTTCAGTCTCTGCCGTTATTTCTTGCTCTTCCTTGGATTCGAGTAATGCATCTTGAGGCGCCTTTTCCTCAGAATGATCCGCATTATCTTGATTGGAGTGCGGCGCTTCGTCTTCTTCAGGCTTTTCTTTCTGGTCTGAAGAAGTTTCTGTTTCTTTTGCAGATGCCTTGCGTCCTCGTCTTTTTGGTTTTTCAATGATGGTTTCCTCTGATTCAACCTTCTCATTCGCCTTATTAGAAGTATGCGATTCCTCAACAGGCTTCTGTTCTTGAGTTCCATCTTCGTTGACAGCCTCCAAGAGATCTTCGACCTTTTCTTTCTTCTCCAACTCGGTGTCGGTTTCTTTTGCAGAAGCCTTTCGTCCACGTCTTTTAGGCTTGTCTAAGGTGAGCTCCTTCTGGTTTGACTCATCCTGTTTTTCCTCAACTCCTGACTTGGTTTCCTCCTTTGATACAGTCGGCTCTTCAGGCTCCTCACTTTTATCTTCGTTGAGGGCCTCGAAAACATGTTTCGTCCTTTCTTCAGTGTTCAATGTGGCTTCCGTTTCTTTGGCAGAGGCCTTCCTTCCACGTCTCTTGGGTTTTTCTACGGTGATTTCCCTCTGATTGGTTTCCTGCTCCGCCTTTGAGTCCTTCTCCTCAACTGTTGGCTCCGGCTCTTCTTCTAGGATGGGTTGCAAAGCTTCTTCGGGTTTCGGGTCTTCTTCATTGGCTTTCAATTGGGTCTGTGCCGTAGTTTCAGGAACTTCTACTGATGGAGTACGTTTTCGTCCTCTTCTTCTCTCAGTAATGGCTTCTTGTTTGTCGTCATCTACATCTGCTGATGGTTTTCTGGCTCGGCTCTTGGGCTTAACGTGGGCATCATCCGCTTGCTTGTTATCCACAGCACGGTCTTCGATTTCCGAAACTTCAGCAGATGGCTTCCTTGCCAGCCTCTTTGGCCGTTCAGACACGCCAGCTTCTGCAGGTCTATCAGAGGAAGCCGATCCCTTCCTAGTCACTCGCTTTAGTGGCGTAGATACTCCTTCAACCGGTGACTTCTTTTCATGAATTAATGGCTCGCAAGGCATCTTCGTTGACTGAAGTGGTGAGTCTGTTTCGGAAATTGGCTGCTCCTCGTTTTTATTTTGTAAGTCAATTTCTTCTTTTGTCGTATTTTGAGCAGACTCCTCAATTGGTTTTTCCTCTGAATTGGTTTGACTTGGTTTGACATCATCCGTGGACGCAGAAAGATCCTGTAAAACTTCTGGTTTTTCTTCGGTAGGGGCTGGACCGACAAGAATTTCCTGAATATAACTATTTTTAGGGGCGTTAAGAGATTCTTCAGCCGGCGCTGGTTGAACGGCGTCCACTTTAACCGGCTCAACTGATGTCCGAGGTTCCTTTGAATCAGAAATATTAGATACAACCGGTTCTTTTTCTTCTTGAGGTGTAACTGAAGGAGCTTCGACGTCTGTTGTTTCAGTTCCCTGGGCGCTAGAACTGGAATCATCTAAGTCAATAATATCAATCTGTTCGGAAACTTCAACTTTAGCCGGTTGCTCGCCTTGCTTTGTTACTTCCTCCGTACTGGGGACAATCATCTTTTCTTGTTCTGATATGAATTCAACATCTTCTTCATCATCTTTTCCATCATTTGAGGCATCCAAGTCAATTATTGACTCATTTTGGACAGCTATTTGAGCCTCATCGCGCGATGAATTAATGCTTTTAGAGATGGATTTCGGATCGTCATGCAAATCTGATTCGTTTGCACCTGAAGATGTTTTCGAAATGTCTTCCTTTACAACATCCTGTACTTTAGTTGGAGCTTCCTGCTCTTCACATATTGCACTAGATACGTCTTGAAGATGAACTTCAGGTTTGTTCGCAGATTCATGGATAGGAAGTTTGTCAGCGAGTGATGATGAAGCCTCAAATTCAGCTGTAGTTTCTGAGCCATTGGAGCTTGATGCATTTAGTATTACTGGTGGTGCAGATGTGATGTCTATTGAAATTTCTTTCGACTGTTTATATTTTTCTGCTTCCAGTTTGTGGGGTCCAGAGAATTCCGTGATTACAGATGAAGTATTGGGAGACATATCTTTCTCGGAGGACTCTTGCAGGATGTTATTATCCAAGGACTTTTGCTGGTCGGGTAACTCTTCGGTTTGTGGAGAAATATTTTGATCCAGAGCCTTGACTTCTTGATTGTCCGAAGATTTATCTAATGTCGCTTCTGCAGCCTGATCATTTTCTACTTTTTCTCCATCCATTTGATTTTTATCCGTTGATAATGTTTTCTTAGTTTGGTCGAGACACGATGATTCCGGCGAAAGAGGAACATTGCTTGGGTGATCAGTGATGAAATCTTCGATAAGGGAATTTTCATGAATCACCTCATCTTCAACGCCGTTTTGATTAAATGACTCTTTCTCTTCAAGTATATCCTTAACTTGTTTAGCGCTGTCCTCCTGAATAGAATCACCAATGGAGTCTTCAATCGATGAACTTTCATTCAGTGGAGTTTCCTCAACAATGCTTGAGGCATCCAACTGAATTACTTCATCGTCAGGTTCGTTATGATTATATTTCTCAGTTTCCTCTTTGTCTAACTCCTTATCTTCCTTGGTTTCTTCGAAAACAGATGATTCTTTGGGCTTATTGGTTTCGCCATCTTCAATAAATGAACTCTCATCTCGACAATGCGAGGTTTCCTTTTCATCAACGGTCGTACCTTCCTTTGTTTTGTCCAAAATTGAATCCTCTTTGTGATGATCGGTGGTGGAACTTTCATCTAGTGTATTTTCTATGCTCGAGGCATCCAACTGAATCACTTCATCGTCAATTTCCTGATCAGAGGTCTTTATATGTTGGCATTCCTCAGTTTTTTCTGTATCCACGGGTGTATCTTCCTTGGTTTTGCTGGATCTACTTGATTCTTCCAGAACAGACACTTCATTATTCTGATCAGTCTCTTGTGATGTTTTATCCAGCGGAGTCTGAACCATTAAGCTCGGAACATTACCGTTTTCATTGGATACTTCTTCGTCTTTCTTATCCGCAGTTTTCACTTCCTTTGAAGATTCCTTCATGGAAGAAACTTCATTTTCATGCACCATGGAGAATTCTTCATTATGCGAACTTTCATTATGAGGAGAGACCTTCGGGCTTTCATTTGTGGCTTCACTTGAAGAAGCTTCGCTTGTATCCGTAGGCAACGACTTTTCACTTTTAAGTTCTACTTTTTCAGAAGATTGCTCAGCAATACAGTCGGCTTCCGGAACAGTTTTCACTCCCAGCTCATCTTCAATTTGCTCAGGAACATTGGCGACTTGGCGCGTTGGTGTATCATCCTGCTTCGGATCCTCATCTTCAGAATCTTCGATCTCAATTGTTGCGTTGAAAGACAATTCAACAGAAGTTTCTTTCATAGCTGCATTTGAGTCGGCCGAAAGTTCTTCTTTGTCTTCAGAGTCAGAGGAAATAATCACAGATTCGATTTGAGTAGTCTGTTGATCCTCAAATTGATCACCATCGATAGCAGAGACTTCATCGAAAGCTGCACTGTCACCAGTATCAACGATTTCAATTGTATCTTGAGCTACATTTTGGTTGATGTTTGGGCTTCCAGATGAAAGTGGCTTATCTGCTTGACTTGGTGTTTCTTCAGATGGTGCATCATTGTGCTTTTTAAGATCAGGTTTGGCTTCATCTGGACTTTCTTCGGCAAGTGATGGTTCAATTTTATCTTGACCAACATTTTGGTTGATGTTCGGGCTTCCAGATGAAAGTGGCTCCTTTGATTTAGGTGTATCTTCAGTTGGTGCGTCATTGTTCTTTTCAATATCAGGTTTGGGTTCCTCCGGAAGTTCTTCGGCTGGTGATGTTTCGATGACTAGTTGGTCAGCTTCTTCGCCAGTGGACACATCATGAAGATAAGCTTCTGTGGAATTTCTCGCGGCCGGTGATGTTTCGCTGACTGTTTGATTAGAGGGCTCATCAGGTTTGGCTTCCCCCAAAGGTTCATTCGAAGGTGATGTTTCGATGACTTCTTGATCAGTTTTACCATCAGTGGGAACCTCATCTGCATCTGGTTGATTTTCTTCGGAAAGTTGATTGGGACTGGATGTTTTACTGGACACCTCATCAGCCTTAACTTCTTCTGAAAGTTCCTCGAGAGATTCAATGACTTCCTGTTGTATGGAAAGTGATGTTTCGATAACGGATTCATTCGATTTGGAATCAGTTTGGTGATGATCATTAGTCTTGGCTTCTTCTGCAGGTTTCTCGGCATGTGATGTTTCGAAGACAGCATGATTAGGTTTATTATCAATGGATTCATTAAGTTTGGTTTCCTCTGAAAGATCTTTCGCAGGAGAGGTTTCAATGACCTTTTGATCTGCTTCGCCATCAGGTTTATTTTCCTTGGAAACAATAACAGATTGATCACATTTTGTATCTGTGGGCACTTCATCGGGCTTGGATTCCTCTGAATGTTCCTGTGAAGGGTCTGCTTTGATGACTTCCTGATCAGTTTCTCCAGCGGTGGGCACCTCATCTGCATCTGGTTTGTTTTCTGTGGAAAGTGGTTCGGGACTCGATGTTACAACAACAGGTTCATTAGATTCTGCATCAGTAGACACCTCATCAGGCTTGACTTCTTCTAAAATTTCCTCGTCAGATGCTGTTTTGATGTCTTGCTGTTCAGTTTCACTATCTTTGGGCACCTCATTGGTTTTGTTTTCCTCGGTAAGTTGTTCGGAAGGTGATGTTTCGATGACAGGTTGATTGGATTCCTCAATTTTATCAGGAAGTTCCTCGGCAGGAGAAGTTTGTGTGACTTCTTGATCAGTTTCCCCATGCGTGGGAGCCTCGTCAGGAATATTTTCTTCGGAAAGGTGTTTGGGAGGTGATGTTTCGATGGCAATTTGATTAGATTCTGGATCTGTAGGCACTTCTTCAGGTTGTCCTTTTTCTGAAACTTCTTCGGCAGATGATGTTTCGATGACTGATTGAGTAGTCCCTTCTTCAATGGGTTCTTTAGGATTAGTTTTCTTTGAAAGATGTACTTCATCAGATTGGTTCTCAACGGAGAGTTCTTCGGAAAGTGTTGCTTCGATGACTGGTTGATCAGATTCTGCAACAGTGTGCACTTCTATGGCTGGTTGAGCAGTCGGCACCACATCAGATTTGATTTCTGTTGATTCTCCTTTGGAAGACGAGGCTTCAATCGGCGCTTGAGTGGTTTCTGCTTCGGTAGTCTTTTCGGCAGGTGATGTTTCGATGACTGATTTATCCAAATGAGAAACGCCTTTCTCTGTAGCTTTTTCAACTAAAACTTCTTTTGTTTCGCCATCATCAAGATTCGTCGACTCTAAATTGTCTGGTTTTGGATCAACTTTAGGTAAAATCTTCTCTTCATTGCAATTGAGAACATTGGAAGAATTAACGGAACTATCTGCAGTTGAGTCCAGAGGAAATATCTCAGACTCTATGATAGTCAATTCCTCCGCTGGGGGTTCATTATTTTCTTCAGCTGGTGACTCCTCATCCTTGGAAATATCGAGTTTAATTTCCAGAGATTTCTCGTCTTGATCTTTGTCACCTTGTACATTTGCTTCGCTAGTACTGCCCTCTAATGTGGTATCTTCAACTTCAATCAGAGATATTTCATTTATACTTGATGTGTCTTTAGCAGATTTGTTTTCAGGCAAATCAGCGGATTCCTCTAGTTTGTAAGCTACAGATGGTTCCCCGAAATCAGTCGATTTTTTGGGAGAGACTTCGGAATCCTCTGGCTCCTCGTCATCACTAAACACCAAGGGCTCGGTAAGGCCAACGTTTGAGTCCGTGTCCGAGCGATCCTCAATGTTATCCGTAGGCTGAATGGTTTGCCCCGAAGCCTTCGTCTCATCAACAGTGACGTCGCACGAGTCCACGGCCGACACCACGAGAGCCTCGGAGAACATAGAGTCGGAAGTTTGGTCCAACAACTGTATGCCACTCATCTCGTTTGGGTTTGGCGAGGTCGTCCTGGAGCCAGCATCTGTAATGCCGCTTAGATTGAGATCGGCCTGCAAAGCTGCCTTGTATGTGGTGCTTGTCAGAGGATCCTTGTGATCCTTATGATCCTTATGACAGACACTCATCAGAGCCTCGGATGATACGGATTCATTTAGCTTTGAGGCACCCAAGGGATCCGCACTCGTCGCTGTGCTGAGCGCAGTCACATTTATCTCGGTTTCGGTGTCCTCCAAATGGGCTCCACTCGTTTCGGGGACATCGTCGAATATCTTGTCCAGATGCAACGTGGTGTTTGTCATGTTCAGATCATATTCAGTGGTCGCCGCCAAGGAATCCACGCGAGACTTTAATACCGCGCTAGCTGGCTCATTGGGCACCATTATATTCCTGGCGCTGGGCGTCTTTAAAATTCCGTCCAGTGCTTTTCCCTGTTCCACGCGAGCCACTGTCGTGCTCCTGCTCTTGTGGTGAGGAGTGTTACCCACAGAAGTTTCCAACAGCTTGGCCATGTTGCTCAAAATTGGTGAGGCGGGAATCTTCGGAGTGCGCATCATTTCCCGCAGTCCTTTGAAGCGCGGTGTGCTGCAATTCTTGGGTGTTTTCAACAAATCCCTCAGGCCGTGGTAGTCAACCTTGTCCACTTCATCGGCTGGCAGTTCGTTGCCATAATTCTCGTCGTCAGCGATGGCAGATTTCTCCTCTGTAACAAATATTGTTTCAATAAAAATATGTTCCCTCTATTTGAAAGATGGCAATTGTTTATAAAATATAAAAGATTTGTATCAAATCATAAGTGAATTAAATGAAACTACTACAATAAGAGTATTTTGACTCAGCTCACCATCTTCTTGACCAGCTTCTTCTAAAATGACTCCCATGTCGCCAACAGATTCGTCCACTTGAAGTTCCCGCTTGGGCGTGTTTAGCAGACGCTTCGATTGTCGCGTTGGTGTCGACATTTCCTGCGTGAGTCTTCGCTTGCGCTGCGGAGTACCCACATCTGGCTGACTCTCCACCGCCGAGCAGGAAGCGCGGCGTGAGCGCTTATTGTTTTCATTCAAGACCTGCTTATTGCTGGCCTCCATCGACGATCGCCGAGTGCTCCTGCGTGGCGTTGTAGCCACTGCCTTCTGGTCAACAGAGAGGCGGCGCAAACTCCGTCGAAGCACAGGGGTATTCACATTTGGAGTTTGTTCGTTCATCTTTTGTTTGGTCTCGCCTGTTGCAATAAAGTAAATGAGTATTTTTTTAAAGAATTTTTCTGAACTTAGCTTACCAATTGAAATAGATTCACCAGTAGTTTTACTGTCCGATGGCACCTCTTCGCAAATGTTGTCCTCAATTATGCTTTCAGGATTAGCTGTGGGGGAAATATATAACACTGGTTAAAAAGCGCTTAAAATTTCAATTAAATTTAGATGCTTAGATAAAAGCAGAAGATTCTGTAGCTTACCAATATCGCTTCCTTTGGGAATATTTGCATGAACCTCCTCGCAAATGCTATCGTCGATCGGCTCCTCACCTTTTTCGTTGACAGGAATGCTTAAAGTTTCGTGTTGTTCCTTGTCTTGAAGACTTGCATTCGAGGGACTTTTAGTTTCTTCCTGATCCTTATCGGTTTCCAAGTCATTCTCTAGTTTAGATTCATTCTCAATGAATATGGCATCATCTGTCTTAGAATTCATCTTTTCCTCGGCAGAATTTGTATCAATATCCTTCTCATTTGATGGCCTGGTAGCCTCAACTTTGTGTTCCACCAATATAGGTTCTTTTGACTTATTAAGAGAAGGACTCGTCTTAAATACGGAGCCCAGCTGGAAGGACACATCATCCTCTACCTCGCCTGTTATGAGAGCAGCCACCGCTTCAATAACCGCTCCTGCAGCACTGCGTTCCTTTCCCTGCGTGTCATCCATGATGGTAAAAGTGCGGCTTAGCTCGTCCTTTGAGTCATCTAGTTTCTCAGGTGTGGAGCTCTTGATTTGGGAAACGTTAAATGTTTTTCGCGGACAAGGCGATGAAGGTTTGGGTGAGCCCGGCAAGGGGGATCCGCTCTTGGGCGAGTTGAGCGCTCGTCGTGCCTTGGCCACCAGCTTGTTGCTCTTGTCAACGCCGGGACTGCGTTTAGATGCCGCAAATGACTTTCGAAGCTGGGAGACCTTGTTCTCCCGGGGAGACTCCATCAGAGATTTTCGTCTGCGTGGCGAGGTTTTGGGCACCTTGCCTCGCGCATGTTCTTCTGGCCGTTGGATTGGCGTCCGCCTGTGCGGATGGAATGGCAGGCGACGTGGCGTGGACAAGCACTGTCGACGAGCCTCCAGCAGCGATTGCCTCTTGGCGGTGGCCACTGGCGTGGTCTTATCCGTCTGGTTGGCGGCGATCTGCTTCTTGGTACTGGTCAGCAGCGCCCTTTTCATCAGGGACTGCGGTGTTCGCTTTGGCGTGGCGCCCGTGTTGCCAGCCGGCCGCTTGGGAGTTTTGTAGCGTTGTGAGGGGCCCGGTGACGGTGGCGTTGCGGAGTTGGTTATGTCAATGACCAGTGGCGATGCATCGGACGATTCGTCCGTGCTGTCCACACTGATGGGCGTCTGTTTGGGTGTTGGCCGCAGTTTCGAGGGGGTGGTCAAGTCGATCAAGTACATGGAGGAAGCCCGCTTGGCCTTCGTAGAAGTAGATGGCGTGCAGAAGTCCATCAGATCTCTACTGCAACTGTCTTCGTTCAGTGCTGAGAGCACACCGCCCTTCGGAGTGCTATAGACGCTCTTGGGCGTGGAAACGGTCACCGAAGAGGAAGTGGAGGCCGCGTGGGCCGGCTTGCGCACACAGGTGAAGGACTTCTCCACCTTGACGCCTGTTTCGCGCGGCGAAAACGAGGTGATGACCACGTCGGAGAGGGCGCATAGCTTCAGCAGCTTCTTATGGCTGCCCGGTGGCGTTGCCGTGTTCTCCTTGTTCTGCGTGGCCTCCAGAAGATTCACTTTCGGCGACACACAGGTTGACGCCTCTGCCACTGCGTTGGATGGAGTGGAGATATTTAGGCTGACATTCTCCTCCAACTCTATGGATGTATTGCCCTCGTCATCCGAATTGATGCAGTACTGAAAACTGAAAAGGAATCGGGGAAGATATATGGTTTTATGAGTACTTATAAACAGGCAGCAGGCAGTCAAAGGCAACACATGCTTGCAGCAGGGATTTTTTGTTGGTTTTCCTATTGTTGTTGCTCGAAAACATTGAAGGCAATTTAGGGGTTGGCCAGGTAGACGGTTCGCTAGGCGTCTGCCTGCTGATTTTCACTTACTTGTGGACCGTCAAACGTTTTTCGAGCTGCGGCCGATGCGATGGCTAAGGCAAATAGAAAGCATAGGGATCATATAGGAGTTGAAAGACTGTACTTGCTGGCGGGGATTTACCTTCATCGAGGGGCAGGAATTCGGGGCTGGCTCGTTGAGCGGCTGGCGCTCTGGGGTGCCTGGGGCATCCTGCGTTTCGGCCGAGGATTTGGGGAACTCCCAGGTGTAGACCTTGCCCAGAATGGTGATCTTTTCGCCATGGAGCAGCGGTCGCCAGCCATTGCCATGGAGTACTCGGTCGTTGAGGCGCACAGGGTCCACGCTGGACTTGTTGTGGATGGAGACCTATGTGGGGGCGAATCAGCGGTAAGTTAGAGCGGTAAGAAGGGGTTTTCCTGGCTAGGAAACTCACCCTGCCGAAGGCGTCGCAGTTTATCTCGCAAACCAGGCGCTCATCCTGCGGCCCCTCGAGGAACAGGTCGCAGGTCAGGTAGGAGCCCACCAGGAAGGTGCGTCCCTTGGCCGGCAGGACCACCGTTTCACCATTTTCATCCTCGTAGCGCAGCCTAGCGCCGTCCAGGAACATTTTCCGAGCGGCGTCTCAAATGCGGCTTGGGTGCGGGGAAAACGAATACCGAAGCGAACGCTGTGAAAAGCCGCTAAGCAATTGCGAAATCTGGGGCACTGCGATTACAAATAAACACTACATCCACAATCTTTACACTTATTACGTTTACACTTTTCCATTAATCGCCTTTTTTAGCGGCCTACATCACGAGTTTCCCGGAGAGTCAGTTAATTGTAGCGAAAACTCTGTGCAGGAATTTTTTTTTTTGCAATGGACGCGCAAGTAATGCCAACTCGGCTCGAAGGCGCCGGCTTATGCGTTACTTTTGAATTTGAGGGCGCGGGGACTGGCAACTTGTTTGGTTTCAAGTGGTTTCTAAATTACATTTTGTTAACTCTGGTGATATTTAATTATTATATGGATACTACCACTTTTTATGCTCAATTTGATATTTTAATCACAATTGCAAGTCAAATTCGAACATTTTTTAGTTACTATTAATAAATTGCATCCCTGGTGAGATAGAACCATATTCTGTAACAAATAGGTACAATTTGAAATTGTTTTTATTCACATAATTTCTTAAGTAATTAGTTGGTTATTTTTTAATGTTAAAAAACCAAAAATATTGACGATTATTATCAAGAAATTTAATCTTTACAATGTATTAATTTTATAATTATTGAGTTTAATTATTGTGATTACCTTGATAATTATTATATTTATTAAATAAAATTAATGGTTAATATAGGTACACTAATTCATACCTTTCTCAACACAGTTAAGAAGGCGATAACATTTCGCGAGCCATCGCATGTACCTAACTTATCGATTGTCCTTCCAAGTGTCATCCCTAGACTAGAGCCGGAATAAAACAAAAATTCGCAACAAAAGGCGAGGAAATTGGGAAAAAGTACACAAGCAATGGACTCCGACGCGGCACAGAAGACCTGGGAGCTGGAGAACAACATCCAGACGTTGCCCAGCTGCGACGAGATCTTCCGCTATGACGCGGAGCAGCAGCGCCAGATCATCGACGCGAAGCCGTGGGAGAAGGATCCGCACTTTTTCAAGGACATAAAGATCTCGGCTCTGGCGCTCCTCAAGATGGTGATGCACGCCCGCTCGGGTGGCACACTGGAGGTGATGGGCCTGATGCTGGGCAAGGTGGAGGACAACACAATGGTGGGTAGTCTGCTTTAGAAGATATTCCTATAGAAACATATATAACTTCCTTGCAGATTGTCATGGATGCATTTGCGCTGCCTGTGGAGGGAACTGAAACCCGGGTGAATGCCCAGGCCCAGGCCTACGAGTACATGACCGCCTACATGGAGGCGGCCAAGGAGGTGGGCCGCATGGAGCACGCCGTGGGCTGGTACCACAGCCATCCCGGCTACGGCTGCTGGCTGTCCGGCATCGATGTGTCCACCCAGATGCTCAATCAGACCTACCAGGAGCCCTTCGTGGCCATTGTGGTTGATCCGGTGCGCACTGTTTCCGCCGGCAAGGTGTGCCTGGGTGCCTTCCGCACCTATCCGAAGGGCTACAAGCCGCCCAATGAGGAGCCCTCGGAGTACCAGACCATCCCGCTGAACAAGATCGAGGACTTTGGCGTGCACTGCAAGCAGTACTATCCGCTGGAAATTAGCTACTTCAAGTCGGCACTGGACCGGAAGCTGCTCGACTCCCTGTGGAACAAGTACTGGGTGAACACGCTGGGCAGCTCGGGTCTGCTGACCAACACGGAGTACACCACCGGCCAAATCATGGACCTTTCCGAGAAGCTGGAGCAGAGCGAGAACTTCTTAGGTCGCGGTACATGAAACGAGTCGAATTTGAGAATGGTGCACTTTACTGATAGTTCTTCTTCCATCAAACAGGAACCGATGTCAACGAGAAGCGCTCCGAGGACAAGCTGTCCAAGGCCACCCGAGATTGCAGCCGCTCAACCATCGAACTGATACACGGCCTGATGGCTCAGATCGTCAAGGACAAACTCTTCAACAAGGTCGGACTGGGCAAATAGATCAAGATATTCAAATTTTTAAAACAAATTGGATTTTCTATGCGAGCAGGCGATTTATGAGCCTCCCTTTTGTTGGGGATTATTTTAAGTAAGTCAAGCTTATCCAAAATAAATATAGAGGCGCCTCTTAGGCGGATAAAAAATCATAAATCTGCATTTACTTCAATTTAAGTACTTTAATAATAATAGATTTGAATTTCAATTTAACTTTTTACTGTTTTGTATAATAAGAATTTTAGTTTTTAGTTTATCTAAAATCTGTTCAGCTTGTGGGGAATGTTTTTGAATTATTTGGTTATAAAGATATATTTGTTATCAGTAATTTTGTCAGAATCAATTTTCTGAAAACTGAAACATGCCGGATAACTTGAAATCAATTTCTAATTGTGTAAACCGAGCCGGCATCAAAAAAGCAGCCGAGTGCTGTCGATTCGAATTTCGAATATTGCTTTAATTGGATGGGGATTATTTGAAGTAAACACGGCGGAGCCTAGTTATCGTCCTGTGGTGGCCGCGAATGCGCCCTTCTCATCAATCAAATGGTTTCATCATTTTCATCGTTTGGCGTATTTTACAACTTTTATTCCACGATTGCGTGTTTGGTCTGCGTCTGCCCCTGGGATTATGAGCTACAAGTGCGATGTCAACGCCCTTCCTGCACGTGGCCCAATCAAATTGGGTGGAGAAGAGCACTAATTAAATACGTTGTCACGTTTATGGCCGTTGTGGAGTACCAAAAAAAAAAGGGGGTGCTAATGCAAATACCCATCCTGCCTAACCGTTATCATCACTTCAGCCAGGAATGCCCATTAAAGTGTCAACATTTATGTTTGTGCTTCCCAGGATTTATTCTGCGGAATTTTCAAATCCTCTTAAGAGTAAATGTAAATTGTGGCGCAATACAAGCCAACGAAAAAATGCCACATCAAAAGGAAAATAAACAAAATTACAAGATATATTAAGGCAAACGGGGAAGCCTTTATAAAGATTTACGTGACAAACTCTACGAGGTCTCTTCGTTTGTGCGTGTAAGTTACTGGTATAAAAGCAATAAAACTTTCATTTTTTGATATTTTATCGAAAAGTAACCGTCAATTGGCATCAACAAGGAGCAATGACATGAAATGTAACACTACCGAAGGGGGCTAAACCCTCCACTTAGCAAAAATGGGGGAGGAGGAGTCTAAAGCGATTGCCAAGGGACTATAAAAGTCGGGGCGACAAACGACAGGCGCTTCATTCGCGTCCTGGATGCGAGCTGCGAAGCTTGGAATATACGATCCACAAAGTCCACATTTGCTAAGGATATCACGGCAACAGCCACAGCATCCTCTCCGCAGTCGTGAGCACCCATCCAATAAAAATCAAAGTACAACAATGGAAAATGTGTTCGCAGCGTGATAGTGCGTGTGTATATTGCCATTGCCTTGGGAACTGTCGTCAGCATATGCCCCCAGATTGTGTGTGCCAATATTAAATTTGCATGGAGTGCTAAATAAATTAACCCCGGAATATTACCAACCAAAACTAAAATAAAAGCTACTCGAATAAGGAATTAAATACGTCGTCAAGGTGTCGAGTGAATAATAAGCAGAGATTAAAAGTGAAACCGACCTGTTGAATAAGGTATGTGAAATTTAAAAATTCTATTACAACAATAATCCTTTTAGACATGGTTCGAAATAAATATAAAAAAATACAAAATAAAATAATAATAATGATAAATAAAATAAAAATAAAATTGTTATTTGCTGTTCTTATTCAGTTTTTATTTATTCAATAATAGCTTTTATATTTACCTTTTTTAAATAAGTATTTAAATTACTAAAATATTATATGCCTTAGAAAGCTAACTACTAATATTCCACAAAATATTTAATACAAAATCCTTAATGAAATATTTCTAAAATAATAATATATTATCAATATATTTTCAGAACTTCCGCCATGTACGGAATGCTTTACGAGAGTGTGCAGCACTACGTGCAGGAGGAGTATGGCGTCGAAATTTGGAAGAAGGTGTGCCACATCATCGACTGCAAGCACAACAGCTTCAAGACGCACCAGATCTATCCGGACAAGCTGATGCCGGACATCGCCGAGGCCTTGTCCGCCTGCACGGGCGAGTCCTTCGACTTCTGCATGAACTTCTTTGGCAAGTGCTTCGTTCGGTTCTTTAGTAACTTTGGCTACGACAAGATGATCCGCTCCACGGGACGCTACTTCTGCGATTTCCTGCAGTCCATCGACAACATCCATCTGATTATGCGGTTTACCTATCCCAAGATGAAGTCGCCCAGCATGCAGTTGACCGCAATGGATGATAATGGAGCTGTGATCCTCTATAGGAGCAGTCGCACTGGCATGTCCAAGTACCTGATTGGCCAGATGACGGAGGTGGCCCGGGAGTTTTACGGCCTGGAGATCAAGGCCTATGTGATCGAGAGCCAGAACGACATCAGCGGAGGAACAGCGGGTCCCATCAAGCTGACGGAGGGTCCTCTGACCGTGATTGTAAAGTATCGCCTGGACTTTGACAACCGGGAGTATATGGCCAAGCGCGTCAATACGGAGGCTCATCCCTCGCAGCTGAAGATGCCCACGGTGAAACTGGATGTTTTTCTCGACCTCTTTCCCTTTACCTTTGTGCTGAATCATGATATGAAAATCACACATGCCGGCGAGAAGATCGTGGAGACGTGGATCATGCATAATCCAGGGGCAAATCCAAAGGGCTTCATTGGCACCCATGTCATGGATTTGTTCCACTGCCGTCGTCCTAAGGACACCGCCATTGATTGGGATACTCTCATTCAGATGAGGGCGGTGCTCTTCGAGTTCGAGCTCATCCGTACGGGTCACAACCGCGCCGCCTACGATGCCGTCTTGAACATGGACTTTGAGAACTACGATGAAATGGATTTGAACGAGGCCCAGACAATGGCATTGGCCAAGGCCAAGGAGTTCAACGAAGCCCATCCCGCGGATGCGGATGAAGCCTCGGGAGAGGACGAGATAGACCCAGCCACTGGGGAACGTCGATCCTCTCAGGGTCTGCGATCCATCCTGCTGAAGGGTCAGATGTTCTACATCAAGGACGTGGACTCGCTGATCTTCCTCTGCAGTCCCCTTATCGAGAACCTGGATGAGCTGCACGGAATCGGTCTGTACCTCAACGATCTCAATCCACATGGTCTGAGTCGGGAGCTGGTCATGGCTGGATGGCAGCACTGCTCCAAGCTGGAGATTATGTTCGAGAAGGAGGAGCAGCGATCAGATGAATTGGAAAAGTCCTTGGAACTGGCTGACTCTTGGAAACGACAGGGTGATGAGCTGCTTTACTCCATGATACCGCGACCCATTGCCGAGAGAATGCGTCTCAGCCAGGAGCAGGTCTGCCAGAGCTTCGAAGAAGTCTCGGTCATTTTCCTCGAGGTGATGAACGTTTACGATGAAGGTCTGAATAGCATTCAGGGCGCCATGCAGGCGGTGAACACCTTGAACAAGGTTTTCTCGGCCCTGGACGAGGAGATCATCTCTCCGTTTGTCTATAAAGTGGAGACCGTGGGCATGGTTTACATGGCTGTTTCAGGTGCTCCCGACGTGAATCCCCTCCACGCGGAGCACGCCTGCGATTTGGCCTTGCGGGTAATGAAGAAGTTTAAGGCACACGATTTGGGCGACGTGGCCATCCGGGTTGGCATCAATTCAGGACCTGTGGTGGCCGGAGTCGTGGGTCAAAAGGTCCCTCGGTACTGCCTCTTTGGGGACACGGTTAACACAGCCTCGCGAATGGAGAGCAGCAGCGATCCCTGGAAGATCCAGCTTTCAAAGTACACCGGCGACAAAGTGCGCCAAGTGGGCTATAAAATAGAGTCGCGCGGCACCGTCAAGGTCAAAGGCAAGGGCGAGATGGAGACCTTTTGGCTGCTGGAGGGACCAGAGGGTTAAGAATATATAATATTTAATGCACCTCAACGTTTAGCACCTTGCACTGAAAGATTGTACGACACCTGTGGCTTTTGTAATTCCCTGCAATAAAAGAGAACTTGGCTCTTTCCGATTTGTGTTTGAAATGGGTAACTATAGAAAATACAAAATTATTAGGAATTTATTTAAGGAGACTTCTATTCATAAGTACCTTTTCTTGGTTCCTGGGTAAAAGAATTTATTTTGTTATTATGTACTTTAATATGTTAGTTCCCAAAGTTGGTTTATTAAAGGTTTATCAATAGAGTTGTTATCCCTAAGGGCTCTTATTTCAGCAATATCCTCCGTACTCAATTACCAGCTAAATTCACCGACCGCCTTCGTCATTTCCAACAGACAGCCCCCATTTCCGAAAATCCATTTTTAATAACTTTTATGGGCGGTTTGCGTGTTACTTTGCACACCATCATCTTTGCCAGCCACGAAGGACAACCATAAGCCCCTGGTAAAGATGGGTCCAGGGTCCTTTCTCCTTCTCCCTATAGAAATTAAATTAAGCCACACTGCGTGTGCTGAGAAAGAGCAGCTCAAATGTCTGGACGTTGGCAATTAATTCCGGTGCAATAATGATAATAAATACAATACACTGATAAAAATAGGCCATTCAATGTCACAAAACATGATTTAATGTTAGTGCCATTTCTGAGTTTCTTTTTTGCTTACTTTTTTTCTGTGTAATTATTATTACGTTAATTCCTTATTTCCCTGATAAACCAAACACGAGATATTAACTAAGTTTTTGCGCTACGCGCGCCTGTCACTTCTGTTATTAATGGCATTTTGAGTGGCTTTTAAGCAGGCCCAAATATATCCTTCTTATATTGGACCAGGCATATTATCATCCTTTCTGCTTTGCCCATAAAATTGTCAACGTTTATTTAATAGGCTTTCCCTAAAATCCGTTTCAGTTAAGTGCGAAAAAGGCCTTTTGTGCGATGCTGTGAAATCCTCTTTAAATTGCTTTAAAACAACACATCAAATATGGCCAGGACTCGGGCAAACATATACGTATATGTGGGTTTTATTGCAGAGGTATGCGTTAAAATGGAAAGGCATTGAGTACAGATGCCCCCAAGCCATCCCTCCATCTGAAAAACGGGGAAGTGGAAAGGGAACCAAGCGAAAAACTCTACAACAATGATATATTTGACAGACTGTTTTAAATGTTCCAGGGCTTTGGGATGAATTTCGTTCCTTATGGACTTAAAATAAGTTATTTTATTCGCCTGATATTAAAAACTATAATTGTTTTAAATTACAAGGGTATGGAGTTCTGGTCAAATAAGAAAGTAGTTTCCATTTGTATAGAATCCTTTCAAGCAACTACCCTTATAAAAGTTATCAATAGTATAAAATATATTTTTTTAAGGTTCAGGACTCCTTTTTATGCATCCCTGGAAACTCGTTTTAGCACAGTAGGAAGACCCAAAGGACAATACTTTGCACGGAATGCCAGGACCCGGAGCACACAAACAACGATGTGAGGGAGTGTGGGTCGTAAAAGGAATGAACGGGGAGAAAAATGACTCCTTCGGTTGTGTGTCAATGTTGATACTGTATCGGAAGGAGAGAAAGTGGCAATTGAGGCAAAGAGCATTGACTGGCGACGTTTCGTTCCTGGTATAAAATGATGATGATGATCACGATGGTCAAACAGAGAAGTGCGTGTCGAGGCGCAGGCACGTAGGTCCTAAGTGGGCCGGAAATGTAGCTCCAACTGCAGCTTGGCAGTGGGTGGGCTATAAAAGGTCTGACCGCCAAAGAGGCACGCTTCATTCGACCGACATCGTCCCGGCTGAAAAGGGAAAGCTCCACGGAACCGACTGAAACGACTGAACCAACAGAACCGACCGAACCGACAGACTCACGAAGCTCGTCAGAGGAAATCATGAAACAAATCAGACAGCCAGAAGGCAAGGAAGCAGCGACAGGCGGCAAAACAAATTTAGTGTAACAATAGCAACTGCCGACGACGCAACACGGAAAGTCCGGAAAAGTGAGAGTTTTCCGAGAAGTGCGCGTATATATTATATACACACCGAGTTTACGCATCCCGGGAAGCTGTGTGTGTCGACATACGCCTTCCTTAAATTATAAATAAGCGAAGAGCCAATGCCGCGCGGATAAAATTAAAACTCTTTAAGAGGTGCAGACAAACGCGATTCGATGCTGGAGAACTTGGTGCGATTCAGTTAGTGGATTGGAACGAGGCGGCAAGGAAAGCTATTTAAAGTAAGCAAGATACTTGAGGATATAATAAGCTAATTTCACGGACCGTTAATCAAAGAGATTTAGAAGGAGATTTAAAAGGGTTTCTAGGAAATCGAAAAAGAGCAATTCGTCAAAAGATTATCAAGAAAATTAGTAACTCTTCGAGTTTAGTAATATTAATTAGAGCTGCATTATTAACAATCTACTAAACTGTTATTAAATTATTTCCCTGATTAAGCTACATCTTTTAGCAAACATTAATTACATCCACCTATTATTGCCGGAGGAGGAACATTTAATATTTGCCTTTTATATTATCTTTGACAGTTTACATTCTCTGAACATTAATCAAATGCCACCTTTTTTCTTTTAACCACACGAACAACAACATTTTTATCTACTTTTTACGACAGAAATTTGCATGTTTTTGGTCAAAATTAAATACACTCAAACTCCTGAAAGATGTTTTGAGAATTTATGGCTCAGTTAGTTAGTCTTTGTGAGAAAAAAAATTGAAAAGCAGTCATTGCCAACAGCGCGAATTACCGGCAACAGCAAAAGGAAATAAGTCAAGAGTACAATGAGCCATGTTCCTTTTGCCAAGAACGTGACAGGCTTAAAGGAGATTGGTGAGAGAAGACGGAGGTCTGCCACATGAACTCAAATTAAACTGTCGGGGCAATAAATCAAATGATATGGAGGAAAAGCAGACTTTCGTTGAGTGTTGTTGAAGGCTAGATAAGAGGAAAATCCCTCTGTTTTATTTACATTTTAAAGGTAACTCATGTCTAACAATATGAAGTACTAAAATTAGGATGTCTTTAGATTACTACTTAGTTAGAGCTTTACTATAAAACCAAGAAATTATCATCTCTCAATATAAAATACTTGGTTTATTTCTTATAATCCCAAGGACTTGATGGGTTTAATAGATTTTTAGTTGAGTGGAAAGTTCAACTTACTACTAAATTCTTTTAGACAGGGGACTCCTACCTAAATCCCATCAATCACTTGAGTAATATATGACTTGCTGAGGCTAATCCCTGACCCAAGGCAACGAAATTGACTTAAATCCTCCGGGGTAGGAACACAGTTTACCTAATTACCAGCTGCGAACGATGGAAAAACTTTGTTCAGCCTCACACTGCTAATCTGCCTGCCAACTTTGGGTCGTTACAGGAAAACTTTTGCGAAAGCAATTTGGTCGATAGACAGGACTTAAGGAACCGCAGACAGCCAGACACCCAGACACCCATCGCCACCATGTACGGAATGCTGTACGAGAGCGTCCAGCACTACATTCAGCAGGAGTACGGGATGGAGACCTGGAGGAAGGTCTGCCAGATAGTCGACTGCAAGCACCAGAGCTTCAAGACGCACCAGATCTATCCGGACAAACTGATGCCGGACTTTGCAGCGGCCCTGTCGGCGAGTACGGGCGAGTCCTTTGACTTCTGCATGAACTTCTTTGGGAAGTGCTTCGTTCGGTTCTTCAGTAACTTTGGCTACGACAAGATGATCCGCTCCACGGGACGCTATTTCTGTGATTTCCTGCAATCCATCGACAACATCCATGTCCAAATGCGTTTTACTTATCCAAAGATGAAGTCGCCCAGCATGCAGTTGACCGCAATGGATGATGATGGAGCGGTGATTCTCTACCGCAGCGGAAGGACTGGCATGTCCAAGTATTTGATTGGTCAGATGACGGAGGTGGCCAAGGAGTTTTACGGCCTGGACATGACTGCCTATGTCCTGGAGAGCCAGAATGACATCTGCGGGGGAACAGCGGGTCCCATCAAGCTCACCGAGGGTCCTCTGACCGTAATTGTCAAGTATCGACTGGACTTTGACAATCGGGATTATATGGCCAAGCGGGTGAACGTCATCGCTCATCCGTCGCAGCTCAAGATGCCCTCGGTGGACCTGAACGTGTTTCTAGAGCTATTTCCCTTCACTATTGTCCTGGATCACGATATGAAAATCACTCTCGCTGGCGAGAAGATTGTGGAAACGTGGATCCTGCACAATCCCGGCGTAAATCCCAAGAGCTTCATTGGCAGTCACATCATGGAGCGGTTCAAGTGCCGGCGGCCCAAGGACACGCAGGTCGAATGGGAGACCATTCTGCAGATGCGAACGGTGCTCTTCGAGTTCGAACTCATCCGTACGGGTCACAACCGAGCCGCCTACGATGCGGCCCTGAACTTTGACTTCGACACCTTCGACGAGGCTAGCAGTCTGAACGAGGCCCAGGCCATGGCCTTGGCCAGTGCCAAGGAGTTCAGTGCGGAGCACTCCAAGGAGGATGCAGCAGCAGCCGCCGCCACCTCCAAGGATGAAATCGATCCGGCCACGGGTCAGAGGAGGCACTCCGTGGGTCTCCGGTCCATCCTGCTCAAGGGTCAGATGTTCTACATCAAGGACGTGGACTCGCTGATCTTCCTCTGCAGTCCGCTAATCGAGAACCTGGATGAGCTGCACGGAATCGGTCTGTACCTGAACGATCTCAATCCACATGGTCTGAGTCGGGAGCTGGTCATGGCTGGATGGCAGCACTGCTCCAAGCTGGAGATTATGTTCGAGAAGGAGGAGCAGCGATCGGATGAACTGGAAAAATCCTTGGAACTGGCTGATTCGTGGAAGCGGCAGGGGGATGAGCTGCTGTACTCCATGATCCCACGTCCCATTGCCGAGAGAATGAGAAAGAGCGAGGAGCACGTCTGCCAGAGCTTCGAGGAGGTGTCTGTCATCTTCATCGAGGTGCTGAATGTCTACGACAGCGGGTCCAATAATATACAGGATGCCATGCAGGCGGTAACCACCTTGAACAAGGTATTCTCGGCCCTGGACGAGGAGATCATCTCACCGTTTGTGTATAAAGTGGAGACTGTGGGCATGGTTTACATGGCGGTTTCGGGAGCTCCCGATGTGAATCCCCTCCACGCGGAGCACGCCTGTGATTTGGCCCTGCGGGTCATGAAGAAGGTCAAGGCCCATGCTTTGCCCGGAGTGGCCATTCGGGTGGGCATAAATTCGGGACCGGTGGTGGCCGGAGTGGTGGGTATGAAGGTTCCCCGATACTGCCTGTTCGGGGACACTGTTAACACAGCCTCGCGAATGGAGAGCAGCAGCGATCCCTGGATGATTCAGCTTTCCAACTATACTGCCCTCAAGGTGAGAGAGGTGGGATACAAGGTAGAAGCGCGGGGATTTGTCAAGGTCAAGGGAAAGGGCGAGATGGAGACCTACTGGCTATTGGAGGGACCAGAGTAGTTCTATAGATTTGTTTATTTTAAATAAGCCAGGATGCATACAAATCAAAGCGAAAACACACCGATAGGGTATAAGTATCAAAAAAAATATTAAACATATTTTCAAAAGCTAAACCCTAATGCTCTTTCTTAGTTTCGAGAGGTAACATATCCAAATATCTATTACCATCAAAGCGAGTATAACACCATTTGAAAAAAGCGTTGAAATCGAATGTTTTGGCACAAGAAGCTTTTTGGACTTCATTTAAAATGTAAACCAAAACTCTCTATAAAATTTGTATAATAAAAGTGGATCAATTTAACAATAATTTAACACAGATTGCGTTTCCTTAAAATGTTAAAAAAGGTTATAGAATTTTTTTGAGGGTAATTGAACACTGCACCACACTTAAACCGTTACGTGAATGTGCCTCTTAGATATCGATAAGTAATAACGAAAGTTCCCGCGCAGGCTCGATCAGCTGTTAAATTCACTGGCTTGCTGGATCTTTTTTAAGATTATCTTATTTTGGAAGACCTAAAGATGTTACGCTTCAATTTAATCGTGGCAGTTTGCGAGAACTTTGGCATCGGCATCAAGGGCGATTTGCCATGGCACATTAAGTGAGTTGGCTACCATAAAGTTTATTCCTGCATTCCTAAGACTGTTTTCCCGCAGATCTGAGCTGAAATACTTTAGCCGCACTACCAAGCGAACGAGTGATCCCGCCAAGCACAATGCCGTGGTGATGGGCAGGAAAACCTACTTTGGAGTGCCGGAAGGCAAGAGACCTCTGCCCGATCGCCTGAACATAGTTTTGAGCACCACGCTGCGGCAGGAGGAACTGCCCAAGGGAGTGCTCCTTTGTCCCAATCTCGAGGCGGCCATGAAGGTGCTCGAGGAGAAAAACGATGTGGAAAACATTTGGATAGTCGGAGGCAGTGGAGTGTACGAGGAGGCCATGGCCTCGCCAAGATGCCACCGGCTGTACATCACCAAAATCCAGCAGACCTTCGAATGCGACACCTTCTTTCCCGCCATCCCCGACAGCTTTCGTGAGGTATCACCCGATTCCGACGTGCCACTGGGTGTCCAGGAGGAGAATGGCATTAAGTACGAGTACAAGGTCTTGGAGAAACAGTCGAAATAAAGTAATCCACTAGTTTATTTGCCCTGCACTTCATCTAATCCCTTGGCCGCCAGCATCAGCTCGTACAATTGAACCACCTGGTCGTCCTTTAGCATTTCCACGGCCTCGGGATCGATCTCCTCGCCCAGCTGCCCCTTGGGCTTGCCCCGTATGCCCAGTTGTTGGGTGATCGTGGAGGCATAGCGCTGCAATGGATGGAATTCTTTAGAAGATCACCTCTTTAGTTTATTACGTAAAACTCACGGCCCACTCGGTCATGAAGAGCTGCGCCTCCATGGGATTGCACTTGAGGTGTCGCCGGAACTCGTCCCGCACATAGTTATCGCCCAGAGCACGCAGTTCGGCCGGAAGTCCTTAGGAATTCGAAAGAAAACTGTGAAATGGGTTGTACTTATAAGAAAGGTAGTGCTCATCTCACCTCGGTGCAGTCGCAAAATGGTTTTGTACAGCAGGCGGACGCGCTGGGGGTGGGTCAGTTGGTTCATCACAATTCTAGACATCCTGAGTTTATTTTCTATATAACATACTAATACTATGTTTGTCCTAGCCGGCTAAAAAACAAATAATGGGCGATAAGTAACAACGAATAAAAACGTTTTTGAGCCAGTGTTGGCTAACGTCGAACACCGGATTCAATTTGCCTACAAAATTATGACAGATGGCAACGCTAAGAAAGGCGCTCATTTCAAAACCACTTAAGAATTATTATAAAATATGTATTTATTTGTTAGTTTTATTTACATCTTTAATTTTACGTTGAACCACTACGTGGTAAAATTTATAAACCCTTTCAGTTTTACCAATTTTCATATATCCATTATATTTATAAAACTAAAAAAAGGACAGTCGCAAAGTTAAATTAAGAGCTTATTTACGCCACCAGGCAACCTACAGAAAGCCATCTTCAGAGCACAAAACAAGGTTTCTAAAACTGACAGGAGGGCTTTTTACATCATGGTTTATTTGTAGCATGTTTGTATATTTATAATCACATGTGCAGTGTAGGTTCAATCCGTCGTAAAAGCATCCCTTGGGGGCAAATTTAAAGAACATATCGCGTGGAAATTGGGCTCTGCATCAGAAGTTAAACCAATAAATGATATACACACACACGATCTGCACCAACTTTGGCTAACTATTGCACGCCTCTCTCTCTCAATACTATACGCCTAATTACACCAATCACCAAACGGAAGGTGGCGGAGGGGTACACAACATTGTTGTCATCGTCGTCGTCGTCGTTTTGAACAGAAGAACGTTTTAACAATTAAGTTTTCTAGGTTTGTTATTGTGGCGCCGCAGCTGCGGGCGGCGCTGGATCCGCCGGCTCCTGCTCCTGTCCGCCAGCTGCATTCGCAACCTGGTCCGGCAGCAGCGGCTGACCCTCGCCGCCCCAGGGAAAGCCGCCGGGACGATCCTCGGCGGCCGCCTGGTAGTTGTGCTCGATGTGCTCATTGAAGAGGCGTTTCCTAAGGACACAAAAGTAGTTATTGCACATACATCACTAGATTTTTAAGGTGAACTCACAAAAAGTAAGGTGTTTTGATCAGTCTATAGCCGTTGGACAGCGTGGGATAGACGTCCTCCAGCACGTAGTAGATGTGGCCCACGCCCATGCCGATCACATCCACCCACACGGTGTTGCCCAGGATCATGGAGCAGCAGAGCAGCACCCACGGCAGGTAGGGCGCCTGGAAGTTGAGCACTCCGAAGAAGTTCATCGGCACCAGTGGATTGCGACGTGACCACACATAGACCAGCATCAAGGTGAAGGCCTGGCCCAGGAACAGCAGGTTGACGAAGATCCCGAAAAAGGTCATCAGCACGCCGCCAAAGATGAACATCATGACAAAGTCGGAGCTGCGTCCGCGGAAGGAGCCGTCCTCCAGCATGCGGCAGTAGCGATATGTGAAGACCATATTGAAGAAAAAGCTAATGCCTATGGTGCCGAAGTACAGGAATGTGGTGGCCAGGCGCCAGATCTGGAACTTGCGCACAATCAGCGTGGGATTGAAGTAGAGCTGCAGCGGCGACACCAGATCCAGGTGCTGAAATGTTGGCAAAGTTCGCCGATTAAACACGTCCACGTCAGCCTCGATAAAGGCAGTAAAGCCAATCTGGGCTAGACACACTTACCACCGCCAGAGTGGTGAGGACGCAGACCGTGGTGTACGCCCGGGTGACCACCGGGATCTCCAGGTAGAACTGCCGCAGTGCATTCATGGCGGCTCCTCCGTCTCCGTGCGACTTGGAATCTGCAGTTTGGCAAATGGACTCCGGCTGGAACCTTTGGTCTTTCGGCTGCTTGCTCCCCTTGCTCCGTTCAGATCCACCGGCGGTCGAGCTGTTTGCAGTAGTCTTCCCACCTGGGCGTTCGGATCTCCCAGATTGACAAGTGGAAATGTATTTGGGACAGCGCAGGGCCGATGGAAAAATAATAGTTTTTATTTTTATGAACGGGTCAGTGGTGGGCCAATCGCTAGAGTTTTCAGAGATAGTCTGGCGCCAGCTATCGATATGTGCCAGTCGTGACACGAAAAATGGTATAATCCAATAATTGGGGAATACCCTAACTAACTTTTTGAATTTATATTTAATTGTTTATAGAACACATTTAAATATTTTATTTTTAATGGTAAGAATTGGCTGCTTCCGTCAAAGTCAAGTCACTGGGTACTTCACACAGTGGAAATACCTTTAAAGTGTTCCCTTTGCTCAAAGGCTTTTAACAGGGAATAAAAACTTGCGAGTCACCAGCGTACATGGATAAAGCTGGTCTAGCTAGTAGGTTAATGAGGTTTATTAAGGTTTTAATTTTATAAAGACAATATTATTTATTATACCATATAATGGTGCAAAGCTTTTCCTCATTCCCAATCTACTTTGTACCACTACTTTGTAGTTACAGTAAAGATGAGAAGATAACAAGAGGGAACGTTATAGTCGGATGCCCCGACTATCAGATACCCGTTACTCAGGTAAAGGGAGTGCGAGGGAGATGGAGATAGAGAGAGAAAACGTTGATCACGCATAACTTTTTAACGAATGGTCCGATTTGAAAAATTTCTTCTACATTTCGATAGGTATTGATAAACACAATAAAACTGCATTTTTACTTTTCCAAAATATTAAAATTTTTAAAATCGTATATAAGCGATTGTGGGCGTTAGAGGGGGCGTGGCACCATTTTGAAACAAACTTGCGCTGCGTAGGAACTCCTAAAATCTACATGCAAAATGCCAATCTTCTAGCTTTTATAGTTTCTGAGATCTCAGCGTTCATACAGACAGACAGACGGACAGACGGACAGACGGACAGACGGACAGACAGACGGACAGACGGACAGACGGACATGGCTAGATCGACTCGGCTAGTGATCCTGATCAAGAATATATATACTTTATGGGGTCGGAAACGCTTCCTTCTCCCTGTTACATACTTTTGCACGAATACAATATACCCTTTTACTCTACGAGTAACGGGTATAAAAACATGAATGGATAAATTAATATTTTTAAACAAATAAATTGTAATTAAAAAAATATCGACTACTTTAATTTATGTTTATTAATAACTGTCAGATTTATTGCACTTGTTTCTTAACATGTAACATCTAAGCTAAGTTGACTAAACTACAAATTGCACTGCGTTTCTAGCTAAAAAAAAACCTAAAACAATGAATTTGATTTGCTAAATTCGAGCGGACGGCGAAAGGACTGCTCCAGGTTGTGCAACCTCTGCTCCAGGTCGTTCATAGAGTTCCGGAGGGCGTGGCCCCGGGGTCGCAGCGAGATCTGCGGCGACTGCTGCATGAGGTCGTCCTTGACCCCCGAGAAGGAGTGCCGCACGCAGGAGCGCTTCTCGAACCGCGTGTTCTGGTAGTGCGGATGGTGGTTGGATTTCTGCTGATGTTGCCGGTGCTCGCAGTTTGCACTGCGGCAATTGTGAGCCACCAGTGGCTCATCGGTCTTCAGCGAGTCCTCGTAGGTGTCACTGTGGGTAAAGGGGTTACAATATTTATTTTAATTTGAAATTCAGAAGAAGTATTCCAGATAGATCACCTGCTGTCTGTATTTGGATGGGGCTGGCGCAGTTCCAAGTGGGCCTTGGCGTGTCTGGGGCACAGTAATTCCGGATTGTTGCTGCGCTTGGAGCCACCGTGTTGGAAGGAATCCGGCGAGGTCTCGTACAGCTCGCGACTGCTCAAAAACTCCACCCCGGAGTCCTGACCCGTGGAGTGCAGTGAGAATAGCGAGGTTTCATAGTTATTGCTGTCAAGAAAATAGGTAAACATTTAGTTTTTTTGATTTTTAATAAACGATTTTAAAAGGTGTCTGGCGCCCACACCTTTAAAGATTTCGGAAAAGTGAAAATTCATTTTTATTGTGTTTATCAATACTTATCGAAATGTAGAATAAATTTTTCAAATCGGACCATTCGTTAAAAAGTTATGCGAGATCAAAGATTTAAATCTCCATCTCCCTCTCACTCCCTTTAGCTGAGTAACGGGTATCTAATGGTCTCCCTTGTTTATGATAAAAAAATGTATTGAAAAATAGGTCGCAATGAAAAGACTATCCTAAGCTTTCAAAATATTTATTTACTTTAAAATTCTAAAAATATTTTTTTGGGTTTACTTACAGATTGCTCACCGGCTGACAGGCATTGTACTTGAGCACAAATGGAGTGCTCCCGGCTCCCACATTTCCATCCCCCGAACCTCCTGCCGCCGCCGCTGCTGCTTTGGCAATGGATTTGGGAAGAGGTACGTCTATATATTCGCGCTGCTGCTGTCGCTGTTGCCTGATGGAAAAAGGTTGCCTTGGTTAGTGTCCACTCTCCTCAGAATGGAAACACGTTTGACCAGACGCGGCCATTCACTCACTCATTGAGGTACTGGTGATGCTGCTGCTGCGTGGCCATCGCCTGCTGCTGGTGGTGATGGTGCAACTGCTGCTCCAGTTTCTCGGTGGCGGTGGCCGTCGATTGGGTCTGCGCCGAGGAGCAGACGGACTCCGGCATAAAGGCGCTCGTGGGGCGCTGGCTGCCGGTGCTGCTGCCCTTGCTGCAACGTTGAGTGTGTCGCTGTTGCCGCTGGCGTCGCTGCTTCTGGCCGCGAGGAGATCCAATGCCCGCGATGGTATAGGTGAGACCGGCATCCGAGGCGGTAAAATCACGCTGAGACCAGAGACGTCTGCAATCAGATGTGGGATAAACATATTAAGAGCTTTGGATAACTGGAAAAAATTATCGGAACTAATTAATAATATTAAATATAGTTTAGAAATTTATTTTTCAGATTAGTACCAATAGTTGAATATATTGTAGAAAATTCAAGAATCCAGTTTTTTTATGTATTTCAATTGTATATTTTTGTATTGTGTGTTAGTATATCTTTTATTTTAAGGAATAAAATGAAATAGAAAATTGATATATTAAATTTGGGTTTTCTTAATTTTCTTCTCCAATGAGACCGTTGATAGCATAAAGAAGAATACAACATTTTTCGCTGTGCAGGATGAGCCGAGTTGATGGGATGAGAGGCGATTTGATTGGCATTCCCATTTGGGATGCAATTGCAGAGATGTCACAAGATCTTCGTCTAATTGCCTCATGTTGCCATTGCCGCATTGTTGCAACTGATGTGTTGTGTGTTTGTTGCTTTTTACCGTTATAATTTAATCGGACAGGAGAGGCCCAATGCCAGCCGGTTTATTCAGAGGCTTAGAAACATCAACCACATTGGCCATGACCATGGTATCATGGCCATTAGCAGCAGCAACAAATACACCGACAGCAGCAGCAGCAGCAGCAACAACAACATTTGCAATTGACTTAAGATTTATTATGGGGGCCTTGAGCTTAAACTAAAACTATGGCTAACATGAAATGCATCTATGAGCTACATTAGAGCGCCCAGTAAGCAGTCTTTCGGTTGCAGTTGAAGTTGCACTTGTACGATATGTACGATATTCATTCATACCGTTTTTGGCGCATGCACAGGTAGCAACAGGCGGCCATCAGTGCCCCCAGGCTGACGAGGGCCAGCAGAACCACTGTCACGAACTCCAATCCTCCCATGAAACTGGATGCGGAGGCGTGTGTGGGCCGAGGCGATTGTCCAAACTCCGCAAGCTCGATAATGCGAGGCATGGGCTTGCCGCCATCGAGCTTCTGTTGCTGCAGCTGCAGTGCATCCAGTTGGAGGCCAGCCAGGGAGCTGGAAAGAGAAAAGAAGACGATTCAAGATCATTAATTCGCATGACAGTTGTGGGTCAATCGATTTTTGGTCGCTACAGCGGCGGGAAGGGGATGGATTGGGGAAAAGCGAGGAAAACTTACTCCTGCAACTGCTCCATTTCCATAATGGAATTCGTGTGCGGATCGACGGCATAGATGTAGGCATTGGTGCTGTAAATGGAGAGAGAAGAAGAACCTGTTAGATGAATCGGGAGTCTTTTGATTGCAACTAATGGCCAATTATCTTATGTAATGCGGTCAAACTGCACATTTTGTTACTAACTATATTACATTCGGGAGTTCTAAGTTATGAGTTTATGAGGTTAAGGTGCTTTAATCACTATTTGACACAATTAGGCTTGATATTTCGCCTGCATTTAGTTATTGTTAAATAAAACTGGTTTAAAAATGTATTATTTTTAAAAAAAGAAACTGGTAATGTTTACAAAATATTTTATGTATGGTACCATCTGTTTTAGAAATAGAGTTGATCCTGTTTATTGAGTTCCAATGATTAAAAAAATAGTATAAATAAATAAATAATATTTTAATTAAATGGGAAAACTTTAAAATTGCGTTTTTAATATTTAATATAACTTAATTTCAAAAGTTTAAATTTCTTAAATTAACTAAAATTGGTAAAAGCGAAAATAAAACAAAATAAAAATATTTACATTTAATATGATATTAATATTTATATTTATTTATATATTATATATTAATTAAGTATCAAAACTTACGCTGCTTCTAGCCCTCCAGAATATGGCTCCAGCAATCTCACTCGCACATCCTTGCCAATGGCATCGCTCAGCGCCTCCATGAGTCCTTCAATGCGACGTTCCACCTCCACGGGCATTCCGGCCACCACGAGACGCACCTGTTTGGCCTCATCGATGATGTAGACAAAGACGTTAACGATGCCACTCCTGCCATCATCGGCACCCATTCGATCCGTGGCCTTGACATCGAAACCGTAGATACGTTCGTCGCGAGAAAGATCCCCCAGTAGGCGAATATTACCGGACAACTCGTCGATGCCAAAAAGTCTAGTTGGCTCATTTAGCAGTCGATAGCGTATCTCGGCATTAAGTCCCTCGTCCAAGTCGTTGGCCACGACTCGCGTTACAGGATAGCCAAAGGTGGCACTTTGAGGGAGAACCGCCACAATCGGTTGTCCATTTCCTCGGAACTTGGGTGAATTATCATTTTCATCCGCTATGTGGACGAGGATTCGACACTCGTTCAGCGACAGACCCTCAATTCGTTCATCCACCACCGGATACGAGACCCTGGCATAATTTCTAGCTTCCCTGCTCAATCGATCCGCTCGAATCCTCAATTGATACCGGGAAATGTGCTCCCTGTCGAAGGGCTTGAGGGCATACAAAAGCATATTCTTGGCATCATACTCAAAGGGCGGATGGGCATCCGTTTCGTCCAGACCCTCCTCCAGCCACAGGGACCAGCGGTAGTTTTCGGGATTCAAACCAGCACTCAGATTCAAGCGCATCACCTCGATGGGAGCTTCGTTGTTTTCCGTGAGTTTCACCTCATAGTAGGCGTGCTGGAATATGGTTACATTCGCTGGAGGTTCTGGCTTAGCCGTTGGCTTTGGAGGATCCGTAACTGCCTGTCCCTGGAGATTCACTATGACCACAGCTGTCGCGGATAACGCTGGACTTCCCACATCCGAGGCTATGACCGAAACATTCAGATGCTCGTAATCGTTATAGCCATTGATCCGGGATATCGTAGAGATGGTACCATCCCGCGAGTCGATTTGGAAGAGTGGCGCCTGCATTTCCTGATGGCGAATGGAGTACAATACCAGACCATTGCCATTGCCCACATTGTCCTTATCGATGGCCGTCAGTTGGCGCACAAATGTGCCCGGCTGGGTGCTGCGATCCAGATAGGCCTTATACACCGGCAACATCATCGTGCGATCCGCCACAGTTGGTATAAACTTGACCGCCTTTGTCTGATCATCATAGCCAATGAACTCTGGACGATTATCGTTGATATCCAGGACATTTACCTCCACATCCACGCTACTGGACATTCGTTGCATCATTGGCGCATTATCAGTTGCCATCACCTGGAAACTGTACTTGTCCTTCAACTCTCGATCGAGTTGTCCGCTGATCTTGAGAACTCCAGAGGCTGGCTTAATGGTAAACGGCAGGTGCGAGTCACTGAGCGTATACGTTATATTCGCATTCTCGCCAAAGTCCATATCTATGGCGGTCAGTTGACCCAGAACGCTATCCTTGTACTCCCCCTCTGGGGTGTCGAAACTGTACCAGGACTTCTTGAACGTCGGTGCATGATTGTTCACGTCCATCACGGTGAATCGCAGGCACGTGGAGTCCTTCAAACCATCTATATCAGTCACTGTTAGGTTCAACCAAATCTCAATGTTGGCTGATAGGGGATAGTTCACCGATAACTCTCCACTGAGTTTATCGATTGTGAAATAACGCACTCCCTGAACCCGCAACATGGGCATTCCGGGTGTCCGTTCCACCTGTTCACCGCGGAGTTCGTAGTGCAATTGGGCATTCTTGCCGTAGTCCTCATCGCTGGCGCTCAGTTGAAGGACCTTCGTGCCCACCGGCGTGTCCTCATAGATGGCAAAAAGGGGACATTTAGTAGACACCGCACGAACCATTCTGCGACGCGATTTAGCCCTGGCTACCACACCCAATCCCGATCCCACAGATCTCTCACGATCTCCCGTATTGAACCTCGGTGATCCAGGAATGTGATACGGCGGTGGGGCTAGCATAATGGCTGCCGTTGCCTGGGGAGCTGCCAGGCCACTCGAGCTCTCCACAAAGTAAATCTCCATGTCGGTGGTATACTCACGGATCTCCAAACGCGAGTCCTTAAACACCGAGATGCGCTCAAACATCGGAGCATTGTCATTAACATCGGCCACGAGAACAGTGAGATGTGCGTAGCCCGAGAGACCCCCGGTATCGGTGGCTATAATCTTCAGGTTATACAACTGCTGCTTCTCACGATCCAAGCCTCGCTTTCCCGTATAGGAGATACGGAAATAAGGACCAGAACTGAGCTTAAAGTTCGTCTGCATAAAGGTGGTGTGCAACTCCTGGTACTTGAACTCATCGTTCCACTGATCCGTGAGATTAAAGATATTAAACGCCCCCGTTGTGGGCGGCATCTTGTGCTGAGTGGTATTTCCTGAGGTGTTACTACCATTTACATACTCTACACTGAACTCTTCGCTATAATCGCCTTGGAGTTGAACTCTGAACTCAGAATTTGGTCCTTCATCCGCATCCTGGATGAGAATCGCATGATTCATCGATAGTTCCGTGCCCACGGCGCAGTTTTCGTTGATCAAACCGACGTATGTAAGTGCACTGAACTTGGGCGCATTATCGTTGACATCGTCCACCTTGATGTTCACCTGGTAGATCCCGGCTCCACTCACCAATCCCGTGCTGTACTCCACAATCACGGTTAACTCGTAGCTCGGTTGTTGCTCTCGATCCAGTCCAATCAGGGTGAGCAGGGTTCCATCCTCCGTTATTGAGATCTTGTTCACCACCTCCTGCTGATTGGCAATGATGTAGCGGAGCTTCAGATTCGTATCGCCCACCAAACGTCTGGGCAATCGACGCTTTGACTTGGAACTGCGACTCCGGTTTCGGCTGCGGAATCTGCTGCCCATGGTGAGATTGCGTCCAGTGGCTTCTGCAGGCATTTCCCGGAAAGTTCCCAGTTCGTTGTTAACCAGATTAATGCCATTCTTGTACAGCAATTGTCCAATAATACCGCCCACAACGTTCTCCTCCACATGGAAGTTGATGACGTTCATGTTGATCTCTCTGAAATTAAATATGTTTTAGGGAAATATTATTTATATTTCTTTCTCAAGACCCATTAAACCTTTTAGACCAATTGGACTTTAGTTTGAAAAGTGAAAATGATACTTACTCTATTACAGGTCTTAAGGGCACCTTTTGCTCCGGCTTGCTAACGATATGAATGGTCAGATTTGTGATGAGTACACCTTCATCGCTGAGTTCACCGGGCGAGGCTATTGTGGTCAAAGGCGATGAACTACGTGACATTACCAGTGATTGCGAGGAGTTGGCAAAGAGCTGAGAAAATGTAATATAAATTTAGTAAAAATAGCTTTAACTTAATAATACCTAAACTCACATAATTTGCCACCGCCTCAAACTGGTAGACTTTTCGTTTAAATTCCGATAGCTCTCGAATGACTGTGATAATGCCCGATCTCTCTTCGATGGCAAAGGGCACTCCCTCCGAATAAGTGTGCAGTAGATCGTACATTATCTCATCCTCGCCGTCATAGATCAAAGTAGTTCGCACTTGACCCACTGAGTTGCCCAAAGGGGTATTCGCACCCACCCAGAATTCATAGGGAGCACCCACGAAATCAATGGCCTGGTCATCAATAGTGGCATAAACTTCTATGGTGATTACTGCCAAGGAGAATCGACGCTCTGAGGGATTGGTAGGTTGATCACTGGCCTCCACGAAGACTGCAATGCGTCCCCTTCTCAGAGGTCCACCCACATAGATAGTGCCATTCTTGTTATCCAGTCGGAAGGGAATATAACCACTGCCCTTCGGACGTTGCAGTTCGTATAGCAGATGACCATTGGGACCGTCGTCGGGATCGTGGGCGACCACTTGACCTATTTTATAGCCGGTGGGAGCATTGATCGGCACTTTGAATTCATATAGATTTCCATGTTCAAACTTTGGCGTATTGTCGTTCGTGTCTAGCAGCGTGATCTCCACTTGAACCTTGCTGGGTCCCGGCTTCTTCAGATGCTTATCATCCAGATACGAAGGATTCCTCTCCAGCGCCTCCACATTCAGTTGAACAGATCTACGCTGTTCACGATCTAACAAGCGATCATCGCGCACAGTTATCCAACCGGTTCGGGAGTCTATACGAAAAGCACCCGCTGCATCCTTAGTTTCCACCAGATTGTACAGGAATTCCGAGTTTTCGCCCTGATCGCGATCCACGGCATTAACCTGGAGAACACTGAAGCCAGTGGGCAGGTTCTCCACAATGGAAATGTTGTAGAAATCAGCCTCGAATTCGGGAACATTGTCATTCAGATCCAGAACCTCCACTTCGATGCTATTATTAATAAGAGATTAAGATTTATTGGTAATTTTTACAACCTTTTACTCACCGTGCTAAAGCTTTCTTGAGCGGATTATCCTTCTGCCGCGCCTCCAGTTGAAGAACAAAAGTGTTGCCGGGCAGACTCTCCTCCTCCAGATCGATTTCCTTCTGCAGATACATGACCCCATTGTGGGGATTCACCCGGAAAAGCTGACGCTCATTACCAGAAATTATTTCGTACACCAGCGAAGCGTTCAACGAATCCTGATCGAAGGCCATTATGGGTGGGGCAAAGTAAAGGGGTATCCTTATGGGAACCCCTGTCATGGGATAGAATTCATTGATCCTTGTTCGATAGACACCTTCCGTGAATTTCGGCGGCAGATCGTCCACATCACGCACATTGATTGTAATGGTGGTGTTTGCCTGGTTGGCAGGAGTTCCTCGATCCCAGGCGAATATTGGCAGCTTAAATTGCCTGATGCCATTGTCAAAGTCCAGTTCCCGCTTCAGGATGAGCAGTGGTCGATGGGGACTCTTGAGGGCAAAGTACGGACTCCCATCGGCCGATAATTGCTCAGGAACCGTGGACATGCTGAAGTGCACCTCGGAATTGGGGGTGTTCGGCTTATCGCGATCAAAGGCCTGTACTCCCTCGAAGATAATGCTCTCAATGGATGTATTCTCATCCACATCGACGACGTAGGGTACGTTGAGAAATTCCGGAGCATTATCGTTCACATCTTCGATGTACACGGTGATAGAAAGGTAGCTACCCTGTAGGCAGATTGTTAAAAACGGTATTATAACTTATTTATTTATTTTCTGGTTAAGAGGAAATTATATATTGCCTATAACCTTGGTATTTATTGTAGCTATAGCTGCTGTGGCCTAAAGCATTGTAACTTATTTATGGATAAAAAGTTTTGATAGCATATTTAAATTACTCTATATTATAGAGTCTTTAATCGTTTTCTAATTGAACTTTCTGTTTAAACATTCAAAGCTCTTACTTTTTAAGAGTATTTTATTTTATAAATTTCTAAAACGTTAGTATAATGAGTATTTTAAGTTTGTAGGTAAAATAAGTACTATTCAAAGGGAAAGGATTAACTAGAATTTTTAAATTCGGCATTATATTATATTATATGTCTTAGAAAAACTATGGTTTCTTTCCACATAATATGTAAAATGATATCAAATATTTTGGAAACGTTTATAGAAACAAATTATGTTATTGGGAATGGTATATCATAAAAGACTAAATGAAATTTCAAGTACTAAAACTAGCTTGGCATAGACAACCCACCTCCTCCAGTTTCTCCTGCTTGCCGGCGCACAGGATCCGGAACTTGAGCAGGTTCCGGGGCACATCGCGGTCCACCAGTCGTTCCAGGGAGCGCGCCAGGCTGACCACCAAAGTGGTAGCATTGTGCTCCGTGAGGCTGAAGTACTTGTGGTCGCCGCTGGCATCGGCTCCTTTCAAGGAGGCCGTGGAGCGCGGATAGGCCTGCAGCCGGAGGATCTCCTTGCCCACCTGGGCGTCTTCGCGCAGTCGGATGAAGCGCACACCTTCGCTTTCCGCGGCGACGCCGTCGAGCGTGTGAAACGCACAACTGCCGGAGGTGGCTAAAAGTGGGGCACGAGATTACAGAGATTACTATTACTATGTGTGGCATGTAGAAGAAAAGTAAAACTTTGACAAATTGTCGCTGTTGTTTATTTGGGCATGCAAATTTTCGTTCGCGCACTCTGAGAACTGAAAAGCTGAAAACGGAAAAGCGCCAGAAACAACAATTGGAAAATCGCAGCGACGTGCGGTGCAAATTGTGGGGACTTGTTGGTAAGGGGGCGTGGCAGAACTGGCATGGCGCCATCTAACCAAAAACTTTCTACGTTTGTCGCGTGGCCCATTCGACTGTGGTTTTCATGTGCAGTTGCAACACTTTTCCACATGCATTCAACTGTCTCCCTGTCTCGGATTCTCTCGATCTCTCAAGCAACAGCATGGAGTTGCTCCAATCAGCCTTTGCAAATTATTTTCTGCTGCTTTAGTTCCCACCCTCATGACATAATTAAGCATTTTTTGTTTGCCCACGGCTCGACTACTGGCTTTTGGGCCTCAGGTATCCCAGCCAAATGCGTTCCGAGTGACAAGAAGACAAGAAGACGAGAAGACGACACAACCACATCGCATCGTCTGACTCGCTGACATTTCTCCGAGCATCATTTTCTTTCTTGTTTTTCGGAAGATCTCCTGCAGCGGGAAATTATCATTGTTGCTTTCAGATGCAGATGCAGTGAAATCTTGGCCATCCTCAAGTATCTTCTGCTTGCCGGAGACTTTGTCGGTGGCCCCTTGTCGTCGTAGGCATTGCTGGTTTATTGTCTTATTTGTGGCTTAGTTTTATTCCATTTTCGCCGCAGTGACTACCGCACTTGTAATTTGAGTTGCAATTTCTATTATTTACTTGCAGTTTCTGGCTCACTTCGGTGTGAACTGTTGGCGTTGGAGGGTTTCCCCTCTTAATAAAAAATGAAGTGCCTTTCGTATATATATTGAGCTATAAAAAAAATCGTATACGAATGCCTACAGATACTTATAAAAGTTATTGAGATTGTAAAACAGAAAATTTGATTAGTCTAATGAACACATTTTATTTTATGAAATGATTGCTTGTTACTTGTTAACAAATTGGTATAAATTCTTTTTTATATTAAGGCAATATTATTAAACAATAAAAATAATTCATTATCAACAAGATAAAGAAAAAAATATGTTTTAAAGAATTTTGGCTAAAAACCTACATTGATTAACTATAATAAAAATAAAAACGTACATACACTTTTATAAAAGTCTTAAAATCAGTTCCTAAAAATTTTTCTGGATCGTTACACATTTTATAGATCCCATACTATTTTCTTGGGGAATAACGGCATCAAGAAACTGGTAGATCAGAACCAAAAACTTTTCAGTTCCACTTCATTGATATTCCAAAATTAATCGAAAACATTTTCCCCTTTAAGGTTATAAAATCTTTCGAGATGCCCCTCTTCTTATCCATGCGTTTCGTTTTTTTATTGTATTCCACATATGATTTTCATGGAAATCATTTCCCAATCATTTACTGGCAGTCACATTGAAATCACTATGCATTGCACTTAACACTTTAAAGATTGAAGACTTTTCGTAACGGTTCTTCAACTCATTTCCCACAACATAAATGTCATTCTCATTGTTCTCATAAAACAGAAATTATATGTAATTCATATGCACCATTCACATGTGGCCCGAACACTTTAGCACTTGCTGGCGGTACGTTGTCTAGCAACAATTTAGCCATTCATACTTGGCTCCGCGTTTAGCCATCATCTAGAACATTAAGCTCAGGCGGTCATTCCAAGTAAGACAAACAAATTAAGTTTTAATTAGAACATTGCCACACACACTCACTCCGCCAGCGACACTTGGGTTCCCAAGTCGGGTTTTCGAGTTCACGATGGGGCGGTCGCGGTCGCAGTCGCAGTCGCAGATTTACTAACTTGGCCGGTGGAAGGTGCAGGAGCAGGTTAACGATATGGGTCAGACCATGTCCATGGGATGGGGCAAGGCGGCTGGCTTTAAGTGGGTCAGCTGTCAGTCATTGCATAAACAAATCGACAGGTTGCCGCATCGAGATAATGGTCTCAAAATAAATCGATTTCCTTGCACATTTTTCGCCAGCGCCTGAGGAAAAGCTGTCGCACCAGCATTTAAATACGAAATTTGGGTTATTTAACGGTCTGCAAACGAGCCAAACGAGTTGCAGGCGCAGCAAACGAAAGACTTAGGCGACAAACTGCGTCCAGCACTTGATTTACGCGAACCAACACATTAGCACCGCTCAGATGGAGAGATTGGGACTGGGGGACACACACAAACACACGCATTAGCCGAGAGATTTATGAACAGATCCCGCCAACTTAAAAAGGCTATAACGGCTTTCGGGCCATAACTTAGCAACTTGCCTTGCACTTGTCCCGTTTTCGCCGCTTGGCCCACAGCGAACAGCCCAATAATGGCCAAGGGGAGAGCCCAAAAATATTCGGCTGCCATATCCTGGCAGGCTCTTCAGATTTTCACTTGACTTTTCCTTTGATCTTCAGCACTATCCACACACTCGCATCGCGCTCTTCAAACCGAAACAACCGACAACGCAAACACCTCGCGACCAACTGAAGCTATCTTCAGAAACTGCAGGCTGAAAGCCGAGTGCGATGAGACTAGTTTTTCACACACAAGAAAACAAGAAAAGCCACGACAAGTGGCTGAGGAAAAGCGCTGCTAGAAAAGTGGGATTGGGTACTGAATACTGGGTACTAGGTCTGCGTATCCTTGGCTCTATAGACTCCATAGACAACCGTTGCGCTACTATTATTTATTTATTTCTTTAGTGCGTTGCGTGCTGGCTGGCTGAAAAGACAAAAGCCAGGCCCAGTGGATGAATGAAAGCCAGCCAGAAAGCGAGAAACAAGGAAGGAAGGTCCAATAGCGCAAAAGCCAGCTGCTCGTAAAAGTATAAACAACAAAAGTGATTAACATAAAGCATAAACATGCAGTTCGCTGGGGTTTCGAGCCCTAGGCTATCTGGATGGCGATGATGGTGATGATGATGCCCCTTGATGGTGATGGTAATAGCGATGTCGACGAAGATGCCGCAATGGAAAGCCGAGTCAGCAAGTCAGAAATCAAACAAAACACGGCCAGACAATATAGCTTTAATCCGTAGTGGATCCGAATAAGTATGAATCGAATGGGAACCGCTGCAGTTGCAATAAAGGCATATTAACGGTTCTTGAAGACGATGCGCTGCGCTGCTTGGCTACTAAAAAGAAAAGAACCAAGGGAGCGCCCATAGGGAGTGGAAAAATACTAACAAGACAGCCGCGAAGAAAGAGCGAAGAAAGGCAGAGGCTGAAAGACTGAGCAGCGTTTGCATTATGCGGTTTAATAGCTTTACATAACACCTGAGTGGAGACGAAGTCGGAGCAAAAGCAGTGGATGCGACTGACCGACGGCCCACAACAACCTACGCAAAACCATGCACTGCAAAAAAAAATCCCTATTGGCCAAAACGGTTTCAAATATTATTTAAATTCATATTGAGTAAAAAACTCTTTTTGTTCTAGTTTAATTTTATTTAGTAATTGTATTAGCTTTAGATATAATAAAAAAGATCGAAGTAAATAACAAATATTCGAAATTTTAGGGTTACCCTTACTCATTTCTAGAGATTTTAATCGAAAATTAAATATTAAATGGGTAAAATACATATAAGTTTCGAGTAAAGTTTAAATTTTGTGCAGGTCTACATTTAAATAAATAAATACCCCTAGAAATTTCTAGATATTTTAAATCACTTTTGAAATAAATCAAAATGAAATGGGTAAATAATATTATTAATCTCGAGTAAAGTTTAAATTTTTGTGGGTTTACATCTAAATCTGTAATAAAATATATTTTAAAATTAAATTATAATAATTTCTTTCAGTGTGCGGACAGCAAGCGGCGCCGTATTGAAGAGCCGAACCGATCGAGCCAGCGGCTTGGAAAATTGGCGCGTGCGAATGCTCCTGGTTTCTGAGCTCGCTCGTGGTTAGCCACTGCTTTTCGCTGGAAGAATCAATGCTAATCAGCGAGGGCTGGTCGAGAAGTCGGCGAGTGAAAGCAGGAAGATATGCTAATCCCATCAGCTCACCTGCCATATCAGATTACACATCAGTCATTGGATTCGTAGTGAGGTAAGCAACAAATTGGGTATGCATCGTTGGGCCAAAGGGATTTCAAAACTCTTGGCTAATGAAACTGAACATTTGCGTATAGCATTCCTTCTTCTCTTTTTCCAAACCGCTTTCCTACAATATAAGCTTTATGTAACTTTCGGTTTTTTGGCCTATGCCAATAGCAATTAATGATCAATTATAGCCATCATGTCTTGCAGTTTGGTGCCAGAGTTTAACGATTTCATGTTTTTTTGACTGCAAATCTATTTCAACTAGTTTTTGGGATTTGCTGGCTGCCACTTTCATTTCCAGTTTACGCAATGGCTGATCAAGTGACAAAGGCATTTCACAAAAATCATATCAAAATTCACAAATGCGATTGTGCAGCTCAAGCAAAAGCGACAAAAATTTATTGAATGGAGTTGGGTGTTCATAAATCTTTGTGTGATAAAATCAAGATTATATCGAATGCTTAGCTTAGTCCACCTGCTCTACTTAAATTTATTGAATTTAAAATAATAAGAAAGAGAAACAAAGCCGTAACTCACACGCAACATCAATAATTTGCAAATTTACTTTGTTTTATTTTCGTGTCAACGCTTTGAAAAATATTTATTGTTGTTGAAAGCTTCATTATTGTTAAAAGAGCAAAAACAAATAAAATATTCAAGCTGCGCGCTCAAGTATTTGGGGCAAATGCTCCGTCTTCTTAGCGACTTCGGATATTTAAACCAAAGCAGCGCCACCTGGAAAAAATAGTTACTTTGTAAAGCAGTCGCTTTTCCATTAGTTGAATTTTTGGCGCCACTGTGCAACGCTTACGTTGTGTAAAATTTGTAAAATTCCACTTGTTTGAAAAGTAAACAAAAACGTGGTATTTAACCAAAAAAAGCTATTTTAAAATTAATTTCGGGTTTTATTCTTCATTCCTATACATTTTTTGGAATTATCCTTTTAATAAAATGAACAAAATTATTAATAAGGAACAAATTTGAGTATTAATTAATTTAATAAATATATTTGAGATCAATTTAAAAACGTTTCATTTGCCTTTCATCTTAAACTTAAACATGTTTCATGTTCTCCAGACTAAACTGCAGGATAACCACGATAAAATTCATGGCATACGAGACCAAAAAAAGCCAAAACGAGTTGTCCAAGGTGAAAAGGCCTAAAATACGAAACTCCACATTGCCAGTGGGTGAGACCAAAGGAAATGAAATATTTGTTTCGGATTCACCCACCTGTTCCCGAGTTTGTCCATCAGGCACATATTGGTGTTCCAAGCACATTTTTCGCAATCGACCTGACCTCACCTGGCAAAGGTGAGCGGCCAAAAGGACAGCATATAGCTGGACGGCCATAATCAAACAGTTATTGGAAATTGTGAGGGGAACGCCGTGCAGCGACACAAAGTAGGACATAAAGGCGTAAATGTTGGCCAGAATATTGATAAAGTTGCCAATGACCAGCAAAAAGAAGCCCAGCTGAAAGACCTTCACGAATCTGTTGACCAATCTCAGCCAGCTGCGTTCCTTCTGCAAAAGTCTTGCCAAAATGGGCTCCTCACGTTCCAGTTGATTGTAACACTCCAGGACTAGTAGCATGCCCCCGAATACTCCATTTGCATAGACACTGGCCACATGCTGAACATAAAGCTGGACTCCAAAAGCGAGAAGTTGAGACCAGGGCAGCCGACTGCCTGCCCCCTCGAGAAAGGGCACATTGCAGAGGAGTTCGTAGAGGGAGAGGAGCAACTTCAGCCACAGGAACAAGGTGGACCACCAGCTCAGTTTCCTCCGACGATGCAATCTGGCCAAACCCGTCATCAGTTTGGCCAACTCGCGACGTTTCAACAGGTGCGTTCCCAGGAGAGCCAGGGAAATGCCAAAATCTCCAACCATGGCGGCCAAAGCAATTGTCTTGAAGACCGTCGAAAGCCGAACATTCGTGGCCTCATAAATGGCGAAGCTTTGCCACACAATCAGTGGTGCCACCGAGGTGAGCAAAAGCCATCTAAAAGCCGCACTTAAGGTCACCCATCGCTGACACCGGGCTACCTTTTGACCATTAATTCGAAACGGGGCCAAGGCCAAAAGCTGCCAAAACCTCAGCAGCAAACAGAGACCGCAGGCATGCGGCAATCGCGACATTTTCCGGGCAACTGACCCCAACTTCTTTACTTCTATCTAGTCCTATCAGCAATCACTATCGCAGCCCCCGGGGCTCTAAGCCAATTCCAGATAAGTGCCATCGATATGTATATATTTCTATCAACAAATTGCAAACATTACGATTAAGTGAAAGAGTTGTGGTGTCCCTCGTTCGCCTCGTCCCTCGACTGACTCACTCAGTCCCCAATGGTTTTGGATTGACGGTGATTCCGTGACCGGTGCTCAGGTCTTGGGCTTAACACGCAGCTGGAAGGTTTTGGTCAGCGTGGACATAAAGTTGGGCATTTCCTTCATCTGGTTGAGGGCCTCGTTCTTCGTATTCGACTGATACTCGTAGGCCACCTTGCGGTTGACGGCGGTCAGCAGGCGGAGCAGCTCGGCGCCCTCCGGCTGGGATGCCTCGTTGGAGGCGGCCAGGTCCAGGACGCGGCACAAACTCTGGATGAACCAGGAGCCATCGTCAACGTTGCGGAACGAGAAGAATTCTGAAAGCAATAAGGGAAGGGAAAGAAATCAAAATAAAAGAAAATCAAATACAATTCTTTAAAAATACAATTATATAGAGTGTTTAATTTTTTTTATAAGTAAACGTATAAACTAGAGAAGGAAATTAGTATGTAAATATTCTTTATAGACATCCTATTGAGTCGTAAGTTGAATTATCCATTTCTTATGTGAAAAAACAAATATAATTTGAGATAATTAAATATTCTGATGTAGAATAATTTCTGACTGTCAATTCAAACCAATTTTGGGAATGATTTTAAAATGTTTTTTTTTGTGAATAATATGATATTAATTCATGTTGATATATCTTGTTCTAATAAACCCTATCCTTTAAAACCAATTAAAACCCCCTATTGATTGATGTTAAAAGCTTTTTAAGGCACGGAAAATTTTCATTTCATTGTGAAACTATGAAAAGAAGATTACTTTTGTCAACACTCACTGTCGAAGGTGGAATAGAAGACGAGCATGTCCGCCGTGCTGGGGATTGCGTAGGTAATGGGCTGTACGGGGGCCACGGAATCCGGGACCAGTTCCCTGGTCATCACTGCGAAGCTTGAGAACTCGACGGCCTTCTCCAGGTTTTCACCACGGCAGGCCTGAATGAAGAAGAGCTTTGGCTTGTTCTTTAGCGTCTTGCAGTTGTCGCCAAGGAAGGGATTCCATAGGCGCTCCACAGGATATGACATGTCCTTGGCATAGACCTTTCCTTCAGTTCCGTGCGACATCACCGCCAACACAAAGCAATCATTCTGACTGTGATCCTCGCGAGCCACTGGAATAATTACAGATTAAGTTAAATAAGTAGTCAATGTATGGGTTTCTATACAAAAATTAAGAAAAACTAATAATAATACATATTATAAGATTTAGTTCTCAAGTGGAATTTAATTCAACTAGAAATTCGTTTGTTTTTTGCTGATTCTGAGATCGAACAAAAAAAACCGATTACTTTCTTTATCTCATAATTATTGCAGTCATAAAAGTACTGACTTTGTTTTGATAATGATAAGATATCGGTGTTTGAAATATGTCACCAATGCCGATAAAAAAAATCACTTAAAACATAATTTAAATAACAATAATAGTGATTGCTATTATTCTCTTTCACCACTGGTAAGATATTAAATACATATATTTTACTCTCAAAGGCCAGCTCATTAAGAAGACATTACTTTGTATTTTGCCATGCAAGACAAAAATAAACTTGATTCAGTTGGTAGATAAAGCGGTTTTAGTGATTTATGGGTGCTTCTATGTAACACTGGTCGTATGAGGAAACACTCACCCTCCTTCAGCTTGTCGTTGATGTCGGAGAAGGTCAGATCGTCGTAGGTCCGGACATCGAATCCGAACCCCTTGAGCGTGGCCTCCATGTCATCCCGATCCCGTTCGGTGCCCACGCGCTGCTTCTGCCCCTTGACGTCCTTGTGGTTGAGGATCACCGCAATGCCCGCCCGCGCACAATTCTCGTATGTGTCCTCCGTGGTGGCCCGCGAGATTATGATCCTCTTGAGATCCAGCTCCGAGGTGGGCGTCTTGGCGATCTGGGTGGCATCCGCCTTGTCCTTCTTGTGCTTGTTCTTCTGGCCGAAGAGCGAGAAGTCGGTGTCGTCCATTTCTGACCGTCTGCGCGCTTTGGCAACCTGTGACTAAGCGCGATTAGGTTTTTCTGGCTATCAAACGAAGCGAATAGAAAAAGAAAAAGCTCCCGCTCATTTCGGTTCTTATCTAATCAATGCAGGCGTCTTATCAGCCCCCTGATGGGCCGGGGTGGAAATTCTCTCGCTCTTCGCGACAATTTTTCGGCTCTTGCAAAACGTTGATTAGCCTGCTCGAGGGGAAGTTACGTTTATTGGCAGTAAAATACAATTCGCCTTGCCATTGCACCAGACAATTTGATTTCCCTGACGGGTCACGCCCACAAAAAAGGGGGCGCTCGTCGTTGGGGAAATTGGCAACTTCCGGCGAAAGTGTCGCTGCCTGCTGGTGGGATGTCTTAATGTGTTTTCAATAAAATTCAGATGCGCAAAAAAGCATCGGGCGGCCAAAGTTTGTCACGCAATCCCAAAATTTCCACGCACACAAAGTAACGGAAACCGGAAATGAGTATGGCGTCCTAAAGTTGAAGAAGTACCGTCATAGAATGTACCAAAACAGAGTGAGAAAAACTTAAGAGATTGATTTGTTTTTGTGAATTTGTATTTATTATTTGTTTACCTATTACAAAATGAAATAGAATAGAATACATTTAAGATTAAAAATTCATGTCAATATATTTTAAATATGAAAATAATATGATATACCTATATTTTTTTAATAAGATATTTTTTTTGCTGTGCACCCAACAGTTGTACCGCACCGAAGAGAGTGTTGCGTGGGCGCTAAAGAGAAAAAAATAAGAGAGAGCTGAAAACGCTTGGCAAATGGAACACAAAACAACAATTGCGGCTAATTAATAAAGCTGCTCCTACGACCTCTGATTGGGTGCCAATTATAATTGACATGTAATTATAATTAGCGACATCAATCCCTCTTTCAATTCAAGGGCTAAAAAACAGTTGGTTGGGAATGCAGGAAAGTTGTTTATCCGGCTTTTCAGAACAATCGCATGGGGGTTCTTGAGGGGCCTTGGCCACTGAAAGCAGCTGTTGCCCCTCTTCGGTGACCTGAAATCTGCTCTTATCTTATGACTCCGAAAAGGCGCAGAGAAAGGAGAGATTTATTGAGTTGATATTCCAAAAATGCACTTGGTTGACTGCTCAAAATAAAATGATTTATCGTGTGTACTTTTTTGGAATAACAATGCAAAATTTCACCTGAAATTAATGCATCCCGTATTTCTTATCACCTTGAATTATAGGTTCTTGAGCTTTAACATTTATTGATATTTGTGACTTTATGTGTTCTATAGGGCGCTTGTCGTTTTAATTTTCAACCTCGAAAATTCTCACAACAATTTAAAATTCCCAGAGATACACCGAAATCAAATCGTACAAAATCTCAGACATCCTCAGCCTTTTATAAGGTTTTTTTTTTATCATTAGGTGCCTGTTGATTAAAGGAAGTAAGTTGTACTATTATATTGTGGAAACCCCTATTCTTATAGAAACATTTTTTGAATTCGTCAGCATCGTGGAAAATTAATATAATAATGTAAAACTAAATTAAAGATATTGTTAGCTTAAGTATTTTTTGATGTCCTTTTTTGTTAATTAAATATATACATAAGTAATCAATGTCTGCATATATGTATATGAATACTTTCGATAATAATTCTAGTAATTAGCCAATTAAAAAACCATAATTACATAATTCAGAGGGCATTACTTGAAGTGCAATAAGTAAGTCCCACCGGTTGATCATGTTTTTGTTGCTGCTTTCTCCGTTGCGTGCTTATTTACCTTGCAACACCTTCTCCAAAACGACTCTCTTCGAACCGCAACCAAGCATCGAACTCAAACCGGAATGCTCTCTCATAAATGTGGGGCTGTTTCGATTCCAAACAAAACTGTTGGAGCTATGTTAAGAACCAGGGGGGCAAATGTACATCATATCCATATTTATTTTGAAAGAACTTTTAAGGACCTGTAAAATAAATAAGGAGGACGCTGAGCATATGCACTAACAAAGACTCGATCAATATTGATCGTGGAGAATAATAAAGAATAATAAAGGTAAAAACACTTTGGCAGAATTTAAAATAGGGTCCATCTGAAGAGCCTTGTAAGGTCGGTAACCAACTATACGTCACTAAGATTAATAATAATTAATAGCTAGAGGATAATTTAAATTCAGATCGATAGAGGAAAGTGTTTTGAGAACAACAAAATTACCCGGAGGTCCTTGCTCCTTTCCTAAAGGATCTGTCTAGAGTTTTTGTAAAAATGTTCACTTTTCTTACACCATTTGCCATTATATCAAAGTGAACAATATCAACAATTGTGGCATACGTGCGTATCTTAGGTGGGTGGTATGGGTTAAGTTTTTATTGCCTATGATTTCTTTGAATATTTTGCCAGGAAATAAATCAGGCTACGCCCATGTGCCTGGACCTTAACAGATTGTCCGTTCCAGAGGCGGAGGCCTTGCACCAGAGAACCAAAGAGAACCAAACCGAAGAGAGGGATGTTGGTCGCGTGCGAACAAAAACACCCATCTCGACGATGTTCGCTTCAATCTGTTTCGGCGATTCGAGTCGCGCGGTCGCATTGTTCCGGAATCGGGAAAATTTCTGGGAATCGGGAAATCGAAGTCGGTTCGAACTTAAAACCAAAATTGAAACCAAAACAGTGACGCCAAAAGCTTTGATTGTGTTGCCCATTGTGGACGTGAGTGTGTTCGTGGGTCGGAGAAATATTTGGGTTCGGAAAAATTCGCGCTTTTCAAGGGTCGCGGGATCCTTACCTCCGGGCGTGAGTTTTCCCCCACCCATTTGTTGTCCTTAGATTAAGGATAAACGGGCGAAAGGAAGCCAGAAGGAGAAGGTTTTGAGCTGTGACAACAAAAAAGGAAAGCAAAAACAACTTCAGTGTTGTGGTGTGTGCCAAGTGCAAGGAGTTGTAATTTATAGTTGCCGAAATTAAATTATGTTAAGTGCCCCAAATCACTAAGAAGAAGAAGGTGCAGTGAAAAGGAAGCGGCAAAAAATAAACAGCAACCGTGGAAGAGGAAAAACGAAGCAAAAGAAGCCGAAAGCCAAAAAAAAGTACGTAAGAGGTGAACCAAACAAACTGTTTGATTATAATAAGCGGGGTGCATAAAATCCCATTTTCGTGTGTGTGTGTGTGCTTTGTATGCAAAAGCGTTGACAAAAAACCAACAACAAATTAGGGTGGCTGGGCTGGACCAGATGACAAAAGAAAACAAAAGGCAAACAAAAAACATTTTTTTTTCGGCACCATACCCAAATACAAGCCATATTCAGAGGGATATAGGGGAAAAACAGAACCCACAATGCGAAACGAAAACGAAATCAAATCAAAAGCAGAAAACCAGCACCAACGGCCCGCCGAAAGGGAACAAAAAAATCCTCAGCTAGCTTTTAGGCGAATGCCCTCGCAAAGCGCATAAAAAATAGATTAACAGGCTGGGCAGAACAAAAAAACATTGAAATTCTGACGTCGTCGCTGGCTAAGCCTCTGCAGCTAAAATAACAGCAGCATAAAAACCAAAACATCAACTAGGGATGCCAAAGTTGGGTCTTACGATTATCCACATACCGGGTACCTGGATTTTACGATGAAATCATAAAATAACTTGGTTTCCAAGTATCTTAGACGTATCTGTAATCTTGGAAGATTAAGTAAGGAATATATAGATCGGTACCATGTGGTCCTTAGATAAATATGACATTTACAAACAATTTTCTATCATAATAGATTTTCCAAGTATTTTATATTACCCAAAGACACTAAATATAATATTTTTTCCATAAGGTTTTGAAAAGATTTTTAACTTCCGTACCTAATGTGAGGTGCTAATGAGTTTAAACTGGGGAAATATTAACAGAACTTCGTAATAAACAGTCATTCTTAAACATTAATGATTAACGAAGAGGTTGACACTTAAATGTATTCCACGTTTTATACATTTTTAATCAAAATCTGTTTTTATGTGTTTGGAGTGGTTTCAGTTTCAGTTTGTTTACGATTAAGCGACTTGTCTTCCCTAATTCTATACAGTATATACCCAAGAATCCAAGGTTTACCGACATCAAGTTGGCAACTAACCAGCTGGCAGTGTAACCAGCCGCGAAGATTTGTGTTTCTTTTTTTTACGTTCCTGCAAATGAAGTTGCAGTGGACATCTAATGAACCCGCACCTGAATGAGATGGAGACCCTTAAATTGCCGGCACACCTGAAATATTTAAGATACTTTATGGGCATGCCTCAGCTGGGCCACCAGAAGCATGCCAGTCATGCCGCAGGATGCTGCCCCCCAGTCCCTGCCCCAAACCATTCCATCCCATCCATGGAGGTGTAAATTCTATAGCAGAAACATTCATTTATGAGCGGGCTAAGGTTGCGCTTTTTGCTGCCATCCCTCGACCCTTTTCATTTCCCTCGGGAATCTTCCTCTAGGGACTTCTTTACCGGTTTTATGAACTTCAGCTGAGCAATTATTAAATATGCAAGCTTTTTGCAGCTTTAAGATAAGCCTGGGCGGTATTTTGTGGGTGGCTTCTGCTGCTTCTCCCCTTTCTGGGCCGCCCTTTCTGGGCCGCCCTTTGATGTTTTTTCGGGAGGGGAGGTAGTCTAAAAATGCGGGAGACAGGCAAACAAACATTAATTGTAACTGTAAATGGTGTGAAATGAGCGAGTGAGTGAATGGATGAATGACGGAATGAATGGATGCTTAGCAGCGGCTTGAGCGAATGAATGAATGACTCTCGAGTGGAGCTGCCAGTGGCAGTGATGCTCTCCGCAGCACTGAAAATTGCGTCAAGTGGATGTCATCGTTGGCCGGCGACAATTTTGATGAACTCAACACAAAAACACTTGACAGCAGCGCTGAAGATTCGGGGAGCAGGCTATGCAATAAACGAAATTATGACGCTAAATTGAACACAAAACGCCCAGTGAGACCCCGTAGAGGGAGAGATATAGTAGAGTCAAAGAATAGTCCAGGAAAATATATATGTATGTGGTGGAGAGCGAAAAGGGGTTGGGGTTGGGGTTGGGGTTGGGCTGGGGATGGCATGGGGGTTTCGTTTTCAAAAGCATCAACACAGCATCCACTCCGCCGTAGACCCGTTCACATTTAACGCGCGAATGAACAGCAATCAGCCGAAATGGGGGATTCAGCAACAAAAAAGGGGGCGGGTGAAGGGACTGTGGGCATGGCTCTGGACCTCTGGACCTGGACCTCGAAAGACCGGGAATCGGATGGGCAGATGGGCATTCGGACTCGGATGGTGTGATGGTGTGCCGCCATCGCCGGAGGGTTCATTCAACAATAAAAGTCATGATAGACATGGCAATACGGAAACGCTATTTTTGGGGCTGCCGCTGCCGCTGCCTTCACACGGGAATGGTCCACGTCCGCCCTGCGAGCGGAAGGTGAGAATTAAGAAATTAGCGTACACCCAGTACCCGGTATCCAGTATCCAGCATTCAGTGTACTGTAGCATACCGTATCCCCTAACCATTACCATTACCATTACCCATTACCCAGTTGGAGCTGCCAGATGGGAGCCGATGGAGCTGCTCGTAAATTGCCCGCCGCCGCTCACTTTAACTTAATTATATAATTTGTGAGACAGCAGCGCTGAAAAAGGGAGACAAGCCGACCAACGAAAAAAGGAAACATGACAAAAATCATTAGATTCAAAGCACTGAAGTTTAAATGCCCTGAAAAAAGGGAAATCAATTTGGGAATTTTTATAAAAAATTAAGCAAAAAATGTTAGAGTTCTATTAATTTTGTTACAGAAAGCGTTAACTATTTTAGTCAAATATTTTATTTTATTAACTGCACTTTTAGTTGGCAGAAGAGCGATAGATTTAGCACACATTTCGTGAACCAGTTTCAAAAGTAGTTCAGGGTAACATTTCAGCTTGTAAAGACGATAAGTTGTACAAATTAATGTCCATGTATATTTCCGGTCCGAGAATCACGTTTCAAAGTAGCCATGATTTGGTTAAAAAAAGATGCTAATCAAAATCAGTTAAATTGCAACGTTCTGAAGCATAAAAGGATAAAGAAACCGTGCAGAAAAAGTACAAAAACTCATTTACAAAGCACACAGAACCTCCTTTTTGCTGGCGTAGGGTATAAAAAGAAGCGGGCTTTCTGGGTTTTTGCGGTGCACTGCAAATTAAATGAGCTGAATGCATTTAAGCCGAAATCAGCGCAAGCCGTCGGCTTAGTGACGAGGACAAACTGTGTCTTAAGTGAGTCAGCAGGCATCCGGATCCGGACGAAGCCCGCCGACTCCTGGTAATGGGCGTTGCTGGCAAAAAAAGTAAATAATCCTTTAACCACAAAGCAATTATGCAACCCGGCAGCAACGGAACGACAGCGACGCAAAGGCGACATCTTGTCAGCCAGTGAAAAATTGCCAACCAATGACGGCGACAGCAGATGTATGTACCTTCCGCAGGAGGAGACGGGCAAAAGGGACTCGATGGGTGGTGGCGGAGGCTAGTGGAAGCCCACAGGTTGCAGGCAACAAATTACTTAAATGCCAAGCCGAAAAGTCTGGCAGAAGCTTATGGGAAAATTTAAATTGGCGAGGGACGGCGGATGCAAGGTGGGTTGGTTGGGGAACTCACTGTCTCTCTTTCTGCGGTTACCTTGCACTTTTGGCCGCAACAAACCGGTGACACACACGAGGCTGGGTGAGAAATGATACAACATTTTATGGACCTCAGCCAGTTTTCATTAAAATTTGCGACTTTGTAGGAAGGTGGATTTAAAAAGTAGTGGTTTATTTCAGGCACGTCTTAAATTTCCTTTCTTTTTTTAATGATCAAAGACCTTTTTAGTTCTTTTCGGGGTTGGTATTGCACTCCCCTTGTTCTTACCTTTGGTCAAAGCGGTCAACTTAATTCAGGGATTATCCATAATCTTGGTATTATATCGGCCATTTTGGGATTTAAAGGCTTATCCTTAAACATTTGTTCCAAATTTTTGGGTAGTTTCCAGATAAAGTACCTGTTTTATATAAAATGAGAATATTTTTGATCCCTACAAAATGTTAGAACCGTTCGAACTTTTTCTCCGTGCACCAGAAGCCACCCCGATTTATCGACTATACATCTAGCTTATCACATCTCATTCATTCCACTCTCTTCATGTTTTCAGTGTCTCCTTGCCATTTCCCACGATGTGGGGCCATTTCCAGCTCAGGTTGCATTCTCATTCTCGCAACTCGTGCGCCTTCAGTGCAGAAGTTAAGCGCTTTTCTATGCCTTCAGTGGCAGATCAGAGCGCAATTGATGGGCAACAGCTCAGAGCCTTTAACCCGCCTTAGCCGCAACATGACAATGCCACACAGAGAATGGAAAAGGGAGAGAGGAGGAGCCGAGGAGGAGCAGTGGGGATTTGGCCAGACGGAGACGGAGATGGAGATGTGGAGACCAAGACCAAGACCCGGTCCTCCTGTCGAATGTCCAGCTGTGTCTGTTTACATAGCCGCAGCTCTTTAGCAACCCGTCTGGACATCGTTTTATGTTCATCTGGTCCGGGTTTGCGCTTCAATTTGCGCCTCAGACGGGCAAAGGGGCTGGTGGTGGAAGTGGGTAGTTGGCTGTCTGCAAGGGGGCGGGGGGGGGGAGTGGAAGAGGCCCTGCGGGTTTGGTCAGTCCGTTGGACGACCTTTCGACGGGGTCGCGGATTTACATTTGTTGCTCGCCTCGGCGCCAGCTCATTCATAAAAACGCACGCAAAGTCAAGCGTTGCAAGTTGAAGGTTGCCCCGCCTGTGGTTTTTCCTCCTCCTCCCTAACCCACCACCAACCCCTTTTTTCTGTGCCCACCTTTCACTCGCCTTCTGTGCTCGAGCTTTTATGCAGTTAAGTGCTTAGTTGCGTGTAACTTTACACTGTTTAACAAACTCACTCACTCACCGCACAGTGAGTCAAAAGGAGTTGCTGAAATAAGGGCTGGGGAAGGGGTGAAAATGGGTGGGATCACTGGCTGTTGCAGTATGCGACTTTTACCTCACAGAGTAAGTGTGACTTTGTCGTGTGTGCCAGCTGCAAACAGAAAGAGTTACACGGGAAAAACTTTAAACTTCAGTTATTCTAAGGGCATAGGGGAACAAGCCTGGGAAAACTGCCCCAGGCGATATTGCAAAATTTTAGATGAGGATTGGTAGATAGGAACCTAATCGATAAGAATTCCAATTTTCAAATATTTTGATCCGCTGGTTTACGAGTAATCTGCCGCAACTAAAGAACATATCACTTGATGTATCTTCCCTTCGGTGGTTCTTGAGAAAACTTTTTTGATGCCAATAATTTTTGTGTTAACCTTCAAGAATGTCAGCCAATCTTTGGATTTTTACCATTCTTATAAGCTACCAAAAATCGCGATTCAAATTTTCAAAAAATTGGTTCAAGACTTTCCAAGTCTGACAACACCGCCAGTTTTTTACAGTTTGTGTGTCCTATAACCATCTACTTCATATAAAATATTCATAATTTTTCGAGTGGTGCAACAGTGTTAAACAAACAAAAAACTGAAGAATTTATTTCTGGAAGGGTAGGAATGGAGTCAATAAAAAATATTTGGCTTGTAAATAGTTAGTTCTTAGACCAGAATTATTATCAAAGAGTAAAGTATTTAATAATTTGGGTGAAAAGTGGTCCGAATTATAAAATGTTTGGCATGTATTTGCTTGTAATTGATTTAATAGGACCCAGTCCCAGTCTAGTCCCCACAGCTTCGAATTTAATATCCTCCCTGGACAGAGATTTCATAAGAAATCCTTTGAGCATGGATGACCAACAAATACTTTCATTATGTGATTCTAAAGAAATCGCGGTCGAAAGAGGACTATTTAATTTACGATCCTTTCGGCACCATCGTTTTTCTAAAAAGCAAGATAGTAATTTGAAAGCTTTAATATGCGGAGCATGATAAAAAATTGTTAACAAATTCGCGCAATAACAATGGTGCCGAAAGGATCGCAAATTAAATAGTCCTCTTTGGACCGCGATTTCTTTAGAATCACATAATTAAAGTATTTGTTGGTCATCCATGCTCAAAGGATTTCTTATGAAATCTCTGTCCAGGGAGGATATTAAATTCGAAGCTGTGGGGACTAGACTGGGACTGGGTCCTATTAAATCAATTACAAGCAAATACATGCCAAACATTTTATAATTCGGACCACTTTTCACCCAAATTATTAAATACTTTACTCTTTGATAATAATTCTGGTCTAAGAACTAACTATTTACAAGCCAAATATTTTTTATTGACTCCATTCCTACCCTTCCAGAAATAAATTCTTCAGTTTTTTGTTTGTTTAACACTGTTGCACCACTCGAAAAATTATGAATATTTTATATGAAGTAGATGGTTATAGGACACACAAACTGTAAAAAACTGGCGGTGTTGTCAGACTTGGAAAGTCTTGAACCAATTTTTTGAAAATTTGAATCGCGATTTTTGGTAGCTTATAAGAATGGTAAAAATCCAAAGATTGGCTGACATTCTTGAAGGTTAACACAAAAATTATTGGCATCAAAAAAGTTTTCTCAAGAACCACCGAAGGGAAGATACATCAAGTGATATGTTCTTTAGTTGCGGCAGATTACTCGTAAACCAGCGGATCAAAATATTTGAAAATTGGAATTCTTATCCATTAGGTTCCTATCTACCAATCCTCATCTAAAATTCTGCAATACCGCCTGGGGCAGTTTTCCCAGGCTTGTTCCCCTATGCCCTTTAAGTAAAACTTTAGAGGTTTATGTATCGAAGTTAAAAAAATCAAAAGGTTAATCGTTAGCATAGAAGCTTGACAAAGGTTGTTTCTTGTTTTTAAGTCAGGAATCTCTTATCCTTTAAATATCCATTGTTAAAAGTTAAACATTTTAATCAAAAATATTTTCTGAAATATCTTCAAGATTTCATAGTTCTTATAATATTTTTCCCACTGCACGAAAGGACATTTATTAGAGTTGGTTAAACTAACCATCCGCTGGAGTGTGTGGGCCAAGAGTTAATTACGATTCCTCTTTAGGTTGTTAAGCACCTTGCTGCCTCAAATGAAATCAAATAAACTGAATGGTGGCCATAAAAAAGGAAATACCTGGGCAACGGAATGTGTGGAAGCTAGCCCGAGATGAGGTTGGAAAAAATCCTAAAGTGGGGACTGAATGAAAAGGAAAAGAGGTAACAGGATGTCGGGTAGCCAAGTAAACAAAAGCAAACATTGCGTGCCAAAATTCCGGAAATTTTCAAGAGTCACAGCATGTGTAAGCTGAATTTTTACAACCAGACACACACACCCTAGACCATCGTAGACCCCTCCCACCCCCTCCGATCCGTCTGGTTCCATTCCTTAGTGCCATGTTTCCTGTCTAAGTGCTAAATTGAAATTCCAAAATTAAGTAATTTCTCCCATGGGCAACTTCTGCTGGAAATCTTTACCAAATACGGACACACGCCCAACAACAACGGAGTGGCCACGCCCCTCAGTGTGGCGAAGGAACGCCTCCCCCTCCCCCCAAAAAGAAGCAGTAAAATAAACAATAACAACAACAAGGCTTGCCAATGAGTTGCACTAATAGTTTCTACTGTGAGTGTGTGTGGGTGTGCAGAAGCCGCCTGTAAAAGAAGGCTCATAAAAAGGAAATCCTTACCAAACACACAAAACTGGGAGAGAGAGAGAGAATAGCAGCAACCGCATCTACATGAAAACAAGCTGTAAAAATTATAGGAAATAGCAAACGACGCACACATAAGTATTTTGTTACGGACATTAAAGCTAACGCCGAGATATTCAGTGTATCCAGTGAGTCGCATCGTTTAATCCTAAACTAGAGAGCTGGCATAAAAGTGCAGGATTATCTCACAAGACCAGTTGAATGGCACGAGAACTATATGAGATGGATGTAGCAGGCGGGGCGTAAAATGTTATAAAGAATATTATGCGTTTTTTATTAGAAACCACAAAGTTCTACACTTTTCTTGGATTACGTTTCCTGGTAATAATAGTCTTGGCTTGTTCTTAGATTATCCCATCTGCTGCAAGAAAAATAAAAATCACTATGGACGGCAGTCCATGTAGTGACGAAGCGCACCAGGAGAGTGTGCGAAGGCGACTACTATTATATAGCCGCAAAATTGAAAATCTGCTGTGATAGTCCGATCGTAATGAGTAATACACCAATCGAAAGGTATTGCAGAAACTTAAAGGATTGCATACCAAGACTTTAAGAAAATCAATTGGCTTGGGAGAGAGAGCGGTGAAAGTGAAAAAGTGAAAATTTCGAAATTTGGAGCTGTTGGGGCCGGTGGGGATAAACGCCCCCTCGCAATGTTTTAGTTGTATTCCTTTCGAAAATACCCGTCGAATGAGGGGTCATATGTCAAAATCCGACGCTCCGTTCAAAAGTTATAGCCAAAATAAGATTTTCTTCTTCTTCCCAAAATGAAAATTTAATTCTGTTTGTCAGTTTGTCCAAAATATGTTTTTTAAGTTCTGAAAATTTGATATGACGTTCATCACATCGATATAAAAAACTTTTGTTCTACCACTTTTGGAAAAACCCGCTAGTTTAGCGGGAAAACAGCTATAAATAGCTAAAATTCGGAAAGCCGTAACTTCTATACTACTGCTGCATCTCGTTTGAAAGGTATTTTTAAATGCTATAAACGCCTTCTATATGTAATTTGTGTACATGTAATAGTTAAAAAGATATGAACAAAAGAAAATTTGTTTAAACTTTTTTTTTAGCTTTTTTTTAATTTTTTCAAAAACGGCTCTAACGATTTTCCTTACAACTTTAAACTGTATAGCCCTTGAGATTCCTTAAATTTTGGTATATATCATGTTTATGTAAAAAATCGCGTTTAAAAGTTATTCAGAAACGAAAATAGCCACTTTTGCCAGCTCGAACAATTAACGCTCCCTGAGTATTGAATTTTGTGGGAGGGTATCCGAACTGTATTTTAGGGTCATGGAATCAGTAAATTTGCACTTAAGAGTTCCATATAGGAATCTTTTGTTCTACGACTTTTGGAAAAAGCCGCTACTTTAGCGGGAAAAAGCTAAAAATAGCTAAATTTCGTTAGTTTGTAAGTTCTACACTACTAAAGGTACAGACATGTGCCATACCTCGTTTAAAAGGTATTTTGAAATACGTAAACGCCTTTTTAACTTAATTTGTTTAAATACAATGGCTTACAAATTATGATTGACCAATTTAAATTTAAATGTATATATTAGCTCCTATGGGAGCAAATGTATACAAACAAAAACTTCTGATATCAAATAAAAACACCTCTTACCGAGGTAAAAAACTAGTGACGATCGCACCTTTAACATACAAAAGTTCTGATATCAACATTTGTGACGAAAAATTATTACACTCGTCATTAAATAGAGTTTCTAATATTTTTTCATTCGGCACGCTGCAATAGAAAATGCCTGTGAAGGGAAAAAGGCTGGAATAGTTTGCTAGGGCGGGCCGAATGAGAAAATATTAGAAAGTCTATTTAATGACGAGTGTAATAATTTTTCGTCACAAATGTTGATATCAGAACTTTTGTATGTTAAAGGTGCGATCGTCACTAGTTTTTTACCTCGGTAAGAGGTGTTTTTATTTGATGTATTCTAAGCACTCAAAATTAATTTACAGCAACTCATTCCTTTTAAGTCCCTAAAGTCCCTTTTAATTTCCTTGCAAAGAACATCCAATTTCTTAACCAACAGCAAGCTTGTTTGACTGCGACTTTTTTTTCGGATCCTTAATCAAAATCGAAATGGCTCAACACTTTCCATGGCTGCTGTCTTCCAAAATCGAAAGTTTGCCAATTCATTCGGTCACCACCCACCACCCAGTTTTTTTTCCTTGCAACATTGTCGTCCTTTCGTGGCCCTGTTTCAGTTAACTTCAAGGAACTTCTCTACTTCGGCTTCCTCAATATTTTTCAATTTAAATGATGGAGCGGGGGAAAAAAAGGAAATGATGCTTCACACTAGTGAGCAAGGGGTTAGGGGTTCCGGGTCCTGGCTGCCAAAAAAAAAGTGAAGAAAAGCTGAGAAAGGGAAGCGAGGGAGCTTGAACACTTCTTGCATTTTTCTTATGGCACGACAACTATTTATTGCCTCGCCCAAAAACGTAGACGAAGCTGTCGAGGATTCCCCCCAATGTTGTTGTTGGGCTTCTTGTTGCCATTGTTGTTGCTGTTGCTTGCTTTTGTAGTGGCAGCAACAAAGTTCTTTGATATGGCCACCGGCAGGAACAACCTACACAAAAACAAAAATTTTTTCTAATAAAATAAATTATCTTAAATCAGCATAAAGTAAGAATTACAAATTTCTTAAGCTAAAAATGCAAGATTTAAAATTTTGGATAAAATCTAAATCACTTTATATCATTTGATTTAAAAAAACAAATTACTATTTGTATTTTCATTCCCTTATTTTTTGAATTATTTTATCTTTTGTTTTTGACTGTTACTGAAACTTTTGCGTAAAGCTATTATATTTTTGTAAGTGTTCTACAACGTTTTCTGGAGCTGACTACCATGATGATGACGTTGAATATTGGGGTTGTCGATGGTGATGATGAAAAATGCACATGTGTTGCTAACGGCCCGATTATTTTTATTGTTTATTTACTTTGATTCGGCCTGGCCCTTTTTGCTCATTGTTTGCTGTTTTGCCATCATGTTCATGTTTTTATTTGCCACGACCGGACCCGTGGCCATGTCCTTATTCGGGTTATTTGGGTTTGGTTTGCGCATTTGTGCGTAACGAATAAATTTAGCAAAATAAATAAGGACAATAATCCCTTTGAATGCATTGCAATTGAGCTTTTTACAGCCATTGACTGTAACCCGACCCAATATACACATATGTATGTGTGTACACACCCATACTGAGGCAAGGACACGTACGTGTGGCACTTAACTCAACATTGTTGGATGGCTTAGAAAGCTTTTGCCTCTTGGGCAGGATTCCACTCCGTTTTCGGCGTCCGGCTAAAACCATTTCAATTCTGGCTTGATTTGCATTTCAATTCCAAATCAAATTTTTCAATTGCCAGCTGGACGCACTCACCCACACAAACACACCAGCACCACACAAACATACCCACACAAACGCCTATCAATATGTGTGCTAAGTGGCCGCACACACACCAGTTTAATTCAATTTCGGCTTGGAAGGGCGTACAAATTCATAGCATACTTCACAGCGCTGCTTGACCGGCGACGAGTCTTCAAAACTCCCCATGTAATTGAGAAAAAAGCTGCGCTCCACATGGAGCTGCTGCTCGAAATTTGAAATCAATTTATTTTATATTGAGTTAGCTGTCCCCGGTTTCCCTCGGAATAGCATTAACCTTTGGCAGTTACATTGTGTAAAATCGAAATCGATATGGGCAGAGATGCTGGGTGGGTTGTGGAAGAGGGCAATTCAGTAGCCAGCCAATTGCAGTGTCAGCTCAAAACTCAGTGGAAGCCAGTGAACGAACAATGAACAACGAACCTCCACTTTGCACACATGCTCTTATTTGTTAAATTAAAAGCTTCTCCACCGCCTTGCAGTTGTTATTGTTGTTGTTTTTGTTGTGGCCCGGACATCATCATTATCATCATCATCATCTGCAGAATCATCATCATCGCCGTCTTCATTTGCCATTATTGGCTCCGGAGCGCACAAGACTTTCAATTAGTTTTATTAGGGTGCTCCAAACATTCCATTGACTCGAAATCAAGGGGGTTTCCGGCGGGGGGGAGGTGGTTTTGGATATAGTATCCATTGTTGTTTTCAACCCGATGCCGATGCTGCTGCTTCTGTTTGATATTGGCCTTTTGACTTTTATGCTTTTTTCGGGTTTGGCGCAATTTTCGCTTTTTGCGGTTGCGGCGCCTCCTGCGTTTTTGGTGGGGCCTTTTCAATGGCACGATTGTTTTTTTTTCAGTATTATTGGGGCTCCTCTCTCATTGTTGTTTTGGTTGTTAGGCGCATGATTGCGCAATGCCAACGCACCGAAAATAAGTAATATTAGATGAATAAATATATATTGGCTTTTGTGCGTGTGGAAATGTTTAATCAGCAATTTGGGCCGCCTAATGAATCAGCAAATTGGAAAACTGTAAACTCTAGACAGGAAAAACTCATACAAATTTAAAACTGCTGAAAAATATCATAGAATTTAATAAACTTACTTGTCTATTCGTTAACCTCTGCACTTATGAATTATTTACCAATCCTTTTAATTATTCTTGAGTAATAGTTTGCAGCTTTTAGGAAAACTTTTGCCATGGGCTACCATATTGGTCAACTTTTGGATACTTTTAGAGCTGTTGTTTTTTGTTCTTTATTTTTATGGGAAACTTGTTAAAAAGTTCTCAAGCTCATTTCATTTCTCTAAAGAGCATTACAGTTTCGTTGTTTTCCCCTCCATCTTACCCGTCGGTGCTATAATTTCCACTTTATGACTTTTGTATTGCCAAACGCCCCCATTTACCCACCCCCTGGCATTATCCCCCCATTTCTGGAGGTGGCATGTGGGGCAGAGTTGAAGGCAACAAATGTTTTTGACACGACAAGTCCATGGGTCAAATGCCTTTTCCCGTTTTCGTTGCTGCTCTCGAGATGCTTTTTATTTGTTTCTTGTTTTTTGTGTTTTTTTTTTTTTTTAATTCTTTTTATTTTGTCAGTGGCTGCCTTTACAGCTACTTGAGCTAGAAAAAAGTTTTGTGCGAAAAAGTTTCGGTTGCCCGATTCTTGCGAGGTGCTCGGAGCTCAGCTCAGTGGCTTTTTCTCTGCGGGTCGAGCACGCCTGGTTGAACTTCGAAGTCAAGTCGGCTAGTTCGGCGGTGGGGAGACATCATCCGGCCGCCGACGAGCCCGGCTGATTATTGAAAATGTGGCGACACCGCCGACGGTCCAGTTTGCACATAATTCATGGAGAAAAAGCAAAAAAAAATAGCCAAAGAAAACTTTTTGCCCAACTTTATTTTTCACTTTTCTTTTCTCATTCTGTGTCGTTGCAGTTGCAGTTGAAAAGTGAACGCCGAGCTAAACAAGTTGCAATGTGAAGGACCCTGAAAGGACAAGTGCGAACCAAGGAACAGGACTTGTCAACGACTGGCAGGAGCAGCTGCCACTGAACAGCGATTGACAGGGCAAAAACAAAGCCCAACTGGCTGAGAAGAGGACTTCCCGCTCGAGTGGCACGAGCAGCAAAAGTTTAACGTACTTTTTCCGTTCCATGGCCTCCGGAAAACTGCAGCAACAACGGGGCGCAATGTGCTGTTGGCCAACTACCGCAGTCGAAGAAGAATAGAAAATCACTCGAAAGCCGTTCGCCAAAAAATAGTAAAAAAACGTAGTAAGGACGAAAAAACAGAGCAACCACTGCGGTGCAGCATATGTGCTTTTTTCGCTGTGCTCAGTTTCTGTGATGCCACAAGGACACAAGGACACTTCAAGTGACAGCAACATACGCGAGTTTTCCGTTCGTGGCGAGCCTTTCATTTCCATCTAAGACGCAGCAGTATGCGCAAGCACAAAGCGCCGCCCAGCGGCAGTCCAAGGACAATGCCCCAGGACGTTTCGCAATCGGGGGAAGCCCCCGCAGCAGCAGCAGGAGCAGCAGAAGGAGGAGCAACAGCAGCAGTGGAAACCCCACAGCAGAGCCTGCTTTTGGGTCACAATCCACCGGATGCAGCAGCAGCAGCAGCATCGGTAGCTAGTCGCCTGGCCCCGCCCCCCTGTCAACCCAGCATTATAAACAGCAAGGAGCGACCCACTCGCCCCACAGTCCGCTTCATATCCCTGCTGCACGTGGCCAGCTACGTGCTCTGCCTGTGCGCCTTCAGCTTCGCCCTGTACGGCAATGTGCGGCAGACGCGGCTGGAGCAGCGGATGCAGCGCCTCCAGCAGCTAGATGCCCGCATCGTGGAGCTGGAGCTGCGACTGGAGCAGCAGCAGCTGGTCCACTGGCCCGCCGACCAGACGCAGATCCTGGCCAGCAATCCCAGCGACACGGAGAGCGGCAGCGGCCAAAATAATGCCACCAATCAGCACTTGGCCCTGCACGTGAGGCGGGAACTGCATCGCCTGCGACGCGATGTCTCCCATCTGCAGCTCACGAGGCGCCAGCAGCGACGTCAGGCGGCCGAGGCGGCGGCAGCAGCGGCCAGCGGAGAAGGCGGATCCGGCGGCGGACAGTGCCAGTGTCAAGCAGGTGAGCTAAGAAAATATTGTATATTTTTAATATTTTTGTATTTTATATTATTGTATATTCTATATATTTATTCGAAATGAGGGTTTTTGTTTTTGTATAAATAAGATCAAATAAAAACACCTCTTAACGAGGTAAAAAACTAGTGACGACCGCACCTTCAACATACAAAAGTTCTGATATCAACATTTGTGACGAAAAATTATTACACTCGTCATTAAATAGACTTTCTAATATTTTCTCATTCGGCCCGCCCTAGCAAACTATTCCAGCATTTTTCCCTTCACAGGCATTTTCTATTGCAGCGTGCCGAATGAGAAAATATTAGAAAGTCTATTTAATGACGAGTGTAATAATTTTTCGTCACAAATGTTGATATCAGAACTTTTGTATGTTGAAGGTGCGGTCGTCACTAGTTTTTTACCTCGTTAAGAGGTGTTTTTATTTGATATCAGAAGTTTTTGTTTGTTTACATTTGCTCTCATAGGAGCTAATATATACATTTAAATTTAAATTGGTCAATCATAATTTTTAAACTAAAGTATTTTAACAAATTAAGTTAAAAAGGCGTTGAAGTATTTCAAAATACTTTTTAAACGAGGTATAGCACATGTCTGTACCTTTAGTAGTGTAGAACTTACAAACTAACGAAATTTAGCTATTTTTAGCTTTTTCCCGCTAAAGTAGCGGCTTTTTCCAAAAGTCGTAGAACAAAAGATTCCTATATGGAACTCTTAAGTGCAAATTTACTGATTCCATGACCCTAAAATACAGTTCGGATACCCTCCCACAAAATTCAATACTCAGGGAGCGTTAATTGTTCGAGCTGGCAACAGTGGCTATTTTCGTATAAAAATAACTATTAAACGTGACTTTTTACAGTAATGTGTTATATACCAAAATTTAAGGAATCTCAAGGGCTATACAGTTTAAGGTTTTAAAGAAAATCGTTAGAGCCGTTTTTGAGAAAAATAAAAAAAAGCTAAAAAAAAAGTTTTAAAAAATTGTCTTTTGTTCATATTTTTTTAACTATTACATTTACACAAATTGCATATAGAAGGCGTTTATAGCATTTCAAAATACCTTTCAAACGAGATGCAGCACAAGTCTGTAGCTTTAGTAGTATAGAAGTTACGGCTTTCCGAATTTTAGCTATTTATAGCTGTTTTCCCGCTAAACTAGCGAGTTTTTCCAAAAGTGGTAGAACAAAAGTTTTTTATATCGATGTGATGAACGTCATATCAAATTTTCAGAACTTAAAAAACATGTTTTGGACAAACTGACAAACTGACAAACTGACAAACTGACAAACTGACAAACTGACAAACTGACAAACTGACAAACTGACAAACAGAATTAAATTTTCATTTTGGGAAGACGAAGAAAATCTTATTTTGGCTATAACTTTTGAACGGAGCGTCGGATTTTGACAAACGACCCCTCATTCGACGGGTATTTTCAAAAGGAATACAAGTAAAATATTGCGAGGGGGCAATTATCCCCACCGGCCCCAACAGCTCCAAATATCGAAATTTTCACTTTTTCACTTTCACCGCTCTCTCTCCCAAGCAAATTGATTTTCTTAGAGTCTTGGTATGCAATCCTGTTAGTTTTTGCAATACCTTTCGATAGGTGTATCATTCATTATGATCGGACCATCACAGTAGATTTTCATTTCTTCGTGTATATATAGTAGTCGCCTTCGCACACTCTCCTGGTGCGCTTCGTCACTACATGGACTGCCGTCCATAGTGATATTTGTTCCAAACAATTTTCTCATTATTTTGTAGTTCATTAAAAATTAAATTACCTTTCGGAAATTATAAAAGATCTTATGAAAAAACGTTTTCCCTTTTTTTACGGGTTAATTGTATAATAATTTCGGAATAAACTGTATAACTAAATAATCCATAGACCAATACTCAAAAGCTGCTAATAATGTTGGCTACTTTATAATTAGACTGTCAAATTTTTACTGACATTCCATGTCAATCTTAATTCCGAGTGTCGACTCCCACTTTGCAATTTTCTGTTTGGTTAACCAGGGTTTAATTCCCTTAAGCGTTTATCGAAACCGGAAATGTTTTTCCTCTTTAATAAGGAGCCTTCCCACACACACACACATGCGTGTACCTTTCCCTTGATACTGGGATATCTTGTCAATTTGACAGCCACAATGTTGGCCATGAACAAGAGCCGCTTACATTTGCGGTCAGCGCGCAATTGGTCAGAGATGTCAGACGCACACTCGTGCAGCCACACCCATACACCCACAAGTCAACAAGTCGTTGGGGCCTGTGTCTGTGTGAGCCCTATTGTGTGGGCCACGAAATTTAATTATTTGCGTCCGGGCTGAATTTATGGCAGTTTAGAGATTTCATTAATTGGAAAAGTGTTTTCCCAACCTCCCTTAATACACATACTATATATACGTTAGACAGGGGAAAATGTGTGAGGGGACTTGCTTGAGTTTTTCCCAATTTTCCTGACTACGTTTTTTCCTTTGGCAGCTTTTGCCTGTCTCTGGTGACATTACCGAAACTTTGATTACTCGGGGATTAGCAGAGCACTCCCCGGCACACACACACACACTCACTTGCATAAATAAGCACTCGGGAAGTGCCAGTTTGCCATGTGGTTTGCATAAATTTCGCTTAAAATACTTTTTGAAAACTTTTGCGACACTCACGCAAAAGCTGCAGAAGCTGTGTGGAAGCTGCTCTCTTTGTCTTCGTCCCTGATCTTTTGGCCAAATGGGAGCTGCTAGCTGCCAGCTACTTTCCCATTCTGCAAGTCTGGTCGTATTAACGCAATTTGTCTTGACATTCGCACAATTAACTCACCCGCTAAGCTGCCGGACAAACTTTATGGCTAATCCCGCTGATTCTGATTCTGATTCCCTGCATTCAGCATATGACGCATACGCATAGTGGGCCAAAAGGCCAGTAAACGCTCGACGCAATTATTTAACAACTTTGCCAATTCCAGCGAAGGAAGCTGCAGACGAGATAGGACAAAAAGTTTTATAATCGATGCGCTGGCAGGTCGAAAGTTTCGCTCGCCTGGCAACGGTCGAAGTTTCTTTTTAAAGTCACTGCACACAAAAAAAATTGCTTGGTAAAATTGACCAACAAAGATAGTTACGTAACTATTAAAATAGTTACGTGTATTTTGTTTTTGCTTTGGGTTTGTGTCTTTGCTAATTGTGTGTATTTTGTTGTTGTGAAATGACAATTTACTTAGTAGAATTGACAATTTTGCTGGTTGGGGCCTGTTTGACAATTATTACAGTTGATTTTACTAAGTTTTTTTTTTGTGTGTGCATATAAATAAATTTCCCCCACTCAAAAAGGCAGAGAGAAAGACAGGGAGCTTCATCTGCCAGCCGCTCGTTTTTGTGTCCCTCAAAGAGTCCTTGATAAGCGCGTGCCAGGACACAGCCTTTTCACAACTTTAAGCCCCGCAATAATAAATCAAAGCAGCTGCGGGGGCGGCCCAAGGACTTGTCACTCGCTTATCTTAGGCGTAGACGATGCGGCAAAGTCATCATCGGTTAAGCCAAGTTGTTTCCCTGCATATATGCAGGCTTCCCTTCTTTTTCCAGCATCTCGATTGGCTGCGAAGTTCACATCAAGGACATTGCAGTTGCTGGCAAGAGAGACTGCCGCATTCCGATTAAGTCGATTAGTTTTTGGGTTTTATCGACGTTTTGCCCCTCAGTTTTGGCTGGGAAATTGATAAAATTAGTGCGACAGCAGTTGGCAGTGGAGTGCCAGGACATCGGAGGAAGCATTAAAAGCAATCCCACATTTTGGTAAGCGAAACGGAAGCAACTGAACAGTGGAGCGGTGCTTCAAGAGCTTCAGGGACTTCAAAATGAATTTAAAACATTATTTGCACATGGAACAATTTAATACAGCTCTGAACTAAAGCAGATTAAATTCTTTTTTAAATAGCACCTCTGCTACCTGATTTACCTATTTTTAAAGCGCTTAAATTATTACAGCCAAATTTATAACAATTTAAAATGCATAGGAATTACATAAAAGAATTTGAATACATTTGTTGGAATTATTTAAATATTTGTTTAAAGCAAAAAAGTTATCAATATGAATGTAAATTAGCCTGCATATTATAACAAAGCCATATTTAGACTAATTTCCAATCGACGGCCATTTTAAAGAGCTAATTCAATTGATTAACTAGATAGCATTAGAGTAATTTAAATTCATTTCCCAGAGGAAGGTGATTTTCCTGCGAAATCTGCCAGCTTGAAGCGCATTTCATTTTTTATGAGCATTCTAAATTTTAGCATTCAAAAATTTATGAGGGTCCCATGGTGCAACCACAAACACACAGGGACATGGCTGGCTGGTCTTGTCAAACTGCAAATGACATTTGGCCACTTCTCATCCACTCGCATCCTCAGCTTCCTCGCATTCCCACTCCTAAAACTGCTTTTGCATCCCGTTTTTGAAGAAGGGATGAGTATCGGGTGTTAGAGTCCGGGGTTAAGGGTTGCAGCATTGGAGTTTAGGTAACGATACACGAATCTACGGTCTACGATCCGGTTCAGTCTGCTGCCACTCTCGTTGTCCAGCTGAAAACCCTCAATTTATCATAGCCGAGCGCAAAATCCACTTTAGCAGCTGGGCCAGCGACATCGTTGGCTGCGTGTGACATTTTGCAAAGCCAAAATATGTAGAACATGCCACAGAGACACATCCAGATAGTCGAGAGGACTCACTGAAACACAAACTCAGGCAGAAACAGTCGCTCACACGTAGCCACTCACTCACTCACTCACTGACTCACAGAGCAGCAGTTAGGAAAATGGCATATGAACTATGGAAATTCCCAATTAGGTTTTAATGCGTACAAGTGCTTTTTATTCACTGCAATTTCTCACAGCCCCCCCGACTGCCACAAAGCGGTGGCAGCATAAGGATAAGGATGTGGATGGGTCTCTTCTACTGGAATTCAACTCACGATTCAGATTCAGGGTAGAAACTCAACTCGGCAGCAACATCCCCTGTGTGTCTGTTGCGTTTATTTGCCAGTCATAAATTTCAATCACGTTGCCGGGGTATAACACCGAGTGGATATACTCCATATATCAGCTATGCTCTCCTGATTCCTCGGCCTTTCTCTGCATATGGTCTATGGCATGGTAGCATAGCACCTGCCAACCCCTCATCGCCTTTTATTTTTTTGGCTGTCAGTGCACAGAAAAAAAATGATATTAAATGATAAATCATGCTGCCTTGAGTAACAAAAAAAGTGTCTCGTTGAAAATATGAAATGTCTGTTAAAATCTCTCAGACAGTCTTGCTAAATATTGAAGATAAATCTTTGCTTAAATCTTTGGCTAGAGATTTAAATACTATTTGCTAGAAAATTATTAAAGAGTTATTAAAATAATGTTTACTTTAGGAATTTAAGTCGTGTAAATTTAAACTAATAGTTAAAACTTAAAATGGTTCCAAAATCTTAAGGAAGTGTCTTCTGATAATAATATCTTTAATTTTATTGCAAGTTAAAACCCCTGTTCTGTCTGAAAAAGGACTTCACTTCATAAGGTGTGCGAATATGATATGAAGGAGTGGTTTTTACTGTGCACGTGTGCCTGTGGTTGTTTTGGGGCGTGTCGAGGCGGCAGAGTGACAAAACCACCCATTGCCTGGTCCTTCGAGCGTGCCCACAGAGGCTTGTGCGGTTTTCGGACTACCGAACCTTCGAACCACTGAACCACCGCACCACACCTCGATTGGGTTTCGTCCAGTATCGATTGTCCCCGGCACATCAATTGATTTCCTTCGTTTTCGTTTTCAATTTGCCAGGGACATTTTTGTTTGTGTGTGCTCCTTCGTCCGGCCTGCCGGTCGTTAGTTGGGCTTGAATTTGAGTTTGTGTGGGTATGTTTGCTTTTTCTTTCCTGGCCAACTGGCAATTTGTGACTTTGCGTGACTTTTGGCTTACCTGCGTGGGCCACCACCACGCCTTGATTGCCATTTAAATGCTGCGCTAATAGGCCAATAAACCATTTCGCTGCACAAAAGATATCAGCAACACAGAAACTGAAACCAGCGCAAGCAACAACACCAACATTTATTAATTAGTGAGAAAAAATTAATGCGCAACTGTCATCATTACTCCTGCCCCATCCACAGGATCCTTTGGTGGACATTGGTGGCGGATATGGTTTGTTGTGCTCCCCGCCTTCACCCCCTCTAGACCATAAAAATACACAACCACCATCACACACACAACAACGCTGGCCAACGGATGCCACATTTGTTGACAAATTTATTTGTCGTGTGCCATGCTGACACGCCCCCTCCGCAGATTGCCCCTCCACTTTTGTTTTATTTGTGGTTCCAGCCATCTCATCGATGTGCGTTGCTCGGCATTCCTTGGCGGGGAAAAAATGCTATTAAAAATATCACAAGAGCCCAGGCGAACAAACTAAAAGAGAAATAAAATAAGGCAAAGTAAATTCATTGGCAAAACCACACACACAAAAACCAAGAGAAAAGAAAAGAACAAAAAAAGAAAGAACAGGAATGAATTACCCGGGAAAAAAGGAATTTCATAAATTTCATCTGATTGCGTTGCAGATTTACGAGGATGTATGTGTGTGTGTGAGTATGACTTTTATTTTTGGCACGTAATGCTATTTTTTTCATGGCACTGAGATCATTTTAATGAGCCAAAAATGTAATTTGTCTGACTGGAATCTTTTAAGCCTGTTAGCTGGGTGAGTTCATTTAAATTCAAGAGCGCTCGAAAGTTATATTTTTATGGCGAACGCGACTGGAAATATTGCAATTGCAGGCGATGTCCAGTGGGTTGTAAAAGAGTGTGGAAATTGATGTTAAATTATGAAAAACCAATCGTTCTGTGAGTAAGAGTTAAAGACCGATTTTTTATGGCATTTCATGGAACATATTTCTTTTGGCTAGTCAAATGGGGTTAACTCTCCTGGAATAATTAAATTTAAAAATCCATTGGCAAAATAAAATTAAACTGCATCAGAAATTTATGAATATAAAACAAGAATTCGTTCCACAATTCAAAATACGATTAATAAAACTCTTGGAAAGCTTTGAGAGCTGATATAATTTATCAAAGCAACAAAGCGTTTCGGTTTTGGATTATCCCCATAAAAATGTTATGGCTCTTTGAGCATTCGCCCCACATCTGTCAGGGGAAATTATAAATTTGAAAACCAAATGAATTTATTTGAGACTTTTTCTGGTTGCTTTCAAATTGGTGATACCTTAATTAAAGAGGCGATAAATTAATTAATAAAATGAGAATGTGTGAGTGGTTTGAAAATTAGAATAATTTACCATGTAATTCAGTGAAAACACACACACACAACCAGTGTGTTTTTTTTCGTTATCCAGCCACTAAGCTTAAATTTCCTCACTAATTGTCAATATCCACACTCTAATTTCCCATTAGCCAGCCACTTTTAGCAAAGCAAATTAGTCTTCGAGTAAAGCTGCCACTGACGTTAATTTGTCGTTTTTTCTCTTTTTTTTCGTTGACTGCAACACCGTTAGCTGTTGGCCGAAAAATAACTTGCTAATTAGGTAACAAAACTTCGGAAAAAGAGCGATTCGAAAGGAGGAGCTCCGGGGAGAGACATACGTATCATCAATCAAGTGGAATCCCAGCGCCGTCCAATCTGACAGTCCATGTCCTTTCTGTCTGTCTCTCTTCCTGCCATCTATGTAGCTGGTGTGTGTGCGACGAAGTTCAATCAACCACATCCAAAATGCTGAGGGTTCAGGTACTGATGGAGATACAGATATAGATACAGATATGTGCCACCGAAATATAGGTTGTATTTGTATGGCCTTTGCAGCTGCGACCGGCAAGTTTGTGCATTTCGATTTTGGCTCGATTCGCCGTTCAGTTTGGCTTCGTTTGGTTTATTAGCCACATATGCTTGGATTTTCCTTGCCCTGCCTCCGACTCCTCGCTCAAAAAGCCATCGCTGAAAATCCAATTGAGGGACTGCTGCGTAAATATTTCAGCGGCAATCTGAAATTTATTCGACTTTTGGCTCGCCAACGATACGGATACAGTGGAGCAGCAGCACTTGGAGTACAGGACCGGCAGACAGATTTCATTTTTATACATTTACGTGATTTTCAACGGCAATTCAGCGAGTACGGCGACAACGACAACAGCGATGACGACGCACATGCTCCAATTTCAGCCCCAAACTCACGTACGCAGCGTATCCAGTGGTCTCCATTCTGGAGTTTGGGGATCGGGATCGGGGGTTTTGGGGATTGGGTAACGCTGGCTGCTTTATGATTTATTGCCTTGACACGGCCTGCGTGATGCTGCCTGGGTTTCCATGGGCCTCCAACTCCTGGCCAGCGTTTATTTAAGCCATCTCTTTGTTTGTCCGACTGACTATCCGCAATACAAACAGACACACAGCGGATGGGGGAACTATTCGTAGCCCAGGATTTGTTGGGACATTCCACTGCTCGACATGTCCTCACAGTCCCCACATTTAGCGATAAATACAAGTTTTATGATGGATAATAAATGGCTTCATTCGCGTTGACAAATAGTCTCAGCCTTCATTTGTTTTTCCCACTGCCATTGTGTCTCCGCCGGCTTTGTCTTTGTTTACGTTTTTCCGCTTTTCCTCTGCCACCACGATGCTGTCGCCGTTGATGAAGCTCCGGCTTCCGCCCGAGGTGGAGCCGGAAAATCGGTGGGGAAATTCGGGGGCGGGGCAACCGATAAAGATGATATATGACGGTTCTGGGCTGGCAATCTTCAGTCTTCAAGTTCGCGTGGCCTTCAAGTGGGTGGATTATGTTTTCAGTTCGGGATTAGCAATTACGCTTATAAATAGAATTTCCCTCAATTTATCATGAATTTTTTTGTCTTTTCGTTCTGGTGAAATCGACGGAAAATCCTCTGGCAAAATTGTTAAACGAAAAAGTTTATTGCATCATTTGAAATTTGAATACCAACCGAAATAATGATAGGCACACCCTGAAATTTGGTATGAGTATGTGTGTGTTGTCCCTGTGGATTTTATAGCCAAATAATTTGGTTGCCTTTTATGCGGCATTCATTAACATTTTTCCCAGACAGCCAGCAACCGAGTTATTCATTTTCAATTTTCGACTATTTATGCAAATGAACCTAGCGCTGTATGCATAAAAGCCGAAAATGTCATCATTTTCATTTTTTTTATGCTCGTCGAAGCGCAAAATATCACTCATACGCCCCATGGCGAGGGCCAAGTACGGCTCATTAGGCCGCAAGAGATTTCCACGCCGCATTGGCCTGTCTCTGTCTCGTTTATCTGCGCTGCTGTCGTTCGGCTTTGATTTTTTTTATATATTTTTTAATGTTTCAATCAGATGAGAAATAAAAAGGAAAATCAAAACCCCCATCAATGTCACGGGGTCGCCGGCAAGTCGTTTCCCTTTGCCTTTGCTGGACCATTTGGAGTGTTTTACAATCTGGTAACACAATCTGCTTGTAATGATCTCCCCATCCACTCCTCATTCCGAGCGAAAGCCAAAATCAATCTTGACCGGGAATCGGTCACCCATATCCATTTCAGCCGTTTTCTCTGGGGCTTCTTTTCTGGACACTGGCCTTTCTTCTCTGCTGATTCGCCTGCTTAGAAATTAATTGCTCAGAGCGATTTGACGGCGTCGACATTCTTACAAATCACAATCGATCATTGTCGAATGTCCAACGTATCAACAAAAAACCCATATATACACATATATATTAATCGTTAGAGAAAAGAAACTCACTCGGTTTCTGGTTCGCCCTGCTTGTTCATGGTCGATTGCTTGTTGGTTATAATTAAATTTTCCTCTGTTCTTGATTTTTTACATCTTTTCCCAGAAAATTCAATAAAATTTCTGTGGCTGAGCATCGATTCCCCTGGTGATTTGGAGTGTGGGGCGTGCAAGGCGAGTCAATAACCATTTCAATGCTACTGTGCGTAATGGCCGGGGCATGAGTAATTGGCCATTGGCAAAGGGATGGGGATGGGTATTGGGATTCGGATTGGACTCTGGGTTGGAATAGGTTGACAGCCGAAAGGAGCTGCACTGCATCGAAATGGACAAGGCGAACTGGTTTCTTGCACTTGATGTTGATAAATTATCGTCTATAAATAGTGAGTGTTCGAGGGTTTCTTCTTTTTTTCCTGTATTCTTTTTTGCATATGCTGGGAACATAACTTACAAGGTGTCCCGGCTCTTTATCTCAAATTTTCATGGTTGCTTTGGCTTCAATTGAAATTCGATCCAGGCAATCTCGGGCAGATAAGACGACTCCTCCCGGTTGGGTCTAATTTCTGAAGTGAAAGCCGAGAAATAAAACTATGCTGCTGCCGGAGGGGGAATCGATGTTCGATGGGAAACTCAATTATCTGGTGCCTCTTTCGCCCGAGTGAACCGCATCAAAGAGAGCGTTTTCCAATCGCACTTTCTGTCGACGAAACAACCCTTTTCGGATTTTCTAATGGAGTGGCAACAATTACCTTTGGTTGGGGTTTCGATGGGGGGTGTTCTTTTGTCATCGCTTCCCGGGCCGAAGGATTCGTGCGAAAACTCAATCAAAAGTGTCGCCGTTTGTCAACCGTTTCCCTCTTTTTGTGCCGCGCCCTTTTCGCCGGCTATGCAATTAATTCGAGCTTGGTTCTGTGGGTTTTTCCTTTTTGACTGTCTGGTCTGGTCTGGTTTGGTCTGGGCGCGCCTTGTCTGGTCGCTTGCATTTGCATTTTGGCCCAAAACGCGTTTCTGCCAGGCATGCATCGTGGTTAGACCACCGCATTCGCATCCGCCGCACAATTGGAGCGCTTCCAAAGCGCTCCTAAATCTAATCAAAGTGCGCCTGACTTTGGCTCTGGGTTGTCGTCGCCGTTACCAGGTTGTTGTCGTAGTTGCCATTGTCGTTGTCGTCTGTCGCTTGTCGCCTGTTTACCAATCTCTGACGCCTTTCTTTCGCACCCAGCCCGCATTGCCTGCCTACTCGTTTAAGCTCCATTCCACATAGGCTCACACCTCACTATATCACCGAGTATATAGAGGAGTCCGTAGGCCGATCGGTCGCCATTTCGCCATTCAAATTACCAGCGGCAAACGGCAGAAACAACTGCTGCAACACGTTTTTCAAGTGCATCGCAGACAACACCTTTTGACATGCTCGTAGCTGCCGCTTGTCGCTGGTTCCCCTGTCATCCGTGTCTGCGGTGACCACTGTACGGTGATACTCTTCCCCAAGAAAGGAGTGAAACTTATACTAACGACTGATATCTACAGGATTGTTGATTTCTAAAAAAAAACATTTATATTATCCATTAAACTTATAATCTTAAATCTTAAAAAATAAAATCTTAAAAGACAAAATCTTACAATATAAAATCTTAAAAGATAAAAACCAAAATAATTTGAATTTGTTAAATATATACCTATATTAAAGAATGTTTAAAATAAATATCCAAATTCAAGAACAAATTTACTTTGATTTTGGAATTTGATAGATTTTTCATTTTATAGATTTTTTCCTCAAATTTGAGCATTTTTAAAGGATCATATTTTTTCAGCATCCAAGATATAGGTTTAATTTGGCTCTTCAAGAGTACTTAATGTCCCGACATGAATGAAATCCAGCCAATCATTCTTGTTTTCATAGCATTTTCTTAGCGCTGACTGCGTCAGTGACTGCGGCCAAAACTGCGACTGGGTTTCTGGTTGGTTTTTGGCCCGGCTGGTTTGGTGACTCTCCAGCAGAGTCGTTGAATTGCTGGGGCTTTGCGGTTTCGCGTCCGCCTGTCTGGGCCTTTTGTCACACTCATCTTCGTCGGCCGTTGTCACGTCAATTTCATTGGAATTGCATTTCGGGTGAGCGTCGAACGCAGTACGCATGCGCAACGCTTTTGGGAGGTGGGTTGCCAGAGGTGCAGTGGTCTGGGCCCTCGGATTGGGTGTCCCTTGTCCGCTCCTGTCGCACCCATCGAAACGACGACCAGTTTGTCAACCAGTCGCCGGAGCAGCTTACAAATTTAATCAGCTTTAAGCGACGGGTCTTGAAGCTTGGGGCTTGCACAGCAAAAATAACAATTCATATTCAAATCCGTTTCCACCGAATTCCCCTAAAATCAATGACCAAATTTAGTGTTGCCTTGTTAAGAAATTCAAATAGAAAACACTGAGAAAATATTTCCTAAATTGTAAAGAGACCTTTAAAAAATCAAAGAATTAAACGCGAATCGTAGGAAAAATCGTATAAAAATCATATCTAAAAGCAGTACAAATATATCATTATTTTTATTTTTTTATAAATATTTAAAAAAATTTTCCCTTTATGGATTTACTTATTTTTAAAGTTTTCCATTATTTTAGTATATGAATTATTTAAAAATAAAAAATTCGTAATACCACAATTTTTTTGTTTGCTGAATATTTTTAATTTTAATATTCCCCTTTTTTCAAGTATTTAAAATTTGCATTCTCTGAGTGTGAAATTTTCTATGCTCTACTTGACGGAGACTTTGTGACGTTGTTGGCAGCGGACCATTCATAACTACGCATCGCTTTCGGATTCCAGTTATTCCCTCATTTCGTATGCAAGACGAGCTCGGCATTCTGGAGCATCTTGGTGCTGCACAGTGGAAGTGGAAATGCAATGCACAGTGGGGCCCATTTGAAGGTGCTCAAGTCAATGGGCTGGCCGGACGGACCGCCCTCGTTCACTTAACACCTCTGCTCAGTGCACTCATGCGTGGCGCTCTCATATTTATTTATTTTTGGCCTTTTCACCTCGCGGGCTTTGGCTTTGTGTGAAGCGTTTTAGCATCTCTCAAGAGCTGAGCACACTTTGGCCATAAACAGGGCAGCATTTACATAGTTAAACACATTAGGCATCAGCAAATGCATTTCGTGTAAGTAAAATGTTTATGCAAACACTAAGAACAACAAAGAGCGGGACGATCTTGATCTAGTGTGTACCACTGTGCAGGGGAGGAGGTGTTGGAGTTCCACTGTACGAGTACCCACAACGCCAAAGAGTTGTCAATTAAAGTCAACACTGGAACGGTGCTGCAACAACGACGATTATGGAGCCATAACAACGACGACAACGATTGCCGCCTTATCAAGAAAACAGAACTGACGCATCTCATGGGGGGAAAAGGGGAAAACAGAGGAAAATAAAAAGAAAAGACAAGACAAGCGAGAACCTGAAAACAAACACTGAGAATCACATTTATTTATTATGTTTAACAGACCCCCGATGGCGTCAATGCTCCAACACCTTCAGCCCGAGCAAAGAGCCGTGAATGTCGAGTTCCAGATTCAGAAAAAGAGATACAAAGATACGTTTTTATGGCGCTACGAAATGCAGCTTAAAGTTGTCACTACAAATTGGTCGGGGCAGCCAGCAAAGGTTCAACTCTATTCCCCGATTCCGATTCGGATTCGGATACTCGGGCGTTCTATTCACATTCCCCGGCTTGATTAAACCCCATAAATCTTAGGGGTTTGTCCCGAAAAATGGGCGATCTTTCCGTAAACGTTTTGTTAGCCGGCAGTTCACTGATCTCCCGCCAGCTGCTAGACACATTTAACACTTTATATAATTTATTGTAATTTTTCTCACTCCTCCATTAAGTTGTGAGTTGGCCTTTTTGTGGCAGCCCGTTGTTAACAAAACGTTTTCAACATAAACCTCGCACCTTTTTCAGACTTAAGTCTTAGGACTTAAGACTCTGCGATGCGGCTCAGTAACAACAACGTTGCTCGGCAACTGCAACTGCCTCGGCATCTGCATCTGCATCAGCATCTGCATCTCTATTGCTGCTTTGCAGACATCAAACCCACTCAAAATTCAGATAATTTGTATTTGGCCGGGGGCAAACGGGTTGCGCAAGCTGCCAAGTCGCCGCTAAGCTCTGGGATTGAGTAAACACTGTGTTTATGCGTGGGTCGATCGTGATTAGCGGATAAATCGGGAGTGCTCGGGTAGAACCGATATCAGTTGATTGAATCTTCCCGTGTGTTGACCCTACTAGCTGTCGAATACAGTTAGAAATCAACAAGAAGATTTTAAATTCGGATAACGAATGTTCTTAATTAGAATGAGTCCTAACAGATATTCTCTGCTATGATTATCTTGAATATATATAATGATCTATTTTTCTCGTTAAAAATGATTCCAAACTTTATTCCCACAGTGACTATAATCCTATTACATGCTCAAGTATATTTATTAGTAAATAATTGAGTCTTTCAGTTTGGTTTGACAGTATGACAAATATAATTATGAAGTAGCCAGGGAACTATTAAATTAAGCCCGTTATTTAAAGACCAACTGCACGGTCTACTTATTTCAATTCCACATTCAACTTAATCCAGTTTGAAAAGGAGTTAAGTTAATCGACCCGCTGACAGTTGGGAAACTGACCGGAAAATATTTGCCTGGCTGCAACCCTCATCACATGACTAATCCCACGTGTAAACACGTTTTCGCACTGGAAACTGCATGGCCCTCTTCCTAATTGCCGCTTGTTCCCAGTAACAAGCTCCTCATCTCCTCGTCTTTATACCTCGGCTGGTTATTAGAACCTTGTTCGATCTCTATCGGAATCGGTTTGGTGCGGCATTAACTCTGTTTGCCTTTCCTGCTAAGCCGGCCCCTCCATATTTCCCTCAGACGTCCTAACCCTCCGGCTTACCTGTCCCGGCTTTTTCGCCAGTCTTTGTCGATGCTCTTTACATGTCAGCGGCTCTAAGCTGTGAGCAGACGACCTCCCTGCATCTCCAGTCTGCCTCTGCATAGTTTGTTTGCACTTGCAGAAAAGTTCTGTTTACATTTATTTCTAGGAACTCTAAGAGGAAACCACTAGGAATCACGTATCAAAGTATTTACATATTTAAGTGATTTTATTAAAATATATTTATTATTTAATATGACTTATATTATTTAATTTTATTATTATTATTTTAATATAGTTTCTATATTGTGAAACACTACAATCATTACAAAGACAAGGTGTGGTTTTTTTTCTGCTGCTACCTGGTCATAATCCTTAATAATCTCCTGATTTTTATAAGTCTTGGTTCTCAGTTCCTCAGATATATCTAGATTTCGAGTGTGGTTTTTTCTGTGCACTGGTAGCGCCTCATAGCTCCTTTCCGGCCAGCCCACCGCATTTATCGTGGCTTCGCCTTTCGCCTTTTGTCTGCGATTTGTGTACCTCCAGCGCCTCCTGTCTGTGCTCCGTTGTGGAACCGAACCGCTGCCTTTGTGAAACTCGTTTGCATATTGTCATAATTTCTGCCCAAGCACACACTTACACACTCATTCTCATACTGGTAGTCATCCGTTTAGGCGGCTTAGCTCGGCTCCGGGTTCAGTCATTCTCTTTTATTTTGTTGCCATTTGCGGGCTATGCTGCATGTTTTATTGTTATTTTGATTGCATTTATTGTATTATTAAGCTGCATTGTTATGAGCTCTAAGCCGGGCTGCCTAGCAGCAAACATTTGCCATTTGTGACCTCCGCCTTCTCGTATCCATCCCGATCCCAAACTCCATCCCCATTCCACAGGCACATGTGTCAGTTTTGGTTTTCCGAATTCCGCATGTCTGGCTGCAGGGTGTAATCCGCAAAACGAAGCAAATATCGATTGGGATATAGTACCTACTCAGTGAATATTTTTGTCAATCATATTGTCAATCTGGCCAAAAAGTGGCGAGGGGGAAGTATGCGGATTACAATTCTAGGAAGAATATCCAGATTTTGCTGTTCAAACATAATGAAAGTTTGCCTTTTTGCAAAGAAACAATTTCAAGGCTATCGAATTTGGCAATATAAAATGGATATAGAATTTTAAGGCGATTTTATTGCATGTGTGTATGGCAACTTAGAGTCTAGCTTAAGAATTTCCAAATAAGAAAAATATTTTATAAGATAACAATAATTTTAAATCTTTCATGAAGTATTTTTTGAATGGCATGATATTTTATAGCTGCTGCATCCATTTTCAAAATACAACTTCAAGCCTAATTAGCCGATTACTTTGTGTTTATAGGATTAAAAGGGGCTTTTAAACATGCATTATTGCACACATATTGATATAAGCTTAGGCATGGTTGTTTATTTGTTTTATAAATGTTTTAATTGATCCCATGAAATATTCATTTATAATATTACAATTATTCGAAATTAACCGTAGCTAATAGCGTGAAATTGCATAATGAATGCAGTCATTATTGTTGCAGCACATTTTCCAGTTTGGTACTCCCCGGCCCATTGTAAATATTTTCTCCTCAGTTCCCTCGGTGCCTGCGCATTGTTATCAGACTTTTTGTTTGACTAACGGCCTGGGGTGTTTTGTTGTCATTTGAAGGAGCGTTTGCCTGTGGACCGACCTTACATTAGTGCGATCAGTTGAGTAGAGATTCTTGGGTGGATGGCAAATGCATCAGCTCGGGTGTGACGGAACCGAAGGTGTCGGCTTACCAAGAAAACAGAAGCAGGAAAGCAGCAGCAGCAGTTCGACTGCCGGAGGCTGTCATAAAAACCCGTTGAGCGTAATTAGGCGTGTTGTGCGCCGCGTCGTCGGCGGCTCCTTCAATGAGTCATGCGCTCATGCGAGCCAATATATCAATCCGCACGCACCGACGGCCCATTAGACATGCTAGGCATATGTACGCTCGGTATACGAGTATATGCAAATGCATGCGGTTTTCCATCTGCTAAATGCAAATGCCAGCCAGAGCTCTCTGCATAGCTGATGCTAATTAATGACTGCTCCTCCATCGACAAGAGCTGCCGAAACTTTGAGACCCCTCGCCACTGATTAGCGATCCCTAATTAAAGCAGAGTTCACGGCAAAGCAAACTTCTTTCCAACCCCTAACACGCCCTTGTGGCGCCTTTGAACTTGTAACCTGTTCATGTGTGAGCACTGGGAAAAAACTATTCCTTAAATCAGTCGAAATATTATATCAAAATTAGTGATTGTAATTCAAATTGATAGAATTTGCTAATGGAAATGTCTACCAAAAATATCTAAAAGACCAAAAGAGTATAAAATATTCTCTTTGGCTTATTTATAGGTTACGATTTCCCTTAAAAATTTAATTGATTTAATTAAAACCATATAATATCCAACACCACCATAAATGTATATAAAAACAAAAAACTCTTTTTCCGTGTGTTTCCGTGTGTTATTTGTGGGTGTGGCAGGAGTTCTCTGTTCTGTTTGGTTTGGCAACTTTTTCCACCGAAAAACTTTTTGCTACCAATTAACGAAAATAAATTTCGCCGACAACAAGGTGAAACTATATTTCAATATTGTTTGTTTGCTGGGGGCTGGCCGGGAGGTTTGATTGGAAAATGTCTGAATAATTGAAGTGGAAAAGCACGAACGAGTGGAAGCGATTGTGATTCGATCCATTTAAAAAAGGGGAAGGCATTGTTCTAAAGCAGGCCCCACTTTAACTTTTCCCGACTAGCTGGCAAATTAAGTTAATAACTATAATAGAGCAATTACCTGGCGGATAAGGGCGCTCTTCAGCGAGGAAACCCAGAAAACCGCACAAAATCACACACAAAAAGTTGACAAAAAAGTTTGGCCAACAAAATTTGTTGACTGTTATATTTTTTGATTATTTTTTTTTGCTGGTCTAACAACCAGCAGATAAATATTTAACGTACTTGTTGTGGACTTTTTGCAGCAACCACGTGGCATAGAAAAATTCGAGAAACTAGTTAAATATTCCCCCGACGGTAAACCAAAGTTAACTGCTGGGGGCAAATCGCAAAAAAGAAATCGTTGTCCTTATTGATTTGCTCTCTGCAATTTGTTTGCACATAGTTATTGTTGTTATTGCACGTGTAACCTAGAAATGAAGACAGTCAACAGCAATAGCAACAATCACAAGACACGGTCATAAATAACGAAATTGTAAGTCGCAGCCGAGCGGAAAAAAAAGGAAGAGAAACCGAATTGAAAAAGGGCAACATTCGCCGGAAAACCCCACGAATATCAACTTGCCAGCCCATTGTTGTGGTGTTCGTTGTTGTAGTTGTTGTTGCTGTTGGTGTTGCCGTTGTCATTGTTGTTGTAGCTGCTCTTTTTTGGGCCATGTCTATTGTTGTTGTTTGTGTAGTTAAACAACAAACTGCTGCGCCTGCAGGTTTTATTTGGGCAAGAAAGCGAAAGAGGAAAAATAACTTTTAGCTGGCCGAAAAAGCAGCACAGAAATTGGACAGGCAGGCAGACAGAAAGACGTAGGATAAACAACACCGACGATATAACACGAATTGTGGAAAATGCTACAAAAGTGGCATGCTTTACATTTGAGAAAAACAGCCCGGAGGTCCCTTTTCGTTTTGGCCTCTTTAATTAATTGCCAAAAAGCGAGTCGAGTTGGGCAGCAAAAAACGAAAACACTTGTGGCCCAGCCGAAAAACCCAAACCCAAGCAACAACAAAAGCCAGTCCGTTCGACCGGAAGGAAGTCAGTAAGATTTTAGAGCACAAAAGGCCCAAAAGGACTGGCACCCACACATACATACAAGGACACCCAACACACACACACCCACACAACGAAAGCTGTTGCCATTTTGTAGCATACTTTTGTGCGCGCCTCTGTTTATGCGACTTGTAAACTTGGTCTTCTCGGCTAGCCGTGTTTGTGTTGCTTTGTTGTTATTTTCTCACTTCCCCGCTGATTGCCGGCAACATATTTCGCAAATTGCTGTCAAAGTGTTAAGGAAGTTGACTCGGTTCGGGGCCAAAAGGGACCGCAATGAACTCGAGAACCGTCGGAGAACTCCGCCCCTTCAGGAATGGGAGTATGTATGTCGCCTCCTCTAATTGCAGGCAGTTCGGGAAGATGAATTGCTAATGGTTTCATGTTCCCCTTTTTTGTGTGAGTGCCCAGGCAAACAATAATAATAATTATAATCATGAGCCGACTTCGGTTTTTATACCCAGTTTCGAGTGTCAGTGCGGCCACAAAAGAAACCATCAAGATATATGGATAGGCTAAGGCTACTGTGGAGTAATGATGATGGAAAGTGCCGAGAATGAATGCTGATGAAGATGGAGTAGGTATGTGTGGACTGTGAAGTGCTCTCCAAGGCTTAGGGGGGTGTGAAAGTTTTCAATTACCATTTGGTTTACAATGCTCCTATTGCTTGAAGCAATCCCTCAACTTGGATCTACCTGAAGTAGCTTCAATTAGTGGAAAATGCAAGATATTTTTCAATTAGCCGGCGTAGGACAAGGGCGAAGTTACTTAGACAACAGTGGTCGGTGGTCGGGAATTACTGGGAAGCTGGGAGAACTGAGAAACTGGGAAACTGCAGAGACAGCGCATTGGGTTTGTGCGGCTTTGGGCGGTGCAATTAACAGCATCACGTGACCTGCAACCCAAGGCGAACCGAGCACTCGGTGGCATGAAAAATGAAGTCGAAGCAGTCGCTGCAGGCATCTTAGCCTCCGCCTCATCCTCATCCTCAACCACAACCTCCTCCACCAGAGCCTCAGCTCAATCACGACCCGAATTGACTTTTGGGCTGCTGTGCATCATTAACTCACTTCAACTGAAATTTCGGAAATTCGAATTGAAATTGACTTGGTGTTTCTTCGGTGGGGTTTCCAAAGGGGCGTGCCGTTTGCGCCGAAAAACCGAATGGAAATAATAAAAATGTAATTAACGCCCAGGCCATAGACAAAGTGTAAGTAGGGCAGGCAGGAAGGTCGCATTGGTGTTTTCTTTTGCGTCTATCCCTCCCTCAGCTCAGATTTTGTGGGACCATTTGGCTCATTTCTTATACAATTAAGTGGCCACTGCTGATGGCCAAGGGGTCCGGAACCCGGGGTCCGGAGATGTCTGCCCTTCTTCAACTTTGTCTATGCCTGTCATGAATCCCATTGCGGGGCGGTCGTGGGCGTGGTCGTTTGGCTTCCTTTCGTTTCATACCCGCTGCTGTTTTTGTTATTGCTTATCTGATTATGCGGATGGCTGGGTCCGCGGTCCGGAGTCGGGAGTCCCGGCATAACGGACTACCGACTGAGTACTCCGGGAATCTCCGCCGGGGTCTCGGGTGACACGTCAATGACAGCTCCGTGGAGAGTTCAAAAGTTTAATTACCAGTCGCAGTAATCAGTGTGTTTGGATAAATAAGTAGGTTTATGTACAATAGCTGGGGCATAAACAAAAGTTTGCGCAGAGATGGGTATTTTATGGGATATCAGAAGTGAAACAAAAATGCAAAAAATATGAGAAAATCAAAAGGATAATTGAAAATATATTTTAGCGTTTTTCGAAGGCAACTCAAATTTGTTTGAATTTAAAATACAGAAATTAACAAAGTCTATAAAATGTTATTTCCAGAAATACAAAGTTGATTTTCATTTAATTTTTAATATTTTTATAAATACTTTGAAAATGTTTAATTTGAACTATTTCTTTATTCAATTTATAAAATATATCTAAGATACAGTTTTTTAATAAAATAAGTCTATATGCAACGAAGCTAATAAAATATTCATTGTTTTAATTCCAGGTATGTTGATCGGTCCTTGTAATGACTTCTAAAAAACAATCCATTAAAATAAGTAAGTTTTTATTGAAACAAGAGTTTCCTTGGGCCATTATTAAACCTCTATTGATATAACAAATATCCACCGCATAGAGCATTCAAGACCCCCGGCAACATAACATTGGAATAAAATTCCACTTCCTGCAGTTTTTTTTGTATTTCGGACAAGTTGGACGGTGGTATTGGCTTTCTGATCCCAGCGGGTTATATTGGATAGAAATAACGAAACAACACAAAAAGTTGATGAACAACAAGACAATGAACTATGTAAAACTTCTAGCCGCAGTAAACGGCAACACCGGAATGGGCGTTAACCGCCCCCCGGCAAAGGGGCGGGAGGTACAAAGGGTCCTTGTTGCCCCCGGGGGAACTGGGCCAACGTAACGTCCGCAGCGCCAAAGAAAGCGAACGATGGGAGCTGAGATACCATCCGGCTAATAGAGCAGCCAACAAAATTTTGGGCCAGAAGGGAATATCCAAAGGGACTACAACAAAGTGGCAACTGTTCGGCACTAGATAAGCTCCGTTGCACTGACCACTTGGCCGATCCGAATGGATTGGGGCTACTTGGCGTCCACTTAAGATACACAAAGCTGAAAAAGATACAAAAGTGGGCCAAGATAATGGAGAAGAGGGCCACAAACAGCTCGAGACGCTGGCAGGCAAAAAGGCAAGAAACACGAAAATCGACTGATGGATGGGGGAAAAACAGAAATTGATTAATGGATGCAAGCGATTGAAAAACGACAAACACAAGAACAACAGAATCAAAGCTGCATAGTTGTTGGTGATGGTAGGTGGATGGGTCCAGGAGGTGGGAGTCGAAAAAGGGGCGTGGGTGAACCGATCTGTGGCAGGGAACATCAAAGTTGAGGTGCATGCCACGCGCCATGTGGCCCGTGGAGGTGCTGACCCCAAAAAATACGAGCCAAAAAAGAACATCAATTTGGTTGCCAATCAATTGAATAGGCCCGCAATCAGCTTCAGACAATCGGGGACAAAAAAGTGAGTTCTCGATTAGGTTATCTCAGAATTTAAATTTAGAGCTAAAAATATTTGTCCTATAATGTTATTATTTGAAACTCAAATGTTCCTTAATCGTTTTACAATTAAAACCGTTTAAATATATATTATGAGGTCCGAAAAAGAATGAAGTACATTTTTATTTAGGTTTGTCTTTCTCTTAATTTTGTTTAAAAATTTTTTTAAACATATAAGGATCAAGATTTAGTAAAATGTCTTTAAAATCTGAGCTTGGCTGTGCGTGCCCGTAAACCGACTTGCGGTTGCTTTTTATTGCACACTAAAAATGATACACAACGGCATTGGATTGAATGCGCTGGCGTCGGCTGCAGTCCATCCATCCGGCCAGCCATCCATCCATCCATCCATTTGTCCACCCATCCATCTCGTCTGCTGACCCGGCTGCAATTGTTTTGTTTGCTTTCATGTCTGCCCCGCAAAAAACACACACCCATCTTGCGTGAAGGAATTGTAGCGCAAGAATAACACAAGCCAGCGACGATGTCGGCGTGCTTAAAGTACGGCAAATGTTTGTGGATTTTATTATGGCGGGACGGGGGGATTGTTATGGGGTGGGGGGATCAGAGAGTCAGATGCTGAGGCTGCAGCCAAGACCAAAACGAAAGGCCTGAGAACAAGACCGAGACGAAGGCCAAGCCTCGTCGATGACGTTGATGAATTTCTATTTACTTTGTTTAATTTCTGTTTTTATTTGCCATTCGACGGGCCACTCAGCAGCGAGCAGCCAGTGGATGTGGATGAAGAGGTCTGCGTGCAATTAACGCAAAGTGCTTCACTGTACTTCGATGACGTGGGTGTAAGCAGGAGAAAATTGGAAGGGGTGTCAGTGATGCCGGATTTATCGATATGAAAAGCTAAAAACATTATTGGAAAAAATGTATTTAATATATAGTTAATTTTAATTCTTTTGGAAAATCATAAATTTATTATTATTTTGACCTATCCGGTAATGTGAATTCCAAATTACTTATATTTTAAAGAGTTAATGCCAAAATATTTTAAATTGTTTCTTGGTCACAAAAAAAATACATATTTCGAAAAATTTACTGTCAAAAAGGTTGTACATACTTGGCCAAAAAAATAGCCAAGCCATCAGATCCGATGGGAATTTGTAAGCTGCAATTACCGTTCGCCTGTTGCCCATTTAATTGATTTTGACGCCGGTCGTCGAATAACATTGATGGGTTTGGCTCCACCTCCCCACTGCTTCATCCCCCCCTCTCACTCGCACCCTCGCTCGCTGTCCCTTTCTCTTTTACTGCTGCAATTAGTGCACTGAGTTGGTGCATTTTCTATATGTGCTAAGTATACAGCTCCTTCTCGTTTTCTCTGGAAATTGACCTACAGGGTCAGTGGGAAATCTTCAATCCCGGGGCAACTCTCATTTTTCTTTGGCTTCTTCGGTTTTGTTTACTCTTCGTACTTCCTTCCTGGTTACTTTGTTTGTCCGGTGATTAACTACTGCTAACTGCTTACTCTCACCCTTTTTTTTGCCTTCGTTTATCCATTTCTCTGGCTTTGATTTTCCGTAAAGAGAATCTCATCCCATTTCGGTAATTATTTACCCAACATTTTTTTTGCACTTTAAGCGAACTTTTTGGATTCATTTTTTGCTCGTTCTCTAAGATTTGTTTGGCTTTCAAAGTCAAATGAGGTTAAAATACGGATACCATGTTGCAAGGCGAAAGGAGTGTGTTTTGGCCGTAAAATATTTTAGCTCAAACAGATAAAGTTACTTGCTCAAATAGATTTGCCTCTGCCACTGAATTTGCATTGCAGCATCAATCCCGAGCACGTTGGTAAAACGTCAGAGCCGGAAAAGCAAGATGGGATGTGCAAATCAGGAGAAATTCTGAATGAATCACCTTGCATTGAAATTGAAACCTGTCGTAATCATCAAGAGATATGTACATATGCATCAATATTGTATCCATGAGATATTAATTTTGCTTTCCCAACAATCCGAAATGGTTACATCTTAAATAGCAGCTTAAATCATAAATCCTCTCAACTTAGTATGCGAGAATTTCCCACTAATTAGTTTCTGGCATTTCCCCCAAAGAACAAGCGAATCTGCAATAACAAATAGCTGCCGTAAATCAATTGGAACCCAAACTAGGAATTATATGAGCCATATATATGCCCACAAAACGGTCCCATAACTTTCCGCGCCATTGCAAATGGCTGCACCGCCCACCCTCGAAAGCCCCCTCCCCCTCCCATTTATCCACGATATTCTGTATATATTGTGTGGACTAGTGGTGAATAACTCACAGTTCGAGCGGAGCGATTCATGAGTGTGCCAAATGCTGTTTGTTTTTCCCCAGCACTTTTTCGCCCCTTTTTTTGGTTTTTCGGTTCAGGATGAAAATAGAGAGCGAGCGAGAAATGAAAAATATTTCATGGCAGCGATGAAAGCAAAGGCTGGCCTAGTCCTGCTATGGAATAACTAATAAATTGGCGCTTAATCAACTTCTGGGCCAAGAGAAAAACAAAACATAGAAAAAAACAAAACAAACACTGGCCACATGCACCAGCTGCCGCACAGAATGTTGCGAACTGCAGTCGAGTCGGGATGAAAATTGTGTATCAAGTGGAATTAATTTAACTCACGGACCGCAGCCGAGGCGCCTCTTTCAGCATCTTTTATATAGATATGGAAAAAGTAAATAAAATGCAATCAAATTAAATGCAGCACAAACGCAGCGCACTAGCGGCAGCAACAATCTGAAGTGGCAGCAACTTCAGCGGCAGCAGCAACAACTGCGAGTGCACTCGAGAGCAGGGCCAGAAGTTTGGGGATTGGCGAGCTCTGGCGCTAGTTGAGTCCAAGTAAAGACCACTTCTCAGGGCAGAAGCACTCACTACCCACCCCTCCCAACTCCCCCCCTAATCCCATAGCCTGTTGCTCTGGCTCCTCCTCCTTGCCACAGCGTGGTGCAACATTGTTGTAGTTACTCTAGACTCTAGACTCTTGGTGTTTTGTTTGGTAGGCGCAGCGGAAGCAGGAAAAATAATAACAACAAGGCGCATAAATTTCACCAGCCACCGCAGCATCAACAAACAAAAACCGGCAAGAAGGAGCGGAAAAAATACAAAAGCCGGACTAAAGAAATTATAATCTCTGTCCCGCTGTCGTTGTTAAAGTTTTTACGCTTCCATCACACTTAGCAGGCACTAAAAAATATCGCTGTTGTATTTCAATTAAAGTGTTTGGCCTGGGGAGAGTCAGAGGTGCCGATCCAAAACCATAAAAAACTATCTAATACAAAATTTGAGTAGGCTTAAAAAGTTATTTTAGTTTTAACTTAAATTTTATAGTAGTAGTTATTTCAAACATAATATTTAAAGCGAAATAATTATAAATATTTTATCTAGTAGGTTAAGCACTGGAAAAAGTATAAAGTTGCTTTCGGAATTTTCAATGTTGTTTACCTACTTTTTATTTTTTTTTTTCTACTTTTAAAATATGCTAAAGAATTCATTTTTTAAATTTAGCTTGAGCCAACTTGAACTTCTTGGCGGCCCCATCAGTCGACAGCTTCGGGTAGTTTCTGTTGTCGTCGCTGGTCTGAGACTTGTATTTATTTTGATTTGGCAGGCTTCTTTTGTTGGCGGCGCTAGTATTTTGTTAATGATGATGAAGCGCAGCATGTTGAAAGGCAAATAAACAGCGGTGGGGCTGCAGCTGTTTCCACGCACACACACACTCGCTTTAATTAAGCAAACATTGAGAATGCTCAGCGTTGCGGCTAAAAAATTCATTAAAACAAAGTTCCCTCCCTTTTGACTGGCGACTAAAACAGCGGGGAAAACGCTAAGAATTGCTTTGGGGTCGCTGCTTTTTCGCCTAGCCGCCTTAGAGCAAACAAAACGCACGCGCGTCATCCGCAGACATTTAATTTGCATAAAAAGTTTGCCACCCGACTTTGCGACTACTCCTGAATTCCGTATCCTTGCGGGAGTGGGACGCACGCAGACCGTTTGGCGTCTTGGGTCCAACGATCCTTTGTGGGCGTTCGGGTTTGGCTCTGGGTTTGTTTGACTGCGGCAGCGACCCGCGACAATGTCGAGTATAATGGCAATTGGCGAAATTTGCATAATGTTAATTTTAATTTGAAATTTGGCCACTCAACGGTGGCCCAGGCATCAGAGGACCAGCACCAGCACCATCACCACATTTATCTTACAACGTGTTGATGCGGTACATAAAATGTTCAGCAGCTCGGACCCTGAAATAATGGAAATTGTTACCCGAGGCCCTGAGACTAGACAACATTTAAATTTGGCTTTTACAGTTTTTTCAGTTGTTAAAAAGTTAAGTCCAAGAATTCTTTTGGCTAAGTAATTTAAATTCAATTATTGAGTCCGTTAGTTATGTATTCCAAATGTAAACTATTTTGCTTATATGTTAAGCTCTTAAGTAAATTCTAAGCTTCAAAGAACATTATTGGTTGAGGAATTTACAATAAAATAAAGTTGGTAAAGCAAAGACATAAATTCTTTTGGTTTAGCAAAATGTGTTCTCAATTGTTGTGTCAGTAGCTAAATGAATTTTATTTTGAACAGCCATCAAACTGAAATATTCATATGCAATAATCCGGGCACAAGATGTTTAATTAAGATCTAATACTTGGGTGTGAAAATTCATTTGCTTTTCGTAGAAATCTTTGGCATTAAATAATAAAACACGATTGCTATGATTTCGTAATTAGAGCAAATATTGCTTTTGATTTGCTTGTTTATTCGTAATTATTGGGTATAAGGTAAACACAGTTTAAATGGCGCAAAGTCAAGATTTTCCTTAGCTGCCCAAACTGCAGTGGTTGAGCATATTTCTTTCCCTCAAATTGGTGGTCTGTGTGGCCTGGCCTAAAAAGCGATCGGCTATCTTTCAGCTGCAATCACTTTTGGCCTGCGGGCAAAGTTGGGGCACTTTTTATTCGACTTGGCAGGCCTTGTCATAATGCGACTGGCCAAATGGCTTGAGGTCATGCCGTGGCCACCAGTCCGGGATTTATGTGACCCGTTTTGTGGGGCAAGTGTTCCGGGCAGTTAGGCCCGGCCCGCTTGGTCATACCATAAAGTGCATAATTGGCCCAGTCGGAGATTTATGCAGCTGCTGCTGCTCCTGTTTCCACTGGCCACCACTACTGGCCACTTGAAGCCGCATAATTAGCGCACTGGCACTTGCGCCTAATGACCCTGTTAGACACGACCACATCACATTAGGGCCACTCGGATGGGCCTTGCCATCTGGAAGGATTCAGGCCGAAAGGTCAGCCCCCGCACACAGGGCGGCAATAAATAATATATGTAGATTTAGGTATGTATGCCTGTGCAAATCGCCCATTCAGGTTCATGTTTCTCAGTCTCAGTTTCCGACGAACGACGACCGACGAACCCAAGTGCATTGCCCTGCCGGCAAATCATGCTGTCTAAATTTGTATTTATTAGACAATGCGCCACGGGGCGTATGTGTAATATGCCATGCCATGCCATTAGATGCATTCCGATCCAATCCATGACAGCCCCAGAGACTAGAAGTGTGTAGTATGTGTGTTCTCTAGCCTGTGGTTACAACATGACTAGCAATCTTCGAGAGCTCGTGTGGGTGCGGAAAAGTCCGGATTAGCCACGAGATTCTCCTTTCTTCTTGGCAAGAACTGGGAACCGGGAACGGTTCTATTGAACCCGTTTGAAGTGCCCACATTATCATATACCCCATGTCTGAGGGCCCCTAGGAAAATCCAATAAAAATAATGAAGCCAGAGACTGTCGAGCAAGAACAACAACAACAATGGCTATGGGTGCTAGAAGCAGAGTGGGCCATAAAAAAGGAGCTGAGCAGCGTATGAAAAATATAAAAAGTTAAAATAATAGAAAGCTGCTACTGCTTTCGCTGCTGTTACTTTGTGTGCTGCATATTTTGACTCCAGAATAAATAGACTTTTGCATACGAGACTGGGAATGCGTTTATGCTCGTATGCATGTGGCACATTCTCAATTTATTTACAAAGCGCTACCCTCAGTCACAGCTTCACAGCTTCGCTCTGTGGCAGTTGTAGCGAGACATATAAAACATACGAAAACGAATGCGAGAAGTTAAGGCAAGGGCGTGGCTCTCTTCATCCTCCCGATTCCGATGCATTTTTGGCCAACTGAGTATCGTATTTAAGCAATCACGGTCGTTCTGCGGCACTCGGAACCGAAAATATCAAACATTCTGCGGGGAAATGGGAACAGAGACTGACTCCCTCGGCGCATTCATCCCATTCACACTCAATCACACACTCGCTGACCGTTCAATGGGCAAATAACATGTCAAGTCTCATTATGTTTCACAACTCGAGCAACCGCAATCATTGGAACAGTGGGGCAGATGGCTCTTGAAAACCTGTTCTTAAAGATATTTAAAGGGACTTCCTAAATTGTTATGTTTTTAGGAAATGTGAAGAAAGTCAAGAAATTTTTTTATTTCAAACTTTGCTAAACATTATGAATTTTTCTTTAATTAAAGATTTTCATTGGCTGATTTAAATGTATCATTCTTACTTTTTATTTTATACTAGAACTTCCAAATTTTTAAATTTACCAGCTGAATATATTCTGAACAGAAAATTCCTTAAGTAAGAGCATTAAAAATAAATGCGATGCACAAACTACCTCCAGAAAGACCATAAAAGTCAATTTAAAACAGGTTTATCATCTTGTGGTGGCAATTAGTGGCCCGCTTATCAGCAAATATGAAGTCGTTATTATAAACAGGCATTTAATCACCCGTAGGACCACTGTGGCAATCCCATCGGATGGTCTCCTCATCGTTTTTATCAGTCAACCTGCGCCCCTTTGGCCCTGCGGCATTGTCCAAGCTGCCCCAATTGTCCCCCCTCCGCGGGAAACCATCTACTTCCATGTCTGCGGCTGTATGTCTGCTAAAATGGCTGGCAATTTAGAATTTATGGCAGCTGCATGATTTGTATGATACGAACGTAAGCAGTTTGCACTCACGTACAAGGGGGGCAGCCACATATATATGTATACTTACTAGCGGCAAAAAGGGGAGCAGGAAGCGGTGGCACAAAGGGTTGCCGGTATCCGCATCTGTATCGCAATACATATATATCTGTCCATTTGTATATCTGTAACTTTGCCCCGGGCGGCGGCGCATTTGTCTATTTGAACTTGTGTGCTGGGCGCAGTGTGATCATTTAATTTGAATTCGCGTCTGACATGGCCGCCGGCTCAAAATTAAACAACGCAGGATGCGCATACAGAAGCGAAAGGGCCATTTATATATATAGGTATGTAATAAAATCGTGGTATATTTTAGCCGCCGCTCATTTGCATTCGCCAGTGAAATTGGTTAATTTCATTCCCATGTAGCTGGCCACAGAATCAGGCGGCGGTGGTGGCTCGCCTGTAATTTGCTCATTAAAGCGACGGGACAGCTGGCAAACGGATGCAGGATGCTGACTGCTGGCTGAAGGACGATGGATGTGGATGCGAGTGGATGCGAGTGTGGATGCCTCAGCCATCGGCATCCGGCCATTCAGCTGTTGCTGCCTGTGCATCGCATTATGCGCGTAAGCGTAAAACTTTCAATTATTTAAATTATGCCACACGAACAATGCCACAAAAGCTTGAAGCCGGCACATATGCCACCGAAAGCATCAGCTGCAGGTTGCTCCTGTTCCTGCTGTTGCTGTTGTGGCTGATGTCGCCACTGCAACAATGTTTCCAACATTGTCGCCCATCGTCATCTGCTCGTCTGCAGATTCCATGTTACAAAATTGCCGCAAGTTAAACGCATGTCGACACAGACCCATCCTTATATGTACTTCCCCCTCCCAAAAAACCCCACATTCCCTGCCACACTACACCACCCACATAATTCATTCATATCATCAGTGTTCCCGCGCCACGGATGAGACATCGTCGGATGAGTGATGGCTCCAACATATCGCGCATATCGGCAACATAACCATTGTGTAAATGTCACTTCATCTCATCCCAACCCATTCCATACCATCCCATCATATCGCATCCCGTTCCCAAGTGGGATGCTGAGGTGTCAGCAAGAGCGACTGTTTGCTCTCCCTTTTATTTATTGGGAATATTGCACATTCGCCGGGTATAGCTCGTCAGAAGAAGTAACTAGTGAAGCGTGATCTGCTAGTTTGCTTGTGCACTGAGAAAAATAAAAAACGAAATGTAAAATATAGAAATAAATCTTTAAAAAATTAGACATTCAGATATATTTTCATTTCAACGATTTCCATTTTTCTGTCAAATGAAACACTCAAATTTATAGATTTATAAAATGTTTTAAAAACGTGGAATATGGGGAATATTTTAATTTCTTGCCTAATATTTCGATGTTTAAACTCAAAAAATATTTTAATATAATAATATTTATTTTTATATTATGATTATAGAATGGTATTTTTCAGCAGAAGCCTTTTAAATATGAGAATAAAATATTTAAATAGAGTTTAATATTTTTTCTGAGTGTTAAATACCCGCTGGCTGCTCAACTCTGGTGTAAATACATATGGGAATATATATGAGAAATTATTTACACCTCTTTTTTGCTGAGAAATCACATACAATGCAAAGGGTATATGGGGATCGGTATCGGCGGTGAGGAACCGCTGCAAAGGAGCTCCAATTTGCAGGACTTGGCGCCATCGAATGGGCACTGTCAAACAAGTTGTATGCCTGGATGGCCAGCCACCTCATCCACCGACGCTGACATCACAATTAAGCCATAACTCATCGGGCAATGGCAATATGTGAGCTGCATTTTGTATTGTGTCAGTGGCTCGGTTACATTCCATTACGGCCATAAAAAGAGGCTTACCACCGGCGATGCCAAAAAAGCGGAAAAGGAGAGAGCAGAAATCCGTACAAATGCCACACACGAACTGCAACGACAAAAGGCGGCAGCGGACCAAATAAACCATTCCGAGGCGGTCGAAAAAAATGCTACAGATTCAGATACAGATAGCGATACCCCATGCATATAGATATACGGATAAATATTGCCATTCATTGCTCCTCTGCCTGTTTCACATTCGCTCGCATGTATTTACTTTGTATCACTTGTCACATTTTTTATTGTCACTGGTGGGTGCTGTGATTTTTTATGGCTCATCTGTAGCCGGGACAGCGATTCATTCGCCGGGGGATCCGCTGCTGCTATTATTATTATTATTGTTATTATATCATTCTTCATCAGCTTGATTCGCCCATTCATTGTTGTGTTTATAAGGCGCGCGCAAATATAAAATATCTTTCATTATTTGTTTGACGCGCTGTCGCAGCTGCTGAAGGGATTAATTTCTTGATTTACCCATGGAATATATTTACATGCCGTACTCTTGAGAACTGAGCTGGGAATAGGGAATCTGGCCCGCTTTGTTCTTTTGCCGTTGTCCCTGGCAGCAGTTGCTTTACAGCCCCACCAAGATGGCTCCGATTTCGCTGCGGTCTTGGCGTTTTCCTTTTTTTTTTCTTATTTTCCGACTGTGCAATTGTGTGGAAGCGTATTGAAAGCGAGTCGCGAGCACTCCGAGCCAGCGGAAAATATGCTAATGCCATTCGATCAGCGGGACGTGGAAAAACGGGGGAGTGGGCCAGTCAGCCATCAGTCAACAGCGTGTCAGACGCGCGGAAAGTGAAATGAAATTCTTATTTTCATTTTTGTTTTTCCTTTTCACTTCTAAGCGCCAAACACTTTCTATTGTTGAGAGAGGACTTTACTCCCCCACGTATTTTTCCAGGGGATTATCATTCAACCATTTCTCTTTTTTTTTTCTTTCGTTCAAATTGTTTTAGATTTTCCCTTTGTTCATAGGAACGCGTTTTGCAGATACTCTATTGCTTGTTTTGGACCGAAAAATAACAGAACAACAACTTTCAAGGGATTATCCTTGGGTTTCTATATTAGTCCCGTATTTGTTTTCTATTTATTTGTAAGGGAAAACAAAAAATAAACACAGGAAAACAAAAACATTAGATTCTCGAGGCCACTGAAGGCGGAAAAAGGGTTTGCATACACAAGTTTGCCTTATCCCAAAAAACCGGCCAAAGCCGTTTACCAATTACTTAAACATAAGGTAAAGCCCCGGGGGATTTACAAGTGTTTTTTCCCCCGCTGTCTGTTTATTTTTTCCTCCGTTATGTTGGCTGTCCGCATCAAGAGACAGGCGTTTTAATAAACTGGACTTTAAGGACCTCCGAAAAAAGGTGACAAAATAACCATTAAATCAAATGACTTAAAGTTTTCAAAACAATGTGACAAAGTTTTCAAACTTGAGGGGAGGCCTTAAAGTACATTAAGTCCTGGGCTTAATCAGAGTTAGCCATTTCAAAGTCATTCTATGATTCAAAACAAACCGACTGTCCAGCTGTCCTAGTTGTCACAATGCAAATTATGTCCCACTCAAATTGTGGTTTAATGAAATTGCATTTAAAATTCAAAGCGGGGAAAAACCAAGCCTCGCAAGGAAAAGCGCAATGCAAATCTCTGGCGAACGGCAGAGAAAATGAATTATTTTATTAACGCTTAACAAAAGCAGAGTCGAAAAACACAGCGCTCATAAATAACAAAGCGAATTCAATTCCCCGCCGCTCTATTAAAATCACATTACCCATCATAAAATGCCATTTAAATCATAAAAATTTCCCATAAATTCATATAACAATAAAGCATTAATTTTAAGCAAATAAAAAATAATGTGCTGAACGCATAAATCAAAGCAGGAACTGCAATAAATTATGCAATTTGCATTCAAAACCAAAATATATAAATAACAAACAGTTGAAAAACAAAAAGGAGCAATAAGCAATAAGCCGCAAACAACAATTTTCCGGTGGCAACAACAAACAGAAGTGAAATGACAAACAAATGTGAAGCTAATTTGTCAGCTTGTTGATTTCGATGGAGTGGGGAATCGGGGATTGGGGATTGGGATACGGATTGGGTCAGCCAGATGCCAGCGAGAGACCACAAAGCCATGAAGCCGTCACTCAATCAGATAGCAAAAGCGAATTGAAAACAGGATAGTGAATGCAATTTACAATAAACCAAAGAATGCTTTTTTGCCAGCCCCTCGCCTGTTGGCAATTACCTATAATATTTATGGCCGAACCGCAAAACATTTGTCGAGCGATGCATTTACATGTGTAATTGGCGGGTGGGCGAACACGAGTGAGACGGTGGGCGTGGCAGCGTTAATTAATTGCCCCACAAGAGCAACCTGTTGGCGTACACACACTCGCATTACGTATACGCAATGTCGGTCATTAGTTTAACCCGTTTTTGTAGGAACCCCAAGGATTTGCCACTAATCAGCATTTTGGGCATTTAATTAGGGAGGAAATCCTGGGGGCAAGGACGTGTCGACAAATCGATAGGCGAGGGGGCAGGATCTCAGCATATGGCTGCTGTTCCATAATGCAACAGATTTGTCAGACATTTGCCTTCTGGCCATGGTAACACACACAAACAGCCAGCTGCCAAACATTTGCACTTGTCAACTGTGTGCGTGTTGTCTGGGTTTTCGCTTTGCCAATCCGCCAGGCATTTACCTCGTGCAAATGTTCGCCTGTAAATAAAAGCAGACGGAGCCAAGGATCCAACTTACTACTGCTACTGCTTCTTGTGTGTGAGAGAGACTTCCTGTGTTTCAGTTACTGTTTCCGTTTCCTCCCCTCCCCCCCCCACACACTCACACGCACACACAGCCAATAAAAGTTTGTCATAATGCATTTGTCGAACATCAGACATCGCCCGGGGGCCACTAATTTGGCCATTGACCATTGTTGATTACTTGCCTGCCATAATGATCTTGTCCTTTATGGAGTTATAGTTACGCATCCTGCACACAAGACGTTCGTAAGTCAATTAGAAAGCATTTGTGTTCGCTGGAGTGAAATAATTAGTTCCAGCCATGGTTACCACTTGAATTGAATTATAGTGCAGCACGAAGATTGTCCATTAAATTGGCCATCTGAATTTAATTTGACCCGTTGACAAGGACAACCTGTCTCGGTCAACTGATTTACTGTTTAAATATGCTTATTTTATAGGTATAAATATGTAAAGAACAGGTTTTTTTCTATCCTAATGAGCGTACATAAATCACAGAGAACCCAAACGGGTTTGCGCCCATCTGATAATCACCAAATCATATTCAGGCAGGGATTCTTATCGCTTTTTTGTGGGGCACAAGAAGCAGGTTTCCAGGAAGTAACCGAATCGCTCTACAATTACAGTCGCCCAGAAAGGAATCCCTGGGACAAAAACAACATGAGACACTTTTGCGAACAAAACACCGCTGGCGAAAGAAGACAAGCTGCACGAAAGGGAGAAATAAGCAGACGAGAAGAGTTATTTTGTATGGAAAGTATCGCATATCAGCAGACGACAAGGACAAGGACGACGCAGGACGAGAATTCCCGCCCTTTTCGTTTGCATATAATGTAGCTTCCCATTCGCAACTCACATTTATTGAAGATTTACAGCGGCAACTTGCAGACAAACAACTAGCAACACAACATTTGGCATTTGAGCAACTCGCATATTTTCCTTGTCCTTTGTTTTTTGTTTTTTGCCTGCTACCCATTTGCCGCTGGCTACATAATTTCATTTGCATTGGAAAATGCGTCACTCCTTTGGGGAGAAGGGGAGCAGGCAGCAAAACTTTTGCAGTTATGTCCGCAACAGGAAAAAGCACATTGAGCAAATGCTCTAAGTATGCTTACCATTTCGTATTTGGCTGCATTTTGCATCGAGAATTCTGCATCCTGCTACCTGCCTGCCACTGACGCACGTACGAGCCAAAGGACACCGGGGAACTGAGCACAAGGACGACACACGTCACGGCAAAAGTTAAAAGTTTGCCATCAATGTTTGCATTTCAAGTTTCACTCCTGGCTGGCAGTTCATTTTGCGCTGCGCACAGACGTCCTTGACAGGATGACAGGGATCCTGGATTGTGCGGACCAGCTGCACTGGCTCTTTCCGCACTTTCTGCCATCGCACTCTTTAAATGAAAATTTAATTTACCCCCTGTACTTATGCGTTCGCTTTAAGCACAGCTAATGAAAATGCCAAGTGGCTGCCTTAAAGCTCAGGAATCCGCTTTTCAGGCAGCAAAACTTTTCGCATAGCTCAAAGACAAGCAGCAGGTGCACTTATAGATAAAAACTTTTTCAAGAATATATTCAGAGTTTGCTTTGGCATCGCAATATTAATAATAAAGTGGCAGTGCAAAGGATTAAACGCATTTTAATAATTTAAAAGAAAAATGTTACTCCAATGAAGCTAACTTGAACCTTTAAATTTATAACAGATTTTTATGGATTTGGGTTTGCTCTTTAAAGGCCAACCTGTCTGCCCCATAAAATCATTCGACCGAATTCCAAGGAAATCATTTCAGCATCAACCCCTTCCGTTGAACACCCAATCTATTCAAATCGAGCCCAAAAGAGTTATCCTTTCGGTGAAAAATCAATTGAGCTTTGACCACAAGACTGAACCGAGTCAAGTCTTTGAACCCCGAATTGCCTGCTGCTGCCCTGCTGTTCAGTCTGTTTTCAGTTTTCAGTCTGCAGCCTCAGCAGCTCCGGCAACTTGGCAAATTAGATGAATCTCTGGGAGAATGAACAAGCCCCAAGTGTGGCGGCAAAGTTAGTTGATGTTGCAGCCGGCGAAACTTCAATGCAGAACCATTCTGGTTGCCCTGGGAAATGTGAAATGGGAAATGGGGTTGTAGTCCTTTAGTCCTCACCATCTCTTCTCTCCCGGGTGTTTGCCAACTTGTTTAGCCGTTGTTTGTTGTACGTGTTGTCGTGGTGTTGTACGCACGTAAACGATGCCAAGTCGAGTATTTATTACGCTCACAACTTGACATAATTCCCATTTTCTGGGGGGCGGCAGCCTGACTGAGCTGACTGAGCTGATGCAGCAGTTGAACTAATGCCATCGATATAGATTTATAACTCCGCTGGCACGTATGTGCGAGTACGTTCAATTGCCTGCACCATCATCCTTATCATCATCATCAGTGGAAGCGGGAAAATACATTGGAAGCGACAGGGCTGCTGCCATCAAGTTGGGCGGAAAAAAACAAGTTGCGACTTAACAACTTCATCAGCTGGCAGCGCACTTAGTTTGGCTGACAGCCTATACGTATATAAGCAAGTATATATGTGTGTTCACAATAAGATTTCTTAGCGCATTAAGCAGCAGTATCAACAGGAGCGGCAAGAACAACAAATAAATGCCATTAGCAGCCAACAAACTGTAAGCCAAAATGGCGCCATCAACGCGAAAATAATACGGAAAATGCGGCGTTAATGGCAACGATGAAGGAGTGGGGAAAACCCGGGAAACTCGGGGTAGAGAGCACCCATGTGAAGGCAAACGATGTTATGATTATGATTATTATGTTGCTATTAGATTAAGAGCAATTTTAACTTTTTCCGCCCGCTCACAAAAGCTTCCCGCTCGTCCTTTCAGCCAGGACCCATATTTCCCCACTGCCCTCTCCCAATTTTCCTTTCTTTTCTTTCTCTTTTTGTGCGTCAACGCTTTCCGTTTGGCTTTGGCTTACGACACTTGACGCTCAAGTCCCGCCTTTTGTCCCTCATCCATGTGGCATCCAACTTTCGTACACCCCGGCGGGCCGAGTTACTCCTTCATTGTTTCTGGGCCGGGTCTTAGCCACGCTTAATTGGTTGGCTTTTATTACTTGGCAAGTGCTGCAAGCGCATAATTTGCGACCACCACGAACAGTGGGCCAACTTCAAGATTAGGCAAATTTAATGGATGGCTTAACGAAGCACTTCTAGGGCTTCCATGGCAGATCTATTGATTAGCCTAAGCGGATAGGAAAGAAGCTCCATAAAAAGTTTTTTATTTTTTGTTTTATTTATATATCGTGAAAGCTATTTAAGTTCATAAAAATATTTGTCAGCATTATTTAAAATATTTAAAATACATATTGATTCTTATAAATATTTTCTATCTTAAGGTCATATAATTTTTAAGTAATAGCCAATTTAAAATCATTTAAATTCCAAAAATGAACTCCCACCAGGTAATCTCAAAGTTTCGAAACAACCTTTACATTTCTTGTAAATATACTTTAGTAGTCTCGGTTCCTTTTGCTTTTTATTTGCCTTCGTACTTTCTTGTTCTCGGGTGCGTGAACTGAGAAATCTTTTTTTAATTAAATAAGCATCCGTAGATTAGGAGGAAGGGCGAGACACCGGCATCGGTGGCCCTTGGCCCGAGTCATGCTGGCTGCCTCACTTCGCACCTACATAGTCTACAACATGGCCACGCCCATGCTGCCACCGCCCCCTCCCATTTTACCACCCACCAACAGGAGGGGCGCGTGCCTTTGGTAGTTTGCGGCGCCATTTTAGCGCGAAATGAATTTAAATTGTTTGCCGGCGTTTCCTGCATTAAGGGCAGCTTCCTTTCGGCGAGCCCTGCTTTCTTCTTCGCCAGCGGAGAAGTAGAAAAACGAAATTACTTAATTACAACAATTATTATATGAAACGGCTCCAAAAAACTTCCAAGAGAGGAAAGGGAAGGGGAATCGCTTCCTGTAGCCGCCCTGCTGCTGTTGCTGTTGTCTGTTGTTGTTAATTTAATTAAATATTTTCACACCTTCCGACTGATACATTGGACTATACGAAAGTCGTTTGGGTGCCTTTGTCTTGGAATTTTAGGTGTTAATTTCCTGTCCCGTGGATGCAAAAAACAACAAGTGCAGCGGGTCGGCTCTAATAAAAATAATTGCCATGGGCAGACTGGCAGCAGCAGAAGCAAAAGCGGCAACTGCAGCAGTGGAAAATTACAAGACAAGACACGAAGGACCTCGGCTCGGAGTTTTATGCCATGGAAAATTGCATGCGAAATAATTGAAAAGCATCGACTGCAGCTTTGTCCTGGTCCGTGCTCCTTGGCTCGGCTCCTTGCTCCTCTGGTTCCTTTGGGTAGATAAAGTTTCCTCGCAGCACCGAAATAATAGCAGCCAAAGTGGTTGTAAATATTTTGTGCCCGCCATTCGCCATTCGCCAGCAGCTTCTTTTTTCCCGCAGCGTGACAAAATGCTGCGAAAAGTCATTTTTCAGCTAAATGAATTTGCGCCAACTGCGCAAAAAACAACGCCCCAAAAAAGTAGCTCAACTGGAAGTGCGGAATGGGAATGGGGATTTAAGGAAATGGCTTGCCACTGGTCCACTGGCATCGCATCCTGTGGGTCAGCGGCAAGTTCAATGGGCAACTAATGAGGCGACCTTAAGATTGCTTTTTCACAACTAACTCTCGAAACTTTCCATTGCAGGTCCTCCAGGTCCGCCCGGTCCGCAGGGAAAACGAGGGAAGCGCGGCAAGAAGGGAGACGGCGGCGAGAAGGGCGATCCGGTAAGTGGCAGCTGAAAACAGGAAATGAGGTTCATATGCTGGCAGATCTTCCGATTGGAAGTACACTCTTGACATAGATTTTACTGAAACTCACTTAGAAAACAAATTGACCTTTACAATTCCGTTAACCTAAGAAAAGTATTCAAGACTATATTATCACTTTAAATTTGAAAACTTTAAGTTGTAGATTTTATTAACCAAAATATGTTTTTGGTCAGCTTCAACTTGACAATCTTTATTCAATCAAAATTTGCGTAATACCTGGAATTTAAGAAGAATTAAAAAGGTACTTAAATGGGAATTATGTGAATATAGAACATAAAAAAAAGTAAAACCAACATATTTAAGCATTAATAATTTTTTAATAATTATGGATAACGTAATGAATAACAATTTTTAAAGTTACCATATTAATAAATAGATTTCTTAAGAAATCTAAATTAAAACTACATTATAAATTTAAAATATCAGTATTAGCCACTAAAATCCAACAAATTTCGGAATATTGGAAATTATGAAAGAAACTAATATTTAAGATAACTTTGAATATATTTTCTCCGCCTAGGGCCTGAATGGCATCAGTGGGGAGAAGGGTGCGGCGGGCAAGCCCGGGGACAAGGGCTCGAAGGGCGATGTGGGCCACCCCGGCATGGATGTCTTCCAAACGGTGAAGGTAAGTGTCTGCGTCCCAGTCCTCCTCCACAAAATCCGCAAAGGCTGCTGCAATTCTTGGCTACAAATTAAATAGACTCTAACCGGATCCAAAATTGCTTTGCATTCCTAGGGTCTGAAGAGATCGGTGACAACGCTGCATGGCGGCACGCTGGGCTATGCGGAGATAGTTGCTGTTAAGGTATAGCCACCACATCCACCACCCACCCATCAACCAAACTCTTTACCACTCCGCCTATCCTATTCCCCGTTAGACGTAGACATGGTCAAGACCATTTTTCAGGGGCCAAATGCAGATGGCCAAGCGATGGCAGCCCAGCGTACAACAAATTATTCGCAACTTGTTGTCCTTGGCTCAGGCGCTTGGTCTCTGGATTTGTCCTTCTGTAGTCGTCCTTTTACTTAGTTGTGTAGTTGTGTTTATTGTCTCGCTTCATTCTCGTTTGTAATGCTTTTAAGTTGTCTCCTGTCTTCTGTCGCCTGTCTTCTGTCCGCTGTCCGTTGTCCTGCTGCCTTTTGTTTAAACTGCGCCATAAATTCGTTGCAACATCGTAGTTTTGGTAGACTTTCCCCCTTTTCCTTTCTTTTCGGCAGTGGCAACTTTTTCGGACAGATCCCTTCGGTAGTTTTTAATGGAATTTCCATCCTATTTGTTTTGTAGTTTTTAGTTGTTACCCTTTAAGGACATTTAATTTGGTTTATTTGCTTTTAATTTGGCTAACAACGCTTTTGCAGCAGCTGAAACTAATTTTGTTTTATGATGATTTATTAACCATTGTTTTGATTAACCCATTTGGTAATGTTTTCTTTAACTATTTTTATGTTACGTTTTGAACTTGTTGTTGTTATGGTTTATGTTGATACTGTAAGGACTTGCAAGAAGCAGGCGTCAATGTGTCCGCTTCCACAGTCATACAGCTGAAGGTGAGTTGTTATTTTTAAGTTCCATTGTCCCAGCATGTCCTGTTCCTAGTTTATGTCCTGCACGTGACCCCAAAGTCGGTCAAGTCGACGGGAGATCCAGTTTCAGATGCCAGTTCTAAAACCAGAGCTAATAAACATGTTTCCTCATTTCCCCCGCACAGGGAGAGCCCGGCGAGCCGGGTCCGCCAGGACCTCCGGGCGAAGCGGGCCAGCCTGGGGTGCCCGGGGAGCGGGGACCACCGGGCGAAACCGGAGCACAGGGCGTGCAGGGCGAGGCCGGACAGCCAGGAATCGCAGGACCGCCCGGCGTGGCCGGCGCACCTGGCACGAAGGTGAGTCTTTGCCGGTGATTCACCGAAAATCCCTTCACAAAAACGTCCAAACAAACAAAGGACAGCAGATAACACATAAGAGAAGACATAACAATAAAGAGAATCGGGGGAGGAAGATGTCACCAGGATTAATGCATTATTTGTATCTGTTGGATAAACACGGCGACGGTTTAAGTGACTGCCAGTGATTCGTCCTCTTTTGTTCTCCCGACTCGCCCCGTTTCCTTTATGGCCTGACCCTGCGGGTCTCGGGTTTTTCTTTCCTCGGTATTTATCGTTTATTTATGCATTAAGGCTCTGCCCCGGGTTTTCCAATTAATTTCCACAATGACTCACTCACTTTCCGACTCGCCGACTTTGCAGGGCGACAAGGGCGATCGAGGCGATCGCGGACTAACCACAACCATCAAGGGTGACGAGTTCCCCACGGGCATCATCGAGGGTCCGCCGGGACCGGCGGGACCACCTGGTAAGTGTTATTGTTTTTGTTTGTGCTTGCATCATGCAACAGCCACTTAACGGATACACAGAATCAGATACAGATACAAGCGGTACTTCAGCATGGCATCGATCGATCGAACGAACGAACGATGAGTTTTTCAAGTGCTGCCACGCGGCTGCGGGTCGCCTAATTTATTGTCATCCGCATCTGGGAATGCGCTCACATATTCCCTCCATATGTAGGCCCCCATCCTCGTCTAATTGAGTCATTGACTAGCACTGTGTCCCATTAGTTTGGACTTTAAGTTGGGACTTTTATTTTTGGTCGGCTCGTTTAAATGGAAATCAGAGTGGCACAGCGCGCGCTTTTCATTTAATACATTTCCCGAATATTTTATGGCCCCTCGCATAATTTAAATATTTTATTCGTTGCCTCTGCCATATTTGGAAATTTTCAAATTTCATTTTTCACTGCTGCATTTTGCGATAACTTTTATGACCTTTGTTGTGCGCCCAGTTCGGACTTCAACGTCAATTAAACGCTCATAGAAATGTCGGGAGTTCGGCATCACGCCCACTCGAATTGCTCCGCCCACAGCAATAATGGAATTTCCATTCAGCTCGGTTTTATGAGCTCGGCTCCAAACACATTTCTGCACTTTATACGAATTTAATACACGAAAATAGCCCCAAAAACATGCCGTTCGAAAATAGTTGAATCGCCCGAGAATCAAATACAAATCTAGTGATTCTCATAAAAATTTGTAGACCCCGAGAATTCGTGGCACTGGCGAGCAGTCGTAAAAATGCAACTTTATGTCATTTATGTGGCTTTTAGCGGCTCATTAGCATGACTACCATCGAGTTGGAGTACAACAATATGGGATTCGATGGGATGGAATGGGTTGGGTTGGGCTGGGATGGTTAGACCCCGACCCCGACAGCTTGTACTACTGTTTTACTAGGGGCACTCACAGTGGGCGCAATAAATAAGCAATCGTACGAGCTGTGCGACTGATGGATATAGTAGATGGACTGATGACCAATAAATGTCGGCTTGACTGGAGACTTATTTAACCAATTGATGGATTGCGGATTAATGGTGTTGATGATCCGTGGTTGAAGTTTTATGGCGAGAATAGAATTTTAATTTAATTTTGGTTCTGGTTCTGGCTGGGGTAATTTCTTTTTAGTGCTTTAGAATAACGCCCACTTGGAATAATGTTAAATTCAACATTGAATGTCCATCAACATAATTGGCTTTAAAATTTTAATGTGACGGTTTATTTGGACATTAAAATTTTATTTAACCTAATATTTTAATTACAGAAAAGAGTATTTTATGTCTTTGAACGCTTGATAGTAATTTATGCAAAAGTGGAAAAAAGAAACCCTTTCAATTGTTTATTATCCGTTTTTTTCTACTTGCCAAATTCTAACAGAACTTTTTCTATTACTTCAACAGATTTATATTTTATCAACAAGGCTATTAGTTAAATTTTTTAAAATCACTGTAAACAGAAAATTAAATAATATTTAATTTAAATAAAATCATATAACGATTTATTTTCATTCCTTAAGTTTTGCTTGATTGAGTACCCCTACCGCATTTGACCATTCGTTAGGCCATCAAGCAACGCCATCAATTAAGCGCTTGGCTGCGGTTTGCGCAACCCGCATCATTACGAGGGTCCACGCCCCCCTCCGCCCATTCGCCCCTCGACGTGCCACTCCCCCCGGCCCTTCAGCCCTGCAGGCCCTCAGCCACCTCGTCCCCTTGACTTATCAGTTGGCTGGCATCAAAGTGCTTCGATGTCGCCAGTGGCATTTCGATGTGATTGCGATGACGAGGCTCATGTAGCTGGCCATTGTTTCTGGATTTCTTCCTGGACTTTTGCACTCTTGGTACAAGATCTGCTGCTGCGATATCTGTCGGCAGTTGCAGTGGCAGTGGCAGTTGCAGTTGCTGTTGTAGTTGCTGTTGCACTAATGCTGCATTCGATTACTTCCGCCGTTCCATACCCCAGCCCACATTTTCCCTGATGCGTTGATGGACATGAAATTGCAATTTATTTTTCCCCAATTTCGGCGACAAGAGCCAAGAACCCAGGGGACATTTCTCCGGCTTGATTTGAATAAATGGAACGTCATTTGTTTCCGGGCTTCCCAGCGTCTGGTCTCGACGGCTTATCTTATCGGGTCCGTAATTAGTTAAGCTTTCTTTGTGTGTGGGCCCGGCAGCCCAGAGCAATTGAATGTGTCGTTCTCGGGCGGAAAATGCCGGTTGGTCCGGCATTCAGCCCTGAAAATCCCAGCACATAGCACACAAAACAATGGCAGCAGCAGTCCCAGCTGTAATATCAAAAAATTCAATTTATTCCATGATTTATTTGAATTTCATTTCATTTCGGTTTTTGGTTGATTGCATTGCGTCTTCGGTCCTCGGCTTCCGTTCTATGAAATTAAAACTTATCTCGGGCATTTCATCTGCGCCGGCAAGCAAAAATAAACACTAAGCTCTGGCCGACCGGCAATCCAATATCCTGGACTGGACACTATAAATCCACAATCCTCTTTGGACCCTTGCTCAGCCCATAGTTTTTCTACACTGCCCTTGCAATTGTCGCTTAAAATGCTTAACGGTGAATTATGCATACATAAATAGAAAACTTCAGGGGCCAGACACAATAGACAAATGCTTTATAAACAAATGGGAGGCGACATCACAGGATCTCGGTCCTGGCGTGCCGGTAAATTTATGCTCTCCGCAGGACGAGGTCCTTTTGCGTGAAACGCAATTTTACGAACTTAATAAATTCTCTATATCTTTTTTGCCCTGGCCCCGTTTTTGACAAGCCGCACAATTGGATTTATCTATGATATGAGCATGAGCCCTTCGTTGTTGTTGCTGGTCGTTCGTTGTGCAAATGGTCTCGTTTAATGGCCCTGGCAAACAACCCGAAAAAAAGAACGCAATTTCTCATTATTCTAACTAAACAGGTTGGTCGACGACCAGCGCACAGTGGGCCAAAGTCAATTTGCCGCTGATGGATTTATAGGCCACTTCAGCTTCGTCGCGGCTTAGGAACAAAGCACGCAAATTGAGTGAAGAGCCAGCGTTTAGCAAGAATGTCAGGATGGTGATGGGAATGGAGATGGGTATCTTATGATGAGCTCAAATTGGATTTGCAGCCAACAGCCGGCTGGAGTATTTGTCTTAAACACACTGAAATCCATCGGGGAATCAGCGATGGGGGCATAAATAAGGTTTGCTTCTCCAGCTGCCAGCAAAAGTGCAGCTTATGCATATTAAATTGTTATTCTGCATCTGTTTGCATTCCAATTGCTTCGAATGGCCACGTCTATATCTATATATAAAATACCATCAACTAGGTCAAGTCGTTGCCATCATTAGCATAGCGCAGAGATAGCTGGAAGCTGGGGCCTTGAACCATTTACAATCGATTGCCGACCACTGTGAACTCTGAGCATTTCATTCGCAGGCAAATAAACAATTTGCATTGCCAACTAAGCCCCCGACCATCGTTAAACCATCAAGAGCCTGTCCGTCCCTTATCATCAACCAGTTGAACAAATTGCTGACCAAAACCAACAGAATGATGGGATTCAGGGGGCAGGGGAAGGGGGCTTTATTGAGCTCTCGGTGCTCTATAATTACAAAGGCCACGCCCACTGTTTGCACAACACTTGCGGGCGTATCTGTATCTGTATCTCTAGTATCTGTGTGTCGGAATATAGGTGGGTACATATATATCCCCGGCATTGTTTGCTCGCATTTTGAAATCTGTCACTAGAAGCGATTCGCTGAAATTAACATTTTGTACACAGGTCCGCCTGGAGAGCCGGGAGTTCGAGGAGAAGCGGGACCCATCGGACCGGCAGGACCGCCCGGCGAGAAAGGACCGCGCGGCAAACGCGGCAAGCGGGTGAGTGTAATCAACATAACACAGAAAGCTCAAGAGCAAAAAATAACACAAAACACAGAACACAAAAAAAAAAAACCTGATTCCACTCGATTTTTAATTAGAAACTCAACGGCACAGGCCGTAAATTGAGTTCGAAAACAAGAAGTGTATTATCATGTAAATTACTTTTGTACAAATGCGTGGGCGTGTGCGTTAATTTTATGCTAATCTGTAAATACACTAGTGACGCCGCGGGTGTAAATATATATTATATACCTTCACATATAGAAGGGCAAACCCGAAAACTTGTCCTTCCGCATGGTTTCACCTGCATGTTTTGGCAGTCGGTGTAATGAGCATGTTTACACGGCTGCGGGAAGCGTGTTACTTAACTCATTACAGCAAAATGTGCGAGTCCTGAGATTTCGCTTACAGCTTTCGTGGAGCGCAACTTTGACAAGCTGCCAAGGGAGGTGAGAAAAAAAGTGTCCCAAAGTATCTGCCAGATACTTTTGGCAGCCCCATTCCAGAGAAACTATGTCTTTCGCCTCCTAATCTGATGCTTAAATTATGGCGCCTCCCCCGAAAAATACTTGTTCCATATCGGAGGCATTTATCTAGTATCTCGGCGTTATGGGTTCCCCCACCAGAGAATGTCAACAGTGCTAAGATACTTAACATTTTTATTGGCACTCCAAGTGTCGGCAGCTGTTGCCGCCCCTTTGACGTGTTGATGGATGCGCGATTCTTCGGGGCGATGCTGGAATTTTCATTTCATTTCCTTTTCTTTTTTTGCGCATATACATATGGATGTATATATATATGAATATGTGGCCAGCACGTGTTTGTGTGCGCTATGAAAAATGCATAAGCGCCGCCGGCGAAGCTGCTACGCCACGGATGAGCTTCCTCGGGACTGAACTTTTGGCCAGGGGTTCGTGTTTATGTATTATGCTGCTCAACCAGTGCGCAAATGTTTGCGCATTTTGCCCATTTTCACGTAGCCAAGAGGTTGGGGAACTAGGAAAAACATTCTGATTATTGTGCAGCAGCAAAGTCAAAGTCATGGCAGCCGCTGTTGCCACCGCTGTTGCTGTTTTTGTAATAACGCATAATGCCAAAAGAAAACGGGAGGCATTGGCCAATATACAAGACGACTTTCAATACGCCCAGCAGCGAAACAACAAACAGAAAACGCGGCGGCAACGTGCTGAACTTCTTTTATGAGTTGCCCATGGATTTTCTTGCCAGCCCAGCGAGGGCAGATTAAGCTCTTGATGTTCAGAAAAGTTAGAATATAATAGGATTGAAGAGTTATAAATATACTTAATGGGATTACGACGCGAATAATTGCATACATTTTGCTCACTTGAAAGAAGAAAATGTAACGTTGGATTGTACCGTACATTTATGAAGCTCAGAAGGATAACATTTGTTGAGCTTTAGGCCAATTAAAAAATAGATAAAAATCATCTTGAATTTTAAACACAATTTTAAATATTTACTCAGTAAGTAAGCCAATAAAGAGAATAAACTACAATGAAAATGTTCATCTCCTTAAAAGAATAAATCCAAAAGAATGCAACACAAAATATTGCCCAAGCACGTTTGCATTAAAACCAATTAAAGAGTTCTCAACTTTCATAATAATATTCAAAATCGACTCGAGCTGCAGGAGATACATTTTTGTGGCAAAGAAATTTGACATGCTTTTATGGCCAAAGAAAAGTGAATAGTTTTCCAGAAGAGAAAATAGTTTTAAAGCATTCCATAAAACTTTTCGATCTTTCCTTCCTGCTAGTCAGTTTCCATGAGCCGATTATGTGTACCCTGCACCCCTCGATGCCCCTGTCGGAATTCTCGAATCCAACCGAACTGCAGCAACGTGATGTCAAAACAAATGAAAGTCATAAGCAAACGGCTTCTGCCTCTGGGCCGACTTCTTCGGCAAACAAACAAAAGTTTTGGCAACAACAGATATAACTATATTCGCACTCATGCGCCGCACCGCAGGCAGTGCAAGGCATAAAAAATGATTTGCAACAATTGCCGTCATCTTCTGTGGAAACGTGACGCCTCCCGGGCAGCCAGTTGATTTTCCAATGCGGCATCGATTTCCCTCTTTGAAAAAAAGGAACCCCCAACGCGATGTCGCTTTTGCCTAGGTGGGAAAATAATAATGATATGATAATGATAATGACGTGCAGAGCTGCATTGATGGGAATTTTTTCCATGCCTCGAAATTAGCTCAACTTTGCCATAATTAGTTCGGCAAATCGTAAAAAATGCCCAGTCTATTTTCGAAAAATACATTTATCCGTTTCTCGCCAACGGCATCTGGCAATGGCTAAAACCATTTTCCCCAATTTCCTCCTCCTTTTTTTTGGGTTATTGCCTAGCCGTCGGCGTCATAAAAAAGGCATAACGCAATTGCTGGCATTATAAATTTGACATGTTATTTTCGTCGCCTCGTCAGAATAAAATGCTCATATAGATGGCCACATGCCAGGAGCGGCGTGTTGGGGAGGGGCTTGCTGATGAGGGGTTAGCATATGAAATGAATTTCGATGTGTGTAGCGAGGCGTGAGGCTGAGTTTCGCAAGGAACCGATGCTTTTGTGCCCTATATTCAGTGACATATCAATAAAATCTATGCACCGACTAAGCCCAGTGTCAAAAGCCAGCTAAGTCAGCTGTCAAAAATCATAAATTCCACAAGTCACAAACAAAATCTCTTCAAAAAGCATAATACCCATTGGCCGTAAGAGTATTCAAATCATTTTTTCCCGCAGCACAAACAAACACGAAATTTACGAGCGGGCATCATATTAAAAATTTAAATTAATTTCAAAACGGGTGTGTCGCATGGAATTTCCTATGTCATGGCTCGTTTTAGCAGTTGCAGATTTGCACTTTCCACATCTATATCCCGTTTTAATAAAGTTGAAACGATAAGTCACAAGGGGAGTTTCGGGATGATGTTGAATGTAGCATGGCTGACAGCAATCTCAGCCAGAAGAAACTGTTTGTGAAGCGTTTATGTCAAATTTATGCTAATGTATTTTACAATCGTTGCTCAGCCAGGGCCCCATGTCAAGTTTGTTGTCTTTTGGGCCCTTCACATCAGCATAAATTTACCTCCCTCGCCCAGTTTGCTTTGCTTATCAACAGGAGAAGTTTTGCCCTGCCGCCTGCGTCTAAGTAAATGGAGTCATAAAAATTGCGAAAGTCGCAAAAAACTTGTCAATTCGCTACACGTCACACGGTCTCCGCCCCTCCACCCCCAAAAAATAAGGAAAGGAAATGCGATCCCGGGAACTTTGAGAGCTCTCTCTAGCTTGACATACTTTCCTCGGCAAAATCAAAGACTTAAGGTTGCTTACAGGGAAATCCAAATGTGGCACGACCTTTCTGTATCCTGCACTCGCCTGTGTGTACCATCATACATATATCTTACTGTCTGCCACTCAAAGGGTTCATCGCTGTGGCTGCCACTTGGCCAATTCGTTGGCTCGGGTGTTGCCTAAACGACGCAATAAGCTTAGCACTTCCACCACCACGAACTCCGGATCCTGGGCTCATTGCCTGGATTTTCATTGCTTCAGCTTGAGTGGAGACGACTTCTCTTTCTCTTTTTTGCTTTTCCGATTTGCCGATTTGATAAGCGCCACGAAATGGGCAACAATGTGTCTGTGTTACGTCATTGTTCATTGAAAAATGCGCAGCATGCAAATCTCCCTTTGCCTCCTTTATGCGCAATTTTCCAATTTTCCTTGGCTGCGGCAATTATTTGCGGTCAGCGTCCATATATCTTGTATTGAATGCGAGATGGCCAGATTGTCCGGGCTGAAAAGCCGGCATAAAAAAGGAGGAAAACCGGTCAAGCATGGAACACGCCGCAGGACATGCGTGGGTACACGCACACATGTGTGTTGGGGGAGTTGGGGGTAATGTCCTGGCCCCCAGGGTGTGCGTAACTTTTATTTTATGGCCGCCGATGATGAGAGCGCTATGGGAGTCGCAAAAACGATTGAATAAAGAAATCCGGGCTCATGCACACTCACACACACAATCGCAGACCTGGCGACAATGCCCTCTGACCCCCAATCCCCACCCACTGAACCTAAAAACCCCCCACCAGTTAGTCAGTCTCATAGAAATTTATAGGCACGCGTGTTACATTGACGTGGGTTTGAGGTTGCCAACTCTGGAAACCCGAGAAGGGGGATGGAGGAATTGTAGGGTCAGGAAGTGGGGAATAAGGAATGAGATGCTCCCCCGCCTCCTCTGTGCATGCAAAAGTAGCAAAATTATACGAAACCAACGCGCTTTGGCAACCCAAAAACCAACAACCAACCGCACGAATGCCAACTGCTGCCATCTTGGCATTGATGTGGAACTGGAACTGTTGTCGTCGGATGGCAAAACGACGAAATCTTTAACAACGATTTCCCTAAATACTTCCGAATTTCATACATATTACAATATCACGGCAGCCGGAGCAACCGCAGCTACATTGTACATTCTTGGGGGCGAAACGAAATCACGCGAAATTTTTACAACGAGTCTTGACTTGCTTCCTTTTCTTGAGCTCCGAACAGTGGTTGTTAGTGAGGAAATTTAAGATAGATTTTTAAGACCACTCTCAAGGATTCAGAAATAAAAAAATTGGGAAATAGATTTTATTTAATAGGAGTTAGAGGGTGAAAATGTAAAAAATTAGTTTCATTTAGAAAAGACATGTGGAATTAATAATTAAAATCTTAACAATTATGTTACTTCATATTGTAAAATTTGGTATATCAAAGATTTTAAGAATTTGTTTCATAATCTAAGTACCTATGTACTCTATAAATCGATTTTTTATGAGGTCTGGCCTCTATCCGAAAAGCTTAATCGCTTCCGTATTTATAATTTTTATGATATTTTCCTAGATTATCTCGGAAGACCAAGTTGCGTAACAGAAACATTCTCAGATTGTTTATAGTTTCCGCCTTTATGGCCCGAATCGCCCCATTGTAATCGGTATCAATGCGAGGCGGAACATATTACGAATTTAATGCGCTCGCGTACTTGCGAAGAACTTTCCGGCCACCCTCGGATGTTTTGTAAACTTTTGCGGCAAACGCGCAACGCATTACACGCCATGAAGTGGCGGGATTTTGGGTGTACGGGTGTGCGGAATATATGGCTGTGTGTGTGTGTGTGTGCGTGGGTGTTTGAGCCGGAAACGGGCTGCAAAACTTTCACCTCAGGTGGTGGGCCAACGGGGCGGATGGTCGTTCAGTGCGCTTTTTTCCCGCTCCAGCTGGCTGTTGTTGTTATGGCCCGAGAAAAATATGAAATTTCAAAAGAGAAAACTGCCGGGGAAAATGAAAAATTGTGAAAAATATGCGCGCACGCAGGAGGGGGAGGGGTGGGCGGTCGAAGGGAACCAGCAGCGGCACATGCTGTACTTGAAGGCGAGTCTCCCGAGGTCTGGTCCTCCTCCTCCTCCAGAATCCTGGCCCTTCTCTATCTGGTTTGCACCCAACGACATCCGCAAAAGGTCGCGTCGAGATCAAAATGATTTTCAATTTAACGCGTTTACGTGCGGCCATTTGTCTGTTTTTCCTCCTCCGGTTTCCTGCCAGCTTTAAATGGAAAAACTTCCCCGGATGCATACTGAGAGAGAAATCCGTAGGACGTAGCGACGGACAATCAGATGGGGCAATTAATTTACAATTACAATTTGTACATTGACAACTAAAATGGGCAAAAAAAAATAAATGAAAAGAGAAAGGTGCGACCGAAAGTATGCAGTGAAAAAACGCCGTGTCAGTGGATGTGGAAAATTCATTTGCCTCGTCATTTGTGCGTTAAATTGAAAGGCGTTTGTGCAAATATTTTGAATATTTACGCATAATTTAAGAGGACCCTACGCCCACACACCCACTCATGTGACTGTGTTTGGATACTTTGAGAATTAAATTCAACCCGAGGCGCTCGCTCGCACAAATATTGATACATTCTAATGGATTTCCTAACACACACACACTTAGGGCCCCCAAAACCGATTGGTTTTTGGGCTGCCGAAAAGGCAGAGGCTGAAACAGTGTCTCCTTTTTTATCGTAGTTAGGCAGCTGCGCCAACAATCGTCCTTGCGAGGCCCACAAACATTTGCCCTTCGCATCTGTATCTGTATCTCTTATTTGTGTTATTTATCGTGGCTGCCTTTAAAAGCCTTTAAACCCCGGAATGCCTTTCTTCTGATCAGCAACCGGCCGTCGGGGAAAATGTGGCTGCGTAAGCCCTCAAAGTGTCCCTTAATTACAGCAGAAGGCAAACGTTAAGCACTCGGCTTTAATTCAAATCGCTTTAATTGCTCTACAAATGGCCAAGGCAGAACGGCATTCCGCATTAGGAACAATGTGCAAAAGTTGCTAACAAAGGTCCCAACTGAGGCACACACATACCAGGAGCACACCACCTGCTCAGGAGCCAGGATCCAGGATCCAGGAACTGGGAACTAGGAGCCACATGCAGATGAGCTCTCGGGGCAAAAAGAAAGCAAATGCCGAAGGGGGAAAAAGTTGAAATTGGGAAGTGCATTTGTGGTGAGGCAAGGACTTATGCTCAGCTTCTTCATCTTCTCCTCTGCTTGGTCTTCGGTCCTTTCGTTGTCTTTGCCGCCTCGTCCTTTTGTCTGTCGCCATTTGGCAGGACCAACCCAACAACTTGTGCATATGCCAAGCCACATCCACATCCTGTCCGTATAAGTGTGCGTTAAGCGCTTACATTGTTATGCCTTCTCGCTGATGCGGATCCTTATGCCGTTGTCCTTATGCCGCTTTTGCCGTTGCTGTTGTTGCCGGGTTTTAATAACTGTAAGTACGCCACTTCCTGTGACAGAAGAAAATGTAATTGTTGCACATGCCCGGGCATGCCGCAAGGAAATTACACTTCCACAGATACAAATACAGATACAGCTGGCGAAACAGAAACAGGATCAATTGCGTAATGCCAGGATAGAGGTGAACGAGTGTACGTAATGGATACTCGCAGGCCGTATGCCTGTGCACAATCAAAGGACTAAACGGATACATTCAATCAGATTTGCAGCAGTACTGCTCGGGGAGCACTTCCCTTTAATTCCACGCAGGACCCGGCTTTAATGCCCAACCGAGGACCACTTTATTCCCAACTCGATTTACCCCGAATGCAATTGAATATTCCAGCGAAACGTCGCGTGGAGTGTCTCTATTTGCTTGAGCCACATGTGTAAATGGTTTTCCCCATTTGCCTTTATTCTAGCCATTTTCCACGGCTCCTTAGCATTTTCCGCTGCACTCGCTGTTTTTTGTGCCCGAGTTTGCCTTTTATGTCGCTCAGCATTCGCCTAATAGAGGTTTTTGTTTGGGTGCATTGCGGTCTGAAAGCCCCTCGCCCTCAAAAACTTTCGGTAATTTCCCGTCAGCCGCAAAATGCACTGAAGAAAAATATAAATAAAATAAAGAGCAGGCTATCAACCTTAAAAAGCCAAATGCTTAATGTAGAAGAAAGAAGTTAAAGAATATAATCTTACTCTTAAGTGCCAGGGCATTTATTATCCAAGTGTTTTGCAGTAAAACCAATGATGCAAAGGCTATATTATTACTACTATTTCTATGATTTCTATGGAAATTCGTTCTTACTTTAGAAAACTTTATATTTATGTAACTAATATTTTTCCAGTATAATAAGGTTTATTTTACATTAAGCCTAAGTTCGATTTTAAGCATTGATTTTTATTGGCTTTTCCTTGAGCAGTGCACTGTGTCTATATATTTGTGTGTGCTCGCTAAAGCCCCATCGAAACTTTGGTCTTAATGTTTGTTGGGGTGGCCTGGTTGTCTGTGCCTTGGAAATTTGCCTCAAAGCGTGCACATTAAACCACCGAAAAAAACACGGGAAAAAAAAGAATTAATTGTCTTTTGCAATGCACTCACTCACTTAAACACACACATGCGCGCACACAATGGCAAGAGCCAAAGAGCACCCACACACTCGAAAAGCGGGGGGCACTGGCACTCACACACAGGCACTCGAAGCACGTAGAAAAGTCGCTGTCGCTGACTTGACTTTATTTTCGACTCCCATACACCCCGTATACCCCATATATATGTACCTCCTCCGGAGCTCCACGGAACACACGGTTCGGGTTTAAAGATTTTCTATGCAGCCATTGTCTCAACGGGGCTGAAAAGTGGGTGGTTGGGATGGTGCGATGGCATGGATGCTCCAACTTGCACTTAACACAATTTCGTGGCACACAAAAGACTTTCGCTGCGGCACAGCCACCAGAACACGCCGCACCAACCCGAAAAGCAACCCCCCTTTTACCACCCCCCCTCTCCTGTGGGCAAACTTTTTTTTCCCTTAGCTGCGAATTACGCGCCGCTTTTGTTTTCCCCATCAAAGCGTGTGGAACAAGCGCGTGCAACGCCTCGGGCGGTGCCACGTGGCATAAATTAATCTTCCCACTAAATTTGCCATCTTCTTCTCTCCCCTCCAACCCTTGCACACCCACTGGTAATTCGGCAGATATTCGGACCCGGAGGCACCAAGATAGACGAGGACTACGACGATCCGCCGGTCACACTGCTGCGAGGTCCTCCAGGACCGCCGGGCACCTCGGGCAAGGATGGACGCGACGGGCGGGATGGCAGCAAGGGAGAGCCGGGTGAGCCGGGAGAACCCGGTTCGTTGGGTCCACGTGGATTGGATGGCCTGCCCGGTGAGCCGGGCATCGAGGGACCACCTGGCCTGCCGGGCTATCAGGGTCCGCCGGGCGAGAAGGGCGATCGGGGCGATATTGGTCCGCCTGGATTGATGGGTCCTCCGGGGCTGCCAGGACCTCCCGGCTATCCTGGCGTCAAGGGAGACAAGGGCGATCGCGGTGATTCGGTGAGTATTTATTATTGATATAACTTAAATGGAAAATCGATCTAAAAATCTAACTCTAATTAAACCCCATCTCGAGCCTGAATAATCCTTAATTCCTTTTCAGTACCGCAAGATGCGTCGTCGTCAGGATGACGGGATGTCCGATGCTCCGCACATGCCCACCATCGAATATGTAAGCTATCTTTGATTCACCACCCCAGTGGATTAATCTCAACTGACGTGATTCCCTTGCAGTTATACGGCCCGCCAGGACCTCCGGGACCCATGGGTCCACCGGGACACACCGGCAGTCAGGGGGAACGCGGCATGGACGGACGCAAGGGGGATTCGGTAAGAGTCAATGCGACTAATATCTCTGGATAGCCAGCTCTAAATCTGTTTCAAATCTCCACGGCAGGGCGAGAAGGGCCACAAGGGAGACCAGGGACCCATGGGACTGCCGGTAAGTGGCTAAAATAGCCCAAAGTTTAGCCCGCGATAATAATGAATTATATAATTGCAGGGTCCGATGGGCATGAGAGGCGAGTCAGGACCTTCGGGACCCTCGGGAAAGGCTGGCATACCGGTAATTTGAATGGAAACCCTCATTGTTTTGGCTTTTAATTTTATACCTTCACCAAATTTGGGACTAATATTCCATCCCGCTTAGCTAGTCGTAACCCTCCCGGCTTTCGTTCTTGTGGATCTCGTTACTAAAAATACTGTTGACTAACCGAATTGTGTGTTCTCATCTCTCTTTCTTCTCTCCTTGAAACAGGTGTGGGGCGACTACTAATACTAGTTAAAAGGCAGTCTCTTTTAAATAATAACCAGCACACATTGCGCCAAAAGTCTAAATGAAATGCGACTTGAAATAGAACCATTTATAACCCACACACCCACTCAAAACACACACTCACTCACACACTCGAACAGAAAGCCCCCAAAGAAAATGCATACATATGAATTTCAAATTACGAAGATGGGAAATCCAATTTAATCAAAGCAAAACAATGTTCAAAGTTACGAAGCCGCTCAACGCTTGTCAAATGTGCTCAGCTATCGTCTATATATAAAATACTATATATATAAATGTGTATAAGACAGGCGTACTACATATATGTATATCAAATTGTACAAACACGCACCCATGTACAGAAAACAGAAATCAAACTCAAAATAGCAGCATGTCAGTGTGCCGAGTAAGCAAATCAATTAATTGCACAAGGCAAAGAACCGAGCAAACCGAACCGAACCCCTCCACTCCAACCGCATGAGAAAAAATTAATATTCATATCATTTAAAATGCCCCAAGAGTCAAATAAGTATTTATGTATACAATCAAGTAGCGCAAACAAACGTGTGTCTACAGACGCGTATTTACAAACATCAATCAATCGAATCAACTAACACACTTTGAACACCCATCCACACTCACTCACTCATCCAACCAACTAACAAATATATGCAATGCAAATATTTTAATTGCATTTCATTCGTCGCCGCTCTGTGCGAAGCAATTGCAGCAGGAGCAGAAAAGCCGCTTGAAAATGCATAAATCATACGCACCGTGGTACGTGAAAAGAGCGATTGGGATTTCCCATCGCTTTCAAGTGTTTCCCCGAGTGCGAAGCTACTAATTGCTGGATTATGACGAAGCCAAAGTCACAATCATCATCGGCAATTGGCCATAAGTGACTTAATTACTTGCGTAATCAGATTATTCTTAGCAATTGAACCGGCAGAGTCTTCGACATTCGTGCTGCCTAAGTTTCTGCTCCTGCTCCTGCTGCATCCTGCATTGTTTTAGGTGCCGTCCATAGGCTTTGTCTGAATATCCGAATAGTACTCATTCATTCAAAGCATTATTGCCAAAGCTTCAATGTGAAACAAGAAGGCTAAGAGCAGAAATCCACTAAATGTGTGTGTTTAAATAAGGAATTGTGCTAATTAAAGGTGGCCACACAAAAGAATTGTAAGATACTTTCATCCAGATCTCTCTCTCTCGATGTCTACAAGTAAAATATATTGTTTAGTAACATACACACAATCCCTACTTAAGAGATCTAAGGCAATGTACTCGTATATCCAAAACAAAGAGCTATCCAACCCAATTGTGCATATTTTTCAGTGTTAATAAATACTTCAATTCAATAGTTAGGCTAAAGTTGAATTCTGTAGTCGAAAAATCAATGCTTTCCAAATTAAATCAAGGAATCAGCTGCGAAAAGCTGCGAACCTGGAGTATCCTCTCCTGAAATGCGAAATATCAACAATAAATACATAATCTTACCACGAGTATGTATCCTATTGGTTTCATGGACATCTCAAACAAAGTAACGCAAACAATTCTATTTATACAAGAACAAAAATGAAAGCATAAATTAACATTTACGAGTATCTGCAGCATTTTCAATTTCAACGCTCCAACTAGGCAAAGGACGAATAAAACGGCCTGAAAATCAAACATAATCAATGCAAATGAAATAATGCCATGGAAATATGATAATAAAAGTATATACATACATGCATGCCTACTGCCATTTGACAGCCTCAGCCCAGCATAATTTTCGCATCGCAAACAAGACCCAAAAAAATTGAATGGGAATTATTGAATATGCAAATGGGGAATGGAAATGTTTGCAGCTTTAAAGTTTACTCGAATGGCAAGCGGCAGTCGGCAAACGGCATCGAAAATCAGAAAGAATATGTCAATTTGTTTTCAATTAGATGTGTCTCGTTGTTGTAATAATCCCCAAATGGAAAACAGAATACACAGGCAATTTGCATGTCAATTTTCATTTAATCCACTAAATGTCAAACAAACCCCAATGTGTACATAAGCGGTAACGGCAAAGAACGGAACTTAATCGTAATTAATTATTAATTTTTCTAGCTCTTTTCCCCTCTCTCTCTAACGTGTTTACTTGCATCTCGCTCTATAGCTCTTTAGATTTATGAATACTTACTCCGTACCCCTAGCATTCTTCACCTACTAACTACGAACTCAACTTTCTCGATCCATAGGCTAGAATAATGAATTGTGTTTTTCGCGATTTAAACCTAACATTAACCTAATAAATAACTATATTTGAGGAGACGTAAAAACAGGTTAAACCCCCAATAAGCCGCTAACAATAATTGTAAGTGTAAATTTGTTAATTACCCAATAAACGAGAAGATGTTTGCAAACGAAAAAAAAGAATATACAAATAAATATATATATATATATTTACGTGTATTTATGTCTATATACATGCATATACCGAATGTCGATGTGCGAGTGCATTATGCCATCACAAAAACACGAAATACAATATTTTTATCCGTGCTGCTGCATTTCAAATGTATGATTCGAATGAAATAAAAACGAATGTGAATTCTGGTAATTATTTGCCGTAGCATGTGCAAATTGAGGTGGCAAAAATACAAGAAAAAACACATTCAATTGAATGCCCGAAATGTAAAATGGCTAAATGAAACTAACATAATTTTCGAATTAATTATGCATTTCCAATAAAGTGATGGTTTTTTACTAAAACAAACAGCGGTCCGCAGGACACTTAATACTTTAATTGCGAGGCAGGTTTTCCATTTCCCGCCGCTCTGCTAACCACACGCTTTTCCCATTTTCTTGTTTCTCTTCCATTTGCTGCAGGGTCCTCCGGGCTTGGATGGCATGAAGGTATTTTCCCCGAAAACAGCCAGTGATGTGAAAACAATATGGTAATAACCGATCTGTTTTCTGTTTTCCATGTTCGCAGGGCGCCCAGGGCGAGACGGGTCACAAGGGGGAGCGCGGAGATCCTGGCCTGCCGGTAAGCATTAGCAGCAGCTCCCAAAAGCATCTGCCCCTCGGGGCATTTTCCTAGAAAATGTTCTTCTACTCCGTGTGGTTGCTAATTTAAAAATAATTCGTGTCTTCTCTTTCTCCTTTTTATTGTTTTTACCTCTGTTTGCATGCGTATCTCTCTCTTTCTTGGCGTCGTTCACTACCTATATGCACATCTCTCAAACACCCAACCTCTGTCCCCCTGACAACCACCCCACCACCACATTCACCCCACAAACACTCGAACACACACCTGCGGATAATCGAAACAAAAGGGCACGGATGGCATTCCCGGGCAGGAGGGGCCACGCGGGGAGCAGGGCTCCAGAGGGGATGCCGGACCGCCCGGCAAGCGGGGACGCAAAGGAGATCGCGGCGACAAGGGTGAGCAGGGTGTGCCCGGACTGGACGCCCCCTGCCCCCTCGGCGCCGACGGGCTGCCGCTGCCCGGCTGCGGATGGCGGCCGCCAAAGGTTAGCATGCGTTATTCGTTATCGACTAAAGCCACCCTCTATCCCCATTACCCATACCCCCCACACACAGAAAACAATTATGGTTTCATCTAAAGGAAGTTCTTTTGAATTGAGTTTATTACTCTAATTTGCAGTACTTATTTTCTTATCATATCTAAAAAACTTTAATATTTTATTTGTATACCCCAACTGGAATCTTTCAATTTCGTTAAGAGAAACTTTTTAGTTTTTATCTTTACGCTATAAGAATAATTCTGTTAATATGATTTCTGGAAAGCCACTATTTCCTTTTTAAGGATACTTTCCAGAACTTTTAAAAAAAACTTCATAATTTATAATTCAACTTGATCAATCTCTAAACATTTCAATACTTTTTTTATTGACAGCCTTGTTATGTAATGTTTTTTAAAGGAAAATTAAAGTTTTTCTTCTCAAAATAATAAAAACTCAGATCTAAATGAACCTTTAATTAATGATAAACCTGATTTTTTTCTGTGCATTCCCAATTGGCTGTCGGAAAGTTGATCGTTGTAACTTTGAATGCGCCACTCGTGGCCTCCATCTACTTGGTAGTATCTTGTTGTTGTCCAAGTTGGTTAACTAACTTTTGCTTTCGCACACACTCACACACACACACACGCTTAAACTAACACTAACACACTGGGAAACGCACTGGCACACCCGCCAATTCACAAAAACACACATACACGAACACGAACACCTAACACAGGAGCCAATCATCTCGACGCCCGTGCACAAGGATTATTTGCCCGATGTAACGCAGCCGGAAAGCAACGCCAGCGATTACGAGCAGGAGGAGGAGGAGGAGGACGAGCAGGCGGAGGATAATGAAAACGAATATGATGAATATCAGGATAATTTGCATAACAATGAGTGAAAAGGAAGCAGTCAGCCAGCCCAGCGAAATGGCAAATGGCAAACACAGGCGCATAAAGGCGAACCGACCCTAAGAACCAACCTCCTTCCTACCTCCCACCACCACCAGCACCACCATCACCACCACCCACCAGCAAGGACACCTACACAGGCTACACGCACACAGACGCAGACGACTAGTTAAGCATTTCCGATTTCCGCTGCGAATCCTGGCTCTGTTTCGCTCTGTTGACATTTGCAATTAGCGCTAACAAATGCCAAGTGGCTGCTGCTCCTAACGGTTCTGCAAAGTAGATGCTATTAGCATACTCTATCTCTGTCTTTAACCCTGCTCCTCACTCTCTCTGTCTCTCTCTCGCACTCGCACTTACGCACACAAACACAATTATCCTTTGGCTAACACACACACACACTGGCTTAGCTTGGTGACGGGTCCTGGCGCTCCACATCTCTCGCAGCTTCTCTTGAACTCTCTCATCCAACTCCGGCCGTTTCCGGCTGAACTTCTGTCTCGCCCCTCGCAGGAAAACTGGCAGGCCTGGCTCAAGGACGAGCTTAATGCACTGCAGCATCCGCGCTCAAAAAACTAATTGCCAACGCCACCGCCCCCTCGACGGCTGCAGCGAAGGCGTGGCCCCGCAATATCCAGACGAATCTAAGCGCTTTGGTTTTAATTTTAGTAACTTGTTATTGTTAAATGTAGACATCGGACAGAGCTATAGCTACTACATCCATCGCATAGAAAACATCCTATCATAAACACTGTATAATCTGAATCTGCATCTGTGCCAAATTGCTCCAGGTTGCCTAGGACAACGCAGCCTTTAATTATAGTTATACTTTACCTACTATTATATAAATTGTATCTACTGCAGCTACTTCTACAGCTATTTCAAATACCTTAAGCAACCAAGGAACCCAGCTATTTTTTACAAGAAGACCCTATTTAAAAACAAAACTTAAAAAATAAAAGTCAACAAAATATAAGAACAGTGTGTTATTAATTCAGTTTTATTGGGATAGTTTATGATGGTAATATTTTATCAGATTTTAAATTAAAAAGCTACGATCACATTTTTAAATCGTCCGCACATCAAAGTAATCGGAGAAAACAAGCTCCCTCTTTAATTTGTGATTAACGTCAGTTAAGCCTATATAAACCAACGGGCAAGACCTTTAGATAAGTTTCTAAAATCAGTTGAACACAAAATTTTGTTATATATTTTTAACGACGTATATATTTAATTCTCTGAAGTTTGTTTATTTTTATAATTTTATTTTTAAATTAACGTTCTCAGCAGTTTCTGGCCAAGTTTCTTGTTTAAAATTGTTTAATTTTAATTCAACTACTTACTAAAACTGAAACAAACCCATGTTGAAAATACCGAAACCACAGTTCCGGAATTATTACATTGAGGATGGTGTGGCGTACACCGAGGATCGCAAGGTTGTGCGACGGGTGAAAATCTGTGCAGCCTTTCCTTTCGAAAGGAAGGCTCTTTTAAAACATTTATCGAGATTTGGAACCATAGATGAGCTCCGATGGTGTGCCGATAAGCAGGAGGGATGGGTGCTGTTTAAAGAGCCCACGGAAGCGGCGAAGGCTTTGTATTCTCCCAAGCACACTTTAAATGGCCATACTTTTGTTTTGCGCGCATCTAGCACCTGGGATCAACCGCCGGAGCAGGAGGAGCAAGGGACTCTGAGTGCCTATGATTTACCCATTGTCGACGACGTTTGGTGCAAGGTGCTTAACTACCTGCCCCTGGATACCCGTCTTAACTTTGCCGCCAGTTGCCAACGATTCCAGGCGATCTACGAACTGGAATCTAAACGAATAAATCATGTCCTTAATATGAAGGATGTCTGCAAGCTGACGAACTGGGGGATCAGGCGAATGATGCGACTTTCAGGAGAACATATTCATCGTTTGGAGGGTGGACCGCTGCATCCGCGTTGGCCTCTGTTGAAGCAGTTTGTACAACTTTTGGGTGTGAGCTGTCCGAATCTAACAGAACTTCATTTCCACCGGATTCCGCTGAGTCCGGAGAACATGGCTCTTCTATTCCATAGAAGCAATGGTTCGGTAAAGATTACCAATCTCTCACTGCGCCGTTGTGACCTTACAGATTGTCATCTACTTCTCTTGCAACCACTTACTGAGCTGACGACACTGAGTCTTGAAGAAAACCCTGGAATTCGAGGTGACACCTTGGAAGATTTACCAGTTTCTTTGGAGGTTCTAAGAATTTCAGGCTGCGAGTACTTGGAGTCTACCTGTCTTCGTAAGCTGGCCGCTCTGCCGCTTCTTCGCGAGCTCCGCTGCAGTGAGATTTACTTGCGGAATTTTAACAGGGATTGGATGGATGAGGATGAGGCGGCTGCGTGGCCCTTAGACGAGCATGTATATCGGGAGTTGGTGCGGAGCTGTCCAAATCTGGAGGTCCTCGAGGTGTCGGTATGCCCATATATGGACGAGAATCAGTTAGGCGGTCTGTCCCAGTTGCGCACCTTGGTCCTTCGTGCCGTAGCCTTGGAGCCGCAACCTTACCAGGTGGACAACTCATTGCTTCTGGCCCTCGTGGAGGTGGATTCGCTGCGCCATCTAGAGTTCCAGCAGGCTGCACCTGGTTTTGTGGATGCTGCCGGTCTGAAGATCATTTCCCAGCTGAAGGAACTACGAACTTTAATTTTACGAAATCAGAACTTTAAGGCTAATGAACTGAGGGAACTGCGTAAACTAAACGCCTTGGAGTTTCTTGACCTGAGTGATTCGCCCCATCTGTCCAACGAGATCGTTGCAGAGTTGGCCAAGACGCTGGGCAAGCTGCGTCGCTTGAAAGTCAAGCGATGTCCTCTTATCTCTCGGCGGCTGACAGAGATCCTCAAGGAATATCACATGCTTCAAGTAGACGTTTAAGGTCCAACTTCCATGGTTACTTGTTTTTTATTTTTGCTATTTATTTGATTAAATTATATTTGTGTGGTCTTTGTCCCATCGTAAATAAAAAAACTGGAAAAAAAATAGTCAACAAAAAATTGAATAAAAATTGGAAAAGAAAAACTCACTTTTCTCAACGAAATATCAGTATTTTGGCCAAAAGATAGGAATTAGTTGCACAAATATGGAATTCTATATATCGTTGAACTCGTAGTGAAATTCCCAATCATTTGGCGTTCAAACCTGGAAATATAATATTTTTCCATTTTTTTGCAAAAAATTGTGATGTTACCCCTTATAAAAAAAGCAAAAATTGATAGCAAAATTAATTTTTTTAAATTAGGCACAAAGTAATGAAGATTAATTTAATGGGTTTTAAATCAGGCACAAAGTAATGAAGATTAATTTAATGGGTTGTTGGCAGTTCAAAACGGCACTTCTTTTAGATTTGGGCCATTTTTTGGCTAATTTACAGCAATAAAACGCCAAAACAATGCTATTTTACCAAGAATTGAAGTTGGCAGCTTTTATTATAATTATAATATCTCCAACACAGAATAAAATGTAAAAAAATAGAAGTAAATTCAATATCAAGGAGGTTTGCAGTTTACTAAGATTGATTAGTAATTAATTATTACTACTTTAAAAGCTTGAAGTTCTTAACGTACTTATGAACAGAGTCTTTAATATATGGTTTCAGGGCGATACAGGTCGGAATATTCTCAGGTTGTTCGATCCACAATTTGTGCTTAATTTCGTTCTCTTTTAACTTTTCACTGAGCTTGACTAGAGCTGCCTCATCTTTGGCCTGCCAATAAAGAAAGTAGTTTATTAAAAATATTTTTTTCATACATTAGACTAGCATAAAATTTAAAAACCCATATTTTCATACCTCAAGCACCACTTTATGCATATTGTCCAGATCTTTTAAATAGGCCACGGTGTCTGCATCCTCTGAATTTAAGTGTAAAACGGCCGCTGTGGCGTGGCAAGTTTGAGCAATCACCGCCCCCAAGGGCCAACTAAGTACGGAACGCAAATCACTGCGGACAATAATATACTGCACAATATTGCTCATGTTGTTAAAAAATATTAAAAATTGTTCCTAACAATTTTTTAAATGCCGGTAAAGAAGAAGAGAAACAGCTGTTTTTGCCTTGCCATATGTCTTAGGCTCAAAGAGATGCCACAAAGTCGAAAAAAGTTGGAATAGCTTGCTCACACCACTCTTCTGCAATACCACCCAAAGAAATTTTCTGATGTTACAACTTTTGGTTAATATTATTTGATTTATGCCATCTAAGATATCTTTTTTAAAATTATTATTATAAATTAAAGATAAAAATTAAAATTGACTAGTGCTGGCTTTGGAAAAATGTCGGCAGTGTGAACATGTGTATGTAGAATGTATATTTACGTTTCTACTTTTCTGCACTAGGGGTCGCCACTGATGTAAAATAAAATGTATAATTATAATGTAAAAACCATATCCATTTTCCGGGGAAGACCCATTTTCCAAGGTTTTTCCTCTTAGTCCTTCTTAGGAGAAGATCAACAGCACTGAAATTAGGTCAAAAGTTAATTTTTTCGTTGGCCTTTGGGGTTTCTTGGCAATTTAATTCTTGGATAGTGTCCTCAAACACTCCTTCTATTTTTCTCTTCTTAAGTGTTTGTTAAAAAGAATATTCTGCGCTTATAAATATAATAAAATTTAAATCAAAATAAATACATTTCTCCAAAAATTTAAAATTGCGAATATTTCTTTCAGCTCCATTTTGTTTATTTCACCCAGTGTAAATAAAAGTTCCATTAGACAATGGCTGACAGTCACAGCCAATTCACACACTTTGGCTCACTGTATTATCGGGAGAGAGCTCAATTTAAGTGCTGCCTGCATGCGGGGGCATAAATTAAGAGCTTCTAAGCGCTGCAAAGTAAATTTCCCCGAAGCTGACTGACCAGAAGCACTTTATCCTTAATTTTCATAAATTGCCCGGCACACGTTGATTATATCGCACTTGATGCGCTGAACTGTCTGCTCTTCTTACCCCTCCACCACTCCCAGTAAAATCCATTATAATTCGAAATTACAAGGCCAGCAACAAGTGAGGGACAAGATTCGTGTAGATACTTTGATTTTATTATCGTAATTTCTTGGAACACTTTACATTTACATTTAAATTTATACGCCATAGATGCGAGACGATAAACGACGACTACACACACATAACAATTTGACAGTTTAATTGATTTAATTTGCGCACCACATTGATACGGATCTGTAATTGATATCTTTTCTAGACATAGTCGTAGTTCGTAAAGGTACACTTCTGCGTAGAGATACTCCAGCTTGCTCATTACTCGAAGCTTTGGTATATAAAATATAAATAGGTTACAGACAGATTACGCTACTAAATTAGAACATTGAATTGGGCAAAACTTGAGATTCTTGGAGAGAAAACAACACTCAACTAACAACGACGGAGCTTCAAATCGGGAGGCCTGACTTCTGCCCCCCCTGTCGATAATATAGATATATATTATATTTATTTTAATAATAATTTCACGTGTTGCATTTGTTCAGTATCATCCAGTCCAGTCCATCGGAGCTATATTTTTCATGGCTGGGTCTTAGAAGCTGGTCTTGCCGAAAATGTAGTTTCCCGGCGCATTCACGTCCTCGGCGGCGAAGTACTCCTTCCACAAGGCGGCGAACTGCTCCCGGGTCACCTCGCTCTGGCCCTGGGCCATCTTGCCGAAGGCCTCCTCGCACTCGGTCTTCTCCAGGCCGTAGCTGGAGCAGACCAGCGTGAACTCGGTCACATCGATGCCGCCGTCGTGCGAGGCGTCCTCCAGGTCGAACATGAAGTTCATGTAGGCGTTCTGCCAGTCCATCACGCTGCTGGGATCCTTGGCGTAGGCGTCCCACATGTTGCACCACTCGTCGACGCTGACCTGGAAGAGCCATAATGGGATGGATGAAGCGATGAGATTGCGGCTTAGAAATCGCCATCGCCACCGCCCCAGATTTATGCATCCCGCCCCGTGCTGAAAAGCCCATTAGTCGGGCATCGCCTCGGGCGAAGATTCGCCATAAAACACCTACCCCTCGTTATGGCCGCTTTGAGGGTGTAATTTATGCCATCTAGTGATGCGATATTAACATTTTCTGGCCGCCAATACCGAACAAGGCAATTACCGCAGTATCGCCTTGACCAACTTGGCTGACCGCCTTCGACGGCGTTACCAAAAACCGAGTACCAGTAACCAGTTACCAGTATACTGCTGCCCCATCCCATTAATTGTGGCCAGCCGTTACGTTTTGGCATGTTTTAATGCGGCCATAAATAAATGCGAGGGTTGTGTCTGACCAGGACCACTTGTAATGCCAATTGGCAGTTGGCTATGTTCGACCATCCAACAATCCCCCACCCCCCGAGAAACGAACTCTAAACAGCCATTCGAACTGAATGCATATTTTTATGTTTATGGCCACAGACTGAATCGAAACGATTTGGCCCAGATCCTTGACCCTGTGACAAGCCAATAAAATGCGTAAACTATCAAACTGCAGCTCCTTTTCCGGCTAATTTGGGGCCGTGTCACGGCACGTGCTCCGACTTGGATTGCCGGGGCAAGTGAACAATAAATCTTAGGCTGGCTGCCACAAAGGCGGACCAACAATGGCCGAGGGATTTGGCATATTTTGGCAGCAAACTCCATCAAGTTCCTTGGCTGTTGGCCAGAACTTTTGCGGCTTTTGTGGCAGCCGAAGTTCCACTCTATCCAATATCCACAATCCACCTCATCTAGTTTAGTTGCGCACAAAGTAGCCGTAAAGCTGAAAGCCGAAAGCCCGTAGCCCGTAACCCTTGGAATGCGCCAATAGAATTAAGCCGAGGTTTTGTCGGTCTGACATTTCAATTTCTGTTCGCTTTGTATCGCATTGTTGCGGGTTTCGGTCGCCGTTTGTTGATATTGAACTACGTTCTGCTGGGCCGGATTATAATTTAATTTGCTGCAGCGGCGGTGCGATTATGCCAGGGACATTGGCATTGTGATTGTGGCAAAAGGGGAATGCATTCTAGGACAAAAAGTTGGTCTTCGTAATGAGAAGAAAGTTGGTGGCAAAGTCCCCGGCCGGAATTCGGATTGCACTGCTCAAATAATTCACAATTCAATTTCCGCCCGCTGGCAGGGAATTTGTTTACCCCTCGGCATTCCGCACCAATAAAAAGGGAAATTTATGAACGAAATTTCTCTTCCGTTTTTTGCGTTTGCATTTGTCGGTTTGTCTGTGCGAAGGACACTGTATGTGCAGGGTGTCCTGCACACTTGTCAGCCGCTGCCACAATGGCATCGAGTGCAGTCCATGGATTTCAGCACTTTTGGCACTGACAATGGAGCCAGACAAAAAACCGAATCACTTGACATGTAGTTAGTTGCCTTTGCAACTCAAAGGGGGAGGCGTTCCGACCCGCACTGAACTCACCTGTCCATCGTTGTCCTTGTCGGCCTTGGAGCGCAGGCCAGTCCAGATTTCCATCATCAGGTCGTAAGTCTCCTTGTTCTTCGGCGTGTCCTTCTGCCAGCCGCGCAGTTGGCAGACGCGCTGCAATTGGCAGAAACAATAACAGTCAGCACGGACGGCACTCCCAAATTGAGTTATCAGCTGATATTGGCAAAAACTGCATGCAAAATGGGGCACAAATAGCACCAAAAAAACAATGGCGCAGCTCTTTTGTTGATGCATGCATGGTATGTGAGTATGCACAGCACTCTTCAAAAATATATTCAAATTTCTGCTTGCTTTTTTGCCAGCAGTATTTCCGCTCCACTTACCTCGATGGCCAGCTCGAAGTCCTTAACGTCGATTTCGCCGCTTTGGTTCACATCTGTTGCGGCACGCATTATGCGCAATGGTTGTTATTTTGGAGCAGGAGACACAGGCGGAGGCAGTCAGCGTGAATTGCATGTTGTTGGTCCCGCATTGTTTGCATTGGTCAGTCGGGGGGGGGGGCAAAAAACCAAAACCCAAACAGCGAAGGCGAAAAATAGCCAAAAAGAATTCGAATAGAGTGATGAACAATGTGTGTGGATTTTTTTTGGCAGGCTGCGACACAGTTCCGGTCGGCGGTAGTGCGAACATCAACAAAATTGCACAGCCTAACTATTGGATTGACACCATCGCATGGGACTAACCACACTCAGAAAAAAGTAAACCAAAGTTTAGAAATTATAAAAAAATACTCTACCGAATATCCTGCAAATATTTTATAGATTTCAAGAGAACTAAAATTGCAATAAGTTTTATAATAGAATAGTTAAAAATAAATGATGGTCTATTAAGTTGATTAAACTTTCACTATACTAATAACCTTACTTGTTACTAACCTATAATTTAAAGACTATTTATTTTACATACAATTTCATTATTTAACAATACATTCATTAATATTTAAATCGATGTTATTCTTTCTGTAGTTCTACTAACCCATTTCCATTTAAAACGAAATGATTCGGGCTAAAGTCGTTTTATAAATATTTCCTACTGATGGGATGTAGTTTCAGAAATTATTTCCTAGTTTATGGCAAGGATTATACTAAAACCGTAAAAAATGGACCCTAAAACAAACTTAAAAAACACAAAGCCAAGTTTTTTATTTTATATTATATTTTTTTTGTGTGTGCCATTCTCTGCCAGGTTTACGTTTGGCTTTTGGCCATGCGGGCGTTCCATTATCATTTGCAACGGTGTGCAAACGGCCACTTGAGTGCCAGTGTCAAGTGTTTGGCGCTTGCGTTTTATGACCTTTTTTTCGGCGCTACTCTTTTGTTATTGCCTGACCAGCTGCCGTCGAAGGGCGGGCAGCGAGCCAAGTTAGCAGGAAAATGTACGGCTGGGATTGTAGGGATGAGCCAACCGCACCGGTGAATTAGTCATAATTGAAAAGCACTTAACCTTTATCACACACAGCGTTGCCTACTTGCGAGCGCTTCCCACGAAAGTTGTTCCTTTCGACATTTGCATTGCGTTTAATTCAATTTTAAATTGGCAAGTTTTGTTTGCCTTTGCTGACAGGCAAACACTTCTGAGCATTAAACATGGAACGGAATGCACTCGTCGTATGTAAGTGGATGTCGAGCACTTGCGTATACGCGATGCATGAACACCACATTACGTATACGCGCTGTATGCACATCCCAGATGGAGAAGATTAAATCGGAAGCGGAACTGCATGCTAATATCAGTCATTCGCTTTACGATTTTATTATGGGAAGCCCCATATCGCCTGGACCAGCTGTGTCCGTGTGCTGTGTTTTTTAATCCTATTAAAGAACTTTCAGCCACTTGCAGGGCAATCTAATCAAAGTTTTCCAGCAATGGCTCCCTGAAGTGGTCATAACCCTGGCCATTTCCCCTGAAAACGGCTGTCCGCACTTAAGAACTCCATTTTTCGCGTGGCCCCGGCCATTCATCATTCTGATAAATACTCACCGAAGAACACATTGAACAGGAAAAGCAGCTTCTTTTTGCGGAAATCGGAGATCGACATTATTGTGTTGTTTTATGTTTGTTTTCCTTGCCGCTAGTTGTTTTCTTTATTCTTTATTGCGCTCTTATTGGCTCTCCACTGTTGCAGCCGGAAATGGGGAACTGCAATGACAACGAAAAACACAATTACACGAGCATCGTGAACGGCATAAAATGGCAAATGAAGTGTATTCGGAAACGAGACTGCGTTTAAGTTTAAAGTTCTCTCTCAATTAGGGGCGGTGCTGGGGGGTTGGGGACGTCCGGAGGTCGGATCGTAAAAATAACAGTCAAGGAAAGGAACTAAAACCGAAAACCAGCAGAATAGAACCAGAAGCAGCAGGGAAACGGATTGGGTTTGCTCTAGTTGACTGGCTTAGTTTATGCCAGCTAATTCAGGCAAAGGAAATAAAACAGGACCGTCTGAGGATGCGAAAAGAGCGAAAGAGCTGCTGCGCGAAATGCAAATGCATCCTGGGGGAAAAGGGGCGGGTCGAGTGCCGAGCTAAAAGCGACACAAATGCAGGCACAAATGCCTTGGCTCAGACTGTCCCCCTTCCCCCTGTCCCACCCCCTGCGCTCTATGTGTGTGTTTGCGGGGCTCATGGCTCATTTAACCTTCAATCAGAAGCCAGTTGCAAGGCAGGGCCATGTGCTAAATTAGACAGAACTATATATGCATGCATTGTGGAATGTATCTTGGCTGCAGACGCACTAAACAGGGCGCAAACATCAAAGGACCAGACCAGGCCATTGCCAGCGCTAAAAGGCCTGAAAGCCTTCGTGTTTGCATTAACTGCCTCTAAACGAGAGCCTCATGTTTACTGCGTTTATGGATGGTAAATCGTGAATCTCAAGGGATTCTAAATCGCTGTTTGACTGCCAAAAAGTATGCAATGATTTATTTTATTAAACAAAATAATAACTTAGGCAGTCTACCAGAGTCATTAGGTTTTTGGAATCACCTATAAATACGTCTAAATATTTAAGGAATTAAAAAAACTCACGAACTAATCGGATTTTCGGATTAAAAAATTTTATTGCATACTTTGAGACACCTTTTACTGGGAAGTTTAAAGCCTTACGGAATTCTTTGGATGCCTAGAACTGATTGACCTGATTAAAAGGTTTAGCTAGGTCTTTTCTTTTTGTTTACATCTCTTAAGAATTGAATTAAGTGAACTATTCAAAGTGCTCGTCGCATAAACACAGCAAATATTTGTGTTAGTTCACTTTCGGGAACGCCGACTGCTGGCAGCCCTCACTCCAAAAAAAAACAACAAAAAAGGCATTTGTTCAGCGCTGCTCGGAGCGGCTAAGGTAGCCAAAGCATAATTCCAAAACAGAGGGAAATTGCAGCGAGGACGTCAAGTGGAAAGTGGAATGCAATGAACATGACAACGGCAACGAGGATGCCAGGATGGCCAAGAAAGCGCCGATGGCCAACGGCTGATGCCTGATGGCTCACGGCTGATGGCTAAAAGCGGAGCACTTCCTTTTGGCAAAAATGCAGTTTGCCTCGGAAATGAAATTAAATGGAATATCTCCGAGTCGCCAATTGGATATGCTGTTAAGCGGCAAATTGAAATAGGGCATCCGATCCAAAGCGGCGTAAAGCGAAAGGCTTTCGGTCAAGTGCAGGTAAATTTGACTCTTACTAAAGCTAATATTATTATATTATTACGGCGGAAAGGTGGGCTTTTGTTGGCAGTAGCAGCCAAGGTTGCCTCATCCAAGAACTCCAATTGAAATCGAGGGACATTATCAATATTGCCTTTATTGCCATCGGGAATCTAAAATGAAGGTGAGTGCTTGAACAAAATGGGTTAAATAAAACAAATGGCTTAAAGAGTTCAACAATATAAACAACGTTAATTAACATAAAACCATAATAGCTGCAAGCTGGTGCAATTAAAAAGGTCAAAGTTAATGTAATGTTGAAATTAATCTGACCCGGAATAATTATTATTCACTTTTTCATTAGCCAAAACCTACTAAGCTTCCCGTTCGATCGATTAATCTTATCAAAAGCTGACTGGATTTAAACCACCACGGTAATGTTAATTAAATTTACAAATTTCGCTGTCATAAAAATTAATTCTGACAATTATTTGGATGCGGAAAATGGCTTGCTTAATTAATAAATTAATAATTGGGATTTTGCGATGGTAGCAAACAATGTGGCAGCCGATGTCAACTTCATTTAGCATTAAATGCACACACATTTGCGTAAAAATCAGACTGTCACAGTTCATTAATTTCCTACGTGCGCGTCAATTAACATCAGGTGAAATCGGAGTGGGCGTGAGTGGGTTTAAGTGAAAAGAGTACGTTGAAAAAATAATCCACACCTCAGATGGCTAAAAGTACACAAAAAGAGTGAAATTCAATTTGGCGCCCTTTTCATTTTCATGTCCAATGGCAATGCCAATTGCGTGAGGTCCTTGATGGGGAGAAAGTATTTTTTCACCAGAAATACAGGCACGTACCCAGTGGCTTGCGAAATATAATGCTTTATACAGAAAAACAAATTAAATCTGGATTAAGTTTTGACAAAAAACATTTTTAAATCCGAAGTCATTATTTATAATTTGCAAACTTTATAAGAGAGAACAGAACTTATATTTATTTTATTTTATTTTATTTTATTTATGTATTTGATTTATTATTTTTTTAAACTTGCTAAGCCCAATATAATTTAAAGTTTTAAAAGATAAAAATACTTGTTTTTTCATGGCCTGAAAATTCCTTGATCTACCGTTTTTAAGCCAAACTGAAATGGGACTTAAGCCTCTCTGCGAATTCGACGGATCTGCTGGCAGATGTAATTTAAGCCAATGCAGCGGAATCTCATTTCACTGCCACTTACGCCTCGCAACGTAAAATGGCCGTGGAAATTTAAAGCCTTTTAATAGCCTGATGGGCGGATTATTTATCCTCGAAATTAATAATTAAATATGCGCGCAAATTGAATTCATCGATGCCATTTGTTTCTCAGTTTTCCACAGCTTTCTGTTCCGTCATCGTCGTTCGAGCACATTACGCATACGCCGTGTGCCACCGCGGTTTTGTTTGTCGCCGTGGCAGGGGCATTTATGCCGCCGTCCTCCCATTAATTACCAATACTCATGCGCCAATGCATAAAAGCCACGCGCTGTTTGCCACAAAACTGCGTCGGCTTTTGTGGCACGAGGCGACCACATTAACCAACATCACCGAAGGCTCGTTAATTGGGTTCTGTTTGAGTTTGTGCATGAGATTGAGTTTTGCTCTCGATTTTCGGGCCATGCCGCACAACGAGTTTCTAATAATGAAAATATGGTTGAATTCACGCGTTTTATACAGCCTCTCCGGCAATAAATAGCCATCTGCGAAGTTATAAATTTCAATATGAAGACATCAATGTTTTAATTGGACTTTTAGTGCGAAATGGGCTGACTTGATTCCGCAATTTATTGGGCAATCAAATTAGAGAACGCCCAACCCCAACTGGCCGTTTATCAACACAATTTGATTTGCATAAAACTGGTTCTTTTTTGTTTGGCCTGCAATGTGTTTATTATGCAAAATCCAAATCCCCGGCGGGTCGAAGGCAGGTGGAGGAAACTCATAAATTATGGGAGAATAAAATGCGGGACGGGCAGCAATATTCATGGATAGTTGACAGTTGTGAAACAGTGCTGAAAAGTATGCTACACGCGATTGATCGATTTTGCAAGTCGATTTGTGGACAAATTGTAATTGTTTTGCATTGATTGCATCGGCATGCAAATTGAGTTTATTTATTTGGCAGTCAGATACACGACAAATGGGATTGCTTAATCCCAGATGACCAAATGACCCAATCTTAATAGCTCTTCCAATTCTCACCCACAGCCCCAGCTTCATTCTCAATTCGAGTTGGACGACGCTGGCGATGGCATGGTTTTCAACGGTCGCTAATTACTTTTGCGCTGCCGTAAATTTGCGCAGCCAATTTAAAATAATAGACAATGCAAGTGGCGTCGTCGTTTGCTCTTTATCTGCTGATGCAGCCCAGCTCCGGGGAATATTCCGCTGTCCACTATCCACAATCCACTATCTTTGTTGCCTTTGTTGCATTGTCCGGCTCGCAGTAATTTTGTGTAATTTGCATTAATTTACATTTAATTTGCAACCGCCGAGGAACCGAGGAGCCAAGGAGCAGACAATGCGCGGCCTAAGGCCACCGACGCATGCCTGGCCAAACAACATGACCGAAAAACAGACTGACTGACAGGACGAGGATCCTTGGGCTCTCGTTTCTCCTTGGCGAAAAACTTTTGACCATGCTTTCAATGAATTCATTATGGGCCCGGCCCAAGGTGGGGAAGTAAGAATATTCTTCCAGTTGTTAAATTGTCGAGAGTCTGGTTGTGTTTCGGAAAAGTTTCATCCCCCCAGCCCCCCGTGAAAACCACCTTTCTTTCACGAAACTATCTGCTCTGCCCACTCAAGAAAACTGGGTCTCTGGTTCCTGTTGAGCCAGCAGCTCTTTGAGCCACCCACTTGTGCTCGTTACTTTTGGCTTGTTCTTTTGTCGGTTTTTGAAATGTGTTTTTCGAAAAATTTTGCGCCATTATTATGCTTGTAGCGTCGGAAACTCTTAACACAAACACACAGGTACGGCTTACACTCACAGATGCAAATACGTTAACTTTACCGTTGGTTCTGAACAGGCTCTGTTTTTTGACTGGTTTTTCGGTTGTCGGATGTCGGTTGTCGGATTTCGGTTTTCGGAACCCTGGACTCGTCTGCTCGGCTACGCGGTTGGCCGTCTTGTGATGCTCGTTGCCATCGAGCCACCGCCTTTTATATGCGCCCTCCGTCTGCGCCGACGTCGCTGCCGGCGCCGGCAGAACTTGGGCGCTCTGGGTGCTCTATGTCATCGCTGGGGTTTTATCTTATCGCCGATTCTGCCGACGCCACTGCCGACGCCCGTGCACTCGTGCTGGTGTGAGTGAGTGCTGCACACGCGAGTGTTCTGGCGCTGTAGTTGTAGTGGTAGTAGCCTGTAGTGTGCTTTTTGGCCACCACGTGCACTGTTACGAGCAGAGCAGAGGCAGAGCATCGGCTCTACCATCACCATCAGACCATCAGCATGCGGCATATTTGCTCGTGGGTTTGTTTTGGGATTTGACACTCGCAGAAAACTCCATGCTGGGCGCACTTGCAGACTGCACTTTATATTTGGGTAATTAAATGGCGCTTCTTATCGCGGCTGCATACAATGTTGGTGGCTCAGCGGTAGAGGTTACGATGCCTCGGGCAGCCCCAGAAGAAACACTGAGGGATGTGCTGATGGCTTTCGGGTTTAATGTAGGAAATAAGAATTTTTACTAAGCTCGCATCAAAAGTTTATAACTATCTCTTACTCTTAGTGAAAACGGATGCTTAAAACCTAAACATAGCAGTATATCAAAAACAGGATGAAATGACTTCCGAGATATGGTAGAACTTCCAGCAAACATAATCCATATAATTTAATTTCGTCGGTAAAATACAAAAAAAAATTATTAATTTAAAAGAAGTATATTTTCTAGTGTTTAGCTAAAAAATGGTATGATTTTAATAAATAAATTTTTTTTCCTCACAGGATTTCAAATCTATTCTCAAGGTGCCTAAAAGTAGACAACAGTTTATTTATTTATTTTACTTATAGAACCATGGAAAATCGGATATTCAAGAAGATTTAAATCGGTCTAAATACAACTAAATATTTTATGGCACCATTCCAAGTAAAACCATTTCTCGCCGTGCACCACAACATAACAAATCAAAATGTGCAAATGTTCTGGACAAATTTTTAGCATAGCCTTGACACACACACAATAAACTGAAGCTCACACACTCACACTTACAGGCAACACACAGACTTATAGGCTGCCCAGTGAGCTCAACTTGGCCAAAGTTAATTTGGCCCAAAAGAAGGCAGCCGAAACAGCTGCTGCAGTAGCAGCAATAACAGGCACACTTGGCGGCATAATTTCTGGTGGCGCATTCAATCTTGGCGGTGGTGGACCACCAACCGACCCAACGGATAGAAAATAAAAAAAGCTGCATTTAAGCCAAGCAATTTCCAGGCTTTTAATTACACAAAGCAGACATATACAGCTCATGTATTTCAGCTGTTAATTGTCAAGTTTCGGCTGAAATGTCGCTGCCAATTTATCAGGCGCCTCAGGAGCAGGCTCCCTTCTGCAATTCTGGCCATTTTGGCCCACATCCTGCTGCTTTTCACCCAGCGGGTGTCCTGCAGCCTGTGCCTGCTCGCTGTTCCACTTTCACGCTGTTCCAGCAGCTGATGCTTATTGCAGATGACCGTTTTACCAATGTTTCGTTCCGGCCTGGCTTTCTGCTTTCAGCTTTCTCTTTTCCTAGTATGTGTGGGAGCGACGGTGCGTGTTGGAGTAGGCAAATGTTTAAATTTGTGGCCTTTTTACCTGTTTGCATCTCAAGTGGCCAAGGGCTACGTCCTGCTAGTATATGTGTGTGTGTGTCCGTGCCGTGTCTGTGTGCAGGAAACGGAAGCCGACATTGACACAGTTTGAAATTAACATGAGCCTGGCCAAAGACCCACCTAAAATCTTGAATGCCTTCTAGCGTTTGGCCCCATTTCTCAGCGTTTAGCTGTCCACCTATTTCATGTTGTTTTTGGCTTTTCATTCCACGTCTGCATCTTCTCCGGCCATCTTCCTCCCTCCTTTTTGCTCTGCCGCATAAGTGGGGCCACTAAACGTTCCGTTGTGGCTCACACACGAGCGGACAAAGTACACTGAGAGAAGTGGATATTTGCTCCAAAAAACCAGTCAAGCACACTCGTGGAATTACTAAATTATAGCTAAGTAAACCTCATAAAAAGTGTGTCTATTTATATGGACGTGAAATAAATTCATAAATTTCATATATTGAAAAACTTTATCTATGATATATTCTAAGCAATACTGTTATAAAAAAAAACTGGAGGTCGGAAATTACGTTTGACCCTCTGCATATGTACACTTTAAACTAATTAAATGTTAAAATATTATGAAAAATAAACCAATATTTTGGCTTAACACAATAACTATTGTAAACTAGTCATTATAATCTTATATTATAAAATTTCAAATAAAAATTGCACTATCCATTTTTTTTTAACAGATAATGGGAATTTACAAAAAATCATTTAAAGTGTGGGCATGGTAAAGGTGCACGGCAATGGCGAATTATTTGAGGGGAGCCTGGCTGCCACCCACCATTCATACCCAGGACACTCCTCTGTTCAGATGGGCCTGGTGCTCCTCCCTCTCCTGCTGCTCCTTCCCCTGGCCACCTTTGTGCGGAGGACGTTCCGTGCCAGCCACACACTCGTCGCTTACCTGCTCGGCAATGGCAACTTGATTAGACCAACATGAAATTAAGTAATTTTGCTGTATTGTTTAGTGTTCCAGCTTGGCAACAAAAGTGGGTGGATGGGCCATGTTCAGGTTCATGTGGGTTCGCCTTCCGTGGGGAAGGCAGTAGCAATGGACACCACAATGGCGACCGAGAACAAAGCGGGTCACAAAGGAAACCACCAAACAAACCGAATTTAATGAAAACATTTGTATCCCAGCCGAGAATGGAGTCTCCGGCCCTGGACTCTATCGAAAAAAGCGGGAAGATGGAAAGAAAAATAGAAGAAGAAATAAATCATTTATTTTGGATAGACCCAAAGTTTTGCTATCATATAAAATTCCATTTGCAGCTGGGCGGAGGAAGCTGGGAAAAAATCAAGAGCACGCTCTGCAGTATTTTATAATAATAGAGCCAGACGCTTTTGCAAGTTGGCTGAAACAGAATGCAAAACTCGTGTGTCATGGGCAACTTCAACTAAATTGCATTTACCTCTACCACTCACTCTTCCCATCACTTTTGGCGAAATCATCTCATTTAGCATAATCAGAAACGGAAAACTTGTGTGTGCCATGAATTCTCATATCGCAAATGGCGAGTAAAACAATTTGAGTTTGTCGGAGGGAAATTGCATATAATCCGGCAAAAGTGGAAAATTCCCTTTGAATTTAAATGCGCCGAGAAAGGCGAGCAGCCGTGAAAACGTTAGGGCAATCCGTCGACGGGCGATCCCTTCTAATTTCCATCTCCCAGCTCCGCCCATGGCTTCTCGCCAGCCAGATGCAGGTGGGGCGTTGCAAACTGCGGCGTTTTGGGGCAGGACAGGTGAGTAAACCGTTAACCCTTCAACGCCCCCCGTCTGGAACTGTGGTCCTTCGTCCTTGCTCCTTCTACAGCCTGGGGATTAAATCAGCTTGCCCCAAAAATAACGCAAGCTTGTCATGCATGGCAGTGCGGGAAGGGGGCGTGGCATGGTACCCGGTGCTTGTCTGTGTAATTTACTATTATTTTTTAAGCACTCTCCTTTTATGCTCGCTGCTACATACAAGCATTTTTATTGTTTGTTTCATTTGGCATTTTGTTTGTTTTCAGCTGGGCGTCCTTCCTCCTCTGCTGTCCCACCCCCTCCATTGTGTGAAAAGGTGGCGTGCATGGGTGGGGAATCTACAAAAACTGGGGGGAGGGAGACCCCGCAGTTGCACGTGAGAAATTACACATGTCCTCCAATGTTTTCAGCATGTCTGCATGCGATTGCAGCAGGAGTATCTGGATCCCAATCCGCATCCGTATCTGTGTATCTGCATCTGCATCTGTAGTCGCACTCGTATCTCTGACTATTTGTTTGTTCTCTCATTTCGCTGTTTGTTTGTTTGTTTTTTCCCCTTTCTGAGAGGGGTTTTCTTTTTTGGCCAGGTCTTGTGTGTGTTGGCTGCCAGATTTATGTTTTGCCAAACGGAATTTGTCTCGTGTAGTTTAGTCCCAGCAATGGAATGCCCAGATACCCAGATCCTTCGCATCCTTCGCTGCAGCCATGCCGAATAGCAAATTGATGACCTGAGATTTTCGCTGCAGTTGCAGATTTCCCTTTCAGCCCGGAGCCAAATTGAATTTACCGCTGGCCCGGTGGAAGCGCTTGCGTAATTATTTCCACGTGCTTTGAGGGTCATTTCGAGAATTATTACATTTCCCACCCACAAAACAAAGGCTTACATAACGGCCTCAGCTTTCCACTCTTCAGACCGCATAAAATGAATTTTAATTTGACTCGCCAAAAGCCAACAGCCTGTCGACTGCAACACCCGCAGGCCACCCTTTCAGCCCAAAACTGACCTTCCGACACAATTCGGAAATTCTTTTTTGTTTACACCCAGGAAGCCGGACAAACAAAATACTAAATAAGAAATTAGAAATTGGGCCCAAGTGCAGTCGAAATGCTCTATAACTTTTTTCCGAACAGTTGGTTCTAATTAAATATTAAAGATCTACTATCTCTTAGTCAGCTGATGTGATATGTTCTTGACAATTTGCTCAGATAGTGCTAAAGATATCTGCAGGGGACTATCTCATGTTTGAGAAGCTATTTAAACACCAAATCTTTGCCCTAGAAACAATTCTAAAAATAGAATTACCATTATCAAAAGAAAGCTTATATAAATAAAGATTCTTTTAACTCAGATTAAACATTTATAATCTCGTTAAAATGTTTACAGACTTCAATGTCAATTAATTTAGAATTTTTTATCGAATTTTATTAATTAAGGATTAAATCATCGATTTGTCCAAGTTTTTTAGCACTATTTAAAAATTTGAAAGGGATTTTTATTTATATTGATAGATAATTAAAAATGCATTTTAAAACAAAATTATCTTTAAATATTTTAGGTGATTTTTAAGGCTTTTTATTTAGTTGAATTTCTTAATTTGCAGCAAAGAGAATAATGTAATGAGAATACCCCTATGCCTGGCGATTCTAGTCCAAATTTGCCCAATACCCGTATGCAAACACATATGCAAAATAAATACCAGACAAACGGATGGTATAATAACAATTATTGCCTCGCCAGCCCAATTTCACAATCCCCACTTGGCTTGGATCTCTGGCGGGAAGGGCGCAATGACAGCGGAAGCTGAAAATTTCATTGATTTTGGCAACGAGTGTGGCGACGGAAGCCATGAAAAAGGCAGCCCAGCACAGTCAGCAGTCGGCACAGTGGGTCTCGACTTCTGGGCCAAAAATTCGGCAGTGGCAAAGAAAAGGCCCAAACCAGACCGTTCCACTTGACTATGGTAATTTATATCTTTGGCGACCTCGACTGCCACTGGGTGGGTGTGTGCCGAGTGCAAGGATGTGTGGATGAGTGGGTGATTTGGGCGATTGGGTGACTGGGTGATGTGTGAGGTCTAGGCTAAGGTTATGACATGGCCGGGCCAAACATTGCCAGGAAATTTTGGGTAAACAGCAGCAGGGCAATTGCCGCATTTGTATCTGGAGACTGCGTCACTTTCACCACGAAATGTTTGCCAGATAAGACGAAATGAGGCTTTTTTCGTATTTCCTCAGATAAGGCCGAAGGGGGTTTTCTTATCGGCACCCCCAACTCCTACGTCATCGAGCGGAGGCGGCTGGTCCGCACAATCAGCGGATCAGCCAGCTCATTTGAAAATCAAATTTCATCCAATTGCCTTGGCTTTTGACAGGCCTCAATCTAAAATGCAATTAGTAATTGTGCAGCCTCACTATTATGGCTTTTCTTTTGCCTTGCCCACTCGCTTGTGTGTTTGGTAATTGGCTATATCTGACTGTGCCATCTCGCCATCTCTGTATCTCTGCACTGCGCCATAATCTCGGGACTGCACATGACATAATTTTCGTATTTAATCTCAACTCACCTTTGATTAGACAATCTCCCGGGGGAGTCGCCGAATGCGATTCCGAGGCGGCTGTTGCTTAGGTTCAATCGAGTTCAAGTTGTCTAAATGCCGGTACGAATAATTTTTGACTTGACAAGCATATATCTCCGCTCACACACAAACCCGCGGAGTGGTTCATTTACAACGATTTCGCATCAGCGCCACATGGAAACCGCAAATTTTGCGCCACATAAAACAACCGCTAGAAGAAAAGCGAGGAAAACGCGGATAAACCAAATCGAAAAATACAACAAAAAAAGAAATAATAAAAAACGAAAACAAACAAGAGGCCGCAACTTCCAGGCAGCGAGTTGTTTTTTTTTTTTCTGTTTTTTCGCCATCCAACTAATTGCTATTAATAAAAAGAAACAGCTTCCAGCAGGTGAGACGCTATTAGGCGGCATCTCGGCATCTTGTGTGGCCCGCTGGATGGAAAGCACTCCGGCCGATCGGAATGGCCAAAAACCTGCCGCCATACACAATGGGGCCCTTACTCACTGCAATCTTGTTAGCCCAGATGTGGAAAGTCAGCCCTATCCAGTCCAAGCCAACCCAATCCACTAGCAGTAGTAGTAGTCCCATTGTCTGGCGAAAAGAGAGGAAAGCTGGTTGGCCAAATGGGAGCTCATCTGTGATTATGTTTTTATGGGGCTTCCCACACCTGTTGATCGGACCTGACATTCGTTATTTGGTATTTGGCATTCGGAATTCCGCGGGGCAAACTCCGCACGATTTGACTTGACTGGGAAACCAATATACAGATGCACGTTAATTCAAATTTATTGCATTAACAGCCACTAATTGTTTGAGTTACCTGCGCTTTGAACACGCGCTCGTATGAACAACACAAACTCATAAAATAATGTTTATGCTCAACGAAAGGCAAATACTCTGACGTAGAGGATCAATAAATATTTTTTTTATGGTAAGTTACTAAACACTTTATTTATATTGCAACAAGTATACCATTTTAATATCCTGCATGCAGTAAATAAAATTGCAAAACGATTTAATATAAAAAAACACGGAATAAGTAATAAAATGTAATTTTAATTGACATTCCTTAATTACTTAAAAAATGTGGTTTTACAGAAATGTACTTTATTTCCCAATCTATAGCTTGTTTTATTTAAATTTACTTAAAATGAAAAGCCAAAGCTCACGTATTATTTTTGTTAATTTTCATTTAAGTATCATATTAAAATATATAACACAAAGTATACTTTTTCTTATAAAGCGTAATAGCCCCATAAATGTGGTAATTAGCCAAAAAGTATAAAGTGTATATTAGGAACATAAAAACCAATATTAAAGTACCTACATATATAGGCAAAAACAACTAGCTGGTCTCGGAATTAGACAAAAATCTTTAGAGAACTTTCGGTTCCAGTCGGGTGGCCAAAGTGAGACCCGTATGACAAGTACAAGTACATTAACCCTAGACAGAAACAGAAGCTGAAAACAACAACATTTGCCTGAGAAGTTTGTCAAACTAATTACCCTTGAGCCTCGGTACTGTCACAAGCTATCTCTATGTTACGCAATCGCTGGCGAAAACGCCACTGATATAGACGTCGATAACTGTATCCCCTGGCAGTTACTCAACTTGAGATGAAATAACAATAAAACAATTAATTATATGGGCACCGACAAAGTCAAATTGCCTGTCTGCAGAGTCTCTTTGTTTGACAAAAGCCAAGCAAAACAGTTCGCATGGGCGGCAAATGCATGTGGCAAGCGGCATGCCATTGCCATTGAAATTTGCCATTGCCACTGTCAGTGGCAACAGCAACACAGCAACACAAAGGCAACAGCAACAAATGCAACAGCAACACAAGAGCAGCAAACATAAACTTGGAGATACAGGAAACACACAGCAGCCAAGGCAGTAGATAAATTTGAGCAGCAGCATCAGCTTGGAAACGTGCGACTCGAGTTGCTGCTGTGCAGCAGCAACATTGGTTGGAGCAACAGCAACAGCGGCAACAGCTGGCTAACCACTTGAAGCACTTTCGTTTTCATCTGATCGCCAGTCGGGTGGAAAGCGCCCGTTGGTTGTTGGTAATGTAATGCGCGCATCTTTAAGACACGCCGCATTGTAGTTGCTGCCGTTTGTGGCGATGTTGCTGCTAGTATTGCTGCTGCTGCCGCTGCTGCTGGCATGCAAATGCTGCCCGATATCGATCAGTGAAGTTGTCCGGCCTACCATTTGTCTAATTGTCGAGTTTCTCGAACTCTAGCAGAGCATCCGCCGATCGGAGGGGCACATGTTGCTGCTGCTGCTGCCGCGATGATGATGCAATTGCCATTGAATAACAAGCGGCAACTGCAGCAGAGAAATTGCAGCCCCTGCACTCGCCTGCACACTTGCGGCGCATTCAAGGTCCCGAACTTCGATTTCTCCCGACTCCAGCTGATCTACGTGCCCAGTTTGTCTGGCCTGACCAATTGGTACGTTGCCGTCTTGACCCGCAATGCTTCCGTCGATTGTCATCGCATCGGGCGGCCAGAGGCATGCGTAAAAACTTATTTATATTTACTGGCTTTGCTGTCTGTACTGTCTTTAGTGCTTTACGATTTCAATTAAATGCCAAAGCACACAGCCATTATTGTTATTATTATTTTCGCAACACGGCGGGAAAGTTCCCACCAAAAAAACCAACCAACTAACCAAACAAACAGTCGTCGAGCTGGGGAACTTTTCTTCAAATTGTCTTCGATTGGGCAAGCGATTTGGGGATTTCGAGTTTCTGATTTTGATTATCCGGTGGATACAAGTATTCGGTGTTGCTTGGGTGCTGCAGCTTCGTCCGTCATCGTCAAAAGGCGCCTCTTAATTGAACAACAACGGCAAATGCCGAACAAATGCCAACGCCCACCACAACAAATTGACAGGCAGAGTCTCTTGGCTTAAATGATCAATCGGCTGCACAAACAAAACTTCCCCAAGCCGTTGCAGTTGTTGGTGGTTGTTTGTGTTGTTTGTGTTGCTGGTGTTGCATTAACAACTTCCCCATTGGCTTTGTGTATGTTGCTGTGGTGCAGCAACAAGCAACATGACTTATGAGTTTGTGCATCAACACGGAATTCGAGTCGTTGTAGTTGCTGCCGCTGCTGTTGCTGCTGCTGCTGTTGCTGCTGCTGATGTTTCTGCTAGTATTGCTGCTGCTGCCTTCGTCGCGTAATGAAAACGAAAGTAACTCGCACTCACATACAGACACTCACTACTCACTTGCCCACCGGATCGGGCAGCCACACGCCACATCATTCACTCTCTCGACTGGGGGCAGACCGGAATTATGCGCATATTTAATACTAATCGCAATTAAACTAATCACTTGACATCTTACATTGAAACAGGCGTTGAATAGCTGCCCGCTAATTACTCACTTAAATGGCACACATAACCAGCTAGGAGTAGGGAAAAAATGCACTCCAAATGCCGCAATGACACAAAGTGGCATTCGGGCGGCAATTAATGGGTAGCAAAGCAGATCGAACGGGACGGGGTCCTCTATGATATGTAACATACGAGACAATCCAATGTTGTACGGACCTTTGCAGCCGTTCGCATTTAAATTAGATTAGATAATTGGTGGAATCGTTCGGGCAGCGTCACGAATGTGAGATCAAATGGCTGCGACATCTTATCTAACTATACTAGACGTATCATCATATCATATATATCGCTTACAGCCGCCGAGCTTATTCTAATGTCGAAATCGAGTTCACAGACATCAATAGTTTTCTCACAGCAGAATCGCCGTATAAGCATGCTAAATCGAAAATAGATATAAATAAATAATTATGGTAATGACCCACTTGTATGACTCAATTTTGCAATTACTACAGTTTTACATTTAGTTGGCATTTACAATGCCCTGCTCGCATGCAATCAGCACTTGTTTTTCATTTGGGGTTAATTTGTTATCCATTCAGGCGATCGTAATCAAAAAGTTACAAAATAACTATGGGAAGTTTATCAGTGCTAAAGTGCTAAATGATAATTTAAGCAAATTAAAGGAAAATACTATTTATACCCGTTACTCGTAGAGTAAAAGGGTATATTAGATTCGTGCAAAAGTATGTAACAGGTAGAAGGAAGCGTTTCCGACCCTATAAACTATATATATTCTTGATCGGGATCACTAGCCGAGTCGATCTAGCCATGTCCGTCTGTCCGTCTGTCTGTCCGTCTGTCTGTCTGTCTGTCTGTCTGTCTGTCTGTCTGTCTGTCTGTATGAACGCTGAGATCTCGGAAACTATAAAAGCTAGAAGATTGACATTTTGCATGCAGATTCTAGGAGTTTCTACGCAGCGCAAGTTTGTTTCAAAAGGGTGCCACGCCCCCTCTAACGCCCACAATCGCTTATATACGATTTTAAAAATTTCAATATTTTGGAAAAGTAATAATGCAGTTTTATTGTGTTTATCAATACCTATCGAAATGTAGAAGAAATTTTTTAAATCGGACCATTCGTTAAAAAGGTACGGCGGATCAAAGTTTTTCTCCATCTCTTTCGCACTCCCTTTAGCTGAGTAACGGGTATCTGATAGTCGGGGCACCCGACTATAGCGTTCTCTCTTGTTTTAATTAATGTTTGATATGTCGTATCAACTTTTCCATGATTAATTTAAGTTAAAAATAAAAACATTAATCAAAAACCCAAAAGTAGAACGTTATAAAGTTTAAATCAATGATAAGACATTGAAGAAGTAAAAAGTTGAATCTTAATCAGGAAATAAATATCAAAACAAAGTAATATTTCAGCGTTCATCATTATGCTGATGAATATGGAAATAAACTTGAAGTTATGAAATCTTCAGGGGTATTCAAAGCACAACCAAACATTAAACCAAATAAACCGAAATAATCACTATTTGCTGCCTAATTTATTCTCTTGTATTGCCACTTTCCACGGTAAATGATTTCCGTGGGTTGAGCCGGGCCAACTTACCCTTTTTTCTCCATCGCCATCTCAGCTGGCCATCATCTATGTGGCTTTTGATAGCCCCCCAAACGTCCCGCTGTCTTTTCACTTTCGTTAGCTTGGCTCCGCTTTTGTTGTAGTTGCTGCTATTGCTCTGTTGGTGGCGCGGGGGCATGCCACATCGCAGTCGACGGCGACGTCAACGTCTGCCGCTCTGCCATCGAAACGGTAAATGTTTGCTGGCAAACCCGAGCAGAGCACAGTTGCATTTTGGCGCTCGTCCCCAGCGATTCGCACTCGCACATCTGGCGCCAAAGCGAAAAAAGCCCGAAAGCCAAATCAAAAGCCGTCAAAACACCAAACTTCGCTGAAACGTCGCGCATGCGCACGCGCGCTAAACGAAATCGAAAACGAAAAGCAGCCAAAGAGACCGTTATTATCGTAGAGCCCCTCAGGCACCAGCCAGCATCTAAAGTCGTTATATAATCGAGAGTGGAAACTGGAGACCCGGGCTTCTGGCCAAGTTAAGACAAGAAAAAAATCCGAAACCGAAACTCCAGCTTCTGCGCACAATTCGCCATGTCGTCGCCGCCCAGCCAGCGGACTAATTAATGCGCGGTCGTGGAAAGAAAAGCAAAAGCGGAGCTGGGAGACCTCGTAAATTATAATACTTAAGGCCGGAAAAAAGCGCGATCCGCCTCCGTTCCCAGTTCCCGATCCCCGAGACAGTCCCACCGGAAAAAAATAAAAACCCTCTACCGCCCATTTGACTGGCAGCGTGAAAGTGAAAAGCATCTGGTCATCGGCAGCAGGACAAAGCTGCAGATACAGATACAGATAGAGATACGATCCGTAAACGGCCTCTGTGGGTCAGTCATGCGCGCGATGAGCAGCTGAGCCAGCTGCCCGAGGAGCGGCCACCAAGATGATGAAGCCATCACAATCACAGTCACTGTCACGGTCACAGTCGCGGTCACACTCGCAATGCCACTGGCAGATCCCAGTGTGCCTTCTGCTGCTGCTGGTGCCCTCTTCCAGACAGTTCGAGACGGGTAGGTCTAAAATTAGTGGAAAATATAAATCCCTAATTAAAATTGGATAATAAATTATATCATTTTAGTCACAGCCATATTTGGGGTAACTTTATTCCGTTTTACTGGAATATCTGATAATATTCCAACCGAATAGATTTTCTGACTTTTAATAATCTTTAAAAACTGAGCCTTCCTTCTGCTTAGCATCATCACATCGAAATATTTACCACAGAAATTTTATTTCGTTTAAAAACTCATCATTACTTTTTTATAAAAAAACATTTAAGTTTCCAAATTAGGTTTTACAAGGGAATTCTACTTGATGATTGTTATTTATTCATTAAAAATAATAGCCTATTGCTTTAATTGATATCATCGGTTTTTTTCACGCTTGTAAAGCTGAAATAGGAAAAACAACCCGTAAACGAATCAAAAATCATAAACAAGATTGATCGATTGCATTTGGTATTTCAACACCTCATAATTTAATTATTGCTTTGAGTCAGGGAATAAACGTATTAATCATGATTTTAAGGCTTTATCATCAATGAAAATGTAAATGAATTGATTCAGCGAAATGACACCTAATTAAAATTCAGAAAAATTCAAATACTCCAGTTTTTAAAATTATCATAAAATAAATTACTTAATCATCACCAACCGAATAAATATTTCAGACTGTGGCTGTCGTCCAGCGCGTCGAGGACCGCGGATAATTGCTGGAGCTTCCACGAACGAGGGTCAGTTTCCCTGGCAGGCCTCCCTGGAGCTGCTGCACCCGTCGCTCGGATTCCTGGGCCACTGGTGCGGGGCGGTGCTGATCCACCAGTACTGGATACTCTCCGCCGCCCACTGTGTTCACAAGTAAGTCCATGAACTGCAACTCCAAAGCGTAATAAATGTATGAAATACCCTTTGCAGCGATCTCTTTAACCTGCCCATTCCACCGCTGTGGACGGTGGTGCTGGGCGAACACGACCGCGATGTGGAATCGGGCAACGAGCAGCGCATTCCCGTCGAGAAGATCGTGATGCACCACCGCTACCACAACTTCCGGCACGACGTGGTGCTGATGAAGCTCTCCAAGCCGGCGGATCTCGCCAGGGCCTCCAATATCAGGCGCATCTGCCTGCCCTTCCTGCTGGCCGAATCTCAGGATCCTATCCTTTCGGCAGACGTGTCTCCAGCATCATCGCCCACCGATGAGGATGTGCTCATCCAGCAGCTGGAGCTGGAGGATGTGCCCGAGAAGATCGACAACTTCCTGCGCAGCGTCCAGAGCCGCCGGCGCTATCGGAATGTCACGGCGCCCAGCATGAAGGAGCTGATGAACATGAAGATCCTCAGCAGGATGCGCCAAGCGCTGGCGCAACGCTCCCCGCGCAGTTTAAAACGTTCGCGAAGGCGGAACGATAAGCTCATGAAGCTGGGTCCTCGGAGGGATTTGGAGGATTCAGTGGAGCAGAAGCATCTCAAAGTCAGCGAGGAGCCAAAGGAAATGGCCTTTGTGGACTGCGTGGCCACGGGATGGGGCAAGGCCAATATCAGTGGTGATCTCTCCAATCAGCTGCTAAAAACACAGGTGCCACTGCATCAGAATGGCAGGTGAGTTAATTTACTACTCAATTTCATAAGAAATTAATTAGTAATGGAAGAGCACAAATCTTAAAGATAATATGGATATCCTAGACGATTTTCCGTACCATTTTTTTACACTAATAAAACAATAGTAAGTCCAAAGATATAATATTAAATAAATATGAAATTATTTTTTTAAACCCGTAAAATATTTCAAGTAAATGAAATTTTCTACCTTGATTATCTTGATTTGTATTAAATATTAATTTTTTCTATTTCATTTAAATATGTAATACGAATCTTTTGCTATGTTATTTTTTATCAGTGCAAAAACTTCAATAGCGATTATAAATATTTTATTTCTACTAAAAAATGATCAATTAATCTAAGAAATCTATGATCCACTAATAATGGTTTTTTATGATCTTACCTTTCTGCAGGTGCAAGGACGCCTACGGCAGCTTCGTGAACATCCACGGCGGTCACCTGTGCGCCGGCAAGCTGAACGGCGAGGGCGGCACTTGCGTGGGCGACTCCGGCGGACCGCTGCAGTGCCGCCTGAGCCGCGACGGACCCTGGATCCTGGTGGGGGTCACCTCCTTCGGCTCGGGCTGTGCCCTGGAGGGCTTTCCGGACGTCTACACCCGCACCTCGTACTACATGAAGTGGATCGAGGACACCATTGCCGCCCACTGAATCAAAATCAAAGCGAGGACCACAAGAATTAGATAGCTATCGACCTGTATTTATCGAGTGCAAGCTCAGCTGTAAATTGCCTACTGTTACCGCTCTTAATTTTTAGCCCTAGCTTATAGTTATCGTTAACTAGTACGTAGGCAAGGACGTTCCCTAAGTTGTTTCCGATGAGCACAATAATTTACACCGAATCTTAAGCCTAAATATCACAGTGTTGCCCCTTCTTGAGTTGAGGTAAGCATTCCGATCCTCAGCTGCTCGGTTTACGCCTTGGCCAACTTGGGTATGAAGCTGCCGCCGCCGAAGAGCAGGTGGTGCTGCTCCTCGGGATCCAGCTGAATAGAGGATTTCCGCAGTCCGCTGGCCAAGCTGAGGCCAGCTCCGATCACCTGAATCGTGGTGGCCCCTCGCTCAACCTGATCCACCTTCTGGAACTGCTTGGTGGGTGGCCAGATGCAGAGCATCAGGGCGCTGCACAGCTGGTAAACGCCGGCCAGCAGCATTCCCAAGGCGGCGCTCCACTGCAGCAGCGGGAAGCCCCACTTGATGCCATGGATGAGCAGGCGCAGGCTCAGGCACAGGACATCGATGTTGAGGTCCACCCACAGCAGCGGCAGGATCATGTTCTCGAAGGGCGTCATCATGCGGTTAAAGTTCACCTTTCCCACCACCTGATTGGCCTGCAACCGCAGGTGGGTGCCCTGCATGGGAGCTCCCAGTTGCTGGAATTTGGGGACTGCTATTAGATTGGGCTCCCCCGAATTACTTTTGATTCCGACTCACCGGTTGCACCACAAAGGTGGAGGTGAAACGCGTCTCATTCGGCTGGAGGCCTTCGAATGGCTCCAGTAGACTGGGATCGGCGTGCATGAAATGCGGATACGTAATCGCTAGAGGAATGTCTGGAAAAGTGTAAAATTTCTAGTTATTTAAAAAGTTTATTGTATTAAAGAGGTGATTAGTACTCACTGTAGTAACAGGGCGACACACTGCCGACTCCCTTCTTCAGGCAGCGATTGTTCTTGCAGTAGCACGAGGAGTTGGCGTTGTCCACCTCGCTGTCGAAGGAGTCCGGCTCCATCACGAACTCGTAGGCATCGAGGCCATTGTATGAGGTGGTGCGATTGAACTTCACCGGCAATCGCCGGCAGAAGGTTCGCCTGTACAGGAAGAACTCGTCGTTCTCGTCCATGTCCAGCGGAAAGAGCGTGGCATCGTGACTGCCCCAGATGCGATTGCACATGGTGCCACTAAGGGAGGAATAAAATAGTAACTCTTTCACCTCAAAAGACGGTCCCTTAGCACTTACTTGTTGGCATTGTTGTACTCCCAACCCTTGAAGCCACGCTCTCCATTTATACTGTCTACGGTGTAACCACGAGGAGCATCCGGCAATCTTACACCATATTTGTCCTTGGGTTCCGGCAGGTTCATGTTGAACACATTGCTCTCGTTTCCCTCCCGAAAGAGCTTAAGATAATATAAAATATTAATAATCTTTTAAAATTCAAGGAAGAGAAGAGCAAAACCCACCTTCTCCATAATTCCAAAGCTGGTAAAGTCAATCCAATTGGGCACGAAACGAGAAGCCAGTTCCACCAGGTGATCCTCGTAGCCCCACATGTAGTCGTGGACACTCATCTCCAGCATGGGCTGCGAGTTCAGCTGCCTGGTAATGGCACTCAGCCCCAAGGCGGCGAACATCGACAGACTGGAGGCCAGGGTGGTCACTCCCATCAGCGGAATGTTGGGCGCCCGGATGCGGTCGACCTTGGGATCACCCACCGATCGTTCCGGCGCAAAGATATACTCACGCTTTGGCGTATAGGTGATGGTGTTGTTGGACTCGTTGTAGGTGATGTTGTGGTTGCTCAACACCTCCTTGTAGACATAGGGACCCACCTCCTGCAACTGCAACTTGGTCGCCCTGCCCGCCGTGAACTCATCCACATTGGTGTAGTTAAACATGTACACATTAATGTAAACATCCAGCGGCGGCAGGAGCCACAGGCGATGGAGCAGGGCCCCCGGCTTCAAGCTCAATTGCTGAAAGACAAAATATTACGAATATTGTATTTTTTAATTTGTTAGACTTTATACAGAATCACTGATCTAATAGAACCAACAGAATTTCTATGGAATAACAAAGGTCGGCCTACAGAAATTGCTTTTGTAAGTTTGTAAAGCTTGAATTGGAATTTTCTGTTGAATACTAAGGTCAGTATTAATTTTGCATTTTTAAGTAGTTTACTTGATTGATTGTAACACAAAAAAAATTTACAAAATAATTTGGTAAAAAAAAATCTTCCAAGTAAGTTAATCTACATTTTAGTTCCGAATACCTAAAAATAGCTTATATATCTATTTATAGCATGCATTTTGCGTTGGATTAAATTTAATCTTAATGTGAGTATTCAGATTGGTTGCACAAATACAAGTTTTATTATTTCTCGACACCGCTTACAATTAAGTGATTAAAGTTACTAATTGATACGACAATAACAAACGGATATTACTACTATACTTATATTTGAGTAGTTCATTCTTACCGTATCCAGGATGCTCTGAAGTGGGTCCGCGATGATCACCAGTGACCCGAAGAACAGCAGGGTCATCCCGAGGGCAGCGCTGCGCAGCAGCTCTGCAATAAAATAGATCACCGGGTGAGTTATGGTCATGCGAGCGCCGTCAGCTGAAGTTGAACTGGTTTCCCGCGGTTCCAGTTTGTCGATAGCGTGCGCCCTCCATTATGCCCATCATGCCATTGACCTTGGCGGCGGATTCGATCCGAGATCCGAGATCCCACGTCCGATCGAAGCGAACCGGGTCGGCCGAGATCTGCGACCTACCTCAATGGCAGGAGCAGGAAAGGAACAGCAGCTCCAGGCCAAAATTTAATAAACAAAACGATGACAGCCGGCAGACGATGACGATGCCCAAAAACGGTGGCGGTTCAATGAACGTTCTTCGGTTTTATAATCACAAAAGCGGGGGAAGGTGATGCCTGCACTCAAAACAAAAAAAATTCCCATAATTCTAGTTAACTGCCCTTGCGCTCAGACATTTTTTCCGGCAATTTAAATATATTGTCTAAATTTAAAAGCCATATTATTCGTTTATAGACGCTACTAACACCTACTGCCAACTGGTTTTTAGCAAAATCGCCGACTTTTTAGCATAAAGATAAACAAAAAGTATTTGTTTAATTTATGGTTACACCTTAAATTTTGGAATAGGTTATTTTCCCACTGTCACTGCGACTTGTTGGCTTGATTTCTTTTTAAGGCAATGGAATTTACTAGGCTGAAAAGTGAATTGCGACTGATTGTGTGTTCTGTTTACACCAATTGGATAAGATTGCCGCTCCTAGAAAAGTCGTTAAGATCCAGTTTCACTGACCTTGTTTGGAATATTAATTAAAATTACGGAAGATGGGCAAGGCAATCGAAGCATATCAATCTAGGCTGCACTTCGCCTCATATTTACTTGAAGTGAAATCACTCACTTTACGACCGAAACTCGTTTGTTCTCACCTTCCGCGAAGATTATTGTCTTTGCCCAAGCGATATTCACTTCCGCACTCGAAATCTGGCCGGAAATTGGCCAGAGGTCTGGTAATCCAGAGCGTGGTCGCACCCTATTCTCCTTTTTGGCCGATTTCCAGCGATCATGGCCGCACCGTGAAGAGCACGTTCAGTTGGGGGCGTTCATAAATCAAAAACGCACAATCTTGGCCCATTTATCGGTACAGATCGTTTAGCGAGTTCTCGCAATAAAAACAAAAGCCGAAAAACCCCCACAATTGTTGGCCCAAATAATAAGCGTTTTTCCATGGAAGTAGAAACCGAAAGCGGCGACCGATAGACATGGATACATGGATACTTACACACAAAAAAATTTGCTTGGTAAAATTGACCAACAAAGATAGTTACGTAACTATTAAAATAGTAACGTGTATTTTGTTTTTGCTTTGGGTTTGTGTCTTTGCTAATTGTGTGTATTTTGTTGTTGCGGAATGACTATTTACTTAGTAGAATTGACAATTTTGCTGGTTGGGGCCTGTTTGACAATTATTACAGTTGATTTTACCAAGTTTTTTTTTTGTGTGTAGATACAGATACACCTGCCAAGATCAATGAACTGAACTGAGCCGCCTAGCACGCCCCTAACTCGCTCCAAAATGGCACGATCCCACAGCATCTGCGATCGGCGGTGGAGATCGAAAAGCAAACAGCATAAACTCATTAACAATTTCGCTTTGGTGTCAACTTTGGTGTCATAAATAGGTTCAAGACTTCACAATCAAAACAAACGATGATACATGACAAATTATGCGTGGCGCCGATGAAACCAGAAATCCAAACATTTATTCCATTGATAGGAATTACGAGTGTGCACAGGGAGAAATTGTTTTAAATATATTGGTACAAAGATCTAACATAAGTATTGATCGATTTTCCTGTAGATTCCATGAAAAGTTTAGTAGAACAATATGTCAATATAGTATTTTGAATATCTTGTTTTTTGTTCTTCCTCTATTCTAAAATCCCTTTACTACCACTTAGAACTTAGAACATCATTTTATTTTTAGCTGAAAGGATGACTCTTTTCTAATTATTTGTTGAAAAAATAATATATAATGATTAAAAATGATTAAAAATTAAAATGCTCATAGTTTAGAAAATGTAAAAAAATGTGTATCGAAGATATTTAATATTTTTATATACAAAATATCTAAATTTTTTTCTTTGTGTAATCTCAGATGCTCATGCATATCCTTGCCTTGAGTGTGACAGCCGAAATTCCCGAACCATGGGCCCACCCATAAATTAGGCCGCACACAAAGCGCTCCAAAATTATTCTGCTGCAATGGAATGACCAATGCCAAAATCGACACGCAAAGTGGCAAAACCACACGAAAATCTCCACGGGCTGGCGAAAAAGTGGAGCTCGAATTGCGCAACAATTGCACCGGCAAAGCAAAGTCCGCAGCCAAATCGACGATGACGATAGAAAGATTTGAAGATTGGCGGGCCAAAACATACAAAACACTCTTAAGACACACAGACTCACGGCATCATGAATGAAAGACGCTTGTCTCTCGATCGCAGCAGCAGCAGCTGATTCAGTGAGCTGTGAACTTGTTTGCGACAGCAAAACAGCAAAACAGCAAGGCAGTAGTCGGGATCGGATCGGATATATCAGTTACTAAGTATGAGCTTGACGGCTGACGACCGACGACTGGGCTCTGCCTCTGCAGCGGTCTGAAGTTCAAGTTCGGTGCAATTCACAGTTCGCAATTCGCCGGCCAGCATTAATAAAAACCTGAAAATTAACCCAAGTGCACGGTGTGCTGAAACCGAGATGCTGGAAAAAAAATTAAATAAAAAATATAACTATAAATATGCTTTTGACCAGTCAAAATGCTGACCCACTGAAGTCAAGAATGAATTTGTTTTGTTTCTGACGGAACACCTTCGCCGGCTGACAGGTGTGTGTGTGTGACTTCCGTCAAACGACAATAAATTAGGCAAATAGCCATAACTAAAGCTCTATAGCTGTAGCTGCGACGCCGAGATTCGTACTCGGTTATCCACAAGATCCACCGATACTAATACAAATACTACATTTTTGTTTTTCTAGCAGCATGTGCCGATCGACTGGCTGACTGGCTGACTGACTGGCTAATAGTCGTCGGCCGTTATGACGATGTTTGTGTTTGCCTGTGTTTGGCTAGTGATTAATCCCAGATCTGTTGCTATTTGCTTTTAATCATCACCAAAAGCCAGGCCAAAAAAACCCAAAACCCTTAAATAGTCGCAGTCAAAGTCTCGCGGCAATTAGATGCCCGCCAATAAGGAAAAGTAAATATGTCGCTCGCCAAGTTTACAACTTCCCCGATTCGCAGGCTATAGGCTATGATGATGCTCATAACGAATAACGTATAACGTATAACGATGCTGATCCGATTTGTTCGCCTTTGAAACGGATACTTTACACTGTCGATAATATTGTTATTGCTAATGCCCGGACAATAGCTGTTATTTGCATTGTTTAGCGGGCATTGAGCTGTAGATCGTATATTGATTTATGGCGCACTCGCAGCGGGGCAAATTAGTTGGATCTATGGGTTTGTTCTCGGTATCGGTAGTATCGGTAGGTAATCTCTGCAAGTCATGCGGATTCGGGGGATCTGTCAGCATCTTGTCGAGCCATATCTACATATATCAAGGGGCCAATCTGACCCGGGCTGGGCAATCATCGCGTTCACCTTCAGTTTTCCCAGCGCATTTATGCTGATTGAAATCATCGAACTTCATGGTAAGGTAATACGTGACATTTTCAGTCACAAGCGATTTCATTTCAAATCTTAATTTATGCAAACTTAATTGCACTAACCAGGTCCAGATCCGTTAATACACATAAATACACGTACGCTTCCGAATGACTTTGCCAAATCTGGAGATCAGGAGATCGTACTCGTGTATACAATCATTTGTGTGTACAAATACAAGCTGGTTACAATTAATCTAAAGTGACCCTACTACACAACTGACCTACAAAGTATAGAACCCTTCGCCCTTGGCAGCTCATTTGTTGTTATGCAAATCGACCGATCCGATAGTCTGCCCCCTTTTTTTTTAAACGTCTTTGAACATATGTTAACTGCTTTGGCCAAGAGCTGCGATGGTGACGAATGATAAAAAATAAAACAGAGATATAACACTAGAAAGCACTAATTGATACGATTTTAAATTACTTATTTCGCAGCTCAAATCGCTTTAGTTTAATAGCTGTCGTGCTGCCAAAAATCTTTGGACTTTAGAACCCGAGCTCAGCGAACTGGTCGGCTATTTTTGGTGCCCAGCTACATTTTTGCAATAAATAAAAACTAAATATTTACGCGTGCGGCCAGCTGTCGGTAATTTGGTAATTAGCATTCTAATTTTCGCCGGGAACTTGAATGAGAAATTTCGAAACCGTTTTTTATCGGCTTGATTAGCATGCACGAGCGTTTAAAAATCCATTGCACCATTCCTTCCACATTTCAGCGATTTTAGCGGTCCTGTTTTAGGCGATTTCAGCAGTTTTGTGCAAGAGATCTGTGTTGACATTTTTACGATCGCGTGGGGGTTGTGCAGCAGCTCCCTTGGAGGAATGGAAACGGTGGTCCCCAAGTCGAATTAACTTTTATGGGCCTTTGGCTTTGACCAATGCGGACAATGGTCGCCGACTTAATTAAGCACTGGCCACTTTTGCCTTTTTGGACTGGGCTTACTTTATACTTGATACTCACTTGCATTGCGCTGGTTTTGGTTGGTAAATAGTTTCATTTCAGCACCTAAAAAAATTTAGCTCCGGCGCGATCTGATTTTAGTTTTGTTTTTCCGTTTTTCCCCTTCCTTTTCAACGGGCTGCACTTGATTGAACGGCTGGTTAGTGGGTTAGTTATTTATTGATTTATGACGAAAATCAATTAATTCTTGTGTTATTATTTATGACCGCAAATTAAACTATTAACAGGTCGGTCGCGTTACGGATTGTGATTGTGATTGAAATTCCGATTAGGATCGGGTGAATTTGCATGGTAACCGCAGTAGCTTAATTTGTTTTGATCCGATGCGGTTTAATAGGGTTTAATACGTTTTAATAGGTCGAGTGCCTGATTCCTGGCGATTTTCCACCCGAGAGTCCCGCTCCAACGTGATCCGATCTGGGCCTTAGCTAATAACTATAGCCTGATTCTAATTCGGATTCTGAGTGTTTATATGTTCGCTGGGCTAGAACCTCGCTGCTTTGTCTCGAATCGAACTGAACTGTCACGCACTTCCTATTCTCACAAATTTTGACAACTTAATGCGGCGATCTCGACTGCAGCGGGGACCTTTATATGGACTCTTGGGCCGATCCCCGATCTCTCGACCGATCGAGTGCCGAGTGTCTGGCGGAGATCGGATCGGCTAGCAGTTGGCAGATAGCTAGTGAGCTAGTACTAGCATCTCAACCTTTCCACAACCGGTCCACATTCAAGCCTCTGCTCGGGCTTCGCGCTCGGCTAAAACCGCGCACGCTCGCACTCACTCGTTGGCCAAAACGAAAACCCCCAGCATTAAGTCACTGTTTCTGGGCACTGGCAATGGGAATGGGAATGGGACTGGGTCGGGGGCTATGAACCCCCTAGACAAATGCGAATGCGAACACCCAACCCTCGAAAACCCCTGGGTTAGATAGAACAACATTTAGATGGCTTAGCCATTGTCTACGGGGATCGCTTAGCCCGCAATTGCCTTCTCATAAATTTAATGGCTCAAATGACTCTATTTAATCCAGCGGTCTCTATCTTGGGCACAGCAGACACGCACACGTGCCCGTGCCCTTTTTGCGGCCCGGCCATAAATATGCATGAAGTTTTTGCCGCAATTAAAAGCCACTTCTTGACGCAATTACATCCAGTTCTGATTCTTAGCAGCCAATAACGATTAGCTATTAACTGGCTGTTCTGATAATTGTCCGTCGGTTATTTAGCTCGATATTTATGACAGATCTATGAAGTGGTCATGCGATTGATCCGATCACGCTGACTAAAAACAGTTACTGGGGCTACTGCCTGAATATATTCTATTGTGTGACCTATTTCGATCCAAAGTAGTTCCTAAGACTCGGGTCACTAAATATCATCTTCACCTGTTCTTCCCGCCAGACATTTGTCTGAGAATTAGCCATTTTGTGTGCTTTTATTACCCGCCATTGTTTGAGGTTGCGCGGACTTTAGGTGATCTGATCCCGAATAGAACAGACAATGAGCTGCTACCTCCTAACTACCATATGGCATGTTAGCCGCAATTTGCCACTGGGCGGCTGTTTTTACCCGGCTAATTGTTGTTTGTGTTTATGGCAAACGCGGGCCACAATTATGGCGCACAAAGGGGCATCCCAAAGTCCCATTTTTCGAACGGACGCTTTTATGCTTTCTCTGAAAGTTCCAAGAGTTCTAGGTTGTGTCCCCAATAAAAGCTCTTTGCTGGGATATAATGAGTCCTGGATGGGCTAAACCAATCCTTGGCCAAAGGATTGCATAATCAGATTATTTTATACGTCTGTTCACCTATTACATATTTAGTATAACCCACTAGGCATCTCAGCATCATAAATTTAAACTTAAATAGCCCATAAATATATAATAAAAAGAAACCCGTTTCTTATTCAACCTCATACATCCATGAACCCCATAAAAAAGGTGTGAAGAAATCTTCTATGAGCCCGCAAGCCTAAAAGAATTCTCTAAGGTCTATAAAGATTTTATTGCCAGCATGTGGATAGATTAATTGAATTGAGAAATTCAATATAGTTTGATTTTAAAGAAAACATTAATACTTACATTACAAGATTAAGCAACCAATTGTTTTCCAGTACCGACTTACATTCGATAAACTTAATTTTACAGTCGTTTAATTATTGCGCTCCAATTACTTGTAATATCTTAATTAGAAATACCCAGACCTGCGCAAAACAAATTAAAAATGGTGAAAACCATATCTATTTTCGTTACCAAGAATTATCTCTGACGTTCAGCCACTGACCCTTTACACACTCGTCCACCCTTCGCTGCCCAAGTGGCGGATTCACGTGGAATACCACGGATCTGACTAACCCTTGGATGTAGATCAATATTTGCCAGATTCAGAAAGCCAAACAAAAGATCACACACAAATAGATGCAAACTTTGTTATTAAGCTGCGAAATTTTTTAGGTACAATTATCATTGGGGCGCCAATAAGCCTATTGTTTGGCGACCGTCTAATTGGGAATCTTCCAATGGGCGACCATCCTCAAGGCGAGGAAAGCCCCGAAAATCGTATCCCCAACAGATCCGATCGGTGAGCAAGCGATATATTTGCTAATTCCACTTCAAAAACACACTGTTTCGCATACATTAAACGCTCAATTACCCCAAGTAGTTTCAAGCGACCGGGAAGGGGCAGCGGATCATCGAATCGGAATTATTAGCATCTACGCAAACAGCTCGTCAGGGCTATCGAAACGGTTCTCCTCCGAAATTGGGGGCTGGCATGCAAAAGTATATATTTTATGCCCACCACAAAGCTGACACGAAATGGGCCTGGGAAAGAGGGAAAGCCCGGGCCTGAAATCCGAAAAACGCAGGCCGCAACTTAAAAATTATAACTGTATAAAACAAGGCACTTTGTCGTAATTGCAGCGCCGCATCAGCCTCAAGTATTGTCTGAGGCATCGGCTGGCACGATGACGTTGGCGATTTAGCACATGGAAGGTGACAAAAGCCCTGCAAAGTCGCAGCCAGCAGACAGAACAATGAGATGCATATAGGAGGTGCTGGGAAAAACCGAAAGGCAGCCCGACTTGACCAGCTCTACTGGCTTTCAATGCGGAACACTCGACTGCATGCACGCATGTCCTTGAACCAGCTGAGGGGCTTCCCCGGCGAACTATCCACTGAAAAAGTAGCAAAGTCTTAAAGCCAACATTAAGATTATTTAGTTTCAGCTTAGGTTAAGCTCTAAACGCAATTAATATAATTATGTGCTGTGGCTTAGAATAAATAGGAATATTTAAACTAGTTAAATGTCTCTGAAGCCTTACCTAAAAATAACCCATACGACTCGTACGCTAGGTCAAATTTTATTGACCAATATTTGTTCACAACGTTAATTGTTTTATTAGAGTTTGTCATGGAAACCTTTTTACAACCAAAGATTTGGAAAATAAACAAGAAAGGAAGCTAGCTTCGGCCAGCCGAAGCTTATATACCCTTGCAGATCATTCCTATTAATTAACAAATCGCAAAAATGTTCAATTTTCTAATATTTCTCATTAATTTTCCGATCGTTCCTATGGCAGCTATATGATATAGTCGTCCGATTTTGATTAAATTAAAATTGAAATTCGGAAATATTTAAAAAGAGTCATATCCTAGAGTAGAAGATAATACAATTAAAAGCAAAGAAGCTTGAATTTATTTCCTATTACTTTTCCATTAATTTTCCGATCGTTCCTATGGCAGCTATATGATATAGTAGTCCGATTTTTTAAATAATTTATTCGAAATTCAAAAATATTTAAAGAATAACATCCCCAAAAGTAAAAGGTAATATTTCAAAAAACACCGAAGCTAGAATTTTTTAAAGTTTTTTTTTCCGATTGTTCCTATGGGAGCTATAAGATATAGTTGTCCGATCCGGTCGGCTCCGACATATATACTACCTGCAATAGAAAGAAGACTTTTGCGAAAGTTTCGTCCCGATAGCTCAAAAACTGAGAGACTAGTTTGCGTAGAAACAGACAGACGGACAGACGGACAGACGGACAGACGGACGGACAGACGGACAGACGGACATGGCTAGATCGACTCGTCTTGTGATGCTGATCAAGAATATATATACTTTATGGGGTCGGAAACGTCTCCTTCACTGCGTTGCAAACTTCTGACTGAAATCATAATACCCTCTGCAAGGGTATAACAAGCTGATGGAAGTCGTATTAAAAAAAACGATTCATTTGTAGTTCTCAAACACCATATTTAAAAATATTTCCACTCTCATTGAGCATTTAAAGAACATCTCAATAGTAGGCTGAGTCACGGAAAACTAAAATAATAGCCAAAATTGTATTTACAGAACGATATAAAAATTAATTTGTTGTTGTGTGTCTGTCGACCTTTTAGATTTTGATCAAATATGAGGGTTATTGTCGTCGCGAGGTCAGGAAAGCGAGTAGAAGTTTATTTTAAGCATATTTTTTGACACACCGAGTTTTAGGAACCTCAATAAAATTATTTACAAAGTTCGTTGTATAAACTTTTAAAAAATAATAATGTTAATTTCAGCCCTACGACAAATATTCTAGATAGGACATTAAAAAGGATATTAATTTTCCTAGGGAAATCAAGTGTTTTATTATGCAGACACCCTATTAAATGTGTGTATACTTAAATGTATTTTTTTTCACGTGTACTAATGATAATGAATAATTATAACAATAATGAAAAGTGCAGGAAAGTTCAGGGGACTTCGGCCAGACATGGTCCGATTTGCGGATGCTGTAATGAATGTCGGTCCGACCGCAAGGTAAGCATACGGGGAGTGCCGTCCCAGTAGCCAGTATCCAGTAGCCGAAGCATGTAATCGCCTATCATAGCTCCAATTAGGTATTAGCAAAAGGCAAGTGCTCTATATTGGCGGCCGCTAATGGAATGGAACTGGAACTGGAGCTAAACTCTCAGCCGAGCGAACAATGAGGAACCACGATGTTGGATGGCAATTAGATTTAAATATGAAACGCTACCGCCCATCGCAAATGAATATCTAACGAGTTTAATTGGAGCGATAATCACAACAACAACAGTAGGAGTACAGAGAACGGAGACAAACACAAAAAAAAAAAACAAGTAAATAAGTAATGGCTAGAGCGTTAATTAGTCAGAACGGTTATAACAAATATTAACTTAATAACCCTCCAGAAGAACCATAGAACCCGCTCCATGATGTGAATGTGATGTCATGTTGTTGTGATACATATCTCGACAGGGGGAAAGCATATTACGTATACGCACTGCAGCCACTGGGAAGGAGATTACAGCAGTGCGGCGGTTATTGAATCGCTATTGAAATAACTTAACCGCCTGACCCCAAATTAAACAGCAATGGGAAGTCGAGCAGAGCACACTTAATACCTCATCGGCCGGGTCGCGTATCGCAATCAGCGTCGCCGTCTAAGCCAACAGTTATTAAACAATAATCAAAATACTATAATTAATGATACTGAGCCGCAACTGTGACGCCAGCGAAGGCGGAAGGAGGAGTGCAGGCTAAACTGTGAGCTGTGAGCACATAAATCACAGAACCAAAGCGAACCGAACTGATTTCAGGTGGGGCAGGAGCCGGCACTATAATCCTGCTTATCGAAAATTTGTCATTTATTCAGTTATGCGTAATTCTGCTCCTGATAGCCCCCCATTTTCCAGATATCTCGTTAGCCAACTGTCACTATTTGTTAGCGCCCGCCAATCTCCGTTCTCTATTCCATATTCTCCATTCTCTGTTCCCATTTGCATACCGCCCACCCACTCGGATTCCCACTCCCGGTGGCTCTTCCGTTCCAGCTGCTGCAAAAGTTCAAGCACGGCAGCAGCCACATAATTAGCCTGCATATGAAAACATTTTAGAGGTTTCGCCCGGTGTTCGTTTCGAATCGTTCTGCCAACTTCCGTTCGCTTCTGCTCGGGATCTGGCTGGGGGTGGGATTGGATGGGATGGGTTGGCTCGTCCACGATAAGCCGGGCACATCCTCCAGCCGACGACTCCTATAAATACCTGTTGCCAATGGCTTTTGGACAACATTTATTCACGGTCGCGTCCGCTGATTACACACAGTCCGCCAAACAATTGCATTGTGATATCGTTAGCGCTCCCAAATACTCATATTCTCACTTTGGATCAGGTAAGTGTTTAAGAACGGAACTGTCGCCACGTACATTTTTCTATAAATCACTTAAGATAGTTCTGCTTAGCACATATTTCTCATTAAAAGCAAGTTTAGTAAATAAATACGTTTTCCTAGAACTATTCTGGTCGTAAAACAATGATTCACAGCTGCATCCTTTCGCTCGGGTCAAGTCGGGCCTAACTAGAAGCTAAGTGCCTTATAATACTCGTAATTAACGGCTTTATTTGCTTTTTTGCTGGGCGCAAGTATTAGCAACTTGCGTCAGTCCCGCCCAAAAATCATTGAGGAACCATAAATGACGGCAGTAAGCTTGTGTGATCATTTAACCGAGATTTAACAAATTACCATACCAGATTGCCCGCTATTAGGTGAGGCCCTCCAAAGATCTAGACCCCTAAATAGGTCCCGAGTGATACGAGATCTAAATTACTTAATATCGGTACTTAGTTCTAAGGTTTTCTCTACCATGTAACCGATTATTATGAATGGAAAAAAACCATCTAATTATAGGCACACATTGTAACCTTTACGTATTCTACAAAACACTTAATTTTTATGAGTTCTTTTAAAAAAGCATTATTTTGTTATAAAGCTACACAAGAAATAGTTATATATCAAATGTACACAATCATTAGCGGTTGCTAATTTTTGACGACCTTCCCTAACTTTGGCAAATAGTGAGATATTTGTTAAAATGTTGGTTTTGTATTTACACATTTAAATTGAGTTAAAAACAAACTGACTTCGCTGCTCAATCGAAATAACATATTTTGTTTAGAAAACCTTCCTACAAGAGAATTTATTCTTTTAATTTGGCAGAACTATGTGTCAAACAATGCGTTGCATCCTGATTGTCTGCGTGGCCCTCGCTCTTCTGGCCGCCGGCTGCAGGGTGGAGGCTTCGAACTCCAGACCTCCGCGCAAGAACGATGTTAACACCATGGCCGATGCCTATAAGTTTCTGCAGGATCTGGACACCTACTACGGAGACAGGGCCCGAGTTCGATTCGGAAAGCGAGGAGCCCTAATGGAAATCCTAAGAAATCGCGAAATGGACAACTTTAACCTGGGAAAAAGTGCTAGTAACGGAGGAGAATTGGTAACCAGAGAAGAATTCACTTCAGACGGAAAATTATAGATTTATCCTGCAGGTCCGCGCTTTGGATGAGGAGGAGGTATATTAAACCCACCCTACCCGACCACGGCAACGTCACTAACTCATGATTGTAATTATTAGCATACGCCTGTTTGTTTAGATTGATTTTCGGGGCAATAGTTTAACGTGCTGGGAGAAAATTTGTAGTTGCAGCTACAGAATTAAGTATTTACTCTAGTCTTGATGTTTGTTGAATAAATTAAATATCCAAAAAAAGGTTGTCAACCAGATGCAACAATTTAATTAAAAATTGCAATGACCAAATGGTGTTTTTTAATTTGGCTTTATTCTTTGACCGATTGATTACTGTATTTATTTTAAAAAATCGTGGCAACCTATAGGATTTCTGCTTTATTTTCACTTTGATAAGTAGTTAAAATAATTCATATTACTGGGAGCTCACAAAATGTGTTTGGTGGTCCAAATTCCTAGTTAATGCTAGCTACTCCAAATGTCAAAGTATTTAATTTGATACATTAAGTATACTACAGAAAGTTAATTTATATACAACCAAAGTCTTGTTCTTCTTGCCTACCTTTGGGCCTGTATTTTACTTGAATAATAAGATGGGAATTTAGGAAAATCTATTTTAGTATACTTTGGATACGTAGGACATACGAATTAAATATTTAAATATGAGGATTTATTTTATAAAAATAAAAGCACCGCAATTACAATGGCAAGTATCCCTCCATACAAGCGGCAACTGTGGGAAAATAATTGGGAATGTGTAAAAAAATTTTAAAAATCAATTTGAAAGTATTGTACTCAAGGGTAGAATGGCGATGGCCAGCAGGAAAATCTCGCAATTGTCCTGGATGTAGGAACCGACCAAGATAGCTCCAACCGCTGCACCACAGCGGCACCACATCAGGCTGATGCACAGAGCCTTGGCGCGAATGTAGGTGGGCACAAAGCGCAGGAGGGCACCACCCAGCAGACCAATTGTAACGCCCGGAAAAGCGATCAGGAACACCAAGGAAAAGAGTTGCATCATGGGATTGATGACAACGATTAGCAGGAAACCAAATGTAGAGGCGGCCACCAAGGAGAAGACAAACATCACTTTCTTGTGCACGCAGAAGAGAGACAACCAGCAAAGGTTGTACAGCACGATATACACAGCTCCCAGGACAAAGGAGTTCTTGAAGCCCAGAAAGGAGTCGTCGCAGACCTAGACAAGGGAAAAAAGAAATTTGATGCCTTAAACAGGATTCCCGAACTTACCGCCTCGAAGTCAGCCTCAGTTTCCATAAAAGGACCCGTTTCGGGAACAAATAGTAGCCTGCAGAAGGTCATGCCCTGCGTGTTGCCCTGTCGCATATTGGCGCGATTCCTCATGGCAGTAAACCAAATGCCCAGGCCATTTGCCCTGCGGGTTTTTCGACTAAGTAAAGGGGAATCCTCGAGAAACCCAGCACACTCACAGCATCCCTAGGACGAACATAACAAAGCAGACGCAGAGGAAGTAGCCGATGAAGGGTTTCCGGAAGAGGGGCATCGCATCGTCGAGCATCGAGCGCAGGACGCTACTTCTCCTCTTCCGCCGCTTCACACGGACATGATCTTCGTAGGCGCGCAAGTGCTCCAACTGTTCGTCGCTTAGACCGTGTCCAGTGTTCTTCTGGGATATCCATTCCATGGTCGCCAGTCCCCTCTGTGTATCGCCAATCATGAGCAGGAACTTGGGACTCTCCGGCAGGTGGAGAAGTAGGAAAAAGGCCACCATTCCCGGCAGGATGTAGACCAGGCCCAGTACACGCCAGGGTCTCAGCGTCAGTTCGCCCACCAATGGCACCTCAAAATCCATGAGATTCTGGTTCAGAAAGAGCGTGGCCCACGCAGGGCAGGAGATCATGGCGAAGCCAGAGAACATGTACATGTGGGTGACGGTACGCACAAGGATTCGTTGCGAGCAGAACTCACTCAGATAGGTCGCTGCCACGAAACTAGGACCGGCCACACTGATCGGAGGATAAATCTGTCAACTCGTTTAGTTTACCCAAGATACTCACAAAATACACGTCACGAAGCGCAACACAAAGAAGCCAGTTGAGCTAACCGAGAACATGGAAACGAGGGAACACAAATTGCTCACAAGAATGGTTCGCAACAAGGTCCAACGCCGACCTTTTTTGTCGGTGATGTAGCCCCAGAAGTAGGAGGAGCAAATGATGCCCATGAAGCCGGCCGCCGTCAGCGAGGCCAACTGCGCCTGGTTCATGTGCAGATCACAGACAGAGGCTGGTCCGATGGTGCCCATGCCCATGGTCTCCTGCATGGTCAGCATCTGCAGAAGACCCAGCGTCAGGGTGGCAAACAAATGGACCCGCCCAAAACCTGTGGGCGAAATCCTGTGCTTGCAAATCCTTTGTAGACTTTAGAGCATTTACCAATCTCCTCCATGACAAAATCAAAGTGCTCCATCTCCTGTGTTTTTGTGAGGACAAAGAATTTATCGTTTTTGTTGTGTCGGTGTCGTGCCTGCTTCGTTTATTTCTGACTACATTCGCAGAGCCTAGACCAGCTGAATGTTCTCCACTTCCTTGATCAGATCCATGTGCTTGAATTCATCCGGTTTGCGCGTGAAGGTGTTCAGCAGGCTCAGCTTGCTTTCGTCGGGCTTCAGGTAGAACATCTGCAGCTCGTTGGCCAGGCACTGGGCCTCCTGGGCGGTTAGGACCTTGGTGTCGTACTCGCCGCGCATCAGGACCACTCCCTTGTCCTGGACCTCGGTGTAGTGGACCAGGGTGAGGCACTCGGGCGCGTTCTCGTGATGCACCTGGTAGGCCAGCAGCGGAGTGAAGTGCACGGTGTTGGCGGCAAACTGCAGCACGAACAGCTCGAAGCCCTCGCTGCGGGGCAGCGGCAGCAAGAAGACCGGGTGCTCCTTGGCCCGCGACATGAGGCTCTCGAACTGCGAAGTGGTCAGAGTGGCGGCCAGGACCTCCTTGGTCTTGTGGTACTCCAGCCAGATCTGCGAGACCTCCTCGGCGCTCTTGTCGGCAATCAGCTCCAGCTTCATGATGTCGGTGAGCTTCTTGTGGGGCAGCTCAGCCGCCTGCTCGGCCTGCAATTTCTGCTTCGGGTTGAGCAGCTCCGAGTAGGACCTGGAATTGTTTGGGTTTTGGACAAAGGGTTCTTCTAATGCCAACTTGGATCTCACCTGGCCTGGCTCTGGCCATCCTTGATGGGATTCACCACGCGCTCCACGCGATCCAGGAACTCCTCAGCCGACGTCTGCTGCAACTTGGCTATCTTGCCCGCGTACTTGGCGTAGTAGGGATTGTCCTCCTTCAGCTTCTCGATGGCCTGCTCGGCACGGCGGGCGGCGGACATGGTGATGGTACGGTTCGCCGTCAAGGAGTTATTCAGGAAAACGCGGAAAAGCAATTTTCTGGCGCAGGCCATTTCCTCACATCAAAATTATACAACAAGACAGCTGTTTGTGCTTCGCAGTAGAGATGAGAGCGTGTCAAACTATTGCTGCCAGTGTTGCCAGACCTCGTCATTTATAGCACAACGTGCCAGAATAAGTAGCCAAAAATAGCTAGATTATTTAAAAAAAAAATAAGGGGGATTCCCTAAACTGTTGAATTGCTGAATTGTTGAATTTTGGTCAGCTGTTAATCAGCTGTTCCATACAAAGTCAACTTTCAGAAATTTCAGCAATTCAACAGCCTCGGGGCTGATGAAAATTTTGTTGAATTGCTGAAAAGCCAGAGTTGTCACCTTTTTTTAAAAGTCGTGGCAACTCTGTAACATTTTAGTATCACCAGTACGCATTATTTATTTTAAAATCAACTTAGAAAGCATATTTGTGGTTCTTTTTACCTCGGTAACACTTTTAGACAGTAACTAGCAATAATAAATCAAATTTTACGTGCTTAAAGTTTCGTGAAATTTTTCAACAAATAACAGCTGTTTGAAAATTCAACAGGAACCATTTTGGGTCGTTCCCTTAATTGCTGAAATTTTTTGTTGAATTTTCAACAATTCAGCAATTCAACAGTTTAGGGAATCCCCCTATAGACGATTGTTTTTAAAAAATATTACATTTTGAAAATAACATAAATGATGGATATAACGGTAAAGATATGAATTATAGCAGATCATGTATTTAATATTTAATTTTAATATTTAATCACTCAAAGAAATTTCTGTGCCACCGAATTTTACAATTATTTGTAAGACTAGACTAAGACAGTATTTTAAAAATTCTATTTTTTAACTGTTTAATTAGCGAATTCGGAAAACAAAGAAAATGCTATTTAAACTCATAATTAAACAAATTGGAAAAGATAATAAATATCTGCACTCACTTAAAAAAGTATAAAATAACTGCTATTATCGGTCCCTGATTTTTTCTCAAATTTTAAGTTTTTTTACGCAAAGAAAAAATATATTACGAGGTACAAGAAGTGATGACTGTAATAAAGTAAGTGCTCAACGCTCATGTAATAGACTTAGGTCAGCGAAAAAATTATCAAACCCCATGCTGTTGGTGCCAATTACAGTAATAATTACACTGGCAACCATACAGTACTTAAACAAGTAATGGTTTGAATTTTATAAATTTATTAACAAGCCGTACCTAGACCTTCTTTAGAGCCCATTTGGTTGGCAAATCACCCAAACTCGATTTATAGGAATATGCTAATTCATTTATAAGGGAATACAGCAGGGATGCAAGAATAAAATGAAATTAGACAATTTTTTAAGGCAAATATACACTCCTCTGACTTTTCCGAGCCCTTGTTTCAATTTAAATTAAATTTGAAAACTAAATTCGTAAGTAAGTACTATAGTATTATTCGAAAGTACCAGCCCTGGGTCTGCAGTTCACCGAACGAACACGAATTTTGTATAAATATCCGCAGTGAATTCAAGGTGATTTACATTAAAGCTGTTCCTAGTTAAACACGAAGTCAACGGTTTGGACTCTCTGCCGCCACATCGAAGTGTAAACACTACTTTTGTTGTTATATGGTGAAATGGATACCGATATTCAGAGATGTTTCCGCAGCAAAACTGTTTTCCTAACTGGAGCCACGGGCTTTTTGGGAAAAGGTAATAGTTTAAAGAAAATAAAGTTGCTATAATTCACACTAATAGGAATTCGTCTTTTGGTTTGCTTACAATATTTAAGTGATAATTGAAAAGCTATTGCGAACCACGGAGGTGAAACGAATATATGTATTGATCAGACCAAAGCGGGGAATTGAGATTAAGGAGCGGATTATCACATGGTCAAAGGACGCGGTAAGTTAAGAGTTTCCATAAATCCGAAATAACTCACTAACGAATTTAAAAAAAGGTTTTTGGACTGTTGCTGAAGTCCAAACCAGAGGCCCTTCAAAGGGTTTGGCCCATTGCTGGAGATTGCCTCGAATCCGATTTGGGAATCAGCGAGAACGATCGAAAGCTTCTTGCCTCCGAGGTGCAGATTATCATCCATGGAGCGGCCACGGTGAGATTCAATGAACCACTCCATGTGGCCTTGGCCATCAACACAAGGGCCACCAGGCTGATGATTCAATTGGCCAGGGAGATGAGACAGCTAGAGGCGTTCGTACATATCTCCACAGCCTTTTCCAACTGCATCATCTATGATATCAAGGAGAGATTCTATCCCGAGCATCTGAACTGCACTTCCGATAAGGTTCTGGCCATGATTGAACTGATGAGTGACGAGTTGCTGGACAACATGGAAGGCGCCCTGTTGGGATCCTTCCCCAACACATACACCTATACCAAAGCTTTGGCCGAGGATGTGATCTTGAGGGAAGCGGTTGGCTTGCCTGTCTGCATCTTTCGACCAGCAGTCAGTGAGTGATCTTTCCTTGTCTTAATTGTCTTACTTTTTTTAAGGAAATGGTTTTCCATTATCCAGTCATTGCGGCTCATAAGGAGCCCATCTCCGGCTGGATTGACAACATGTACGGACCGATGGCCATTCTTTTCGGGGTCGCTCGAGGAGTTCTCCGCATTGCCACCATCGATCATAAGGCAAAGGCGAGTCTGGTGCCCGTGGACTATTGTGCCAATATGACGCTGGCATGCACTTGGAAAACCATCGAGGAGGGTAGTGGAAAGAAGTCAGCGGAGAGTCCTAGTCCTACCATCTACCAATTGGCGCCGAAGGAGGAAAATAAACTCACCCATGGGGAGTTCATTCAACACGCCCTCGATGGACGCACCTATTGTCCTCTCACCTCAATGATTTGGTATCCCTTCCTCCACTGCATCACATCGCAGTGGCTTTATCCGCTGGCCGCCTTCTTCTATCACACCCTGCCCGCCTACTTCTTTGACCTGGCCCTTTGGCTGAGTGGTCGGAAACCGAGACTGGTTAAGATCTACCAGAAGATACACAAGAACCTGGGTATCCTGGGGCCCTTTGCCTGCAAAAGCTGGCACTTCGACATGGGCAACACGGATAACTTGAGGCAGCTCATGTCCGAGGAGGATCGAAGGATATACTACTTCGATATGATCAGCCTCAACTGGACTGAATACTTCCTTCAGGCCCTTCGAGGCATGAGGCAGTTTCTCGGAAACGAGGCGCCCACTCCGGAGTCCATAGCTGAAGGAATGAAACTGATCAAGCGGTAATTACCATTAAGAACTTCATGGAACAAAGTATTATATATAGTCTCGTTATAGCTTAAAGCTGCTCCACCATATCATACAGTTCCTCCTCTGTTGTGTGGCCGTATTAGCTGTATATTCGCTGGTCAAGCTCATACTGTAAATTGGAAACATACATACATTACACTTACAATGAATGAGCCACTATACAAATACATCCACACCTACTTAAAAAAAATTGTTTTATTTTTAGTGCCAAAGATTCTATTTTTATTTCCATTATATCTTTTTGCTAAAACTTGATCTTAACAAGAGTTAATGAATTGGTTATTAAATAACTTGGCTATAATATAAAATGGATATAAATATGAAAGGTAATAAATAGCTTTACATATGCTGCACCTATGAAAAAAACCAGCACGTGTACAACACAGTATTGACGTAATTGTTTAAAATGACGAGTTATCGTAAGCGTGTCTTATATTGCTAATTCTTGCTCATAAATGATAAATGTATTCGAATTGGTTTTTAACTGAATGCCGTAATACAATCAAGCTAAGTTGTTTTCTACACTTCCTGAAATTCATAATCTAATTTCAATTAAGCGATAGTGTAAGCAGCTCGGCTTATTTGTATTAAATCAGAACACTTGTCAGTTGGAGGTACCCAAAAACAATGGTAGATATAACGTATAAATCCCAAAAAACACGTAAAAAACTTATTAAAATCATTATGGTACATTTTATTATTTTGAAATTATTACCCATTTGTACTTTATATTGATGTGTTTGAACTCATTCGTAACGTAACACGCACTCCTCCCTAACGCGGGTATCTATTGCCTGCCTTGAATATGCTGAACTCGACCTTTTTAGGGTGTCTGTAACTTATAGATTCCCGAATAAATAGAACTGCTAGTTTGGAATCAGTTTTCAGTTCAGTAGCACGCGAATCGTCAAAGTACCTCAGTCGGAATAAAATGGATAATGGAATACAAGGCTTCTTCAAAAATAAGACCGTCTTCCTCACGGGCGGGACAGGATTTTTGGGAAAAGGTAGCCCAATGGTGTGGTGAAATATTATCACGAACTCATGGATTATGATTTTCAGTGGTAACTGAGAAACTACTGAGGACTACGGAGGTAAATCGGATATATTCGCTGATTAGACCCAAGAAGGGAGTGCCCATCCAAGAGCGTATTTCGATCTGGGAAAAGGACCCGGTGAGTGATAGTTTGTCCCAGGAAGCATAGATGGGTCACAAATCCCTTTCTGATTTCAAAGGTTTTCGAGGTGCTCCTGCGAACCAAACCAGATGCCCTGCAGCGCGTCTGCCCCATCGCTGGTGATTGCCTGGCTCCGGATCTCGGGATAAGCGAATCGGATCGAAAGATCCTGGCCGCCGAGGTGCACGTTGTGATCCATGGAGCTGCCACCGTGCGGTTCGACGAGGCCTTGCACTTGGCCGTGGCCATCAATGTCCGGGCCACCCGATTGATGCTTCAGCTGGCCAAGCAGATGACCCAGCTGGTCTCCTACGTCCACGTGTCCACCGCCTACTCCAACTGCGTGGTGACCGACATTGCGGAGCGCTTCTATCCGGAGCACTTGAACTGCAGTTCGGATAAGGTTCTGGCCCTGGGTGATCTGGTGAACAACGAAACCCTGGACAAAATGACACCTGCCCTGCTGGGATCCTTTCCCAACACATACACCTACACCAAGGCCCTGGCCGAGGATGTGATCTTGAGGGAGGCGGGCAACCTGCCCCTGTCCATCTTCCGACCGGCGATTAGTAAGTGCTTTACCACGAATGGGATTAACCTTCAAAAGCTGCAACTTGAATATTCCATCCAGTAATGTCCACCTACAAGGAGCCACTAAATGGGTGGGTGGACAATTTGTACGGACCCTTGGCCCTCTGCTTTGGCGCAGCCCGCGGCGTAATGAGGGTGACCACTGCGGATCCCGAGGCCAAGATCAATTTAGTGCCAGCTGATTATTGTGTCAATGTGGCATTGGCCTGCGCCTGGAAAACGGCGGAGAAATCTGTCGAAAGTGGAAAAGTCAAGAGGCCCCCGATTTACACTTTGGCCCCCAGCGAGAAAAACCTGGTGACCAATCGCGAATTCATCAAATTATCCGTTGTGTACCGCGACGTCATTCCGCTGACCAAGATGCTGTGGTATCCCTTTGTCCTGTGCATCTCCAACCCATCCCTCTTCCCCCTGGCTGCCTTTTTCTTTCACACCCTGCCGGGATATTTCTTTGATGCAATACTACGGCTCTCAGGCAGAAAACCCCTGCTCGTGAAGCTCTATCGGAAGATTCACAAGAACATCGCTGTCCTGGGTCCCTTCTCCAGCACCACTTGGAAGTTTGACTCGTCCAACACGATGGAACTGAGGCAATCGATGTCCAAGGAGGACCGCAATCTGTTCGACTTTGACATGGCCCGCCTGGATTGGAGCGATTACTTCAAGTCCGCCATGTACGGAATGCGATTGTATATTGGCAAGGAGCAGCCAACCGCAGAATCCATTGCCAAGGGTCTGAAGTTGAGGATGCGGTGAGTTTTTAAATTCAATGTTTCTATTCGGTTGGGTTGACAATACCTTTTCACAGCCTGAAGATCCTTCACTATGCACTTACATCCTCGCTGATCTCCGCAGCTGGTTTCGCCCTGTGGTCCTTGGCCAAACTTGTAGTTTAATTTACTCAGCAGAAAGGAGGTCGTAATAGTTTACGAGAGATGTTTGTTCTGAGATGTTTTAACCTTTATCCTTAAAAAAAATGAGGAAAAATAAAAAAGATAAAAATTAACCCATTTTTCTTAATATAGATGGAAAAGAATTCAAGAACAAAATATAATGTGTATGGGTATGCAATTTACGTTGACCGGGTTTTTAGAACTTGGAGCTCAGTTCTGTTAAAATACCTTCCGGATTATACTACCAGATTAATTTCTGTATTCTTCAAAAAGCTGCTTAGCATACGATTTTACCTTGAAGTATTACAAAACAATTTAAAGATTTGTAGTAGCTTTTCTTCTTTATTCTTTTTATATGTAAAATTTGATTTTAAAAGCTCTGCCTAAAGGTGTGCTCTAAAATATATTTAACAAGTAAATTAACAGAAGTTACAGCAACAATGATTTATTTAAATACCATGCACGATTTGTTGCCTCTATTTGTTCCTTTGTGAATTAAATAGAAATGTAAATCATGCACGAGCATATAAATCGATCTATTTACGATTGGTTCAATGACACAAAAGGATACAGCTCTGCAGGAATTTTACAACGAGAAGACAGTGCTTCTTACAGGATGTAGCGGATTTTTGCAGGGATTACTTGATTGGTTACGGATAAATATCTATGATTTCATATTGAAGCCATAGTAGAAACACTGTTAGATCAACGGACGTAAAGCCCATATATACAATAATAAGAAGCAAACAGAAGACCGCATGGCCCATTGAAGTAAAAGTTCGGTAAGCTATTGGCATGGGTTTTTCAGCTAATCCGTATTCGTATATTCCTAGCCGTATACCATATATGCAGATGCTTTGAAGCAAATCTGCTCCATCGCAGGAGAATGCAGTGCATCCGATTTGGGCATCTGTGAGAAAGATCGAAGTCCCCAGGTGTACGAGGTGTAGATTGTCATAAAGTATAAATTAACCTCTTCGCGTCTCTTCCAGGTTTATATTAAAAGTTGTAAACATAAATTTAAATAAAAACATGCTAGCACTGATGGAAGTATAGTTATCAAATGGATTAACACTTTTCAACAGCCGAGAAATGCAATCCAACCGTAGCTGTGACTATTCATTAGGCACTGGTGTATTCGGGTTAATTTTGCATACGATTGGCCGGGTCACTGTACAAAGACTCTGCGTCTAACGGAGCAGCATATATAAAAGGCGCGACCATACCCAATTGATTTCCTATTGAAGTTCTTGTTTCCAACTTGCAGGCTTGGGCAGAATTCTTTAGGAATGACACCGAAAAACAAACTATCAAGTCCCGAAATGGACAGCGGGATTCAAGGATATTATAAGGATAAGGTGGTGTTTCTGACAGGCGCCACAGGATTTTTGGGAAAAGGTATTCAACATAGGATAGATTATATTTAATTCAACATAATAACCTTTTTTCTTTTCTTCCCATTCTTTAGTAATAATTGAAAAACTCTTGCGAACTACGGATGTAAAACGTATTTATTCAATGATCAGACCGAAACGGGGTCAGGATATTCAGGAACGCATTGCCCTGTGGCAAATGGAACCGGTGAGTTAAGAGTAACGAGAGCTCGGAACCAAGGATTTATATATTTTTATACCTTCCCCAAGCTTTTTGAAGTGCTGCTGCAGGAGAAGCCAGAGGCACTGAAGCGCATCTCCATCATCGCAGGCGATTGTTTGGAGTTCGACCTGGGCATTAGTAAGGCGGATCGCCAGCTTCTAACCTCCGAGGTGCAGATAGTCATCCATGGAGCAGCCACCGTGCGTTTCAATGAGCCACTCCATATCGCTCTGGCCATCAACACACGGGCCACAAGACTCATGCTCCGACTGGCCAAGGAGATGGTACACCTGGAGGCCTATTTGCACATCTCAACGGCGTTTTCCAACTGCGTGATATTTCGAATCGAGGAGAAATTCTATCCCGAGCACCTGACCTGCGATTCGGAGAAGGTTCTGGCCATGAGCGAGCTGCTGAGTGACCAAATGATGGATAATCTGACGCCCACTCTTCTGGGATCCTTTCCTAATACTTATACCTACACCAAAGCCCTGGCGGAGGATGTGATCCTGCGGGAAGCCGGAGACCTTCCCCTGAGTATCTTCCGACCTTCTGTTAGTAAGTAAATTAGATAGAATTTCTATCCATCTTTATAAACTCTTGATATTCCCTCCTAGTAATTGCCACCCACAAGGAACCTGTATGCGGATGGATAGAAAATCTCTACGGACCCATTGCTCTCATTTATGGCGTGGGTCATGGTGTACTGCGTCTGGTGACCTACGATAAAAACGCCTATGCCAGCTTGGTGCCCGTGGATTATTGTGCGAATGTGGCTGTGGCCAGTATTTGGCAAACAGCTAAGGAAAGAATCCCAAGAGATTCGAGATTACAGCCCGCTATCTACACCCTGGCGCCCAGTGAAAATAACCTATTAAACGCCACGAACTTTATAAAGTTCTCTTTAAGCCAGCGATCTGAGTTCCCCTTGACCAAGATGATCTGGTACCCCTTCGTGCACTGCGTCTCCACAACGTGGCTTTATCCGCTAGTCGCGTTCTTTTATCACACTTTACCCGGATTTTTCTTTGATTTGGCTTTAAGACTTTCGGGAAGGAAACCTCGTCTGGTGAAGCTCTACCGAAATATACATGCTAACATCGCGGTTCTGCAGCACTTTATGCACAACAGTTGGCACTTTGAAACGAAGAGCACAGAACGGTTGAGGGCCTTGATGTCTCCGAAGGATCAGCTAATATACAACTTCGATATGGAGGCTTTGGACTGGAAGACGTACTTCCAGAAAGCCCTATTTGGCATGCGACTTTACCTGGGAAAGGAACCTCAAACCAAAGAATCCATCGAGCAGGGCCGACGCCTATATCAGCGGTAAGTAATAACTGATAATATTGACACCTTTCCAACAATTGATCCTCTCTTTACCAACTAGGTTGAAGATCCTACACTATACCCTGATGAGCATACTTTGTGTCATTGCAGCTATTATCTTGTGGAGTCTGTTAAAATTATTTTTTTGATTTTTATTTTTAAATGCACTCAAAAAAGTAAGCTTTTAAGTAATACCCGCTTTTCTTCATGGGAGAATTTATTAAATTTAGAGAATAATTGTAAAATAAAATGCAAATAATGGGGAAACCTAAACACAGAAAACTAAATTGATTTGGGAGTTTATTATGCAATCGCCTGGCATCTATTTTAAACTTAATTAAAAGGTTTTTGTTCACTGAATCCGGAATCAAAAAAGATTATATTTTATCTTTTGCTTAAATGTCTGGTGAAGTCCATGACTTCGTTGTCACACAAGAGTTTTTATTGTTAATATTCCTAAAATTGTTGAGATGTGCAAGAAAAAGTATTCCCAACGAAAAAGCGCCATGGTATTCCTCGGTGTGATTGCAGCGTTCATTCCGATCGTAATTGCACCTTACCAAATAGGTATTTTAATGTTCGTATTCAATCTCAGGTCTATGACTGATTTTAACCTCTCTTCTAGGACAACGCCAATTTTATAAACTTGTGATTACATTCGGCATTTTAGTTTTGTGGGCGCTACTTCTGATGCCACCCATTTACATAATCTATAAGAAAAAGGTAATTATTAAAATATCACACTTCGGTTGAATATAAATTCTGTTTCAATTGCCAGAAATACATTGGACTTTTGCTGCGATATTCATTAGTATGGTTAGCTTTAAGTCTCCTTATCTTCCTTTACTTCTTTTTAAATTCGCTTCCGGTTTTGGCCTTATCTGGCGGTGGGAGTAACGCTTGTTTTTTTACGCTGAGTAAGTTACGAACAAGTCATCTGAGATTATAAAACGGTAATAAATTTTTGTGTAGCTGGTTCCGTGCTTGCGTTCTGCGTTCAACTGAGATATCATATTTATATGAAAAAGAAAATGGATGCTGAGGATGCTGAAAATGCTGAATAAATTAATTAAAAAAGGGAAAGCTTTTAACTAAAATAAATAAAGTAACTGATTTTCATATTTAAACTCAATACCTTCCACTCTCTTGCAGTAAAACTATCGATAGAATTCGTGTTCAAACCCGTGACTTGTTGAAATATTTTGGTATTTATCAATAAACCAAAGTGGTATTTTAGGTATTTTTCTTAAACCATAATTCTGCGGGCACACTGCTCCGCTTAAACCTGTTCTTGTTCGTTTCAACTTTTCAATTCGAAAAAAACGTTTGAGCGTGGTGCACGGTTCGATTCCTCCGACTGGTACATACTCCCCCCTGAATAGTGAAAAATCTATACTGTGCATACGATATAACTCCCGAATACATAGGTGCAAGCCGTTTCGCTGGTCTTGTTATTGATTTACCACCGCGCTGCGTTCGTTTGTGTGCTATTTAAAGTCTACACCTACATTGCATAATTTCTGTGGCGCTCGTTAATTTCTGCAGCCCGACTTTCCAAGAATTTCGCAGAACAAAAACCACAGAAAGAAAAAAAAGCTGAAAAAGAAAGAAACTATTCAAAGGAAAAAAGTGCCGCAGCAGCGGAATGGGAATGCGCATAATATTTAAACACACAGCGGAATTGAGAAAAAATAATTCACAATAAGCGCAGCTTTAGTTCTAGCAGATCTGTGTTGTGCTTGCCGATTCCTCGGTGGTCCGTTTTTCGCTTGCCGTTCTATATGTGACATAACGGTACTCGGCCTGCAGAACAGGAAGCGCAGATAACCTTGCGAAAACAAGGCGAGCGAAAAAGCCAAGCACTGCAGAAAATGATATCTGTGAATTAATATTTTCTTTTCGCGGAATACTTTTTGCTTGTCGGCTAACTGTTGTTTGCCTTTGAATTGCAGATTCTTAATCGTAGAGCAGCACTCACACTCGCACACGGGCCCCGCAAAAACACACACACACACAACATACACTGCCAGCAGAGTCCCCCATAAACAAGTGTTGTTGTTGAAATGAACGCCGCAGCGCTGCTTTTGGCGCTGCTCTGCGCCGCAAACGCAGCCGCCGCCGATTTGGCGGACAAATTGCGCGATGACTCGGAACTCTCTCAGGTGAGTCAGAAGGTGGAGAAGGAGGAACAAGGAGATGAAGTGGAGGAGGAGGAGAAAGAGGTGCTAGAATTGGAAGAAAGTAGTAGCAGAAAGCGGTAGCAGCAGAAACAGTTGGTGCAAGTAATGCCAAGAATAATAAACGAAACACTTGTAGGCGAGTAAGCCCCCCCAGGCACCACCCACCGCCCCCACTTTCTTACCTTTTGGGTACAGTCGGCACTGCCTATGACGAATTTCCACTGGGCTTACTAAATAATGCTAGTCGCTGAGTTGCTAGATTACTTCTATCTTTCTATATATTTGTATGTGGTAAAAAATCAGTCTTGTTAGGATCATAAAACTATTATAAAAAGAAACCAATTTCAAAAATGTAGAACCCATTACTTATTATTCGAATCTTGAAGACAGAGTAATTCCTATCGGTTTCTATGACATTTCCTCGCTAGAATTTTTACTATCAACATAAAACTATTAGCCCCTTTAACCTTTTTGGTTTATTTGAGCAGATTAAGTTAATTATTCCTATTCAGAGACCACAAATAGTCTGTTAAGATAGAGAACTCAAGCTTTTGGTCGTTTTATACGATTTTGAAAATGTATTTTCTATTAAAATCGTACCATTATACGGAACTTTTAGAAAATATTGTCCCAAAGGTTTGGGAAAAACCTTATCAAATAAAATAAATCAATTTTCGTTAGACCTTCATAGTCATGCCATATAAGTGCTTACCGTGGCAATTTATAGTCCCAATTTATCAAAGTTCGGCTGTAATTGTGCCATCCCCCGAGCAGAGTCGCCACATTTCAGTGGCCTTGAAAGGAAAAGCCTTGACAGAGTGTGTGAGGGGGAGGGGGCGAGGGCGAGGCGGAAAAGGAGCCTGCGCAAGAGGGACGGACAGATGGCTGAGGCACCCGCATTTGGGCACAGGTAGCTATGTATATCCCGGCAGCATTGTCCTTGACCTTTAGCCAGCTCACTTGTTGTTGGGGCTGCGCAAAATCGATGATGCTGCCTGAGATCCGAAATCCCTGGCGGAAAGTCCAGCCGACCGCTAAACTCCACTTGGCAGCATTTCGTATGCATGGCGGAGTATGTTATGTAAAAATGAAAAGCCACATAAATTAAGCAGAAGTCGGCAGCCTGGACTCTCCCCACAAAACCGAAAAAAAAAACACGCCGGCCGTTGACGTCCACTGAGCATAACAGTTTTATATCTAGTTTTGCCTTTTTACACCTTCACAGGCCAACTCACACAGAAAGCACATAGAAAAACACATTAAAGTGTAAAAAAGTCAGAAGCCAACAAAGGTACGCGGCTGAAATAACAAGAACAACATGTGTAATGAACCCACAGTCGGGGGTTTTAGCCAGCAGAAGGGTTAGCAATTGTACACCAGAAAAAATAACAGAATTTAAGAACTATATAATAATTCTGAAAAGTATATCATATTTTACAAAAATGTAGTTGTCGATTTAGCCGCAACCTTTAAAATTAACTCGCCTCTATTCTTTTTTAAGGTAGAGGTATTAGTTGTAAACCCTTTTCGAATGAACTAATCCTAGCCCCTGCTTAATTTTCTAGCCTGCTTCGCATTTAACTCCCCAAAATACATGCTGAGCAAAAATATTTCCAAGTAAAAAGAAAGCGTGCGACAATAGAGTCTGGGCTAGACGAGTGTAATTATTGCAGCAGGTGTCTCTGAACCTGGGTCTCAGGGAAGTAGTTGCATCCACACAGAAAACACAACCTTTTCAAGTCGCGATGGACTAAACAGAGCGTAGAGCGAAAAATTAAAACGAGAAGGGGGATTCGGATTGCTCATTTGCACCCTTGCTTTAGGGTATTGTGACTTTGCCCAGAAGTTTGCCACTTTCAGAGAAAAAAACATTTCCGGCCGCATATAGAGTTCGGAATATGTACATGAGGGTGGGTCCATTTGGTCGTCATAAAAACGTAGGGGCGGAAAGTAATCTTTGGTTACTTATGTAAATTTATTGCCGTTAAAGCGAAGGATTAAAGTTAACTTTTAGAATTGATGAACCGGGGAGATACATAGATAAAAACTTTATTATTTTGAAGTACTTGAGCTAAAGAATGTGTCAATTTCCTATAACATTTCCTACTTATTTTACTTTTTTTTGGAAGAATATGATTTATATTTATTTATATATTTTTTTAATAACTCTATTTCTATTAAAACTGAGAAAAATAACCTTTTAAAGGGTATCCAAATCTTCTTAAGCCAAAACTGGCCTTCCTTTCTCATTATGCCTGCACTTCTCATTACATGCTCATGGGTTAGATAAATATAGGTTGGCTGTGTCTTGGCTTGCGGCTTACGGCCTGTGGTTTTGCTTGGCAAATTACCGAGATCTGGAGAGAGAGAGTTTTAAGTGAGCTGATATCGCATATCCAATGCCCCGCTAATTCCAGTAAAGTATCAAGAAGCTAATTGAGATAAGCAGAGCAGAGCTGGTTTTTTTTTATAAATTCTCAAGTAAAATTTCAGCTGAAATTAAATTACGTAAAGCAATTGTATCTAAAAAAGAAATACCACTGACCATGTGCGGGTCCGAGGAAAGAGCTGACCTCCTGCGATTGACTGACCCCCCACTTCCTGTCGTGCGTCAACGTCTTGCGCGTTTTATTAATTTTAATTTTTAACCTTTGACTGATGCAATTGCAGTTGGCCGAGTGGGGGTGTGGACAGCTCGGGTTGTCAACTGCTCAACTGCCGGCTGAACTCTGTCTAGGAACACTCGCCGTACTCACTCGCAGCATCATCGAATTCAATTAAATTTAATTTAAGAATTCAATGCGATGCCAAGGCGCGTTATTTGATATGCGACAAGATCCATTACACAGGCGAGGAGGCGATGAATGAGCGACGACTGACCTTAATGGATCCAGATGCTCATAGACGGATGCCTGTACATTTATGATCCGTGCCGTGGGGGCGGAATGGCCTCGGAGTGATGCCGCAGTAGAGGTCCCCCTTTCAAACCCCCCTCCTCGCCGCCCTGCCAATTAAAAGAGAAATGCTGCGCTGCTGCCCGAATCTCAATTCCAATTCCAATCCCGAGTCGAGGTTGAGATCGCTTTCGCTTCTTTTTTCCGTTTTCTGTTTCTGCTGCCGCTGCAATTATCAAAAAGAAAATATACTGCACAACCGACATATGCATACATAATTTGTACCAATTAAATTTATTTATACAACATGCACTCGCTCAGAAGGAACCAAGAACCAAAAACCAACAACCATCCCCCTGCTCCGATTTCGATTTCGATTTCAGTCCCTATTCCGAAATACGAAGCTTGGCTCTCTAGCTCTCTTGGCTAATTAGTTTTAATGGCTCCATTAGATGATGGAAATTGAATTTCCTCAAGTGCCGCCGATCCCCCCTCTCAAGTTTTGTAGATGTTTTGGTATAGGAATTAGTACAATTTTTGGCTACAAATCGAAAGAAAACAAAACAAGTTTGAACTGCCAGCGGTTCTCTCTCTCTTTCTTTCTTTCTCTCTCTATCTCTTTCAGACTGCCAAATCCTTGAGGCGCCTTATGCCAGTTAGGGTAAGCTGCAATTCCAAAACATTCGAAACCAAAACCAAAACAAACAGAAACAACACGAACACAATTAAGCTATTGTAAAATTGGACAAGAAAACAAAAGACATCATTTATGTACAACTCACATGTTATTCGACTTAATTTAGTTAACCAGTATTCATCGGGCCATTGGCCAAAATATTGTTTGCCCCGCCGTCTGACTCGTACCCTTGATTTTCGGGGTGCGTCTGTGGCCCCAGGGTCATTGGCTTTCCACTCGGAGAAAATCAAAATGCGCCATTGAAAAACCCACCCCCCCAGGGAGCAATTTTTGGCGGTGGAGTTGCGAGTGGTGTTTGCATAGTAAATGAGACGCCCCAGCGCGAAAAGGGAAACTGTTTATCGATGACAGGATAATGCTCTAACAATTGTATCAAATTCGAGGGCTTCCGAAAAAGACTCCCTGGGGAAGAGCTCGTCGCCTTATCGCGATGATGTGCCAAAAGAGCCGGAAACTCATTAGGATGGGTTCCCATCCGCCCTTTCATCAAATGCAAAACATTCGATAACGAAAATTTATGAAAGTAATTGCATCTAATTGTCAAAGGCTTCTGGCCCGAAAACCCAAGGGGGTTGAAATTGGTAAGGATGCTGACAGATGGCCATTGGAAAATGGCCGCCAAGTGAAAGTGTCACAGTTTTCGGGCAAACAGTATCTTCTTTTCAATAAAACCTCGCTCGAATCTATTGGCCCATTGTACCTGAGGGTATCCCATATCAACCTGTGACATATGCCACAGTCAGTCTTTAAGACCCCACTTAACAGTAGGGCACTCTCTCCTGGCAGATAAGCAAAAACATTTCGAGAGCGAAATAGAAACCGGCCAAGCAGTTCTGGCCAAGAACAGGAGACCGACGAGCAAGAACAAAGCCAGCGGCGACTCGAATGTCCACGACCAGGACAACAACAGCGCTAACGGTTACGACAACTGACGGTCTCAAATTACCAAAAAGAAAATGAATGGAGAGCGAGGATAAAAAGTATTTACACTTGGGAAAAAACGTAGTTAAACTTTTTTAAGAATCTTATAATAATCCCCATTAGTTAGCTTATGGATCTTAAAAAACTATAAATATAATTATAATATATAATTATTTCGGAGAAGTATAAATGCAGTTTTATTGTGTTTATGAATACCTATCGAATTGTAGAAGGCCTTTTTTTAAATCGGACCATTCGCTTAAAAGTTATGCGCGATCAAAGATTTATATCTCCATCGCACTGCCTTTAGCTAGTAACGTTCTCTCTTGTTTTTATTCATTTTAAAAGATCAATTATTTTAAAATAATTTTATTTTGTAAACTTTATTCCAAGATGCAAACTAGCTAGGGTAAAGATTTATCCACACTGATCAATCTTGATCTGTTTATTCAGAAATATGTAAATATAGCTGTGAAAATCAATAGATATCCCTAGCTTAGTTCTTTTTTCCCGGTGTACATGCGTGTGTATTGGCGATGCCACAGCATAGATATGTGCAGCAGGCAGGGAAAATGGGAATACGAATGGCAAAGGGAAAGGACGGACCTTTAAAGCCAAATTGCCATGACTCATGCTGGGCAGCAGCGAAAACACGAGAGTCACACGACCGTTTTAAAGGAGGGCACGGAAAAAGGTGTTGTCCTCGGCAGGACACGCACCCACACAGGCACACACCGAGACACTTACACAGATATATATCCGCAGGACCTCATAAAGCCGACTGGGAATGTGCAGCGGGGCGTGGCGGTGCCGGTGGCCAGTGGTTCTCCTCGGGGAAGCCGCAGAGTGTGCGGTTGCATGCGGCCTCATGTGGCAGGGGCAGGTGGCCCAACTGACTCTGGGCCTGGTTTAGGGTCAGTGGCTGCCTTTTTGGGGTGGCTGGAAAATGCATTTTCACATCCCGCTCTCAATTGAATGACACACAATCCACTTGGGCGGCGTAACCCACCCCGAGGCTTACGTAATTGGTTCAATAAACCTTTTTTTCTGGTACGCCGCCCGCCCAGCCTTCCCAACCAGGACATGCATAATGTTGTTCCTCATTTTATTAGTTTGTTAGTCGTTGTCATGGTTGCCTTTGCCGTTTTGCCAAAACCGCCCAGCAACCGTCGATGAACAACCCCCAAAAAGCACCCACTCCACCCCCCGAGAACCACCACCCACTTACTCCCCCCACTCGGTTCGATAAGATATTGGCAATAGAGCGTCGCGAATGGAGTGTAACGAACCCGTTTATCTTTGCAGTTCTACAGCCTGCTGGAGAGCAATCAAATTGCCAACTCGACACTTGCGCTGCGCAGCTGCACGATCTTTGTGCCCACCAATGAAGCCTTCCAGCGCTACAAGAGCAAAACCGCCCATGTGCTCTATCACATTAGTGAGTTCAGTTTCAATCAGGCTGATTAAAAATAATAAAATTCATTACAATATGACTCTACCCTCTGAATTGCAGCCACTGAGGCGTATACCCAGAAAACATTGCCGAGCACCGTGCCATCGGACATGTCCGGCAATCCGCCGCTGTATATCACAAAGAACTCGAATGGCGACATCTTTGTGAACAATGCCCGAATTATACCCTCACTCAGTGTGGAGACAAACAACGATGGCAAGCGACAGGTGAGTGGCCTCCTTATACCTTCATATGCATATATAAACTCCTTTATCCACCCACAGATCATGCACATCATCGACGAGGTGCTGGAGCCGCTCACCCCCAAGGCTGGTCATTCGGATACCCCCAGGAACCCGAATGCCTTCAAGTTCCTTCAGCAGGCCGAGGAGTTCAATGTGGACAACATCGGTGTCCGCACCTACCGCACCCAGTTGACGATGGCCAAGAAGGAGTCGGTCTACGAAGCAGCTGGATTCCACACCTTCCTGGTTCCCGTTGATGAGGGTTTTAAGGTTCGCCTTTCCTTGTATTCTTTTTTTGTTTTACTAACCCTCTATCATTTTAGCTAACCGCTCGCAGCAGCCTAGTGGACGCCAAGGTCGTCGATGGCCATGTGATACCCAACACTGTCATCTTCACTGCCGCTGCCCAGCACGACGATCCCAAGACTTCTGCCGCCTTTGAGGATTTGCTCAAGGTCACCGTCAGTTTCTTCAAACAGAAGAACGGCAAAAGTGAGTGATCTGAGGTTTTAAAACACCATTTTCCCATTTCTTGAAAATATGTACTTTTGGTCACAAAAATCAAAAATTAAATGAAATTATTTGTTTGCAATTTAGTCAAGAACATTGGGTATTATAATATTTAATTTTTTTTAAATTTATTTGTTTTAATATCCCTATCGGTCACTTTGTGGTAATTATAAAATTACTTAGAAACTAGAGGTACAATTTCATTTAACGAAACAATAATTATTTTGACATTTAGAAACAAATTAATTTTACAGAAAATTACATAAATGCTTAAAAAATATGGAAAAAAAATATTTATATTCTAAATGCTTTCTAAATGTATATTTTTTCCCATTCCAGTGTACGTCAAGTCCAACACCATTGCGGGTGATGCCAAGCACCGCGAGGGAGTGGTTCTGGCCGAGATTGTCAAGGCCAATATTCCAGTGAGCAACGGAGTAGTCCATCTGATCCACCGACCTCTGATGATTATCGATACGACGGTCACCCAATTTCTGCAGGTATGTGGGGTGTTGGAGAAACGCAACCAGGGCAATAGTAGCCTAGCCACACCGACACGACACAGACACAGACAGACAGTCCGAGACACACAGACACCCAGAAGCAATGATAGTGCCTGCGGCTTGTGATAAGGCTTGGCATTTTGATTGGCTCGGCACGCACTGAAAGATAACGCTGGCGGCAGTTCCGACAGACTGGGAAACCAATTGAATCGCTTGCCAGCTGCCCCAGCGAATGCTACATGAATACATGAGCTTAACACATTTAAACACACAATCGGCTTTTCTTTGCCCTTGATTGAGCAACTCCCCGAAAAATATGTCGCCAGAGGGAGAATATTCCCAAGGTCTCTTCGGCGCTCGATTGGGGGCAAAGCCAAAACCAAATAAAAAGGCACCCAGAAACCACAGCTTTAACACATACAAAATAGAATAGATCAATGCAGACACTAGATCTCTGAGTATCCCCTAGATACATCTAATTATTACAAATGAAAACCCAAAAGACTGATTTTATCTAGAACTGAATTTTTCCCCAATTTTGGTGCAAGTTCCCCAAAAACAAAGGAATTTGCCCAAAAGCCAGTATTCTAATTCGGGTCTATGTAAAATCAAAAGCAAAATTTTATTTTAAAATAATTTTTAAAATATAAATTTTATTTTAAAAAAATTTTGGGTGTAATGTAAGTATTGCCAAAACTGAAAAACCAAAAAAAAATTATATAAACGTATTGTAATTCATGTAAATTTTTCTATGAATCAGATTTCCGTATCGAAAAGCATTTCACTTGCAGTTATTGCATTGAAAAGTGCAATCGACTGACTCAGTTGAACAAGGCGCTCGAAATTGGCCCTCGAAATTCAATACGCGATTTTGTCACCAATTGGCACACACTGAAAAAATATTGCTGAAAATGCGCTTTGCTCGATCTGAGCGAAATCGACAAAAACTTCATTCACCAAAAAAAAAAACCCATTGTTCTGTATTGAATGTATTGGCAATTTAATAGCCTCAAGATAACATTTATAAATTAATCTTTATCATTGATTGGCTATCCCTCAATCGCCGTGCACCTCCGTGGTCAATCATCCTTCGCTCGCTATCAGCCGGCATGCTTTGATCATAATCTTAACCGTAGCTGTATATGTTTCTTCTAAGACTAATCCGAAAAAACCACCCCACCCGATAAATAGCTCCCTCATAGGCATACACATTACGTACAGTGCGTTTCGAAACTATCGGACATAATTCAAGGAAGTGTATTATATTAAATTCGACGTTGTGAAACTAGTAATGTAGTTCTCCTGTAGTTTAGTCCTATAGTTATGGAACGGACTGCAGAATGACAAAATCATTCGACCGCTCGAATCGTCAGCGCCTTCATATCGTGCTATCGTTTTCGAAATTTCCAGTCTAGTTCTGTTGTAATTACTTGTGAAACGCTCCTTTGGCTATTTACTGATCCATACCTCTATCCTTTGTTTCTCGCCACATGCCGAATAATTGTATCTTAAACTACAACACCACCCAATCCAACCACATATCGCTCTAAAATTGAATCGATGCACCGAACAATTGAAACAAAAACCAATATGTTAACGAATTCAGTCGTTCAAGGTAAACCGAATAAAGATCCGATTCTTAAATTAAGTTTATTAGTTTCTTTAAAGTTGCATTTTGTGTTGCATCCCCCAGCTATGTATATTCCCTTTGCATGATTTCGTCCAAGATTATTTAGACTAAAAGTTGGGCAGATCTGAGAATTTAAAAAAATAAGAGCAAGTCTTCAAAATGTACCCGATGTACAGCACTAATTTATTTTAGTAATTACCATATTGATGAAAATTAAACAAATGCACATAATAGTTTACAAAACTTTTAAGAGTCCTTTGAAATTAATGTTGAGGTTTTACTAGTTCTTTCAAAAAGCATAGATTTTGTACTTATTATTTTATATTTTGCGTCGAAATGTTTTGTTTTTCGGCCTATTCCTAATTAGTAGTGTTTGAAAGCTCTTAAAAATGTTTTGGTTAATAGTATTGAAAACTATAATGGTTTACTCGCTGTAAGACATGTGCACGCCGTTTAATGACATGTACATAAAGGTATCATACCGTTTGCCTGCTCAATGCAAAATGCCTAAGAACAACGAAAATTAAATATATTTCCCTTGTGCTTTATTTCCAACGTTCTTCTGTGGCGGAACAACTCGGGCCCTCTACGTGGAACCCAAATCCCAAAAAAATTATTATTTAAATGTTTCAATTCAATTTTGTTCGAATCTTATCGTGACTAAATCACATCGAATGAAAAATGAAATATTTCTCCTACCACTCCGTTTTAAAAAACGATTTAGTTCATGAACGTAAGTAAATGACACACTAGCAGAACAAGAACAAAAACAAAAACCACAACAGTCATCAGTGCAACGCTTTGCTATCAAATTGCCATCCAACCCAACCACCGCACAATTAATTCAATAAATCGGTAGATATTGTTTCCACAAAATCTCATACATTACGATGTTTGTAGTGAGTCATTTGGCATCCCCCCATTGATTCACTTCTCAATTGGCCATCCATTCCCTTGCTCAATATGTGTATAATTGGTTGATACTATAACCGGAAAACTTTCTTATTGTTGTATTATTTTCGTTTTTACGTGTTTGCGAAAAGAACACCAAAAACCTTAACTGCTTATGCGAACCCTTCCCTCATTCAACCTTTTTTCAAATATATTATTATTTTTAGTAGCTTAACTATTTATATTACGAACCCTTGCTAATAGTTTATTACTATGTTTTAAAGGAGAATGCCGAGAACGGAGCTCTGCGAAAGTTCTACGAAGTTATTATGGACAATGGAGGAGCAGTTTTGGACGATATCAACAGTTTGTCCGAAGTGACCATTTTGGCACCCAGCAATGAGGCTTGGAACTCTTCCAATATCAACAATGTTCTGCGGTAATGTCCCTCAAATGAGTACAAATAATGAACCCATTTAATTTATATATAATTACGTTTTGCAGAGACCGCAACAAGATGAGGCAAATCTTGAACATGCACATCATCAAGGACCGCTTGAATGTGGATAAGATCAGGCAGAAGAATGCCAATTTGGTAAGGGTCTATTTAGGATTAGTTTTATATTTGGATTTATTTCTAATGTATCTGTTTTATCCGCCAGATTGCTCAGGTGCCCACTGTCAACAACAACACCTTCCTGTACTTCAACGTCCGTGGCGAGGGAACAGACACCGTGGTCTCAGTTGAGGGAGGCGGCGTTAATGCCACCGTTATCCAGGCTGATGTGGCCCAGACCAATGGCTTTGTTCACATTATCGATCACGTTCTGGGTGTGCCTTACACCACAGTTCTGGGCAAACTTGAGTCCGATCCCATGATGAGGTAAGATTGGTTGCAAGGCCAAAAATAAAACTGTTTTTAAATTTTAAATTTAATTCCCAAAGTGACACCTATAAGATGGGCAAGTTCTCGCACTTCAACGACCAGCTGAACAACACACAGCGCCGCTTCACCTACTTTGTGCCCAGGGACAAGGGCTGGCAGAAGACTGAGCTGGACTACCCATCGGCTCACAAGAAGCTCTTTATGCAAGACTTTGCCTACCATGTACGTTTGTGACTCATCCTTTTTATCTTTCAAAATTTTTATTCTGTAATAATTACAGTCTAAGTCCATCCTGGAACGTCATTTGGCCATTTCGGACAAGGAGTACACCATGAAGGATCTGGTCAAGCTATCGCACGAATCGGGAAGCGTTGTCCTGCCCACTTTCCGCGACTCGCTGAGCATCCGCGTGGAGGAGGAGGCTGGACGTAAGTATAGACCATGGGAGGCCAAGGGCTCAGTTGCTTCTCCTTTCAATTCAAGTCGATTCGATTCATATAAATTTGATTTGATTCTATTGGTCCTCCCCTACCGTGCTGCGTTACTAACCGAACGAACCTGTTTTTCTACAACTCTCGAACTAAATTTCTCGCTTTCTGCTTAACTAAATCTAATCGTTGTCCAATCGAAAGATCTCCATGATGAGTATGCTAGTCACGAATGGACTGGTGAGTGCTGTCGTTTGTCAAACCCACATCGCACCGCCCACTAAAACCCCCCAAACCTGGCCATGCCCACCCATAGCTCTCTCTCATTGGGCAATCCACTAGCATTAGCCACCCATCGAGTGCATAAAGATTGTGATTTCCAGCCGACCGACCTTAACATCGTCTACTTCCTTTTGCAGGCTATGTGATCATCTGGAACTACAAGAAGATCAACGTTTACCGGCCTGATGTGGAGTGCACCAACGGAATCATCCACGTCATCGACTATCCGCTCCTGGAGGAGAAGGATGTGGTCGTGGCCGGAGGTAGCTATTTGCCAGAATCAAGCATTTGCATCATCTTGGCCAACCTCATAATGATAACAGTAGCAAGGTTCTTGAACTAAACGCATCCGATATGTAAAAATCAATCCAATCCAAAGCAAATGCAAATGCAAATCAAACACAAGAAACAACAACAACAGTCGTCTACAGAACAAGAATCAACAACACTCAGAATCTCAGACTAATGTGACATCCATCCATGGATGTAAATAATCAGCACTAGTTTGTTGATATCGATCAAAAACCACAAGCAACCAAAACTGTATCTGTAATATATGCGTCACAAGGAACGATCATCATTCCAACCTGCCACGCCCACGCCCATGCCATCCATATACACACAGCCCCCAGAAAAAACACACAGAAAGACACGCATGCAGAAAACTGTCTGCTAAATTTGCTTTAGCATCAACAGCTTTCCCCAAAAAGAAAAGAAAAGCTGGCAAGAAAGATTAGGACGACGAAATGAAGCCCTTATTTTTAAGTATTAAACTCGATTCCCCCTCAACGGCCTTATGTATAATATGAAATATGAAACTCTCTGTAAAACATTTTAATTTTATGTTCGACCTATACTGGTAGCTTACGTTCATCAGCTCGCTAAGTTTTAAGTTTAGACCCACATTGACATTGGTATCATCGTACCATGGAACATCCGATTGTGTTTATGATTTTAAGTGTATATTTTTTGTGAATTGCTTGTTTTAGTTAATGGTCTAATTTATGATTTACGAAACGAGTTATCTTAAGTAGAATGCGAATCTCATTGTACATGTCGAAGCAGAAGCATAACCATAAGCAATAATCGCATCACACACTCTCATACTCGAGCGCCCACACATTCCCATTATCCCTATATCCTTAAATACATACGAACATGTAACGAAACAAAGTCATTGTAAGATTTGAAAAGTGTGAAATTTTATAATAAACTGAAAGTTTTTCATTTGAACTTAACTATTAAGCCCGCCAGCATTCTTGTCTCGAACGAAATCGAGTAATCGACCCTGTAATCTCAGAACTATATCAAAAGTCGGACAAGAAATGTGTGAAAAGCAACCAACCAACTCAATTATATGAAATGCCATCCTGCACTTAGTTATTAGCCCGCTATGCATGTGAATCCCCCAGATAAACACACACGCCCACACACACCAGCCACTTGGAGCGAGAGTAGCCACTGCAACTAGGTTAGTCCAGTGTAAGACAAGTTTCAAAACTGCCGCCAACTACAAAAACTATACAGCATACATACAGCAACCCCTGTAATCTAAATCACTCACGGGACACTACCACATGTCATCATTGAATGGATTTTGATACCGATTTTAACTTGCATACAACCAAAAAATAAAAAAACCAAGAACAAGAAGAGAACTAAATCGATTTAAATTCTCCCTCGCCCGAGCAGTTGCATTTTAAACTTTGTATGTAGTTTAAAACTAGTTTTTAGTCCGACTTAGAACAACCCAATTGCTAACTATATACCAACTCTCTTTCTATTTCTCTCTGTCTCTCCCCCTAATGCTATGTACTTATAGGTTAGACATTGTAACTAGCGTAACCAAACCAAAACCAACCCAGAAATGTACTATCCCCAAAAGAATTACTATCAGCCTACCAGTACACACTGTCTCAACTCTCACCACCACCACCCACTAGGAACTCAGTCGAAAACGAATACGAAATCGAAATCGAAAACCCAGTTGTGGCTATCGCTTCACGTAGTTGCTATTATAATTCCCGATCCGATCGGACCTTTCCGGCAGTCTTATCTTTAGTAGGTGGTCTAGTAACGTTTGTTTGGTGCAGTGCAGTGCCGTAGCAGCTAAGTGAAAATGAATTAGAAATCGGAATATGAAAATTGAAAATTGAAAATGTAGAAATGAATACGCTAATGAAATGTACACGTAAGCTTTAAAGAATCGCTGGAAGAGCGCGGATCGGAGAATTTAGAGGAGGGAGAACCGCATTGCAATCGCAATTTGTGTCGTAGTCAGTAGTTACACGTTAAGCGGCGTCTTAACGTGTAACTAGTGCCTTACTAAAGATAAACGCATTACCTTAACCTTTATACAAATTTACTCGAAACATACTTGTACCCCAAAAAACATACGTTCCGCTTCGAAAGATATCCAGATATATATATATATGGAGGTACACCCCAAAACAATACAAGTATAACTACAAATGATATTGCGCCACACGCTATTTACACCAAAATACACCAAACAACTCGAGAAATGCATATTTTTCATATATTTAATTGTCAGAATAATATAACGTAATATGTAGTTTATTTACTGTAAAACTCAAGAATCTCAAAAGATGAAATTAAATCACATATATTTGATGTATATTTAGCCATTGAGTTTCGAAGCAAGCGTTAGACACGGGAATATATGAATAAATCTATATACAATATGCGAAATCAAGCAAACTATGGAAAACTGCAGTGCAAAAGAAGAATATTATTCCATTTTATTTTACGACAAGCGCTTTTTACAAATAAACCGAATCCATTTCAATTACTCGTAAATGAACAGCAAGATTATATTTAGCATTAGTTAAACTAATTAATACATGTACTAGAAAACCGAATGTCAACCGAGAATCTTCAGCAAGCTTGAGCGAATAATAAAACTTTAAAACTAACTATAAATAAACTGGGGTGATTGTTCTTTGGTAACCGAATTTTGAATTTGGGGGATTTTTTGAAAGGCGCCAAACTTGTGCAACTCAAAACGGTGGAATATGAAACATGGTATAATATTGGGGGTTTTATTATGAAATTTATTGGATTACTAATTCAATTTTTATATTTTAGCAAACTCCTAAAAACCAGGTCTCAGCTACTTTATTTATAGCTCCATTGTTCCAATATAGACGTTAACCATCGACACTATTTTGACAGAGGTATTTTTGGAATATTCGGGTCTAACTACAGTGTTGCCAGGCCTAAAGATTATTCTGTTTCTAATAGTAAAGTAGGAATTTTTAAAACTTTAATTTTAAAAGAAGAATAGCTTGACAATTCTACTCAAATTAATCGATGGTTGGTAGCAAAACATCGATACTACCCAATTTCCGCAAACATCGATAGTATCCAGTTATCGACTGGAGTGCCTGCTCTAAGATTCGGAACTTTTTTCTACCTGGCAACACTTCCATCGGTGTTTTTCGGGCATAGAGCATTTTAATCTGAAAAAAAGGGAATTTTTTTTTGTGCAATGGAAGGTGCGGTTAAGCTAAATAATTCGAACAACGCCTCGCCGTTGCCCCAGCGCCAGCAGAGGGGCAATCTGGCCAATAAGAATCTCGGCAAGCACACGGCCCCGAAGCAAAATGCCGCGAGCGACGGTAATCCTGTTGAAAAAAAGCCACGATTCGGGCCGAACACCCAGAACGGCGGAGGAGGAGGAGGTGGTGGTGGAGTAGCCGGCGGCGGTGGTGGTGGTGGTGGTGGTCCCGCAGGAGGCGGTGGCCGCGGCGGTTTCACCGGGAATCGCGGCAATCGCGGAGGCAACCAAAATCAAAACCGGCAGGGTTTCCAGGGTGCCAATAATGCAAATCAGAAGCCGACGAACGAATCACCAAAGCCGCCGGCTGCGGGCAATGTGCCCGCAAAGAACAATGAACCCGCCGCTGCCAATCCAGTGCAGCCGAATCAGAATGCCGGCCAGGGTCAGGGCAATCAAGGCAATCCAGGTAACCAAGGACAGGGCTTCCGAGGACGCGGCCCAAATCAGAATCCCAACCAGAACCAAGGCGACCAAGGAGGACCGGGCAATCAAGGCGGCCAGGGAAACCAAGGAGGACAAGGCTTCAGAGGACGCGGCGGCGGAGGAGCCAACCAGAATGCTAGCCAAGGTGATCAAGGCAGCCAGGGAAACCAAGGAGGACCAGGTAACCAGGGCCGGCAAGGACAGGGCTTCGGAGGACGCCAGAACCAGCCCAACCAGAATGCCAACCAGGGCAATCAGGGCGGCGGCAATCAAGGTGGCAATCTGGGCGGCGGAAACCAGGGTGGTGGCAACCAGGGAGGCAATCAAGGCTTCCGAGGACGCGGCGGTGGTGGCCAAAATCAAACCATCGGCGGTGGAGGAGGCGGAAACCAACAGCAGCGCGGCGGCAATCGCGGCAACCGCTCCGGAGGCCAAGGAGGCATGAACAACACCATGATGGGCGGCGGCGGCGGTGGTCAGCGCGGCGGCGGCGAGGACTTCTTCATTGCCCAGCGACTGCGCAGCATTGGAGGACCCACCCACGAGCTGCCGCCCATTGAGGTGCCCACCGAGACCAAGTTTTCGGGACGCAATCGCCTGTATGTGGGCAACCTGACCGGCGACATCACCGACGACGAGCTGCGCGAAATGTTCAAGCCGTACGGCGAGATCTCCGAGATCTTCTCGAACCTGGAGAAGAACTTTACATTCCTGAAGGTCGACTACCATCCGAATGCCGAGAAGGCCAAGCGCGCCTTGGATGGCTCGCTGCGCAAGGGTCGCCAGCTGCGCGTGCGATTCGCACCCAATGCCACCATTCTGCGCGTGAGCAACCTCAACCAGTTCGTGTCCAACGAGCTGCTCTACCAGTCCTTCGAGATCTTCGGGCCCATCGAGCGGGCCAGCATCACTGTGGACGATCGCGGCAAGCACACCGGCGAGGGCATCGTGGAGTTCGCCAAGAAGTCCTCGGCCAGCGCCTGTCTGCGTTTGTGCAACGAGAAGTGCTTCTTTCTCACCTCCTCGCTGCGTCCGTGTCTGGTGGAGCCCATGGAGGTGAACGACGACAATGACGGGCTGCCCGAGAAGGCGCTGAACAAGAAAATGCCCGATTTCTGCCAGGAGCGCAGCGTGGGGCCGCGCTTTGCCGACATGAACTCGTTCGAGCACGAGTACGGTTCGCGCTGGAAGCAGCTGCACGGGCTGTTCAAGAGCAAGCAGGACGCCCTCAAGCGGGAGCTCAAGATGGAGGAGGACAAGCTGGAGGCCCAGATGGAGTATGCCCGCTATGAGCAGGAAACGGAGCTGCTGCGCCAGGAGCTGCGGAAGCGCGAGGTGGACAACGAGCGCAAGAAGCTCGAGTGGGAGATGCGCGAGAAGCAGGCCGAGGAGATGCGCAAGCGCGAGGAGGAGACGATGCGTCGTCACCAGGGCGAGATGCAGAGCCATATGATACGCCAGGAGGAGGACATGCGGATTCGCCAGCAGGAGAACGCCCTGCTGATGCAGGCCCAGCAACTCAACTCGCTGCTTGATCAGCAGGAGGGATTCGGCGGCGGTGGCGGCAGCAATAGCGGATTCGACAACTTTGGGCCCGACTCGCCGTTTGAGGTTTTCCGGAACAACAACAGCAACAACAACTCCACCATGGTGGGAGGAAGCAACTCGGGTCCCGGAGGTCAGGACAAGCTAGACGGCTTTGAGTTCGGAGCCGGCGGAAATCAGCGCGGCAGCAATGTGGGCGGAAATAACGCCCCTTGGGGACGCCGACGCTTTTAGACACTGAACCCAACTACCCACTTAATGATAAAATATAAACGTAATCTCATCCGATTATGCTTTACATTTGACATTTCGCTCGGCTGCGAGTGAACAACATGAATATGCACACACACGTATAATATCATTTGATGTCATATTTTGAACTATATAATATTCGTCTATCGGTCTCAGCCAGGAATCCACCATGAAGTTATAATAAGGAAATGACAAAGAAACCTTAAGAACACACACAATCCAAACGCAAAAGGCATGCGAAGAAGAACACTTAAAAATTCCCATTCATCTTTTAACCATTACATCTATTTAATCATAACGATAATTTTAGATACATGTAGTGACTATCTCCAGTAACAAGATTACTTTTGTCTATCATTCAAATTAAATATATGAAGGATATGACTGAAATTACTTTTTATTCGGTGGAGAGTTCAGCATAGGGGTCTAGCAAACGTATTGGAAAATGAAAAGGGTGGTTTTACTTATTTTTGGAGTAACAACACGCCCAGAAGGTTCGTCTATATTTCAATGTATTTAGTAATTATACTATGTCTACTGAATTATTTTTAATAAAAACGGATACTCAATAATTTCACTGTCTTTTGTAGCTCTTAGTAAACAGGGAAAAATGCATTTTGTAAATGTATCCCTCAAAACTTATAAAATCCTAGCAGCTTCGATTTTTATTGAAGAAGTTTAAGGCTGTAAAGAATAAGGACAACCCACATCGTTATTTCTTGAGTCCCCAGAGACCGTCCATATATTACGTCAACATGTAATCAATTGTTCAAACACAAAATTTAATTTGGTTCATGACCACAGGAGTAATCTATTGTCACATCCCCGCATCCACCCACCACCATAATTACTCAATTATATTCAGGACAGTTCAACGACTATTATCTCTATTTGCTGTGAGTTCAATTACAGTTGAAATCGATACGAGATTTTAGCGAGGAAAATCGCAATAAAAGATGTAATTTTGAGCAAAAGAAAATTGGTGTAATTGCCGTTTAAATTGTTTAATTTAAAAATTCAATCAATAGCAATAAAAAAAAATAGCCAAACTCTTCAGATTAAAAAGGCTTTATTTTATCAAATTTAAATTCAGGGGCCTTACTCCCTATTTCAACGAAAGAACTCGAGCCTAAATTTGAATTTACTTCCTAAAATAAATATTGCGTTTGTTGGTTGTTTTTTGAAAAGCGGAAAAGTTGCAATTGCGGGGTTTGATTAACTAACAAAACACATGGCTGCCTTTGATTTGTCTTGATTAGCTCACAAAAGCAAAAACGATTTATCTAACTTGAAATGCGGGTTTTTCTATAAATTTAATTTCTTTGCAAAAGCATATATTTGGCATTCGTTTCTAAGATTTTATAACAGAAATGACTCTTTTAATAAAAACTTGGATATGTTTAATAATAAACATTTTAAAATTTATTTATATAACTAAAAAAAAATATGATTTTAAACGCTTTTGATCCCCAAGTTTCTTTCAAAAACAAAGTCCTGTGTTAAAAAACAAATCAACCCCAAGTTTGAACTTTTTTCAAATTGGACACTACGGTCAAACTGTGATTTTTGAAATTGCGAATTCCGGTCACACTTGAAAACTATCGATAGGCACCGATAGACTGAGACAAAATAACGCCTCTCAATCGATAGAAAAAAACTCAGCCTAGGAAAATTGATTTTTCGCTCAAACCGAAAGCAACACCTTTGGCTTGGCTTTAATTACATTACAGGGAACCGAAGCGAATCCGAACCTCGGCCTTAAACTACAGACAAAGGAAAGCCCAAGACAAGATGGCAGCATCGCAGGTTGACCAGGTGAGCGAGGGGCCCAAATTGCACAAAAAAGCTTTCCGGCCGGAAAACGGCGTCGCCATTGTGCGGTAAATCAGGGAGATGAAATTTCCAATATTTCCAACTTTTCCCCATAGAAACGAGCCCTCAACAAGCTGAAGCACGACTTGGAGCCCTTCCGAACGGCCATCGTGGGAGCCTACGGCGTGCTCACCTGGGAGAAGCAGTACTACGCTGGAGTGGTCTTCGGAGCAACCAGCGTCCTTTACTTGCTCCTCTGGTGGCTGGACCTCTCCCTAATCACCCTGCTGTCGCTCCTCGGACTCATCACCCTCTTACTGGACTATGTGTTCCCCACGGTATCGCGTCTGCTCTTCGGCGGCGTCAACTGGGATGGCGACCAGGAGGCCAAGTTCGAGGACGTTTGCGGCCAGGTGTGCGCCGTCAAGAGCAACATGGTCTTATGGTACGACTACCTCTTCAAGGAGCGGAAATCCACAGTGGTAAGGGGATCCCAGAAGTATTTATTCAAGTACTTAAGTTAAAATTGTATACTCCTCCCAGTTTGTGATCGTCATTAGCCTGGGTCTCCTCGCTCTCGCCTGGATTGGAGCCATCTTCAACAATCTGCTGCTCATGTATCTGGCCACCCTGCTCATTGCCATGTGGCCGGGGCTGCAGAACAAGGACGTCTTCAAGGCCGTCACCCAGAAGGCCTCGAAGATCATCAACGAGAAGATCCAGTGCGGCAAGAGGAAGCTGCAGTAAAGAAATCACCCACATACACTCACCACCATTTGACCAAAAAATATTATAAAAGCCTAAGTCATCTACTTGCCATTATGCACTCATCGCATCACTAAATACACACACTCGAGCATTGAATTTGAAACTATGAATATCGTAAAGGATAAGTATTCTCAACGGATATCTAGCAAATCCCGTCGTGGCCCCATCACATCTCCTACTATAAGTTTGTAACATGTAAGACCGAAGGAATCTCGAAGCGAGGCGATCGGAGAGAGAGAGAAAAAGAACGCGCAACAAAAGACAAGACATTTTTGTGATTATTTTGTGAGTTAATTGAAATTTATGATAATCCCAAGTAAGATACAAAAGAACTTAAGCGTCTATTGAACTATATTTAAATAAAGATTTCAACTGAATAGATCAAATCACTTGCGGTCCCTCGATCTAGACCGCGTGCGGGATCTCACGTGCTTGCTCTTCTTGGTCTTCTTTTTGTGCTTGCTGGGATGTCGACGGTGGTTTTCATTCGAGCTGTTATCGCTCTCCAAACTGGAGTCGTCGTGGTCCGCCTTCTTCGATTTACTTTTGGACTTTTTCGAGTGCTTTCTGGACTTGCGGCTGGATGACTTTTTCTTGTGCTTCCTTCGCTCGTAGGCGGAGTCCGAGTCGCTTTCGGTGGACTCGCCCGTGTCGTCTGCCTCGTCCGAGCTGCTCTTCGGTCTTCTGCTGTTCCTGGGACTCTGTGAACTCCGCCTGTCACGCTCCTCGCGCTTACTTTTAGAGGAACTTCTGCTGCTGGGACTCGGCGAACGTCGACGCTCCTCCCGCCTAGATGTGGTGGAGCTACTGCTTCGCGAGTCCTGTACATATTTCTTTCTGTCCCGACCTTCTTCCTTGTAGGATTTGGCCTCTTCCTTGTGTGGCCTGTATGCTTTCCGGCTATCGTCCTCGTATTTCCTGCGATCTTCTTCCTTGTACGACTTTTTGTCTTCAATCTTGTAAGACCTTTTATCTTCTTCCTTGTAAGACCTTTTATCTTCTTCCTTGTAAGACCTTTTGTCTTCTTCCTTGTATCTCCTGCGATACTCGTCTTTGCCAGATCTCTGTTCCTCCGACTTATAACTCTTGCGATCTTGATCTCCGTCCCGGCGGTCTCTTTCCCTCCACTCTGTTGGCTTCTCCTCCTTCACAATGATCTGGCCGTGCTCATTTTCATGTTTCTTATACTCGTCGTACTTGGCAGAGTCTGAAAATATAAAATAATGTTACAATTGCTTAAGTTTATACAAAATATACGACTTACTTATGCACTTTCCATACTGGGCGTACTCCTTTTTCGACACTGGCTGGCAGAGAAACTCATTGAACGCCTCCTTGTTACCACCAATGGCCATTTTAACAATGACTCTGCCTGCATGATCATCGAATCCTTGGATTTGGCCATACTGATCCTTCTGTTTGCCGCCCAGGATGCGCACGTAGGCCTGCTTCTTGATCTCCAGCACTTCGTTTTTCTCCGGCTGCACCAGCAGTGCCTTGGGTTTGAGTGCTTTGTCAGCGCCCAAACCCATGCCCTTGGGTCGCAGGAAGGGCGCATCGTCAATTGGCCCCGAACCCTTCTTTTTTGGCGGCGGATCCACCCAACCCATGCCGCGCAGCATGGCCAGGCCAAACTGCTGGATGGGAATGTTGTCGTAGTCATCGAGTGTGGCCTCCTTGGCGCCATCGAGAGGCAGTTCGTCCGCTTTTACGGCGGGCAGAACGAGTTTCTGACCATCGAGGCCTTCGTCAGCATTATTTTGGCTGGCTGATATCAACTCCCGAGCTGCCCGCTGTTCCAGGCTTTCCGTAGCACCGCCTGCGGTGACCTCCGCAATGGATTGGGCCGCTGGAGTCACCTCCTCTGGGTCAAGTTCCTCCTCGCCCAGCAGAACCGCTCGTCGCCTCATCAAACTTGCCAAAGCGGACGAAGTCTTCTGCATTCCGATCATTTGGATGGTCAGCGGGGCGGCCTGCACTTTTTCCCTAAAAATAACCTTATTATAAAATAGTTAAAATAAATAATTGCAATTTAACTTACTCCACCGGCATGATTTCGTTTCCCTCCAAACATTTTATCAGTTCCACTTTGCTTTCCTCTTTTGGTTGCTTGCTCGGTAGGATATTCGGCTTCTTGGCCAATTTACTGAAGCCAAAAGATATCTTTTTGGCGTCCATGGCTTTGTTTTTTAACTAGTTAAAGGATTAACAACAAATAATAATAATAAATGGAAAAAGACGCCGAAATTGATCGTAAACAAATAGCGAATCAGCTGTTTTATGAAGAACTATCGATATCGGTAATTCGGCGCGTTTTCACCGCGTTCAAACTATCGCATCTCATTTTTATAGTTTATTCACACTACCAGGTTTCGAAATCGATAAATAAGCTTTTAAGTAATAACGATAGTTAATAAGGATTAATAATTTTCTTTAAAAAAAGGATATATTTAATACTGTTGATGTTTTTTAAAAACTGTCAATCATTTTGGTTTTATTTTGATACTCAATGCCAATTGAATAACACACTTTTTAGCATGTGTACGTTTTAATAATTAAAAAAAAAAGTATTGCAATAGTATTCATTAATAAAAATTAAAATATGTAGATCAAAATTTAAAAATTGTTCAATGGATATCGATCCGTATTTAATTTTGTAACAAAGTCACTGATCACCGTTCCCCGCACCTTCAACTCCGTGACATCGATAGCAAAAGCGGCCTAGTGTAAACCTATTGTTTGAAGCTATCGATACTCGAAAGAGCTGCTGCTTCGAATTGTAAAGAATTTGAATTAAACTCGTAAAGTATTAAGCTAATTAGCACAAAGTAAGTGAAAAATTAATGCAAATTAAGAGCAGGACGCAAGAGAAGTAAAATAAGAGCCGGTTCGCCCAGTTTTCTATCGAACCTTCTCGAATACGCGCAGTGTGTCATCGGCGGGCCTAACCTCACTCATTCTCTTTCGAACAGCGGCAGCGCCAGCACGAGTTCAATTGTTTTCACGCAGAAATAAATTAAACAGCCAGAAAGATGTTCGGTGGACAGCAGCCAATACTCGTGTTGAGTGAGTATGAAATTTGCACCGCGCAGAGCCCATTTCCAATCGAATTCCTCGCCGGCAGGTCAAAACACAAAGAGAGAATCGGGCCGCAAAGTGCAGTTGGAGAACATCCAAGCCGGAAAGGTATGCATGACTCACATGTCTGGGTTTTCTCGTGCTCCGCCGGCCATCTGCTGATTAAAACCCCCTTTTCCAGGCCATCGCCGATGTGATACGCACCTGCCTGGGGCCCCAGGCCATGCTGAAGATGCTGATGGACCCCATGGGCGGCATCGTGATGACCAACGACGGCAACGCCATCCTGCGCGAGATCACCGTGCAGCATCCGGCGGCCAAGAGCATGATCGAGATCGCCCGCACACAGGACGAGGAGGTGGGCGACGGCACCACCTCGGTCATCGTCCTGGCCGGCGAGATGCTGGCCGCCGCCGAGCCCTTCCTCCAGCAACAGATCCACCCCACCGTGATCATCCGCGCCTACCGCGAGGCCCTCGAGGACATCGTCGGCCACCTGCAGTCGCAGCTGAGCATCACGCTGGACGTCAAGGACAAGGCCAAGATGGCCGACGTGGTCAAGGCCTGCGTGGGCACCAAGTTCATCGGCAAGTGGTCCGACCTGGCCGTCAAGATCGCCCTGGACGCCGTCGAGACGGTGACGCTGAGCGAGAACGGTCGTCTGGAGGTTGACATCAAGCGGTAAGTTGGGAAGATCTATGTAACTTGACAGAGTTATAAAATATTACTAGTTTTTTAAACCAATTTTTGGGATGATTTCTGTAGATAAGGGCTTGAATAATTTTTTTAATTTTCCATATTAAAATTTATTTATTTTAAAATCTATTTAAAATTTTGCTGAAGATTTTACAATTTTTTATAATTGATTTTACTTTTTTAATTGTGGTTAAATGTTTTGCAGTAGAACGTTATTTTAATATTATTCAGGGTCCGTAAAAAATCCCTCACAATCTGTAATTTTGCTCAAATAAAATAATTTCAACATAGGGCGGTGATATTTGTCACAATAAAATTAGGAGTAACCAAGCAGGGCTGATGAATATTTAATATTTTTCTGATAAAAATCCCAACTGTTTTATACTGCTTTCTACTCAAAACATTTTCCTCATTTTTAAAATTTTGTGAGGGAAAAATGAGGAAAATAAAACCAAAGTGTGATATGTGATATTTACGAACCCTGATATTTTTTATCAGTTGCTTTAAAATACTTAGTCAATAAAGCCAAAAACTATAATATAAAATAACTGTATTTTTTATTATTTTTTTTTAATTTTTTCAAATATCCAATGAATTTAAAAAGTCCTATTAGTGGAGATAATCGAATATATTTCCTCAAGAAATTTAATTTTTTCATTAATTCCTATTTATTTTTTTTTATTTTTTATTTATTTTTTTTTTTTATTATTTATTGTTTATTTGAAGAAATACCATATTCGTTTAAATTAAATTGTTACATTTTCCCATAGCTATGCCAAGGTGGAGAAGATTCCCGGCGGCGCCATCGAGGAGTCGTGCGTGCTGAAGGGCGTGATGATCAACAAGGACGTGACGCACGCCAAGATGCGCCGCCACATCGAGAATCCCCGCATCGTGCTGCTCGACTGCTCGCTGGAGTACAAGAAGGGCGAGAGCCAGACCAACGTGGAGATCATCGGGGAGCAGGACTTCACCCGCATGCTGCAGATCGAGGAGGAGTTTGTGCAGCGCATCTGCGCGGACATCATTGCCGTGAAGCCGGATCTGGTCTTCACCGAGAAGGGTGTCTCCGATCTCGCCCAGCACTATTTGCTGAAGGCCGGCATCACGGCCATCCGTCGTCTGCGCAAGACCGACAATCTGCGCATTGCTCGCGCCTGCGGTGCCACCATCGTTAATCGCACCGAGGAGCTGACCGAGAAGGATGTGGGCACGGGCGCCGGCCTGTTCGAGGTGAAGAAGATCGGCGACGAGTACTTCACGTTCGTGACGGAGTGCAAGGAGCCCAAGGCCTGCACCATTCTGCTGCGCGGCGCCAGCAAGGACATTCTGAACGAGACGGAGCGCAACCTGCAGGACGCCCTGCACGTGGCCCGCAACTTGGTGCTGGAGCCGCGCCTGGTGGCCGGCGGCGGAGCCGTCGAGATGGCCGCCTCCCAGCTGCTGACGCGCAAGCAGGTCAAGGGACCCTACACGGCGGTGGCCCACGCCCTGGAGATCATACCGCGCACGCTGGCCCAGAACTGCGGAGCCAACACGATCCGTGCCCTGACCGCCCTGCGCGCCAAGCACGCCTCCCACACCGGCGAGGGCGTCTGCGCCTGGGGAATTGACGGCGAGACCGGCGAGATTGTGGACATGAACGTCAAGAACATCTGGGAGCCGCTGGCCGTCAAGCTGCAGACCTACAAGACCGCCGTCGAGACGGCCATCCTGCTGCTGCGCATCGACGACATCGTCTCGGGATCGAAGAAACGCGGCGGCAACGAGCCCACCAACCCGGCCGCCATGGCCCAGGGTCAGGAGTAGTAGCCTGCGATCAACCACGTGTATTAATAATGCTTACTATCCTTTAATACTTAATTTAACACACAAAAAAGAAACAAAACCCACACACGCCACCCCAAATGTTTAACATTTAGCTTGGGCCAGGCAATGCTGGCTTCTCTGCGAGGAGGAAACGCATCCGCGGGCCGCCTACACACACAAATTCTGCTGCATTTGCTCTCATTAACAGTACACAAATAAAATTGTTAAAACTCATAATTGCATTGTTTAAATTACATTTTGATTTGCGGCATGCTTCGAGTGGAATTATTTCAGTATAATTTACGAAAACTAAACATTTTGTGTCCCTCGGTACATTTGTAAAAACTTTTATAAATATTGAAATACATGAAAACATTTTACAAATGTAATTAGTTGTTAAGCTCAACTAATTTTCGACTTTCTGTCAGCATTTTTTTGCCTCATCCACAACATAAAGCCTTTCGTCCATCAGTTTGAGAACCTCCAAGCCAATTGAAGTGAAGTGGGGATGCAGAAAGCGGGCAAACAGCTCCAAGCAGTTGGGTTCCTCCTGATCCCCATCCAACTGGAGGTAATCCCCAAGCCAGGACAGCAGTGGTGGCTTGTGGGAGTGCACAATGCTGGGCACACTGAGGAGCAGCTCGGTCCTTTGGATATCCTTCCCGAAATCCTCTGGAGCATCAGAGCGACAAGCCAAGTAGAGCATTTCGTAGGGCTGTTTCTGGGTGAGATCCGCTTGCGGAGGAGCAATCAGTTTATGATCTGTGCTGAGTTTGTACCATCGGAGCTTGTGCAGCAATCTCAGGTGCCAGCTGGGCAGTAGCTGTTGCTCCAGGGCCAACTGATGAAGCGTTGAATTGGTGCACCAGATGGCCACCAGGGAGCGGGAGTGGGTGAGCCTGGAGAGCGGGATGAGCGACAGTTGGTCATTGCTCAGCATCGAGTAGCCCAGCTCCTGCTTGGTTTTCTTCAACCGGCGGATGTACTTATTCCGCCACGGAGGATCCAGCACGATGAGATCGTAGGTGGGCAGGAGTTGGTGCAGCAGAGCCGTCAGATTCTCCACATTGTGGTTGTAGAATCGGGATCGATTGGGAATCAAGTATACGCCGCTTGGTCCCTGGAACTGCTGCATCCGTCCGCTTTCGTTGGCTCCATGGAGTTGGGGCAGTTCGTAGGCGTCTTCCCAGTGCCTCTCCATCGTTGGAGTTTCCTGTTCTTCAAGAGCCTTTGGCAGAAGCTCTAGATATCCATTTACCATCTTCAAATCTTCCAAAGATACCAGCTCTTCCTCGCTGGGTTTCCTCTTGCGCTTCCTGGACTTGGTTCCCTCATTTTCCTGGTGCGTCTTCTTGGCCTGAAAATGGAAGAGCTCAGGCCTGAGCTGGAATTCGCCATATGCTTCGTTTATTAGCTTCCTGTGGTCCAAGAACACTGCGAGTTTTGTATCTTCAACCTTCTTTTGTAAATTTAACATATTCCAAAATTAAATTGTAAGATATTTTGTATCTACCAATCATCCCTGTTCCTATCGATAGTTTTTCAGAGCGCCAAAAATACAAAATATATTTTTATATTTTTAAATTTATTTTGTCCATTTTTTACCCACGTTAAAACCTTTGCTTTAGCTCTCATTTACTAAAAATTTGGTATATTTATGCCTAGAGAAATCATTCTTCATTTTCGTCTTTTTTCTTCAAATAAATATAATAACTGACTGGAACCATAAACCCAATCAGTGCACCGCCTAGATGGCAAACTACTATTATTTGATAATCTCAGGTGAGCCGTTTTTCTACTTTACCTGCCATCATAGAGGTGAGGAATCTTAGGTTTTTTTGAAAATAGATGTAATCCAAAATATCATAGGCATTTAGGATGTAATAAGTAAATAATAAAGAACTTAGAATTAGCCATATGATCGCATATGGCACCAAAAATCGAAAATATTTCTGCGAGTTAAAGCTATAATTAATACTCAACAAATTTGATATGTGAAAAATTACCTTCTTCTTATAGATGAAGTACATGGATGGTAAAAGGAGAAGCACCCACAAAAGTAGAAGTCCATACGACACGACATATTTATATATTTCAAGCGGGACTGAATAATCTTGAGAGATAAAAATGGATAAAGGGATAGCCACAGCCAGAAAAATGAGAATATAAATTGAATTTTTGCGTCTTGATACTTTTTTACACATTTTATTAATTTGGTTGTTGTTTAAAGAACTTCTGAGTGACAATAAAATCCTGGGATTTAATTAAGATATTACCTCTATATAGTTTATCTCTTACTCGTGGATTTATCACAAATATTATACAATACTAAACATTCCTTCACAAAAAACAACCACTTTGGTTGTGGCTTAAATCAAAATAATCTCTCATATGGGTAAGCAAATTCGCATGGAGTCTCAGATGTCCGCGACGGTTGTAGTAATTAAGCTCCTCCGTGGAATTTTCTGCTACAAATCTCAGCATCGTCCAAATGCCCAGCTCATATTTGCACCGAAGAGGATTATGTCTTTGCGTTCCTTGCAGGACGAAGAAGGCGGGCGAAGATTCTACATTGAACTTTTTGGGGACACTTACTTCATGTATATCCATCTTATACAGTCGCACCGACTCCTGTTTCAGTCTATCGCCCAGCCTATCCAGATTTATCATTAGCCTTTTATTAACCTCTGTGCCATCCTGCAGAGAGTTGTAGAAACATATAGCTATATCTTCATCGGAGGCATACAGAAGTTCGTTCCAACTGTCCAAGCTGATTTCCTCCACCTTTGACTCCTTGGTGGTGGGTTCCTTTACATTCCCCCCTATCACCTCTTCACAGAAATCCCTTAGGCTCTCCAGATTGGGCAATTTTGGACCAGCGAAATCACCAAAGAAGAACACTTCACCAGTCGAACCAATGGCGTAGATGAGTGGGAATGAATCCACGGAGAAACCATCGTCGTCACGAAAGAAGCTAAAATCCTCCTCATTAAAGATATAAGACTGCCACATATCGTCGACGTAAAAGTCCATCTCGGCACTCAGAACTTGTGGAGCAGCTAGTTGGTAGACCATTTCCACATACTTTTCCAGAGCTCCAAAATCATCGGCAAAGACATGGAGCATTACGAGTGTGGGTCTCTTGTGGATTTCCCAGGTCTGTCGCAACTTTCCAAAGTTGGGAAGACGCTGCAGTCGGTCCTTATACTTTTCCGGAAAGAAGGTTGTGAAGTTCGGAGGCGCCGGGTTGTAGCCGCAGTAATATCGCGACATGGTCACTGAATTAGGTTGCTCCTACAAATGAAATCAGCCGGTTAACTGACTCACCATCTGGTTAGTCATAATATTTGTTTATCTCTAGAGGTGGGTTTAATTTGTTAAAATATCGATAGAACATGTGGGTAACCGCTCAACTTAAAAAAACAATTTTATACTTTTTTAAAATTAAATTTAAGACCAATAAAATTAATTTTCCATTTCTAGTTGACAAATACTTAATGATTTCCATGAAATAATTGTTAAAATAATGGAGGGAAACTACAAATGCTTGGTTGAAATCTACGTTAACTAAATAATTACATTTATCTTTTGATATATGACAACAGTACGTATGCGTGATAAATCTGAAGGCAATGTATAGTCGAAGGACGCATAAAGTGTAGAACCCAATTCTTTTTTAGAAAAGCATCGGAATGAAAAAACACCGTTACCAAGCAACTTGCCACCAGCAACGCTTGTTTACTAAGAAAACAATCAAATATTTTAACAAAAAGTATAGAGTGGCACTCTCAATCTAGACCGAAATTAGTAACTAAGATCCATGGCTGACCAAAGCGAACTGGACCAGTTGGCCACTGCCGAGCTACTGAGACTGCAGCGCCAGCATCGGGGTCTCCAACTGGACCTTCGAGGACTTCTCGAGGAGAAGGCCAAACGACTGAAGAAACAGAACCACATGATTAACGTACTGCAAGTGGAGCACCAGAAGCTTAAAGAGGAAATCAAGACCCTCGAGGGAGGCACTCATGCCCGAAAGAACACTTATGTGGGTGGCTAATTAATGGATTAGTGTCTTTTATCAATAGAATAACACTCTTGCAGAGGGAGAAACACCTAGGAACTCTTCAGGGACAGCAGGCGGATCTCCAGAGAGTTCTTCAAAATGAGCGGACCAATCTGTGGGAACTGGAGGGACACATCCGAAAAATGGAAAAGGAGATCGATGCCCTGCGGCGCAATGAAGTGCCTGATAACTGCTACAAGGACACCATTTGCAAGGTCCAGAAGAGTGTGGTGAAACTGGAGAACCGCTTGGATGTGGTAAATAAGAAGTGCAGCGATGTGCTCACGGAAAACAGCAAGATGCGGGACGCCATTAATCACATGCTGCAGGATCGGTAAGAAACGGTTTTATTTTTTCCCATTTTTTGAAAAATATTGGAAGGTAATCCTTAATGAAACATGCGAAAATTTGTTGGAAAAATAGTGACCACTTTGTCACCTTTTTACTTTTCTCATAATTTAATAAATAATGAGTTAACGATTTTCCATTTATTTTAAACTCTACAGGGCTAACTTCAACGACATGTGGCAGTCGATGGTCACTCAGTTCAACGAGGGCAAGAAATTCATCATGGATTTAATAGATCAGTCTACTCTGGCCTTCGACCAGCGGGAAGAGCTGTGCAACAAACTATCAGTGCTGAAGGATCGGAACGAAAACGACAAGGTTATGCATATCCAGGAGATGCGGGAGATGCAACGCCGCTTGGAGCACGATGCCAAGTTGCAGAAGTTCTTTGACATTAAGGGACAGAAGCGACTTAACCCGGAGTTGGAGCAACGTGAACTGGACAAGAAGCAGAGCCAGAAGGAGAACTATGAGAGGCAGTTGCTCGAATACAAGGAGATTATCGAGAAGATCAAGTTGCTCTACGGCGAGGAGGATGCGGAGCGACTGGTGGCCCAATTCAAGAGGCAGGAGGACGAGAACTTTGCCCTCTTCAATTATGTCAATGAACTAAGTCACGAGGTGGAGGTCTTGAACGACTCCACTCAGGAACTACAGGATGAAATAGGTGGGATTACATATGTTTTATCAAAGATTCTTAAAAAACTTTTACCATGTAATACCAAATTACAGAACGTCAGAAATCGGAGCAGACCGAAAAGGAGTTGAAGCTTAAGACTGAGGCCCTGGATTATCTGAATGCCGAAAAGGAGAGAATTGAGCAACTGGCGGTGGAGACCAGGGAAAAGAAGCGCACTTTGAGCATCCGACTGGAACAGCTTCTCAAGGGCATCGAGGATATATTTAGGTGCGATCTTTACAGATTTTCCTTCCCCATTTACTCACAGACAATATCTTTGCAGACAATTGGCCTGTGATGATGCTCCCATCCTAAATGTACTCAGTACCAAGACCTTTTTGACAGTACACAATGTGAAGCTTTTCATTGGCGTTATTGAACGTAGGGTCAATCTGATCATCAGCGCCATTAATATCGAGGATAACTCCAACAAAATACTGGCCCGGAAAGATCGCGTTCCCAAATTCAACATTCGAGAATCGGCCAAGACTAAAAATTAAGAATAAATAAATTTAAAATTGATTTGTAACCGAATTCCATGGTTCTTAAGAGTATATGCTTAACCGATATGTCTTCAATAAAATATATTTCCTTAATAAAGGAATGAAAGATTTATAAGGTTGGATTTAGTTAGTTGTATAAGTATTTGAATTTCTGGATGTAAGTATACGTTGTAAAGAATTAGGTTATATCACTTACAATGTGAAAGTCTGACCTTTTTGGGACTAGTTTTATTTGTTTTATTATTTTTCTTATATCTTAAACTAGCATTGGCTGGGGAACAAAAAAATATGGCCGCCGAATCTCTGCCTATAAATCTATTATAATCGCAAGGGAGCTAAATTTGATACAGGACTCAGGACCTGGTCTCCACGCTTCTGTTGATCGCATTTCGGATCATGTCCTCGAAGTACTGGATATTGGTCATTACAGTGAGACTGTGGGCACACTGATCTGCATTGGGCGCATTGCTGATTACCCCCCAGAGGAAATAGCGAGCGGCACTACGGGAGGAGAAGGTGTTGGTCTTCAGCTCGGCGGTAAATCCGCCGCCACTGTCGCCCTGGCAGGCCAGCGATTTGCCCTGCGTGAAGATGCAGAACTTGTCCGCCTGAATGTCCCCCAGATTCTGGCGGCAATCGGAGTTGGACTTGGAAACAGCGGGCACAAATTGCAGCTCGTGTTTATTCTCGATGCTCCAGCCAGCGAATTTTCCCTGCGTCCCATTCGTCACGCTCTCCTTCTCCGCAAAGGTGGCGAAATAGACGCAAATGGGCCGGATCACGTGGCTCAGCTCGAAGGGCTCGTCGAGGGTCAGCAGGGCCAGATCCTGGAAATAGTTATCTGTCCTGCCCTTATAGTCACTGTATAATGATAATAAAACAAGGATTAATATAAACTTTATTACATTTTCTGACAACTTACGGTGGTATTTCGATGAGTCTCACATCCCGCCGCTTGTCATCCGGCGTGGTCTCCCCGTAGTTGCGATAGAACTTGGCCCCGATCACCCGGAATGTATCGTAGCTATAGGGCAGCCGGGTGCCCTCGTCGTATACGCAATGGGCGGCGGTTATGACGAGATCCGGGGTGAGCAGCGATCCCCCGCACTGGAAATGGTAGTCCTTCTCGTTGTGCCACACATATCTACAAAAAGGGAATTTTAATCCAAAGTTTTGAGTAGATATATATAAAAGACTTACAGGCCCACATGCCAGGGCACAACCGTGTTGTTGATGGTATATCCGTTGGCAGAGAAGCTCTTGGTGGGCGTGGCTATCTGACCGCAATCCTGTTCGCATCGCTGACGACCTCTGTTCCAGTAGCCACCCTTCATGCACCTCATTTCCGGCAGACTGCTTAGGGTCTTGAATCCCGTGGAGCAGACAAACTTGACTTCCGTTCCGGGTGGATGGAAGGGTTTGCGGCAGTCCACCTGCTGTCCATTGTGGGTGCACAAGGCCTTGGTGGAGTAGCCATCGAATTCGCCGGAGGTGCTGCAGTATTCTAGTAAAATAGAGAACATGTGATAAACTTTCCCTTTCCAACAACCCTGAACAAAGTTACTTACTCACGCATTTGGGGATCGTGGAAGTACTCCACTTCCTCGTGGCACAGTAGCTGGTCTCCTCACCTTCCAACACAAAACCCTTCTGGCAGGAGAAGCGCACAGTTCCGCGGGTGACGGCTCCAGTTATCAGACGGTTTCCATCACCAGTCAAGATGGGTCTTTCCTCGCCTATAGGCAGAGGGCATCCAACCAGCTCCAGCGGCGTCTCAACGGGCGAGGGTGTTGTGACCTTCCTGGTCGTGTTGCACAGCAAAGGAGCCTCATCGGAGCCATCATAGCAGTCGTTCTCCCCGTTGCAGGACAACGAGCCCGAAATGCAGCCACCAGTTCCGCACTTGAAGGAGTACGCCGGACATTCCATATGACCGCACAGTTCCACGGATTCATCGAAGCCCGTTCCATCCGCACAGTCGTCCTTGCCGTCGCACAGAAAATTGCCCTTGTCCAGGCAAATTCCAGAGGGGCACTTGAACTCATTATCCCTAAAAAAAATTTAAATTAGGGTATAAAAAAAAGGTATATTAAATAACCCTTTATAATACTTACTGGCAATTGCCCTGAAGACGTCGATCGTACTGGCGTATATCATCTTCGTTGCCGCAACGCAACAGCGTTTCGTCGGAGCCATCGGCACACTCCTTCTGTGAATTGCAGCCCGCTGTCCCGATCACACACGCTCCATACGTGCACTGGAAATAGGGTTTGGAGCAGTGCTGTCGCTGGGAAACACAAGTCAAGGCCGTTTCATCGGATCCATCCGGACAATTCTTTTCGCCATTGCAGACATTAAACTGCGAAATGCAGCTGCCGTTATCACACTCGAACTCCAAACTGTCACATGCCGCAAATACTGCAATAAGGTTCGCCACAATGCCATTTTATTTTCCAAAAGATATTAAATCATTTACCAATTATACAAAGATTATATAGACAAAGTAATTGGAGTGGTGCTTTTGATTTAAATATTGGCAACTTTAACTAAATATTCTCTATGTCATATACAGTGTTTCTTTAGTAATATTGATTCATTATTAATCCATTATTTCTTAAGGGGGTTTTTATTAGATTGCATATTTACTGAATAGTAATATTTCCTAGGTGAATTAAATCTGATGTGAAAACTGCCGGCACTTAACTAGAATAGCACGCTTTTATATTATTTATTTCCGTAAACAGTCGCTCTCAATTTAAACTTAGAGAGCACATATTAACAAACGAAAATTCAGAGATAAACAGATGACTGATGGGAATGCAACGCGCGACTTCAAGATGAACCGGCTTGAATCTTGTTTTGAGAATCACTCTCTGAGAGCAACTTCGATTTGTAAAACCGTTTGTACATGACAGTATGTATACAACCAAAGCTCGCATATATGTACGAAAATGTTTATTTTCGATTCGTATTATCATTTTGAACTTTACTCACTTGTTCTGAGCCTCAATGAGAACGCGCAAAGAAGCAATAGATTTGATAAAACCGATTTCAGATGCATAATCTCTGCGTTACAGTTTATTTATCGGATGCACTACTAATGCACTTGGGAGCTAAAAACACTCACATAGGTAAGGCTAAATAAAGTGCGTACTGATAAAAGTCGCTTGGAAAGCACGTGCGGCCGAGCTAATAACGATTCCGACCGAGCTCACAAAGGGAACTGAGCTGAAGTATTTTTAAGCTGGATCTTATAATAACAATCACAAAACACGTTTTAAGAGCACTGATCAAATCGATTTCAGTGCTAAGAGTCTTGTGCGTCTTGTCTTTTATAATAGCGGACGATTAAATAGTGAATATTGAATTTTATATTTTTAGTTTAATCCATTTTGTCAAGTACTTGTTTTGGACATAAAAAAATCGGTGTAATTTTAAGTTTAAAATTTAGCTACAAAAAATGAATTTGTTTAATATGACTTATTGTTGGTAAACACCGAAACTATAATTTTATTTTCTTTATTTTTCGATCATTTCTATGAAAGCTGTAGGATATAGTTTTCCCATCAAGTGCGTTCCGAATTAATTATACTTATACTATCTGACCTGAAAGATAGTCGTGTTCTTAACCTTATACCTGGTATCTACAATCTGTTACTTACCATATACCTATTATCTACATTCTGTATGTAATGTTGAAGTAGAACTCGTGTAAATATACTGTTGCCCTTGTTTACAAAGTAAAATCAAGTTGTAAAATGTAAGTAGAAATCGTGTAAATATACTGTGTATTAGTGTACAATGTAAAAAATTAAGTGGTGGGTAGATAAAAAACAAAGTGCATAAAGTAGATGACTATTCTTGAGCGCCCTTTTCTAAAATTTGTATTGCATTGTCAGCATCCTTCAAGCATCGACCCGGTAAAATATTTCGTCATACCATTTTGGATGTAGAATCAAGAATTTTTTATCCAATTTCCCGTAATTCCAGGACTACTGGAGGGGACCCATTACTTGCCAATAAAAATACAAAGGCAATTCATAAATTGTTTAAATCGTTTTGTTTAATTTATTTGTTTCATTTTCCACATTCTCACTGGTTGCTGTTTGTTTTGTGTTTTTCTTTTACGTATAGTTCATATTGATAATTTACAACTTACGGAGCTAACATAGAATGGCTTTAAATTAGAGTTAAATAGATTAAGTATAAACGGAGCTTGCGGGTCCAATCGGCGATCGCGGGGAGGGGAAAGTACGAGTAGAAAATGTAGCTGCAAAGTATTTGTAGGACTGATCTGATCGTTATTTAGGAAAAGTAGTTATCTCGATCTGGATAGGCTGCTCGGCCCGCCTGTCCGAGGGTCGGAGAGTTTAAACTTTAAAGTAAAAGCCACTAGCAATGTACACGTAAGTAGCGATTATTATTACTACGAATGCACTGGTATTACTTAAGTGAGTAGTAGGTAAATGGTAGGATGCAGTACTATATGCAAGACCCCTCCGAATCGGTCTCTTTTTTACGTATATCTGTTGCTACGATAATCCACATTTAAATATTCAAGTATTGTATTTTAGCGTCTATTCTTGGTTTGCGGTGGCGGGGAATACCCCAATCGATCCACGCCTCTCATTCGCCACTTTTTCGTTCAGTGTATGTATACAGTAACGTATTTCGGTTCGCGTTTAAAATCTATAACATTTAACTTATTCTTATTTACGTATTTGCATCTGCCTCCGTTCCGTTCCGCAGATATTTCTCTCTTATTGTTTGTCCTTTTTATACTCGATCCATATAAATACATAAATATATATCAAGATTTATATATATATAATATATCTATAATCGAATCTTAGGCTCTAGTTACGTATACATCTTGTGCAGGGCAATCGTTGGATCCCCCAACTGGGACAAGTTCGGAAACTCAACTGAAGGACCAAGTTTCGCCTTGTGGCTTCTTGATTCGAGCACAGCTCGTTGGGATCCACTAAACTATATATGGTATCGGTATCGTAAACGTTAAGTTATCGGTATATGGGTATCTCTATAGAGCGTACAACTCACGATCATTTAACGGAACGAGATCAAAAGCAATTTCGCATGCAAGCGGGCAGCCCGCAAACTCTCAAACAACTCAGGCTCTAATTACACTGGGAGAACAGAACAGAAAATCGCAATGGCAAAACTAAAATAATAACACAACAATCGAATTCGTTTTCTCATTGTTTTTTTTCAGATTTTTTCAAAACCAATAATTTATTTGCGTTTGCCGGGGCAAACGGTTTGTCGTACTCTTCTCGCCGCTTCTGTTGGATAATCTCATAAACGCTTGTCATTAAACTAAACATAATAATAATAAAATTAGGCATTAATTTAATTTAAAAGGTAAACACACTACACATTACTTAAAGAAACAGCTTCACTCTAGTCGTTTGGGCGAGAACTAAACAAATTCGTTTAAAAATAAACAGAGTTAACTAAAATTGCATTATTTTATTTAATAAGCACAAACTATACACATTCAAATATTCGATCCTCCCAAAAACGTTGGTTTTTCGTTTCGCAATATGTTTACTTGGCTAACAAATTCTATTTATATTCAAGTTAAAGTTTAATAGTTTTCTTTTGTTTTTCGTTTCCTTTGTCACGTATCTTAAATTGGTTTAGAACTGGTTTTTACCAAAAATTCATATCAACAGAATTTTGCTCGCGCTCAACATTTTATTTTGTGTGTTTTTTTTTTAATTTTTGAGTATTTTTCGCGAAAATTAATTTAAACATAGCAGTAAGCAACAAAGGGGCAGGACAGAGGTTTTAATTTCGAGTGGTCTCTCTACATGTGGTAAAAATAAATCTTACGTTTGCGAATTTTTGTTAATTTTTTTCGTTTGGAACTAAATTAAACTTTCTTTTTTTCCTCGTTTAATTCTAAGTAGGTTTATAATCTGCGCTCTTTCCACTACTTTTATTTACTTAGCCTAGTTAATTAGTTTGTAGTTTTGTTTCATTTACGTATTTTCGGTTGCTGCTCAAACGCTTGAAATAATTCCATTAGGTTCGATTTAGGTTAAGTTTCGTATTCGCACAAGTACCATCAAAATATTTAAATATTATTCATTTAAGTAAATAGTTCATTTGTTTACAATATAGTTGCTTTGTATCTGTCTCTGCGCCATTCCGCCTAATTCTTCCCTACAGATCTATAGACCATCTACTGATCTAAATGTCCTCCTTGGACCGCCGCCGCCGCAGCCGCTGCCGCCGCCGCCTTCTGGGCCTGCGCCTGCTTCTCCTGCTCGTTCAGCTCCTTGATCGCCTGGATCTCCTTCTTCAGCTTCATCCGCCGGTTCTGGAACCAGATCTTGATCTGCCGCTCCGTCAGGCAGAGCGCGTGCGCCATCTCGATTCTCCGTCTGCGGGTCAGATAGTGATTCGTGTGGAACTCCTTCTCCAGCTCGAGCGTCTGGTAGCGGGTGTATGTCTGTCGGCCGCGTCTTCGCAGACCATTTGTACCTGTAGAATAGAGAAAAATTGGAGTTAGAAATTTATCAAATTATATTTTAGAAAATATTTTTATTTCAATATGGACCTGAAATTACAGATTAATTATAAATAAATAAAATCTTCAAATCAGGTCCAAACTAAATTTTAGATTGGGTGAAAAAACATTGACAAAGTGTTTGATTCTGTATTTATTTATATTTTTCCTTTTACCAGACTAATTAATTTTAAAAATTGCAACTTAGGAATTTTTAAGAGCATGTTTCAGCAATTTATTCTGTGCTTTAAAACGATTTCCATTTTGATTGGTTTATGAATTCAAAATAAAATTTTTTTGCAGTTCAAAACATTGACAAAATGTACGGCTATTTATATTTGGCCTTTCATCGGGCAAATTAAATTGAAAAATTGCAACAAGCTGCTCAACATTTGTTTGCTGTTCGCCGTTGTTTGGCCAAGTCGTAAATATAAATTCTCCTTTTTGCCAGCGATCATCAAGCAGCTTGAACGTAGGCCGGAATTGCTTAAGAGGGGGGCTACAAGGAAAGGAGATCATGGAAAGAAAAAATACATTTCATTTTTACGAGTTTCGCCATTTGCAGTTGTGGTTTTTGTTTCTGCGGGATCGCGAGATCGTTACTTTAAATTGATCGTTTGCCGCTGCACCGCCGATGTTGCTGCCGTGCTGTCATTGCAACCGCATCGAAATGCTGCCACATCCAGTCATCCTACCAGCCAGCCACATTAAAATGAAAAGGAGAAACGTGCGAGCACTCGGCACTGGGGAGATGTGATGGCGAATGTGGCTACTTAAATTGCAGTTATGCCAGATAATGCCCGTTTAATTGGCAACCTGAGAGTCCAAATGAGATGGGCAGGGGGATCCAGAGGGGCCAGGGGAGCTGGAGAGCCAGAAGTCGCATCAACAGGGCAGCACAATGCCGTGTTTAATCTCTGATTTTAAATATTTATGAAGTTTAATTTGCCTTCAAGTGCAATAACTCAATTTCGTGTGTGCAAATGCACTGCAGCTGTCTCTCGCCCATCTCCCGTCGAAGAAGAGGACCAGACATTGTCTGATTTTATCGAAATCCCCCATCCCCATCCCCACATCCACAATCCACCCAACTTTCGCATTTTGGACACCAACCAGGTCTTTCTCCTGGGCCTGGGCACAATGTTAACTTAAATATTATGAGCATTTATTATGTTATAAATTTGGCCTAAAGGTATTAACAAATTTATGCCGACACGAAAGTCATAAAGTGAAAACGCATTTATCTTTCACTCATACACAAGCATTTTGCCGGCACACGTTTATTACGTTGCGAGTGCAATTGTATGTGGGTGGTGGAAATAAATGGCGAAAAAATTTTATAGACAATAAAAATGATATGGAAATAAAATGGCCAGGATGCAAACAAAGAAATTATCATCTCTTGCATACAGGCAAATAAATTGGCTTAATGCGGCTTTATTTTATTTTTAAAATGCCTTGCAAGAATTATAAAGACCCATTTAATGTGCGAGAAAATTGGTCAGTGACAGGTCACAAGATTTGCGATGCGTCAGTTTATGGCAATTTGTCGAATATATACTTTTAATTCCACAAAGGCTGCAGAAATAAGACCGAGAAATAAGAGATCTGTATATTTTTACTATGATTTTGTTTACTTTTCGTGGAGATTACTGATTTAAACTGCTATAGGAATTTCAATTAAACAAAGATTCTCCCCTCGCAGAATTCCCTTGTACATTTCGAGTACACTCCGCTCGATTCAGAGCCAAACAAGCAGCGTAAAAGGCATAAATAAATTTATTTAGCTCTAAACCTGTTTGCTGATTAACTTAAATCCCCGGCAGTCGTGCCAGCTCCTTTGCCTGGAATACATCACGCTGAGGTTTAGCAAAAGTTTCATTTTATTTAGGACTTGCGAAAGGAATGGCACTGGAAGACTCGACTTGAGGAGTGCGTGAGCTTTGCTCGGCAATTTTAAATGGAATTTGTCACTCGGCGACCGACTATTTTATCGTAACTCCCTTCCCACCAAAAAAGAAGAGAAGAAAAATCCCTTTCCCAGTCAGCTTGGTATATGCAAAAATAAACTTTTTACGAAACTTTGCTTTGCCTCGATTTTTTTCCCCCCGTCGACTTTCCTCTGCCGCTTAGATTTTTTCCAGTTCTGGCCAAGTTTCGGAATTTATTATGCGAAAAAGTGCGAAATTCATTTTGCTGGCTCGCTTCTTTGCTTCTTCTTCATCTGCGTCCTGCTGTGCTGTGCCATTTTCTTTTGTAGACTTTTGGAAAATTTTTGTGTATTTCTAAGTACATAATTTAAATGCTGGTATGTGAGGGCTGAGGGGGCGGTGGAAATGGAGGTGGAGGTGGCACAATAAAACTTTGTATGGCAAGGCGCGAAATTTCTCGTAGATAATTTAAACGAGGAAGAAACGGAGGTGGACTGGGGGTGTGAGTCTAGGAAATCTTTTTTTCCGAATATTTATTCTGTTCCAGTTGGTTTTCCATGGGGCCTTTCCATGGTTTTCCTTCGGCCGCCCTGAAGATACATTTTCAAGGTTTTGTCGACTCCGTCTTCTTGTTTTTTCTCCTGCTCGCTTCTCTCTTTTTTTTGGGTAGCACAGCTGCGCCTGGGTCCCCAGTACGTGTTATATTTTTTAACTTAAATTCCTCAGGGATTTAAAGTTTTGACAGTTTACGTGTTTCCCATTTGCAGCGAACTTTGAACCGAAACGGAGCGATATCTGTATGCCCGTCTCGCTCCGTCTTAGGGGAGTGACTCACCCCCGGATTCAGAGCGTTGCTGGCGGCCATAAATCTCCAGGTGACGCCGACTCCATGTTGCATGCGGCACATCGTGTGATCTATGCTTCTATTATAACTATTTATATACACAGATGCGGGGCTATGTGTAGCACATATACACACTACTTATATTTAATTCGATTTTGTTCTTCGGCCTTATCTTTCACTCTTTCTAATTTATGTTTTGTTTTTGTCCTCGTCACGTGCTATCTGAGATGAGATTTCTACTTTTACCAGAGAAATTGGGGAGCTGATAAGCTGGAATTCGGATGGGCACATTCCTGGTATGTATTGTATGTATCTCCCAGATACAATACTTAGATTACGTGGAATTGTACAAGAAATAAAACTTTCGGCTGCCATTTATAACATCTCAGGCCCAACCGGAAATTAATTGCCTTTATTTCTTCCCAGAAACCCAAGCCCAAAGGACACGCGGAAGGAACCCTTTTTGGACGGGGGAAAGCTGCCAAAAAGCGAGAAGAGAAATCGATTGGCCATCGATTAGTTGGATGGCATGTGTGTCCCATACCAAGCCATACGCATTTTATTCGCAATTTAATTAAATCTATTTTCGTGCGTGTTTGTCAGGGGCGTGTTTCACCTTCCGTATATGATGTACACACACCCACCGACATCTGCTGGATATATAAAGATATATAGCCGTATATATATATAGGTGGGCTATGCCCCCCTCCCGAGATTCGAATTCGAGTGTCTATAAAACAATTAAATGCGACTCAGCTCCGGTTGAGGTTGACTGCGAGACGGAAAACTAATTTTCCGCACTGCCAATCGAGCACCACTAAATCTGTCAATTAAATTGGCCGCAGGGAGTACGAGCAGGAGGGGGCGTGGCCTTCTTGGATGTCTCTCTGTGCTCAGACGTGATTATGGCCCCTATATCCCCATGGCTATGACTGGGACTACGACGACTGTGCCTATGCCTATGCCACATATTGATGCTTGCGGTGGCAAATGCGCAATTGAGTTGCAATTGCCAGCACAAACACGAACGCAATCCAAGTATCTGCAACCTGCAACTTGCTGCTTGCTACTTGCAACTGCAGCTGCCGGTGCGGTTATCAAATTTTGAGATACACGTTTAGGGTGTGTGCACCCCCAACTTGGCCGAGTATCTTATGGTTGTCGCAGCCAGGAATTGAATTTTCCATTTTTCCCGAGTCCCGTATTCCGTATTCCAAATACCGAATTCCAACTCACAAGGCAATCAGAGTTTTTAATTGCTTTTCGAAGGCGGGGAGAATCAGAAACAAATCTGCATTTGCAACTAGGCGCTGGTAATTGAGATTTTCCCTGGGCCTCTTGATCAAAAACCGAAAAAATGATGTGCCAAGTGCCGGTTCTTCGCACGAGGAATTGGGATCGTTTCGATTCGATTCGGATCGCGGAATTCGTGGCGCGTACAGCCTCCCAAATTGCAATGCCCTGGCGTAATTGTGGCCAAAAAAAAAGGGCACCTCTGGTGAAATTTCAGCCAGATCGCCGATAAAATCCGCTTAACGAAAGGGGCTTAAGCCGCACGCACAGTTTTGGTACTTTTTTCTCTCCCTTTTTAATATATATGGTATGTTTTCTTTTTATTTCGGTAATTTCGGCTTGCAAGCGCAACTCTCAATGGCCGCCTGATGATCTGAGAAGTGAAACGGGCGACTGGAAACTGGTTCCGCCTCGCCGGGCTGACTGGATCTGGATATGGCGGCGTATCTTCTTACGCATGCCCAGGATCGTCTGAGGCAAAGGGGCTTCTCTCCTCTCGTCATTAAAATAATTCATTGCCAGTTGCTCGCGGTAGCTGCCGGTGCAACAGGTAGCAGGTCGCCTCGATTCAGGGCCACTGACCAGCGATCCATATTCCATGTGGGACCAACCGATCCCCGGTATTTTGTGGCATCTTCCCAGTTTTGAGTTACGACTGGGCCTGTTGAGCTTGCAATTTAGCAGGGGCAGCCTTTGTCTTGGGGGGAAAACGTAGGCCGAAAAGGGGGTTCGGTGAGTGGTGACGAAAGCGGCTAAACCTCTTACAAGTTACCAATAAAAAAGCGAAAATTCTTTACTTTAATTGGGTAAAAAATCGTATTATTTTTGAGCCGATTTAATTTCTGTAAACCCAATTGATTGAAAACCTTTTAAAATATTTCCAAAAGTCTGCTTTTTTCCCATTCCAAGTGATTAGCGTTTTCCCTTTCATGTTCAAGTTTGGAGCGTTACTTTTGGGCCGGCATGTCATGGCAATTAAAACCCAATTTGTGTATGAATGAATACATTTGACTGTTTATTGTCTCTATTCAGTATGTGAATTGTATAATAATGCCATCATTGGCACACCGAACCAAAGCCGAACGATGGCTGAGTGACCCAGTGCCCCAAGCTCAGCGTCTGGAGTTCAAAACCCATGGCGCGTCGAAGCTGAACGCGGAATTTGATGTGGGTTTATCTTAATAGCTCAATTAATGAGCGATGTGAACGCCGCCGTACCCCTTTTCTCCCTATCTCCCGAAAAAAAATAGAAGAGGAAAAATAAATAAATATATGTGAACGCGACACGCCATTGCCATATTTACATAGACCCCGAACCGAATCATCATCTAGGGGCTTGTAGATATACTCGTATGTATATTATACCAGCCGAGTGTGTGAGTGCGGAACGCCTTCCCATCGTGCTTTAACCTCGGCGTCATCATTAAAATAATCAACGACTCTATTTTGGCTCCGTTTCAAGTTCTATTTCCATTTCCAGTTTCATCTTCATAGACAGACAGATACGGATTCAGATACAGATACAGATACAAAAGCAGCGACAGCTGGCGGAACGCATCGATGGGGATTGAGAGATACAGATACGGATACGAACACGCAGACCAAATTTTAACAGTTCAAATGCGAAGCACAAGCAAAGGCATTTGAGGAAGATGCGAGCAAAGCGTGACTACGAAGATGAAGCTGTTCAATGGGGGATTTCGATTCAGTCCGGGCAAAATCCCGAGACAGCCAAACAGTCGACAGTCGAATAAATAAATAAGTGGCACGATGTCAAGCTGTTTCATATCTGCGAGGAACATCGTTCTGCCGGGCAATATATTCCCGATTTCAGAGCTCATTAGACAAAAACTAAAAACGCACAACTCACAAAATTCGCATAGACACTCGAGTCGGGCTCATCTGACGTCACCTCCGTCGAGAGCCAGAAGTCCCCGATAATTATCGATGGAAGTTATGGGCGCTGCTTCTGGAACGGAAATGTGCAACATTTCCGCTACTCACCCAAAAACGGGCCAATAAAAATCAGCGCCAAGTGTCAAATCTAAATAACGATTCCGAAATAGGGAAAATGGCTGCCACCCCGATAAGACTCGGATTGTTTATGCCTTTTCCTTTTTTTTTTGGTTGATGGGGATTCAAGATACAAATCGCACGACGGCTGCAACGCCATTTATGTATCTGAGTATCTTTTAATTGCGCCAAGAGTGCGCCTTTCTGATCCGACACGCCCACTCGTTTGCGACTCTGCTTTAAGGCGGCCTCTTTTTATTCTTCCATATCTTTTGAGAAAATCGCCTTGAATGCGTTTTTAATTGCATTTTTTTGCAATCAGTTAGGGGGTGTATTTTATGCCTCATAATAATTGTCTCTTTTGTGGGGTTGAAATTGTAATATTATTTATCAGAAAAAAAATGAGCATTAAAAGGCGTTAAGTTTGTTTTACTATTTATTTATTTTTAGGATAATTCTATAATTATTTAAAAAAAATTTTGTGGTTTTATGGCCATAATAAAATATGATATCATACTAATTACCTATCACATATTATGAAATAATGAGAGTGTTATCATTAAAGAAAATCCTTCTAGACTTCCCGTTTGGTTCATCTTGGCTTAGTCAAATTTCGCCAGCTTACCTTTGGCTAATTAATTAGACCAGCTTCCGGCATCGCCCAACACTTTCCCGATTCGCATTACACGCCCAAAAACACGCCCAACCACCCACTCCCCCATGAACATAACACATATACATATGTGTGGCTGAGAAAGGAGAGAAAGGTCAGGTGGTGCAGCAGAAACTTCATTAAGGGCGCATAAAAGTAAACAAGCGAAAAGTGTCGGAATTTCACACATAATTGGCACTTGAAGTTTTTATTTTTATTTGCCCCCAACTAAACGACAAACTTATGGTCCAAAAACTGTGCAAAAGAGATGGCTTGAATTTGGGGGGAAGGGAGACGGAAATGGAGTCATTCGGCGCGGTGTCGAATTCGGGTTTTGGGTTCGGTCTTTTGGGGTCACAGCAGCTGCTGCTCCCTGGCAGCTTTTTCTTTCTTTTCCACCGTCTGACGGGAAAAAGTGAAAGTTAAGAGCAACAATTCCTTTTCTCTTACCCCCGCTTGTTGTTTTTTTTTAGGACCCCACTGCTAGAACGTGTGAAACTAACAGTTAATTTCAAAGTTGCAGTTGGCCACATCCTACATTCCATATCCCGAGTCCTGAATCCTGAACCCATACCGATTCCTATTCCGATTTCGATTCCTGCCGCGTCCATTGCGAAAGTTGCATTGTGTGGGTAAATGTGTGTGCCTGTGTGTGTGAGGCGGCGAGTTTGTCGTTGGGAAGATTTATTCTCAAATTGCTTTTGCGCAAAATCGACAAAAACAAGCAAAGGTGCAGAGGGCCAATACAATACAGCACAGTGGGTTTAATAATGAAAGTTAAATAATAAAAAAATGTATAGTTCAAATTTAAAAATCCCTTAACTTTAAATTTAAATTATATTTTAATTTTTATTGCCTGCTTTAATGTTTGTAAAAACATTGGGTTAAGTAATGAACAAAAAATTCCTTTGTCCGAGTAATAATTATGTATTTTACTTTAATTTGTAAAAATAGGGAAAGCCCCTAATCTAACATTTTTCCATTTCCTAAGATTATAAGATCATTTTATCATATCTCCTATTTACATTTCTCCCATCATTTCATTTCATCCCAATGTACTTCGCACTGGGGATGCAGTTGGTCGATGCCGGGTGCCGCAGTTGTTGCCGTCCTGTTTCGTAATCAATAACATTTTCGCAAGTGAATTACTCGCCATTGTTTTGCCCATCCCTCAGACAAAGAATTTACGGCTCAACTGGGATCCAGGGGGAGGGAACAGGGAGATGGGTGAAAGCGGGGAGGCGTAAAGAAAGAAAGTGCCAAGGTTGAAAATGTTCATTTCCATTGTAAGTCGTCGCCTGGCTCTGCACTACTTCATAGATTTATGATGGTTTATAATGAACTTGTAAAGTAATTATGCGCTGCGACGCGTACGAACGAGCGAGTATGTGCCACCTTGTCTTCTGCCCCACCGGAGTAACCGGAGGAAACCCACCACCTCCGCCACCACCACTGCCATAACTCAGGGCAACCCTTTTCAAAAAATGTCTCCTGTCGTGTGATTTTTGGTCCACCACCCACACAGCGTTTACGCTTGTAATTACACGCTTCATTGTTGAAAGGGCGCAGGATCAGAGAAGAAGTCTCCAAGATGGTCATGGGCGTAGTCGAAATTAGTTTTTTTGGGGCATTTATCGAATTATTTTAATAAAAAGTATACAAAAAAATTTAAAATGCCAAAATAAAAAAAAAATAAACATAATTTCTAAAATAATTTTAAAGTGACCATCTGATATGCTGATGACGTTAGCCTGGTCACACTTATTTGTTTAAGTAAAGCTAAAAAATTATAAAAATCAGTTCGAAATCAGAACTACTAACATCAAGTTAATTTAAATAATTATCCTTAATTTTTGCACCCCCTCTGACTACGTCCATGGATAGAGGATGTTGGCCCCGCTTGCGTCGAGGGTCTCCATTTTCCGTGTTGTTTCGTCGCCTCGCCCTGGTGTCGTATATCTCCGTTCTAATTGGGTTTCGTTGTGCGCCGTGCCCGCTAATGTCAACCCAGCTTGTTGTTTCCGTCCCAGCCTCCCATGCGTGCTCCTCGGAGGAAGGTCCTCATGCCCATCCCCACTCCCATCCTTGGCCCCACTGCCCAACGGATTCACTTAGCTTGCACATGCAAAAGACGATCCCCAAACTGCCGAAAACTGAACTCAGGGCCATTAAAAGTGGGCGGCGTGTGGGAGGATGTTAGAAGTGCTGCTTGAGGAAACGGAAACGTCGAGCTTCGTCGCTTCTTGGGAATCCCCCTCCTGCACATGTCTGTGTGTGCGTGTGTGTGCTGGGTTTCAAGGAGCTGGCGTCGGGTGAATTATGTTGCATGCTTTTAGGTGATTTAGCCCACGTTTGTATGCACAAACGTCTGCAGGGTTTTGGTTTATGTTTTGTTTAACTAATATTTTGCGAAATCTTCTTGGGAAATTATGAACTTGGCAGGCCGGCTGCTGGATGGCTAGATGGCTGACTGGCTGGCTGGCCACAAGTGCAAACTTTCCCCCACATCCACCCCCCTTTCAGCTTGGCCAAAAGTTTTTCATTTTGCTCCTTGCCAATTTCACACTCTGCCAAACGCTGCAGGGCGGGTCATAACTTCCAGCCAATAGCTGGCTGAGGAATGAGAGGTGTGCTGGGGGTCCGAATTTGGGGAAAATATTGTCACATTCCTTGCAGCTCATACAGTGCAGTCGACTAGTGAAGTGACAAATATGTAGTCTACGAAATGGACAAATGTTTATGGGGAATTACTCAAGGATGTTAATCAATGGGAATTTATTTTAAAGTATTTGATTGGTTTCTTAATATCCAGTGTTTGTTTCAAAATATTTTATTTTACAGAAAAACTGTTTAATAAATTTTGAATAATTTATTTACCATAATTCATGTATTTTATTTTTGGGGGAACTCCAGCACTTGCTCACCGATAATATCTGCCAGATAGGATTTCCTTCGGAATGAATGTATCTCCTTCCGCCAGGCACGCTTATTAACTTAAGCGAATGGCGACCGGCTGTCTGTCGTAAATCAGACCCCTCTGCCCATTCCAGCACCCCTGTCTCCCCACCCAACTGGCACATTTTCCCGGGCGCTTCAAGTCTCTTCTCACATATTAAAAAATAAGGAGAGCAAAAACCAAAACAGAGAAAAAATCCCAACAACGTTTTGCATAAAAAATAAAGCACCGAGTCATGTGTGTGTGACATCATATCGTATATTGTCGCATGAATTTACGTGACCATATGTTGTCGCCGGAGCGCATAAATTCCAAGTGGGGAGCAGCAGACGGCTTCTGGGCCTCAAGAGCCGCCCTAACCCTTTGGCCACGCCTCCGAAAAAAACCCCTCAGATCGGACTGGGACCAGAGGAAGTGTTGATATTTCGTTCGATGCTCGTTTGACTTCTGCAAGTGCGAGGCGACAAAAAATGCGGATAAAAAATATGGGTAAAAAATTTATTGAATTTAATTTGAATGCGCCCAATGGCCCCCGCAACAGCTGGCACTTGATGGGGTCTTCCCTTATCTTTATGTATCTGTATCTGCAACTGTATCTGCACTGTATCATTCCTCATTCCGCCTTAGAGCCGAAAGCCTGGTTCATATGAATATTTAAGCTGGCAGCCCAGCCACCGCCTTCGAAATTCACCCGGCCGCCATTCGAAATCGCCTAATGAAGCCGCGCAAAATTCGTTTTTAATTGCCATCGCAAAATCCCAAAGATGGCGGCGGGTAGAAAAATTTCGTTTTAATTGCTGCCCCGGAATCCGCCGACTCCACGGAGCTCCAGTAGAAATATTGCCACTTGTGTTTTTTAGCCTCAGCCCGAGCACGAGGGAAAGACCAGAAAACAACAGAGAAGAAAAAAAAACTCGATTTTCCAGCTAATGGATGAAGGCGCAGAATTGTTGCTTTCGGAAGAGAGACCAGGAACAGGACCAAAACCAGACTGGTACTCCAACTGATACTGCCGACCGAGAATGGGAATGAGAATAAAGACTGGGGCCCGGGACCAGTACTCCGCGCTCGAGTTCGACATCGGCACAGCAGCCAATTAAAGGCATGACATAAATCCAGCTGTGACTTGTATTGGGTGTTTCCGCCTGCGGCCCACATTCTCCATTCCCATTCTCCATTCCCAGTTCCAATCCCAATCCGAGGACCCATTCTCCACTTGGGCCGGCAAAAGACAGCGCCAAAATGTTCAAGATTGTTGCAGGCCCAAACAAAACGGAGAGCGGAAAAAAACGTGGCAAAGGAAAACTTTGCCCAACCATGCCGTTCGCTTTTCCATGCTCACGCCCGTTGTTTCATTTTACAATGTTGCCTTTTTATACTCTTTCAAAGGGAATTTTCAATATTTTAAGATGTTAGTAATCAGATAAAATAATATTAATACGACTTAAGGAACTTTATTAAACAATTTATGCCACTAGATCACTCAATTTCAGAGTAAATAATAAAATAGGTTTTCAATATCAAGATTGGTTATATTTTAGATTTTTTTTAGATTAAGAAAAAAAAATACTGCATATTTAATAGGTTTATTAAATCCAAGAGCATAAACCCTTCGACTTGTCAACTCTAATTTGATTCCCCGTTTTCGGATGGGTTTGGTTTGGTTTTCCAGTGTTTTTGCTGTCTGTTTTTTGTTGTATTATTGCATTGTACGAGTATTTTTCTACTTGACTTGGCACCAACGCCCTCGCCGGAGTTTCAAGCGTTGTATGCTTTCCCTTGCCTTGCCATTTTCTTTTTGGGTTTTTCCCCAGGAAAACATGCACTTCAGCCCAACTGGCGAAAGAAACCGCAGCTTATGCTACCCCTCTTCTTACCAAAAAAAACGAAAGAAGGAAAAAATGCCAGTTCCCCCCGGGAATCCACATTAAAATTCTCGAGCGAAACACCCGCCAATTCCAAACTGCGAGGCCAAGTTAACTAATTTATGTCGCAGGACTTTAAATTAATGAATAAATGGCGAGGGCTCTTAGATGGATGGTGTGGGCTGGAAATATGCAAATGACTTGGCAAAAAAGCCCACTAAAGGTAAATAAAAACAGTAAACAGAGCGGCGAATCGAAACGAATCGGACAGAAAGAAAAGAAACATTGCCCACACGCAATCTTGAGAGGGCAATGAAAACTTTTGTCTTACAAAGTGAAAATTCCGCCCCGATTCGTCTTGAGCAGCTGCCAATGTTCGCCCAAAGGCATTTGGCCGAGGCGAAACTTTTCGAAGAAAAAAACCGAAACGAAAACCAACGAAAAGTTTTCAAGTTATGAGAGTGATGCCATAGAAGTGACATCATGAATATGGTAAATAGACCATCAAATTAAATATATACATTTATAATTGAGGGGGTGATTGCATAAAAGCCGGGGTGGAAATCGTTTGTATATTCATTCAACAACCAGAGAAAATTAAGCGGGATTTCCTGGTGAATACTTTATAATCCGTTGTTATCCTGAGCTGTTTTAAAATTGAGTAGGTATATAAAATGATTTTCTTTGAGCCAACAAGAAGCCTTATCAATTGCAGATGGGTAACCAATGAAATGTATAATCATAATTAATAATAATAATTAATATGATTTGTTTGCCTTTGCGAGGGGCGCAATAAAATATGGTGAAGAGGGTTCGAGAGATTTAGTGGGTTCTGCGGAGCCCGCATTGGGTGTTTGTGCCGCCCCGTTCCCCCAAGAAAAGTTCGGCAATTAAAATGGTTCAACACATGACGACAATTGGTGTGGAAGGGGGAAACTCGATGGGAGAAGAAGCCAGTCGCAGCTTGGCATTATCTTTGGGCAAACAGACATGACAACGAGGAACAAATAAATCGCATAAAATATAATTATGAAATTTGTAGCTCATTGGGGGTGGGATTTTCCTGGCTGAGTGGGCGCCTTTGTGGGTGGTGGTGGCGATGCGGTTGCACTGCCTTGAGTTAATACGCGCCTGTAATTAACTTGTGATTTATTGGCTTAAGTTTTTAGCGGTCTCTCCTCCGTCCGCTTCATTTACTTTTCTTTTATTTTCTATTCCATTCATTCCATTGGTTTTATTCTTTCTTAAGAATTTTCCTTTTGGTTCCCGGTTCTATTCGGTTCGGTTCATTTTGTAAACTTTCTCCTGCTTTATTCGCAACAAAATGTCTTGGAGAATAAGGCTAATTTATAAGGAGTCCGCCTCTCCGGGCTTTGCCGCCCGTCTGGCCACCGCATCCGCCCACCTTTAATATTAAATGTTACACCAGGGACACATTTCGATGAAATATTTCGTAAAAAGTGTCTACGAGAGAAAAATTTGCTCTCTTTCTCCCTCTCTCCACCCCTGAATTTCCCATCCTTATTCCCCCTTTTTCCTATGGCGACATCACCTTTTTGGCTCTGGCCAAGTAGAAGTCTCCCTTCCAGAAATTCCTAACAGAATTTCCCTGGGCCATGCGTCTTGCTCAAGTTGCTGGCACAAAACTTTCTCCTTTCCTTGGGGCGTGCCACGCCCCCTACCCCTCCTCCGCCACCGCCCATGTCTCACGCACGTGGAGGAAGAGCAAGAGGAAGAAAAGCGGTAGCAAAAGATGCTGCCTTTTGTTTTACTCGCAAAAGTGGGTGGGTTTTTCGGGCCTGGAAAACACAGGCCAAGAATTATTACCGACCAAATAAGCGATATTTCTCGAGGGATGAATGTGCTTTGGTGCGTGTTTTATTTTATTTCGTTGAGTTACAATCCACCATCTAACGGTACATGCCTTGCCTTCCCGAAGGGTGGTGCTTCAGATGGGGGTGGGGGTGGTTCTTATGGGTGGTTGGGGTTGGGGTAGACCTGTGCGCATGGCTGCCACCGAACGGAGGTGCAAGGGAAATGTCGAATGCGAAATTAAGAAAACATGGCAGTAAAATTGGGCAATAAATCATTGGGGGCCAAGGGCCTCAAAGTGTTACTTCCACAATGTACACAGTTGGAATTTGTTTAGCTACAAATTATATAGATTTCGCAACACACTGCGACATATGGCGGCGGTGCGAAATGGTGTGGAAAACTGATTGCCATTATTATAACCAGGGAAAATTGTCTTTGGCAGAAATTGCTGGCAGTTAATTAAGGGAATTCAAACCTTTACAATTTTGTTGATTATTTTCTATGCGTATTTTCAAGAGTTTTTTGTCTGGCCTAAAATGATTTGGTACTCGGCCCATTGGCCTCCTCCATTCACAGGTTGTAAGTCGTCTGGCTCCAATGGTCAATCGAAAGGCAATCCCCATAATCCCATATCGCTCACAGCTATCCCATCCTCCGGTGCGTGTGTGAGTGTGATTAAAATGGCGATATGAATGCATAATAATATGAGAGTTATGACCCGGCCAGACCCCGCCGTCCAGTCCGAGCCCCCGAACTTCCCCGTCTTCCCAAAGTGAGCGCATAAAACTGCAGCAAACTAAAGTCCTTCAGCACCCCCAAAACCCCTCCCCCTCTCCCATTCCCGGCCATCATCGCCGGGTGAGTAAGTGAGCTGAACTTTGATGCCGCCACATTCTATTCGCATTTGCGCTCCAACTACCTATAGCCATATATCTTAGTCGGCCGGCCCAGGAATATGTGTGCTGTGCACTGGGAGAAATATTGAGGCTTTAATGATGAAGCACTAAAATGAATTAATACTTTATAAGAAAAGCTGTTAACAATATTTAGAATTTATTAAAAAACTCTAAAAAAACTCAAAAAAATAAAATATATTAAACTTAATAAGATCGAATTGTATTTAGTAGTTAACATTTGTTGAATAAAGTGCCCATCATCGAAACTTTCAAAATATCTTTAAAAAATCTGTAATATTTCGGTAACCTAAGAATTAATAAAATTGTATTCTATAAGATTTTTATGTCATCTAATATTTTTGCGTGTATCAGAAGGACTTGGTCTAGCACCGACTCGCTTCAGCGCCAGCGGGCCGCCTGATATTTTTTTGTCCGCTTGCATTTTGAGCGAGTCAAGCCGAAAAGCCGTAAAGCCTTGCCTGGAGAGTTTTGGATGGGGGTTTTCCAGGGGAGTGCAGGAGTGGAGTACGATGGGGTTTAGGCGCAGTGGCAAAGAGTGCCGCCCTGGAAGATTTATGCAGTTCATATTCACATTTTCCAAACGCCGCATACCAGAGACCCAGCATTCGAAACGCACACGGATGCAGAGGGAGGGGGGGGGGGCAGGATCCAGCACGGACACTGCAATGTGCATATGTGTTGGCCAGCCTACATGTGTGTGAGTGTGTGTAAGTGCGAGGGGGAGAGTAAGTCCGGCCGCAATTGTTGGAGCTTTTTTGGGCGCAAAATGGGCGCATAGTTTGCAGTTTTTGTTGTAGTCAGGGTTCAAATACAGTGGGCATATTACAGTGTTGGGAAGCTAAAAATAATATCCGATAATTTATAGAGATTTTAAAGACGAGTTTGATTTGGTATCAGAACTGTGGGAGTGTTTAACTGAACATATTGAATGAAAAATCTTATAAAAAATAAATTGGAAAATTTATACAGATTTCTGGGATTTCTTTGACTTGATAACAGAACTTTGGGGCTGTTGGACTTAACATATTTAATGACAACTAATCTTGAAAAATAAAATTAAAAAGACTTTCAAATTTTAAATTTTTTTAACCACAACTCTGTGGATGTGAATTTATTATCCCACTGTGCCTGGTCGAGATCAAAGCCTGGCAGATGGGATGGCGCTGGGCCAGAGGAGTCGAGGTGTGAGTCTGAGTCTGGGTCCCGGCTTTGGTGGATGACTGCAGGCCTGGGCCGCCGCTCGTGCAAGTGCCGGAGCACACTGCATATTAAGTTATTGTATATTAGGTGTTAAATCAGATAAATTTTCGCATAATACCGCATACAGCACTCGGATTTTCAAAGATTAACGTGGCGCACACACACACAGTGCAAGAGGCGAGTTGTTGTGGCCGCTGTATTCTGGATGCTGTATGGCTGTATGGTTTTGGCCTGGTCAGAACCGAACCGAACTAAACTGGGCTGTGGCTACAGTATTTCGGAGCTGGAGCTGTTTTAATCATTTGAATGCTGCACATTGTTTTCAGCCTGGGGAAAAGGGGAATTGAGGGACTGCAGTGCAGTCTCTAAACAGTGTTGCACTTTATTTGCATCGTGGACGATGGTTATTTGTGGGCCTGTGCAGTCATTGATAAACTTTTTGCTCCGACTTTCCACATTTTCCATGGGCTGCATGCAAGCGCACTGGCTTTGTTTTCGTAGTTAACAGATTATTAAAGCGAACATAAATTTATGCAAATTATTAATTGCAAAAATCGGACGAAAAAAAAAGATATTCGAAAATCGAAGCCCATGAAATTGTCTGTTGGCCGCGGCTTCATTAAAACCGATGTTGTTGCACTCGGCGTTATTTAAAAAAAATAAATCGCTGCGTTATTAAACAAAAGCTATTGTGTTTTATGAAAAGCGCATAAATAAAAAAGGCAAAAGCCATCGCAGCACAGCTCTAGCAGCAAAATTTATTATGACAAGTTGCCCTGGCCCTTTTATCTCTTCACACACAAATTTCTGCAGTCCGCTTGCAAAAACATACAGATATATAAACGTATATATTTTTTGGCATTTATGCTGCTGTTGTTGTTGCTCTCGTATTATACAAAATATATGCAATAAAATGGCCACAAAACAAACTCTGTCCTAAAATGCTGGATGCTTCGGCAGAAAAACTAACTAGAAAGGACAAACACATTTTATACATATATACATATATGTATGCAGCAACAAAAACTTGACCATGGCCAAGTGGATTTGACAAATAAGTTGGTAGAAATAATTCGCACTCCCATTCGAGCTTAGTTTTAATTAGTTGAGCGTTTGAAGCTCGGAGCAAAAACCATTATTTTGATTGCAAATGGGTGAAAAGCATCAATTAAGTGGATTTTAAATGAAATGTTTCTTTCAGATTGGGATTTTAAGATAAAAAACGCCAATTGAAGTGAAATAAATTTATGGCCCATGTTGATAATCTGTCAGATATCAAAAGAGATTTGTAAGAAAATAAATGGTAGTAATAACATAATTAAAAATCCCTTTATGACAGTCAATTTAAATATTTAATATGATAAGATAAATTATTTTTAAAATTATTTGTTTATTAAATTGCTGTAGATCTTTTAATTACAATATTTAAAATCTTTCGATTAGCCCAGCTTGTGATTAAATAAATAACAAGATGAAGTGCTTAAAAACCAGAACGAATTGTGCAGGCTAAAGTCTTTAGCTGAAATGAAATGCTTGTTATTCACCCACCCAAATGGCTAATCCACCGCCCAGATGATTGAACGCGGCCAGGCAGGAGGAACGAGCAGACTTCTATTTATTATAAATTTGCAATTTAAGCAACAAGCAACGGCAACGGCGAATTATGCACGCCGAGAGGCAGCCAAAGTTGATTGCACTTGGTCTGGAAATCGGAGGGGATTGGGTCTGAGGACTGGGGATTGGCGGTACCTCGGACAATTTAGTCCGACATTGCATATTTTCGCTTCCTTCGCATGCGAACACGGACCATGGCAATGGACAGGCGGCACAGGGACACGCTCCTGGGCGCGTGAAAAAAGGAACGAAGCCCGATGACCATCGCAATGCTGACGGACACACGGTGAGAAATCTTAAGATCAAATTTCTGTTTTTATTATTTACAAAGTGTTAAACCCTTTCCTAATTTTATTTCGATATAATGAAATAGAAAGAATCCTTTTTAGATTTCTTATTTTGTTTTCAAGACATCGAAGTGTTTTCGTAATTTTAAAAAGAATACTAACTTATTTTTAAAAAATCTTTTGTAAAATCTTACTTTTCAATGAGTTAGTTATTTAAAAAAATTTTAAATTTTTTCAGAACCTGTTGTATTTTTTTCTCTGTACAAAAAAGGAAAAGAGGGCGCTGCGACTGGTCAGCAGGTTGCTGTTGCCTTGGCCGTTGCTGTTGATTTGTTTTGGCCGGTTGCTGTTGCTGTTGTTGCTGCTGTCGCTGTTGCTGTTGCCGCTCTTTTGCCGTGTTGCTGTTGCGCGCTTTCAAATTGCTCGTTGCCAGTTTGCCGGGTGAGTAAAACGATTACCCGCCGGCTAGGAGGCTCGCTTTTTGGTATGTGTTGGAACAACTATTATTAACTTGCTACAATGTTGTTGTTCCTGTTGTTGTTGTTTTGCTTTTTTACAAGTGCAACGCTTTGCGGCCATTGTTCTGCTTTGGCTGGAAATTATTATTCGCATGCCAAAATGAATTGAGCAGCCGGCGGACGCAGCAGAAGTTTTCAGTTTCAGTTTTCAGCGCGGTGCATGCAACATGTTTAGTTGCCCCGGTACACATGCGTTTCAGTTGTAGTTGCCCCTTCCTCCTATCCCCTCAAATTGCCCGGTTATTAAGTAAATTGATTTTAAGTACGTTTCAAAATTATTTGCTTCTAAATGTTTTGCTGCTCGCATTCGTCGCAGCTGCGCGCTTGTCGATTTTGTCGCGATAAGATGGCCAAATTGATTGTTAGCATTAAGTGCAATTTGTTGGATTTCCTTTGATTTTCACCGGAGATTAAACTTATATGAAGCGAATCTATCACGACTTTTTTGGCTTAAATTTACGTTATTTACCAATCAGTTTGATAGGTTTCTTTTTAATCAAGATTGGTTAAAAATAAGATTTAAATACATTCAATTGAATAATGTCCGTGGAAGATTTTTATTTATATACCAGTATTCTAAAACTGTAAAAGAAGTAAGTTTTAAATTTATAGGTAGAAATATTTCTCTACATTTAATTTAATAACATAGGTGTACATTTTTCCCAACTGCATTTTTTATTAATTCTTTACAACTTCCTAATGTTGTAGAACTTTCTTCAATTTTTCCCATTCAGCGCTGCCTTTCAGTTTACATTAAAGCACCACTATTTCTTAGGCCAGCCCACCACCGATTCGCATACATTTTCTATTAACCCATGTTAAATTTAATTTAATTTAAAACAACACAGGCCAAACAACATCATCGCAATGGAGCCCCGGCATGCGAAATGGTAATAACCTGTCCGGCATTGCTCCTCCATAAACAGTGCAATTAAACTAATGACTGTGCTTAGGCCCGATCTTCAGAGGGGGGTTCCAGATGCCTCATAGACATGGCCGAGACCACACACAGTCGGCGAATAACTTGCCAAACCGGCCGAGATCGGCTTTTGGCACTTGCGCATATGATTAACCTGCCGGCGGAGGAACGGCGACCACGTGGATTGTGGATTTTGTATTGGATGTGCTAAAGTGAAGAGCAGAAGGCGACGCTCTAATGGGTCGCCAAAAGATGCAGCTGATGAATTGCCGGCCAAATGGCTAAATGGTCGCCTGGCCAAGGCACCCGAGAGCAGCATTCAGTAACCGGTTTCCGAGGGCAGGTAAAATAAGAAGCCAAGCCGGCTTCGGTGGCGGCTTTAATGGCTTCCGCCAGCGATCATAGGAGTGAAATAAATGGCCAGACGCAGCCAATAAACGTCGCGCGTTATGCCCTGGCTCTTTCATCGCCTGGCCAGGCCAAATGAGTTAAGAACTGTGGACAGTTTCGGCCGATTTACGACCGGTGGAGAGGAAAGGAGAAAAACCAGATATGTAGTTCCCGATTCCCCAAGCGAGCGGGAGGACATTCCTCGTTCGTAATCATATAGTTTGCATTATAATAATATCTGTGCGCAATTTACGAAACATACATATACATCGCCTAGGCAACCATCAATCATTGGGCGATTTTTTTTCTTGTTTTTCGAAAAGGAATTGACCTCTGTCCGTGCGCTCAGCCAAGCCGATCCCCTCCGGCTCAGAAAACATCGCCGTCCATGGTCCGTTGGAATAATAAAAGTAATCGCTCTTTACCCTTTAGGGTTAGCGAGTGCAGCAAATTGCGAGCTGAATGCGCTTTTCTATAAGCATAAAAATTGCTATAATTTGTTGAAAATTACATTTTATACATAACCACCGCCCGCTGCTAGCCAGAACCGCAATTTATTTTCCCTACCTTTAATCAATATGCGACTGGGGAGTACGGACAATATGGCAGCACTAACTATTATCCAAGATGGATTGCAGTGAAGGGCTGCATTGGCTAAAATAAAAGGTAGATGGATGGTCCGAAAGTCTGGAATTGGAGCGCACTAATCAAAAATATTGAAAGCCATTAGATCAAGCCATCAAGATTGGTCGGGTAATTGTTGGTAGATAGTTCAAGGTTTGGATTTGGAATCACCTTTGGGGACTAAGCTTTAGTTCTCGCCTCTTGGGAATTATTCACTACAATTCTAATTTTTTTCTGCTTTGTGTTTTATTGCCCAAACATTAATTACCCCTTTTCAGGACTTTGGTGCAGCATATGGCCATGGAAATTTATGCAAATTACTTAATAAAATGTTGTCGACAACAAAATACATTTTCAATAGACCAATATGAGGCCAGGGGCGTTAGTATTTGGCCATTTATGGTTTAGCCCCCGGGTTGCAACCCCTTTGATTGTCCACCCTAATTCGGAAGGGATGGCATTTCGATATGATGGACCTGCTGAGGCAGCTGAAATACATTTCTACAGCGCGGATCCAATTAAACTCTAGTTTTTTTCCTCTGCCTAGACCGTGTTTTTCCTCATAAATTGTGCATTAACCTGATGCGGCGTAGCGCCGTGAAGAATGGGCATAAATCGCGGCCAACTTTCCGAGCAACCCTCGGCCACTCACGTGCCACCCTCTCAACCCAGAGCCATTTGTGCTCCTTCATCCTGCTGCTGCTTTTTTCCACCTCCTTACTACGCTTCTGTGCCGATTTCAGCCAAAAGATAAATAATCTGCTGCCGCTCCACCCAGACGCAGTCTCATATTTGCGGTTGCGCCCCCTCCCGCCGCTGAATCCCCGCACGAACCTGACTTCTTCTTGGCATTTTCGCAATAAAATCGTAATAAAACACATTGGTCACGTAATTTCGTTTGTCTGTGGGATTTTATTGCCATTTTTTCGAGCAATTTTAAATTGTTATAAATGTGACGGGCGATGGGCGACGGACCCGTGGACCCGTGTGTTTACTCAGCCAACCGCCAACCGCCTGCCGTACTTTGCGTACTTATATATTTATGATGTGGAAAATATCTCGAGAACTGCACCGGGAAAGGCCTGCCTGTCGGCCGGGCAAAATCGATAATGATGATGGGGATCTGCACCGCATTTATCAGGATAATTACACTCGTCCTTGGGCTGCTTGCGAGCCAAATGAACAGAGCACGCCCACGGGTCGAAAACCCAACACCCAACACCCTCCAAACTTTCACTGGCCAAACGGCAAACACCAAAAACACGCGCACAAACGACAATTAAGCAACAAAACTTTGATAAATTGCTTCCTTGCTCGCATTTTATGTGGTTCAGAGGTGCGGGGCTTCTTTACACTAATTAAGGGTCTCGGGGTTTCCTGCAAATATTTGTTATCTGCCTGCCACAAGCCGAGAGCTGAAAACTGAAAGCTGAAAGCCAAACAGGCAGCCAGGCAGCATCCCCAACAAAAGCGGGGACAGGGACAGTTTTGTGGCGCCACCGGCGACTCGGAATATTTTTGCTCCATTGAGCAAAGTTTGCCATAAACTCGGAATAGTTGAAATTGTTTTCATTTGTTCGAAACTCGAATGGCAAAACATTTTTTGTGAGCAGCAAATATTCGAAATAAGCAATTGTTGTGTTTACTAAAATTAAATATATATTTAATGCGAAACTTTAAAGTCTCAATCCAAAAATCGCTAATCGCTTAGTAAATTTTATATATTTTTTTAACTATTTTATCTAAAGAATCCTTATAGATTTATACCCTTCGCCTATCATAACTCAGCAGCTCTTATGGCCTGCGAAAATATTTATTTATTAATAAATTTATTCGCCTCACCAGCCATGCAAAATCTTTGCCAACAAATTCTTGACCTCCCCCTACGCTAATCCATGCTATGAGGAGGATGGGTAACTTTGCTCGCCAATAAAAATGATAAAGTTTTTTGCGGAAATATAAAATTGAATTATTGCATGCAATTTAAAAACCAACAAAAGCTGACAGCAGTCGCAGCTAAAAGCCAACCAACAACAACATCGGGGATTGCCAAAAAATTTGTCAAAATAATGGCGTCATTCTGCAGTGGTCGCCGCAGTGGTTCGCTTGCCTTTCGGAGATTGGGGGATTGGGATTGGAACTCCGAATGGGGATTGGTACTTCGGGGGCGGTGAGCCGACAAAGACGCCACAAGGATCCGCCAGGACACTCACACACACACACACTCTCCGGTTTGGCGACGCTTTGGTTTATCCTTTATCCTTATGCTTTTTTGCACATTATTTGCTTTTGCAATTCAAAGCGATTAAGTGTCTCCAGTCTCGAAACTCGCAACTCGCATCTCGGATCTGGAGACTCCGGGGTCATTAGGGGCGACATAAAACATGTTTTTGTTGCAGCGGCCATGGACTATGGAACCATATAGAATATATGGCCCGGCTAATGGCAAAGTCGTCGAATAACTCTGGTCGAAGGGCCAAAAGGGAAAAGGGCCGGTCGCTTTAAGGCCATTAGTGCAGGCTGGCCAGCAGAAGCAGCATCAACGGCAGCCGAAAAATCAGCCGAATAAAAAATAAAACACTGAGCCCGTTTAATAGAGCAATTATGAGCAGTTGAGAGTCGTGAACAGAGTCGACCGATGTCGGCCATATTTCAAAGTGTTTGGCCGTAACTAATTAAGCAATTAATTTCCGAGCAGCCGACGCCGCGGGGAAGTTCAACAAACTTTGGGTTTGAAAAATAATTTACAGGCAGAGAAATGCCTCCCTGCCACCGTTCCAGCGTTCCATGTGGCGTAATTTAGTGAAATTATTTATGTTCTGGGACCCAGGACCAGTACAGCACAACAGCCTCACAGTCCTTATAACCCGATCCGATCCCTTTTTCACATGCGTGCGCCGCGCAGTATGCAACAATTTCTGTTTGGCCAGACATAAAACACGTTAAACGCCCCGAAACGCCCGAGGGTGTGAAAACTGGAATCAAAAACCAAACCGAGGCACACTGAATATTTATGATGCGATTAGCAAGAGTCAGGGGCAGCTCGGCTCAGCTCAGGTTGCAAAGGAGTTTGGTTACTGGTGGGGCAGCTATGGCAGGGAAATTTACGTGGCCAAATAAGAAGGCTGCCAATTAAGGCCGGGAGCGCGGAGTGCTCGGCATGAATATGTAAATAAAAAGAGGTAATAAGTGGGTGTTTAATAACCGGATGCCTCCTCTTCCTCCTGCTCCTCTGGCAAAACCAAAAAAAAAGAAGAACCCTGTAAAAAAGAGAGAGCCCACTTTGTCACCCAGCAAAAGGTAAAAAATCAGTAGGCAAGGCAACAACAAAAAAGGACCAACCGAAAGGACCAAAAAAAGGTAGCTTGTTTAATTTGCGTGGCATTTGCAGCTGCCTGCGGCAAAAAGATAACGAAAATAAAACGTTTGTCGTCCTCGTCGTTTTTCTTTTTTCGTTTTTTTTTTTTACTTTAGGGCAGGGCAGAGAGAAACGAGCTTCCGAAAATTTGTAGAGCTATGTAAACTAATTAAACTAGTGTGCAAAATATAAATTGCCACCAAAATATGATTAAAATTTAATTTTGCGAAAATAATCAAGCGCACTTTGATTAACTCCGCGCGGGCATTATGTGTATTTAAATGGGCGGCATAAATACGAAATGCATGCGGCGCACGGCACATTAAATTCATTAAAATTCAATTAAAAACTGCGAATCAAAAGTGGAAAAATCGAATCAAAACTAATAATAATCGAGAGTTAATGGCACCGCCAGGGCAGAGCGATAAATATACGCGTACTATTGCCATGGGGAAATCGAGTTGGTGGGTGGATGACAATGTGGCCGGGCCGGGCATTTATTCATTCATTAAACGCAGACAATTAAGTGTCAGGAATTTTGCAGGACCATAAATTGTGCGGTGGGTCCTGTGGGCGTGGGCTAGATGGGTTGACATTGCCTTTTGTCAGGTCAGCTGAAAATCTACATATGCACTGACCAAACAACTATAAAACTATGTGAGCACCAGCTCCGCACCGGGTGGTGGGTGGTTGGTGGGAGTTCTGGGAAATTTCAATTTAAATTTTCCCTCTGTGGCGGCCATTTTACAATGGCCGCGACTATTATGGCCTCGCAAAATGGTTCCCACCCCTTAGAACCGAGAGTCATATGAATCGGTTGGGGGTTGGCTAAGCTGACAATCGGTTAATTGAAAATTCTTCAGAAATCAAATTAGGGAATGCCGGAAAACTATCCCCGCGCTGCCAGGAAAATATGACCGAAGATAAATTGAAACGGCCCACAAACATTAATCACTCTGTGATGATTCTGCCTCAGTTTGCTAAATGAGTAATTGTTATATGGCGGGAAAATTGAATTTATCCTGATTTATTAGTCAACTTTAGTTTTTCTTTATTACTATTCATGTAATGTACATTTTTCTAAAATTTAAGCTAATTTTTTTTACTTTGGAAAAAAGTTTAAATATATTCTAAAATTTATTTATGTCACATTACTTCAATGTGATTGTCAGTAATTTAAATTATTAATTCTAGATTTATTTTCAAAAGCCCAATAAATTTTAGGTTGATGAATTTATTTTAAATTTAATGGGGGACTGAAAAATACCTAAATCGGTTTATTTTAATTTGGAAAACCGCTTTTCCCTTTCCAGCCGCCAACCGCCGATTTTTCCGCTTATCGATGACTAGGAAATGTAACTCATGACGTGTCCTACGGCTTATTTTCCACCCACCGCCCTGTTTTTTCCGGATGCCGTGTGTGTGAGTGAGTGTGAGTGTGTTTTGCTCGCAAGACATCAAATTACTTTCGTATGCAAATCAGCGGCTTTTCTGCAGACTTTTTTTTGTGCTGCTGCTGCCACACGGCAGCCGACAGACGCCGTTCGGGGGAAAGAGAGGGGGAATAGGGCGGGAAGCGAGAGGAAAAGGGACGGAGACAGACAGTTGATCGGCACCAAATTTATCTCAATGATATGCAGATAAAACTAACAAGTACCAGCGTTTCTTTTTCATTCCGTTTGGCTTGCTCTTGCTCCTTTTTTATTTTTCCTTTGCTTTTTTGCCCGCCCTCTCTGCTCCGCTGCACTTCTCCAGAAAAAGCTGAGAAACTACATTAGCAAATAAATTTATTTAGCATTACAAAAAATGAGGTAGCTAAGTGGCTGCCTGGTGGAAAGAAAAAAAAACAGCAGAGAAGAAGGGATGGATGCCAGGGGTGTGTGGGCGCCATGAATTTATTTAAGATACTTATTGATTGGATTTGATTTCGGGCTATGGGAAAGTAAACTTGGGCAAATAAATTTAAATGGGGGCGTTGAGTTTGCCCGGGGATTTCGGGGGATGGCGGAAATTTGCAACTTTTTCTGCTTTCGGGCTTTGCCCAGCACGCATGAGTAATTTTTCCAATTTTTGTTTCACATCTTCTGCTAATCCGGAAAATTGTTTTTCTTCATTCGCTACTTTGGCTGGTTGATACGTTCGTTTTATTATTATATTTATTTACTCACTTTGTCAATGTTTATTTTTTGGGGTGGGTCTTAGGGAAATTTAAATGTTTGACACTTACCTAGAAAAGAGAAGAAAACAGTTTGTTTAGTTTATAACGAAAAGTAAGTATTTAAACTATTTAAATAATTTATAGTCATGCATATATTAAGTGGGAAAATGTCAAGTTTTACCGTTTCAATTAGTTGCAAAGCCATTTTTCAGCAAAGAAGATTTCGAACATAACTATTGAAAGTTTTCATTCGCAACTTTTGCGTAAGTGCAGAAAATGAAATAATTAAAATGAAAATACGCCCGCGTAAATGTGTAAAGTAAGTTGAGATACCTTAACGACCTTTCTGTTAATAACGCAAAGTGCAATGTTGCCGCTGGCCACCTGCAACTGCAACTGCCCCACGGCAGCAATAACAATGTGTAACTGCAGCAGCAACTGTGCAGCGCCGCACGCAATTTTCATTTTCCCCTTGTTATTAAGTGATAATTGAATTTTTATGCCACCGAACTGCAGAGCTCCCCAATCGGAGCTCCAAGGACCCAGGGAAAATTGCAATCGGCACTGTGAACTGTAAACTCTGAACTGTGACCTACAAGTCACCCGGAATCAATTTCTCCAGTCATAAATCACCGGAGTCATGTGCCAATTTCCAGGCAACGCATGTAACGCACTTTCTAAACATCTCAAAAGACTTTCCAGAGCAGGAAAACCTTTTTACCTTTCCATTGTCTGGTTTTTGTCAGTTTTTATCGGAACAGGACAAACAAAGAGATATGAAAGATTCGCTGCAGCTGTTTTATGACCGTCCAGAAGTCGACCTTTTTTCGCCAACCGCAGACTGTGCGAAAATTATGAAAATTCATATTTCCGCACGCACTTGGCTGGGAAATTTTCCGTACCTGCTGCCGCCATTCGACGGATGACAAAAACAAAGCCAGCGGGAGGTGCGCCGTGAAATTTGCATGCGTCAATAGAATTTGGGAAATTTTGCAACAGTTGCCGAAAAAAATCGTCATTTGATTTACAACTGCAGAGCATGGACCATAAATCTCGTTTCAAATATTTTGGTTGCTGCGATTTCATGCCTGTAAATTGCAATTGCATTTAATTCTGCTGCCTTTTTTTTTCGGGCAACAACAAAAAATATAAATAAAATAAAAGGAAGACGAAACTCGCACACATTTCATGCGGCTTCCACAAAAGGTAAGAGTAAGAGCCCAAGAGACCCAAACGACGACAACGAAAAGCAATTTACGAAAAGCACGCAGCGTTTAGATCAAAAGCAAAGACGACGACGACGACAATCGCCATTTGCCAGAGGCGGAGGACTGAGAGGGGGCAGGGGGGATATCTCGGACAACGATGCTATACAACGCAAAACACATCATTAAGTATAAAATTCTTAAAATGGAATTTTAAATCATTAAAAGGCAGCGGCGAACGAAAAAAAGCCAGCCAGCCAAGAGGAATTCGCAATGCGTTTGCTTTATTTGGGAGCTGCAGCAGCAACAGCAACATCGGCACAACGGCAACATGCAATGGCAACAATTCCTGCTGCCCAGTCGCATTGTCCAAAATGCTTGAGGTCGGGGCAACGCAGCAGCAACATCAGCGCCGGCATGCAGCGTTTTTTTTGTATTTTTTCCGTGCGCTTTTTTTATTTTGTATTTTTTTATGTACACGCCAAGCCAAACAGCTTGAATGGAAGTAATGATGCTGGCCGAACGTCGCCGAAACGGAGTCTTGAGAAAGGCGCGCAGTTGGGCTGCATTTGCAATGAGTTGCCGCTGCAGCAGCAACAGCAACAGCAACACAGCAACCGGCAACGGCAATGGCAATCAGCAACATGGCCGCCTGAGCAGCAAACGAAGCTGAACTGCCATCGTTGCTTTTATCGGCGTTTTAGCTGCTGTTGCTGCCCCCCTCCCATCTGAACCCAACCCCCTCCACCCCACCACCCCTGCATTTCGCGCATTCTGCTCCTTTTGGTAACATGTTGCTGCCGTGCATTGCATGTTGCTGCCGCTGCACGAATTCTATGTTGCACTCGGAATTTGAAGTAAATAATTCTTAGCTGTTCGCTTTTGCTTTTGAGCATTTTGCAAGTGCCTGCTCTGCTCGTTAAGCATTTTGGGTGCGATTTCGTTGCTTTTTATTTGCTGCTGATGTTGCTCATCATGCAGCTCCCCAAAAAAAAAAAAAAACAAAAAAAAAAACAAAACAGGGAAAGAAAAGAATGAAAAGTGGTTCCGTTTCGTTTATCTCATGTTTTGGGTGCATTATATAACACACTTTATTCAGAGACGCTTTTGAATCTTAAAAGAGTGAGCGAGAGATTGATAAACTTGGATGAATCAGTGTTTAAGTAGCTTAAAATGCATTAGCAAAAAATAAGTACGAGATTTTTTTGTGAAGAAAAAATAAAATTAATGGATAAATAAAGATCTAAATTATAATTAACTAAATTTTTCTACTACTAAATTCAAAAGAAATATTTTGTAATTCTTAAAAAAAAAATTTTTATATTATTTCTAACTATTAAATTTGTGTTTTTTTTGCTTAAACTCAAAGTATATATTTCTTTTGTGTGGTGTGGCTATGTTTCTCCATGTGACCCAAGATTTGTCTCCATTGGAACCCGCATGCTCGCACGATGATTGACAATTCCCCAGTCAGCAGACAATGATCTCGGGGACTCGATTCCCCCACATCCTACAGCTTTTCTCATCGGGCTGCCGGCATCCGCCAAATACTCGACATTGCTGGCAATCAGACAAGACCAAACCAAACCAAACCGAACCGCTGTAAGCCATAAAAGGCAACCTCTCTTTTAGATTTCTTTCCTGCTGTTGTCTGCTTTTCGCCTTGTTTCTTTTTTTTACCTTTTTCGCTGTTCCCGTTTTGGCCTTAACTCCATCTTGCGACATTTGCGAGCAAATAAATTCAATTTGCTGCTGGTCAGAGGGAACTGCGACAGGTTTTTGTCGCATTTATCATCGCATCAGCAACGGCGGAGGAATGGAGCTCCAAATGAAACGCCATTTACCAATTTATTTATTTATATAAGGCGAATATATTTTATAACCCGAAGCAAATGCAGCCAAGGCACCGAGGAATCCAGAGCCAGAGCAAAAAATGTTGTATGAAGTGACCAAACTAGTTCGTTAAAATAAATTCGAGAGCCACTAACAATGTTGAGCGGACCGAAGGACGGACATTCTGGATGGGATGCTGGATGTTCGGATGCTGGATGGTGGATGCTGGATGGACAACATGCAACAGAACGTCGGGGTCCCCGATACCCGATTCCCGGTTCCCAGTTCTCAGTTCCCCACTCCAGAGTCCCCATGTATCTCCGATGTATGCGGCAGGGCGAAGATGTATTCCTTTTGGGATGTTTTTAATTTTTCTTTAAAGTCGTTAAGCGACGTCGTTCGTTCGTTCGTTGGTTTTCTCTCTTTATTTTATTTTGTTGTATTTTTTTCCAATCCGTCTGCCGGCCTGCTGCCACTTTTCCCCTCACCAGACTTCTTTGTGTTGGCCTTCGTTAGCTGCCATTTGCTTCCTTTGCCTTTCTAATGGAGTTTCGCAGATAACAGAGCCACAGCGAACGAGGTCTGCTCCTGCATAAGCACACACTTAGGGGTTAAGGGGAAGTCCCGGCGGAGGAGGAGGGGCCAGGGGCTGGGGGGCTGAGGGGCTGGAAACTCGGAATGAAATTAAACCCTTTTCGGCGGCTGCTGTTGCAGCAGCAGCGGCAGCATCAACATGGCAACATGGCGGCTGGCTGCAAGAAATTAACATTATTGCAATTTCTGCAGCTTCAACTAACAAGCCGGGAAAACAGAGGAGGAGAAGCTAGGAAAAGGAGAGACTCCAACCTGCAGCCGATTTCGAATATAATTGAAGGAGCCTCGCGAGAGACGTGGCAATAAATTTAAAATCGTTTAGAAAATTAAAGAAATTGCTGGCTCGTATTTCCACTCGACTTTTCCCATACCCCCCGAAAATGGAAATGCCAACAGTTGCGACTGGGAAAACAAGAACCAAGAGGTGGAGGAGCAAAACAAAACAAAACAAAACTGAAAAGTTAAAACAGAAAACTGAAACCAAACAAAAGAAGCAGAAATGCTAAGAAGTTTTTGCCTCGCCGTCGACAGGCGGCATATGCAAATTTGTTACCAGAATGCAGTTAAACTTGCAAACGGGGCAAAAAGGGTTGATCGGTGGAAATAGGGGATAGAGTAATGAAGATACTCCTTAAAGAATATGCTCCGTTGTTCATTGCCTTTGCTTAAGCAAATATTTTAGCACAAAACCCCTTTGGATAGCCAACATTTACTGGCTTGGGATTTAAGGTTTCGCTATCAGAAAGTTTTTGGAGATTTATTGGGAAACTTAAATTGGCTAAATTACCATAAATATTGTTAAACTATTTGCCTCTTTATTTTTATGAAATGTTTTATTGATTCGTATTATTTAAAATATTTTTTAGCTACCTAAAACATTTGAATTCTTATTTACAAGTTATTATTCAGTCTTACTATTGATTGTACATTATTTTTTAAATTCTTCTAACACAATATTTTTAAATATTTTTACAAAACATAGCTTCCAGAATTCATTTAGCACTTAGTCAGGGCAGATCGGATCGGATCACAGGGTTATATGGTTAAAGGCCTTAGCATTCAATTCGGGGCTCAGATGCAGTTGACGCTTTTCCCATTCGCGAGTGCAGCTGCCTGCTGTGTTTTTGCAATGATAACAGACGACTCCCTGCCCGCTTAACCCCCTTTTAGCCCCCTTAACGCCCCTGCAGTTCGCTGCTAGTCCGTTTCTAATCTGTCTTCGCGTGCTGTTTGCTGTTGCATGCGAGAATTGCGAAACACGGCGAACATGCCATGCAATGCAATGCAATGCAATGTCCGATGTCCAATGTCCAGTTCCCTATATATAGGACCTATAACACCACATTCCCCCCCGAAAACCCCCTCGCGAATGAACAACATCAACAAGGCTGCCACATGCTGCGTTGTTGTAGGCCATATGCCCATCTCTTTCGCCTCGCACAGATGCCGTCTCTCTCTGGCCGCCAAAAACATTTATGCAAATGCCTGCGCGCCATCATAAAATTGGATTTGGCAGCTGATTCTGATTATGGTTCGGATTGATATTCAGATTCTGATTCCGATTCGGCGGCTATTTTAAGTATACCCCCCCTGGAAAATTTTTTAACTCAAAATAAACACATACCTATGTGAAATTAATTTTCAGCAACGCCTTTCTATTTCTATTTTTATTTGTAGTTTCCCACTGGCATTTTCTGCTCACTTTGTGTCGTTTTTGTTTTATTTTTAGTCGCATTTTTGTCGCATTGCGAATCTTGCGCGACCTCCGTTTGGGCCGACTAAATAAATTTCGTTTTAAGCGTTTTCGCCACACTCCATATACAAAGAAGAGCAGCTGCCGGGGGCCGAGGGGCGGGGGGATTGCCAGCGGGGGGCTGAGGGGGCGGCACAGCACACGGAGCAGCCAAATAGCCAAAGATAATAAAATAAACAAAAGGTTTGCCGCCAACAGAGGAGCAGGAGAAGAAGAAAACGCAACCAAGAAGCCAAAACACTCAGGCAAAAAAAAGGGGAGCGGGACAGAAAAGGGGTTTAGAGGGGCTCTGGGGGGCCAGGGCAACCCAGGGGAGGCAAGGGGCAAGGGGCAGTCGAAAGGTGAGTCGCAGTTGCTGCAGGTTTGCAAGTTTTATTTGTGTGTTTTATTGTGGGCATATCTCAAAAGCCAATCTTTTGGCAAGTCCGACAGCGATTCGAACTCTGGAATTGAAGGAGAGCCGATTGAAGATGGAACTCACATATGGAAGAGGTCCTATATGTGTTTCTTTTGTACATATAGAAGGCCTACACAATGGAAGGAACGGGACCAGCAGTTGAAGGTTATCAAATATCTAAATCTTTAACCTGATTGCACTTAAGACAAAGACATTAATTTGGTTGGTATATTTTCATTAAAGTCAAAAAGTTTCTAGAACCAAAAATACTTCTTAAAAACCAATTTATAAATCTTTTAATTTTTTAAAAATCACTTCTAACATTTTTAATTTGTTGAATTTCAGCAGAACGATAAATAAATATTTCTACAACAAATTTTAATCTAATTTTTAAATGCATGCAAATACTAAGTATATTATTTTTTTTTTTAATTTAAATTGTTTTAAAATTTCTTAAGGAGAAACTTGAATTTTGCAGCTTCTGGCTGCCTTCCGATTTGCATTTGGCTTGTATTTACCTATACCCAAAAACAATCTCCACCATCTGTCTGCGTCCTCGTATGCAAATAAAGCAACACGCGGTGCAACATGCAACGTGCAACATGCAACATGCGAGCTGCCATTGCACGTTCCGGGAATAGGAATGGAAATGGCTTTGGAATGGGACTGGGAATGGGAATCGGTAGATGGGAAGGCAGTCTCCCCAGTTCCACTTCCTTTCCATCTGCGCCGTGTATCGAAGAAAATGAATAAGGAGCTATTTTTACTTTTAAATCTTCCTCCCGCCTGAAAGTTGCAGCTTGCCGCGATGTCATCGAACTACGGCCAAGTATCTTTATGCTACCTGGGAAATTGATCGCGGTGGACTGGATGCAGTGCATATTGCATAACCATGTGAGGAGTCCCTTAATCCTCGGCCTAATCTCCCTCTTGATGTCTGGACAATCTTTTGGCTCGACTCGCATGCCAAAACCAGGATCACAATGGCAATTTATGGGAGCTTTTGGGTTTTTAGTTAGCCGATGTTTAGCTAATACCTCGAACACTGCCAAGATACTGGGAGGATTTGCTTAGAACTCTAAAATTTAAGTGAGCAGAAGAGTGACCGCATAGCATGTATGAATGTACTTGCCAGACAACCGAAATCCTCCTGTGATTTAAGGCAATTAGCACTTAACAAAGTCTGGTGCTCATTTTAAATAGAATAAATGAATTTCATGGGAAAAATATAGCTCACAACTGTTCGCTTCGTTTCGTTTTCGGCGTAGCCCCAGAACCGATCGGGTTTTATTTTACCAATTGGTAGGCAATTTTAATGCATATTTCATTTGAATGGTTGTAATGCATGTTCGGGTTCTCTGCATATACATATATATATCACGGGACTGGGGGAGTACTCCATATTGAATTATGATTTATGATTGGAACATGTTGTAGCCGGCTCAAGGGTACTTAGTCCATAACCCTCTGTGTGTGTGTGTGTATATGTGGGAAATGTGCGCATATGCGCTAGTTAGTGAGACATTCAGTTGCAGCGGGAGAAAGAGCAGGAGAAAGGCGGAGAAAGCGGAGAAGTGGTGGGAAGTACTCGAACATCGAAATCGACCGAAAATAGCGACATTTGTGTGCGGCCCTTGAATAATGGCTGCCATGTTTTCCAAAGACAAGGATCAAGGATGTTTCCATTTTTCTTTTTTTATTAACGAAAAGCGGAGGAGACATATAGCACTGGTTGTAATTGGAGTTCGAATGACTCTTATGGCCTGACAATTATCTCCAGCCGATAAGACATGGCATTTTCCGAGTCTCTTGAGGTTTATTAGTTTCCCATTGTCAAGAAGCGATATGTCGCTTAGAGGGAGATATATATTTCCATCCTGTGGGGAGCCAAGTGGTTTTTGGGAATTTTTGTACCCTAAGATATGGTTCCGGAAATTCTATTTGAGATAAGTTTGGTTAAATGTATTTAATTTAAAAATTTTTAATAGTGATATTTATGGATATGATTTAAAAAAAATTATTTTAAAAAATGTTTAAATTATAGAAGACTTATAAATAACTCATTACCCCATTGACAATGAGTGCAGTTGTATTTCAACACCTGAGTGACTTTTATCCGTGACCACTGCGAATGAAAGACGACGAGTCAAAGGGGAAGGTGGGAGCCCATTTTAAAATTCCAACCCAGGCGCGGCAAAAATTCACACATTTGCGTGGCTAGGACCGAATAAAAATGCCATTTAAATGTGACACTTTAAATGCCAACGACAAAAATAGTGCCAGACTGCGGTGGATACTAAAAAAAAGTGGAAAAAGAAAAGGAAAAGAGGTGTAGATGGGGTGTACTTCACGTGGACGGTGACGAATTCGTGACGTGTGGAAGGACTAAAAAAATGACAAAACCTTACATTTATTTGCATTTTCAAGTCGAGGGAAAGCATGGCCATCGCATTTTCCACCCCATTCTTTTTTCTCTTCTATTTTTTCTGCACATTCTTCATTTCGTTTCGTTTGCCCAGTAGTTCCTTCCTTCCGTTTTGCGGTGCAGAAAAACATTTTCCACAAGAATGAGCCAACGAGTTGGCGACATTTACATATGTGCATCTATCTGTGTGTGCTTTGTATGTTCGTATGTTTGTGTGAACTGTCAACGCGCCATAGAACTGTCAACTTGATGGTAATTTTGAACAAAGCCATGAAAGCGGCTAAAGGAGTTGGCTAGCTGCAGGTTTCCAGCTCTTGTTGTCTGGCCTTCCCCTATATTATTTTCGACTTTTTTATTTGGCTTTTCGTGGTGCTAAACAAGACAAAGGATCGCTGATGGATTCCATACAAATTAAATGGCTCAGACAACATTTCATTTGGAATTCATGCAAAACATGTTGTATTTATGAGGTCCCCCTCAAGGACGCAGGACAATTAGCGGCTTGTCTGAAAGCATTTCCTATCCATCTTGAGTGCCGCATCCGCATCCGTTTGGGAAATGCGAATTACTAACTATCTCTGCCTCATCGCCGCTGTTAATTAATCTCATTACTCTATTTGATGGGCGAAAAAAAAAATATGGAATTTATTTTTCACATATGAACGCCGATCATAAATCCCCACAATTTACGCTTATTGCCAATTTATTGCGAGCAAAAAAAGATGATGGGAAAAACATCCATCGAAGCGCCGAAGCGAGTTCAAACAATCAACGCCATTGTCCCGGGCCTCTCGCTTCATTTTACACCAACTCCTTTTTTGCGCCCCGATATTGGAAAATTTACAATCGGCCACTGAAAAAGCAAAAATCGAAATATTATTAAGTCCCAAAGCTGCACTTCAATTAAAATGCATTTTCGCAGTTTATGGGCTTAATCTCATAAACAATTTCTGCATTGTTGCAAATTCACTCTCATTCTTCGATTTTTTCCGGCATTGTTGATAGTCAGCAGACGGTAGGCAAAATATTTTGTTACCAAATGGAAACAAAAATTTTATAAAACGAGAATTTATTCGCGAGAGAATATATATATGGGTGATAAAGAAATATTACAAAAGTATGTAAGATTTAAGATATTAAGAAAAAATTTAGAAATTAACAAACTTTTATTTATGTTTAAAAAGGTTTTCTTAAAATTGCTTCCTTTTAATGAAAAGACTAATTACCTTATCATAACTATTTTCTGTATTTGTTGCCTCTACTACTTAAATTATTTCCCCTAAATTATTAGTTAAGCTCACTCCTTGGCTAATTAAGTTTGTCTTACAATCATTAATGCACCTGTGCCATTGTCCCACAGATATTCGCACAACTTTTTGGCCAACCCACCTCATTTTACTACCTGTTCCCGGCTTGTTTTCGTATCTTTTGGCCTGGCTGTGTTCCCTTTTAATAACTTTATAATGGCGTGTTGCATCACGCGCTGCAAACTTCGTGGGGCCACGCCCCTTTTGGGATGGTGGGGCACACCCGACCCGCCCAACAAACAATTGCAAAGCGCGTGTTTGTTGCTGCATTTCGTGCGATTCTTTTTCGGTTATCGACGATTTTCAATCTATGCGCATAACTCAAGTGCAGCAACACCAGCGAGCCCGCATCATTGGACCATTGGACCGGGTCCGAGCGGCATATGTGCAACTTCCGATGTTTCTGTTGCTGCTGGGCGCTTAACTGATGCTGGGCCCCATCAAACTTGGCAATAGGCATACACACAAACAAAGGAAGGGCAAAGCTACAAAAAAAAAAAAAAATAGAAAACGAAGGGGAAAAAATAGAACAGCAGCAACAGCGAAATAATATCGGCAACATTTTATTGCCCTCTGACCTAGAGGGGGTGTTTTGGGGGCCACGACCTGCTCAAATTTGACTCCGAACATCCTGCCGGACTATCACAATCTCTCGCTCTTCCTCTCCCTCTGTTTTCCGCCTTATCGCCGACGTCAATAACCACCCACTGAAAGGCCACCTCCATTCGCCACTCCCTCTCCTTTTTCTGCCCCATTCATATCCTTGTGCGTTGTCTCGTTTTACTGCAAAATTTACATCCTGTACTGCTGATGGTCATTTTACTGTTTCCGTGTGAGAGTGTGAGTGTGTGTGAGTGGGGGTTGCGGGGGGTGGTGGGAGGTCTTTGGGCCAGGAAGGACTCTTGGCCGGCACTGTGTGCATATGAATATTTTGCAGCAGGCAACAATAAAATCCATGACATCATAAATATCGATGCGTTGCCGTCGTAACGAACATTTTCGGTGCGGGCTTAGTTCCATTCATTTCGAGACCCCGAGGGGCACAAAAGGGGCTACAAAGGGGGCTGCGAAGGGGTCACGAGGCGTTGCGCGGGGGATTCGGGGGGATAGGCACACCCGCAGCAAGGCGCCGCGCGATAACTCGATAATTATGTCCGCTTTTGTTTATTTCGCACATCGATTACAATGCCGGAGTGCGTCCCTGGCCGACAGATTCCGGGGTTTTGGCCATTACGGATATTTTGGCCATTTCCAGAGGTGGCGGGGTCACCATTGGCGGGGCGGGGCAGTTGGGGGGAGGGTCAGGTACTGGTGCATACGTCACGGTCGCAACTCCTGCGGAATTTACAAACTTCACTAGCGGCAGGACGAATGGTTAGGGGAAAATGCAAACCGAGTACACGGGGAAAATTAAGGACATTTGATTTCTTACTTTGAAAAATTATATTCTTCATTATATTCTAAAGAGAAAAAAAATGTGTCTTTAAAATTAATAAATATATTTATTAATAATACTATAGTATTATTCGTTTGAGCTAAAATGAAATTTATTTTTTCATAACTATTACCGAATTAAAAGTAAAATGTTTTAATAATTTTCAAGTTTGTTATTTCTCGCAGTTCCCTGTTTTTTATGATACTTATTTTTCAGTGCAGGGAATCCTTCCCATTTTCGTCCTTTTAGGTGTGGAGTACGTTGTCTGGCGTCGCTCGCTTCTCATAAGTAAAACGCTTGTGAGCAAAGTTTTATAAATTATCCTTGTGAGAATCCTTATTTATGGCGCGTGTGCAATTTTCATTTTATCGCAGTAAAAGCAAAGTTAAGTTAAGCTCCTGCCGCTCCCGTTTTCCCAACTTTGGCCCACAGTTTGCAAATGGAGGCGTTGCACCACCGCCACCGCCGCCACCACCAACAACAAAAACAACCATCAGCTGAGTCCCAACTAGCTGCCTCTCTTTCTGCCCCGCTGCATATATACATATAGATATAGATATACATATATCTCTGGCTCTTGCTCACTTTTTATATTTGCGCCGGCGAACTTCAATTGTTCAGCAGCCAACACAAACAATCGGGACACGAGGGGTCAAAGGGGGCGGGTCGAGGGGGCGGTTTGGCTCTCAACTCGACTTGACTCTCGTATATTGCACAAATGTCTGCCCAACCATCGAGCGTTGCATTATGGGCCACGATGGGAAGTTATTGGTAAAAGTTAATCAAAACAAACCGAAATTGTTAAAATAAGCCTAATGTAGAATATTTTGAAGGATCTCCCTATTTAACTTCATATTTAACAAGATTCAATTTGTTCAGAATATTATTTATTATTTAAAATATAAACAAAATACGATTAATGATTGAATGATTTCCTTTCTGTATTTTGTTTACCATTTGTGATATCATTTCATTTTATTATATTTAATTTGTTAAGAATATTATTTATTATTTAAAATATAAATATTTTCAAAAACTTAACCCTTTAAATACCAAAACTTCCCCACTTTAAAGCCCACTGTTCGTGTCTCCAAGGGGGGCAAAACCTGGAGAGGGTTGTCGGAACGTCGGAAGAAGATCTCTCGTTGAGCTGCCAAAGTTTTTTATGGCCTGCATATGAATATTATGCGCTCGAGTATAAAATGTTGTTGGCCACACTTCCTACGTTTCACTTCCTGCACTCGACTCGACTTGAGCTGCATCCCCCGGCACACACACACTCCACACAATCTATATACTATATGCACATCTATCTGCAGCCGTATCTATACATCTCCGCAGATACAACAATGCACAATGGCAACAAAAACAAGTGGGAATGTATCTTGGAGATGCGATTCGAAACTTAAAGGCTGTCTTTAAACCGAGATTTCTGGCCCGAGGCGCACAAGACAAGAAAATGCGAATAGCAGAGGCAGAGGCCAACTTGAAGCCAAAAATCCTGTCTAAAGTTTTCTTTGTTTTCCCTCCGCAGGGAGGAAAACCCCCGCCACTTGGTGTGTGCAAAAAATATTTAGCTGGCAAAGTTTTATTGGCAAAATCTGTTTATGGCTTTTGAATTTTAATTAGTTTACATTATGTCGAAATGTTGCCGCTGCCGTTTGCAACAATGGGGCAATGGCAATGGCAGTGGCGATGGCGATACGAGCGGAAGAAATAGTGTCCTGGCAGTCGAGAAGAGTTTTCATTACCATTTGTCTGCTGCCTTTCCGCACAGCAGCCGCAGCCGCAATTTTATGCGCAGGATACAAATGTACATGAATAACTAAGCAAGCCGGCAAGGATGGCAGGATTGCCATCCGAAGGGGGTAGGGTCCTTGTCCTCGTCCTCTTTGCTGTGTGTGCTCCCCAGGATCAGCGGCAGCAAACTTTGGCGCTCTCGCCGAGACGTGCCTTGTAGCAAATTTTAATTCGACAAAAACATGAAACTCAAAACAGTTATTGGGATGTTGTTTGCCTGCAAGTTTTCATTGAGTTTCGGCTGTATGTTTGCCTCTGCCAAAGCCCCACGATGCGGCTCTTATGGTGGGGTCCTTATTTTTTCAATGGCATTATAAAATTAGCTGATGTATGTTTGTAATTATTTATATGGCTAAACTTTGTCTTGGGTATTTTTGTTGTATTTTTATAAAGATTTTTGTATTTTTGTTGTATTTTATAAAGTTTTTTCATTTAACATTTTGGTTTATAGAGACTTTCTAAAGTAAAATATTTCTTAATCAAGAAACTTTTATGTTTAAAATCCCGATTTCCTTGAGCCATGCTTATTTAAAAGCCAAACTAAATTGAATAAAATCCCACGAGTAGGCTGTAAAGTAGATTTTGAAGTCGAAATTACCTAAACGGTCGCTGGTAATAGAATTTAATGATGGATTGCGTTCGCGTATTTGGAGAATCGCTAACGATGTTGCAGCTGCAATGTCGCAAAAAGGAAAAGCTGTGGCCCAAAAATGGCGAATGCGACTCGTTGACGAATGGCGACCTTTTCTCTTTGCATCGGCAGCCTCCAGATTTGATGCAGTTCAGCCAAGCAAAAAGGGGTACAAAAAATGCCAAGAGGAACTGGCTGCAAAAAAGGCGAATTAAATCAGTGCCTTTTTTGTGTGGCCGCTGCTTTTGTTCGCTTCAGAGTGTTTTTGCTACTGTTTTCAGTTCATTTTCAAATCGTTTCGTTTGCTTTGTATGCAGTTTTATTTAATTCATTTTTCACGTTTTTTGTTTCAGTTGCTGCTGCTGTTGCTGTTGCTGCTGTCGTCGTTTGGGGCTGCAAATGTGCAATTAAAGAAACAGGTTACACGCCCATAAATCTTGAAATGCTGGCGACGTCGTCTCCGCCGTTTGTCGCCATCTCAACTCAACTCGGCAAAATGCAACCACAATGTTGCTGTTGCCGCTGCTGCTGCTGCAAAATTCGTATTCGTATTCACATGTCTTAATGTTGACAGCATTTTTGTGATTGTCTGACTTATTGCCAGCCGATTGATGACAAATAAATTACGTGCACTTTTTTTCGTGGTTCGGTTCGACTGGCTCTTTTCCTCAGCTTTTAGCCGGCGTTTTGCCGTTTTTGGTATCTGCTGCAGTTGCCGCCGCCGCTGCGTTAATGGCTTCGGTAATTACTTTTAATTGCCATTGTAAAGTTTTTCGCATCGCAACCGAAAATGGCAGCGGCCCTGACCACTTGACTCAAGTGGCTGCGACAGATTGGCGGCTTTTCACTGCGATTTTCCCCGCCTTTCCTCCCGCTTTTCCGCATGCCCAACTGGCGCCATGATTTTACCAGTGGCTGCTGATCAATAGGTTGTCTATAAATAGGCTTCAAACTACTCCACTTGCCTTCGGATCGATCGTTACATCGATTTGCCATGACTGGCAAAAGTACTAATCAAACTCAATTGGTATTGAATAAACAATAATTATTTTAACCAGTTAACTAAGCACTATTTACGCATCAGGGGACTATGGGTAGAATATGCGACTAAGTTAAATATTAAACATGATTTGTTTTTAATTTATTTCTTTTGAAATTAGTATTAAAATTGCATTTTGTTGATTTAAAAGCAAGTGTAATCCGCTTATTGCTTTATAATACAGATATCTTTGTAATTTCTCGTTTAAACCGCTCATCGATACTCACACATTACCCAAAACAACTCAATTGCCGGATTCCTGCCATGATTATAACGAATAAATTTTAATTATGCGACTCACGATTTTGTACACAATTTGAATTGGGTTGACAGCGACCGACGGACACGAAAAAAAACTCGAAATTTTTATCTTATTCAGCTGATGGAGGGATTCAGGTAAAGCCCGAAAACGTGGACCCCGACAAAATACTTATATACTTGTATTTCAAAGCATACAGAGAGATGTATCAAAACAGAAATAAAGAAAAAAAAACTTGCAGTCGACATCTTTATAAATCGCTCGACGCATAAATCAAACGAACTTTTGTTTTCGAATTTTTGTGGAAATTCTGCGGGCGTGCAGCGATTGAAATCACCGTTCGTACACTGAGCGAATTTGCATGGACTTTCTTTTTTGGTTGCTTTTTTTTCCCATATGGGTGCCGTTTCTCCACGGTTCGTTAGTTAACCCGTTTAACATTTTAAACAATCATAGCGAAAATCACGAAGTCCTTACTCCACGGGTTGCCAACTGCGGCAAAGGAAATGATTGCATTTAAAATTCAAACTCGAGCGCGGGTTGGAAAAAAAAAACAAAGAAAAAACCTAAGGAAAAAAGCGAGACCAAGGAGAAAAAAACAGCTGAAGTCGGCACAAAGCCATGTCGCCATCGTTTCGGCCATCTCCTCGACGTTCTCAGGCCCAAAGACCCCAAGTCGGCCATTTAGGCCGCGCCAACTGAACGGCGAACGAAAAAAGTCAACAACTGAATAAAAAACATTTTCGAATACAAATGTTGGCATTGCATAACAAACGTTTTCTAAATGAGGCTAACTAAGCAGTCGGCAGAGGACGTCGACGGCGGCAGAGGCGTGCATATGTTTGAATTGCCGATGACGATGGCTTTTTCCTGCCTCCCTCTTAACTGTTTCGTGTTTGGTTTTAGCCAGCTCTTTTTCCCCCTGTGTCGGGGCCGTTCCAACTGCTGTGGTGGTCTTTGTATAGTTTTTTCTCCATTCCTCCTCCTGTTTTTTTTTGCATAATACGACCACAAAACTAACGGTTAAATGGCTGGTCTGCCGTCCTGGCCAAGGCAAATATTTGATTTGGTCTAAAGGTTTTTCATTTGTCGCCGTGTCTCTGGCCGTCCTCAGTCCTCCGTTCTCCTTTCGACATTTCTATGACTGATTTAATCAGCAAACTTTGACAAGAGTCAGGAAGTCAACCGTCCGTCGTCCCTCATTCCGCCCTTCCCCCGTTTTTCACCCGTTTTCCCCTCGCTTTTCACCTGAGCTGGGCCATTTCTGTCGACTCAGGTTTTGGGGGGCGGGTGGGAGTGGTTGGGCAGACGAGGCAGAATTAAATTAATTAGAAATCTGATAAGACTTCCACTCGAATTGCGCCTTAGTTAATTTGCTTGCTTTTTTTCGCCAGGCCTCGACTTTTTCTTGCCCACAAAATCTTGTTCTGGCTATTTTTCCAGGCTTTTTTGCTTGTTGGCCCAATCTTGAAAATATCTCGTTTAATTTGTTAACTTTCTGTATTTAATTTTATGTTGTGCTGCCCAAAAAACTTGTTCTTTAAAACAGTGTTTTACATATAGTTTACTTATAGTTATTATGTAATATTAGGATCGAAAGTGTATTTTATTAATTGTAAATTATTTATTGGTTTACTTTGAGGATATATTTTTTTTTTAATTCTATGAAAAATTGTTTTCCTATTCAATATTGTAATTTTGTTAAAAAGCAAAATACTCATGCATGTGTGTAGTTGAATTTAATTTGTATTTTTTTTTGTTGACACTTTAATCACTCCAATTTTTAAAGACATACCTCTAAGACTTCCCGGTGCTTTTAAGAACTGAACCTCCTGTGACTTTGTTCGAAATTTCCGAGCCACTCGCAACTCATCAGGTGAACCTTCTGCGACTGCGAATGCAATTTGCCGCATTTACCTGCTGCTATCTACTTTTCCACTGCGACGGCTGCCAACTGCCGGTGGGCCCATAAAAAACTGCCAAATGCACTGGTCCATCTACCTAAATGGCAGCGATGGCAGAGGACCGGGCTCAGAGGGCAGAGGTCGCAGGACAGCGTGTGTCCTGGCCATGTCCGCTGGCCTGTCTCGCAGCATCCTGCATCCTGAATTTTCAACGGAAGGCCAAATTAGCAGCGCTGCCTCCGCTGCAAGGCGCGCGTTTTGTTTACTACGCCCGACACTTAACATTGCACTTTTTATGGCCTCGTAAAAAAATTGCACACATTTCCCGCCGATCCGAAGGCTAAGTGGAATAATTTTCGGGGAAAAACACCGACCTTGACGGCGGCAAAAAAAAAGTTAATGATCGCGGCTCTCAAACGATTTTTTAATGTTTCTCATGTGTTGCTCATACGTTCGCATAAAAAACGGTTCCCGTAGCTAAAATAAAAAAAAGAAAAAACCAAACGACCAAAAGACAATGCATAAGTCAAGGATAACTCTAACGATTGTTATTTTTGGGACCTGGTCGAGTTCGAATTCGTGCCGCCTGAGAATTTACAACATTTTCCCGCCGAAATCCGCCGAGAAATATCGTGTCCCGCGCCACATTTCTCATCCTCCTGCGCGGGCACGAAAATCTTGTCATGATCTCTTCGAGGACACGGAGCCACACGATCGGATGCCCAGCTGGAGCCACGGAGTTCTCACATGTTGGCCCAAGAGGGTCAGCGGGGTCAGCTGGAAGTTGGCTGTCGAAGTCGTGTCTTCTTTTTTGGGTTCTTTTTCTTCAGTAAGTACAGTACAGTAAGTACAAAAAGTTTCAATATCAAGATAAAACTAGGTTTTAAAACCAATTTAAAAAGTGTCTGAAATGCTTTTCATTTTCAATGAACTTAGAAGTAAGTTCTTTATTACTCCTTGTATAAGTAGAAAAATATTTAAAAATACAACCCCTTCCAAAGAGATTATAAGACTAACCTTAATTTCCTTCTAATGTTCATGGAATAAAAATAGTTTCCCCAGACCATCCGTCAAACCGTATATCCATAAATATATTCCCCCAGAACCAATTAACACTTCGGAATAGTATTGGTTATTTATTTTCCCCCGCCGGCCACTTCATTAAAGTCTTTGAGAAAACATCGAACAATAAATTAGGGGGTCCAATAAATCAGCGAAATGTGACAGAAATTTGATAAAAACAAAAATTTTGGTTTAACTGATAAAGCCTGAGAGGGTGAAACAAAAAAGCAACGAGGGAAATAAATAAATAAAGACGGAAAGAGAAGAAATACCGCGTTTTAATAAAGACTCATAAATTCCGCTGGCGACGACAACAAAAGCGACAAAACGACTTTGGACTTGCAAGATGAGCGCTAAAAATAAATAAAACTATTAATCAGGGCCAGCAAGAAGAAGAAGAGCGAATAAGGATGGAAGTGAGTTTGAGTTTTTCCACACAGTAAAAAAAAAAACGTTTTGATATCTACACTTCTTAAAACTTTTTCATATTTCAACATTGAGATACAAAAATCCCTAGTTTTATTTTATTTGAATATATTAAATACTTCAATTGCATATGGGCACTTCCAAAATGTCGCTCGGGACATTTGCACACCTTTAAAGTTGAAAAAAGATTGTAAAACAATGGATTTTAATTTAAATTATGGGCTTTTCTTTTCACTCTTCCCAAGCTCTATTTTTGGTAAAAATCTTGGTTTTGTACCACTTTTAGTTTTTAAGATATCGGTAAAAAACTGCCGTATTCGCTCGGGACAAAAATAGAAGTAGATTTCGGGGAAGTTCATACAACAGCAGAGATTAGCAAATTCTGATGGAATATTTGAATGCGATTTTTTTTAGAATGTTGTTCAAACATGTCGCTGTGAAATGCTTTTGGTTTTACTCAAAAATTCTTTGCCGTTTTTTTTTTATGCAGTTTCAACCACATTCGCTCGGGACATGTCGCTCGGGACATTTTTTCCGACTGTTTTGTAAAGCGGATTTCTTTACCTCTATCTCTCAATTGCTGGATGTTTTGCTTTTAATTTAATAGTTTAGCATGTGAATGAAGCATTCAGTACAGAAAAATGTCACATATTAGCATTCCTATAGGATAAATTTACAACAGAAGACAGGTCCAAAAAATAACAAAAAAATAGCCAAAAACAGATTTTTGCGTATATTGGTGGGGTTTGTCATAAAAATAATCAAACTATACTCCAAATTTGTAGTTAAGCTCAGTATCCAACTAATTAGAAACTAATATCGGGGCAAAATCATGTGGAAATATGTTTTATTCAAGTTTCAAGGTTTTTGGCTTGGTGGACTTTTTTTTGGAAGTGCCCATATATACAAAATATACAAAATTTCTGAAATAGTGATTTCAATTATTTTTAAAATTATAATGATATCTTGGACTTGATTCATAAATAATGACAATTAATTTTATAAATGAACAATTTTGTCCAGTGCACGGCGGAAAATGAACAGCGTCAGCGAAGCGGTCGTAAATAATTTTTAAAACAACTCTTTTTGCCAAGAAAGAAAGAGAGAAGGCAGCGGAGCCTTGCCAATTGTGGCGCGGTTTTTCAGCTGCTGCCAAGAAGAAAAGCCAAGAGTTTTGCCTCTGGAAAACGCCAAGTGCAGTGCAACAGGAAAAGCCAGGGAAAACAGCAACAAAAAAGATAGAGAGAGCATGACCGAGAACGAGCGAGCGAAAAAGGGGCGGGCGACTTTAGGGCCAGAGAGAGGAGAGGAGAGAAGAGAGACGGCCATAAGAAATGCCACTTTGCGAATATTGTGTGCCAACGATAAACACTTCAGAGCGGCCATTAAAATCACAGTGAGAGAGCGAGAGCGCACTCGCTCAAGGAGAGAGAGCGGCCAGTGAATGGGAATTGGAATGAACGCGAGAGCGAAAGAGCCGAATGAATAATGGCGGTGCCGCAAGACAAATAACCCAGCCCCGTTCTCTCTCGCTCGCTCGTGCTGTCCCGCTCTGGCGCGGCGCGTTTATATGCTCGCCTGTTTTGACTTATGGGAAATAAATCAGCAGCCGTTGAGTAGGTGCTGTGTGAGTGTGTGCCTTTGGAGGGGAAGTGCTCTCTCTCGCTTTCCTCGCTCTCTGTCGCTCCCGGAATTAATAAATATTTTTTAATAACAATTCACAAGTAAATTGGCGCGGTTCAAGTCAAGTGTTACGGTTTTTTATTTGCATAACATTGATAAATAGCTATATTAAGCCCACTGATTCGGGTGCTTGTTTTTAACAGTGTAGCCATAATTCAATATTTTCGGGCCATAAACCATTTGCTTTGTTTGCCAAGTGTCTAGAAATACACATAAAAAGTATTAAGCACGTCTTTTGCTCCGCGATTTATGTGCGAATCGTTTTTCTTGGCCGTTTCTTCTCACTTTTACTGTTGTTTTCAGTAGTAAACCTGCTACCTTTTAAATACAATAAATAAATTTAATTTTCTACACACGCGACGCGGCTGCTGCTTCTTCTTCTTTATCTTTTCCTATGCTTTTTGCGCATGTTCCGCAAAATAAAAACGAAGGAAATTACTCAGCTGCAAAAGTCGCATGTTTTACGAGGGCTGCACAATTTATGGCCCTAAAAATCGCCAGCGAGAGAGAGAAACAGAATCAAAGTTCAAAGGATAAAATAATGCAAAAATGTGCTACACTTTATTAACCAACTAATATTACAAAGAAAGTCCCTCATTAAAAAGTAAACAACAAAATGACCAAAGAAATCAATAAAATTAAGTATTTGGCAAAGAACTCAAGTGCTCATCGATTTATTTATGTGCTGGAAAAACGACTCGGGAAGCGAAAAGAGAGCGACTTGAGTGCTTTTACGCGGCCATAAAGCACTCGCACTCACATTCCATCATTATCGGCTGGGGTTTGGAATTCAAATTGGTATATGGGTCATTCCACTGGGAATAGGCTGAGACAGAGATGGTGGAGAGCCAAGGAGAAAGAGCAAGAGAGAGAGTAAGTCAATTATATAATCGGCTATTAAAATTCAGTTTCTGCCCTGTGCCGTTGTTTAAATTACAGCCGACACCTCATCAAAACGAGTGTTTTTCCACCCACACGCGTCGCTGCATGCGTTGCATTTTAATTCGGAGTTCGAAATCCAGAGGATGTGGCCGCGGAACTCGATTTTTGTAGCCCAGTGTTAAGCCGGCGATCCCGTAAGCTCGTCTTTTGAGCCAAAAGCTTTGCCTTTTGCCCTTTCCAGGTACCCTCGATGGCCGACAGATGGCTCTCCGCTTTTAACCCACTAAATACCTTCCGCGAAGCACTGAGCAAAAAAGATGGCAACTTTGTGTAACCTTTTATTGTTCTCCATAAAAACAATCAGCTATTACAAAGCCCATATCATTTGTTACTTTTGTAAACTTATTGCTTTTACTTTTAAAACACTAATGGCGCAAACACTTTGGTTAAATAAAGATTGAAATAATAAAAATAAAAAAATAAACAAATTGTAATCTATTTTCTTCTGCTATGTTCCAAACTTTGCCGCAGGTATCAAAATCGACCATTTGAATCAAAGGGTTAATTCGTTTCTCCCCTTATCTTCCCAAAAACCCAAAAATTGTATTAGTAAGTTTGTACGTTTGTAGCGACGGCCAAGCCTTCGAAGCTATTTTTGTTGTTGGGTTCCCAAACACGCACGAGAGCGTCATCATCAGCAGTTCCAAATTAGTGGGGATCGCGGGGAAATCGGGGGGCGAACGGGGGGAACAGCCGGGGTTCAACATGCGTATGACCAAAACAACGAAAAATCGCACAAATCCGCCGACGCTGAGAGTTTATTTATGAGTTCGCTGAGGTGGAAACACATATGGGCACTTCCAAAAAAAAGTCCACCAAGCCAAAAACCTTGAAACTTGAATAAAACATATTTCCACATGATTTTGCCCCGATATTAGTTTCTAATTAGTTGGATACTGAGCTTAACTACAAATTTGGAGTATAGTTTGATTATTTTTATGACAAACCCCACCAATATACGCAAAAATCTGTTTTTGGCTATTTTTTTGTTATTTTTTGGACCTGTCTTCTGTTGTTAATTTATCCTATAGGAATGCTAATATGTGACATTTTTCTGTACTGAATGCTTCATTCACATACTAAACTATTAAGTTAAAAGCAAAACATCCAGCAATTGAGAGATAGAGGTAAAGAAATCCGCTTTACAAAACAGTCGGAAAAAATGTCCCGAGCGACATGTCCCGAGCGAATGTGGTTGAAACTGCATAAAAAAAAAACGGCAAAGAATTTTTGAGTGAAACCAAAAGCATTTCACAGCGACATGTTTGAACAACATTCTAAAAAAAATCGCATTCAAATATTCCATCAGAATTCGCTAATTTCTGGTGTTGTATGAACTTCCCCGAAATCCACTTCTATTTTTGTCCCGAGCGAATACGGCAGTTTTTTACCGATATCTTAAAAACTAAAAGTGGTACAAAATCAAGATTTTTACCAAAAATAGAGCTTGGGAAGAGTGAAAAGAAAAGCCCATAATTAAAATTAAAATCCATTGTTTTACAATTTGTTTTCAACTTTTAAAGTGTGCAAATGTCCCGAGCGACATTTTGGAAGTGCCCATATAGAATTCGCAATGAGTTAGCTTATTGTTTATAAAGATTTAGGAACTGTCAAAGTTCGGTGACAATTAATAAAAATCTTAATAAACAAATATTTTTAGGTGTTTATTGCTTTAGTTTTCAAAATGAAAAATCTAAAACATGTGAAATAAATTACTTTAGCGACCAAATTAAGTTATTATTGACTTAATTTGTAAAAAGTTTGTCTTGTTTCACACAAGAAAATATAAATACTGGATTTTATTAATATGTAATATTTAATTGAGTTAGAGGACTAGCTATTTCACATTTCGGATTTCTTTCATCTCGCTGCGAAATACAGAAAACCAACATTGGCCGCACCTCTCTTGGGGGTTTCACCTATTTGGCTTTGCTTCGAAGTCACCCGGAGATACAAAAACCATAATGGCAATTATGATTAATAAAATATGGTTGATTATAGACCCGAGACTCTTTGGGAAATGTCAAGAGCCCGAAATGGTTGCAGAGAAAAGAAGGTCAGCGACTATTAACTCGGTGATTTTCGCAAGTGTACAAGTTGGTGGGTGGAACCCTGCGAATGTGTGTGTGTGTGCATCTGAAGGCACAATGATAAATGTGCAAAGCAAAAAGGCAAAGAAAAAAATAGAAATTGGGTGAATAAATAGCCCAGATTCCGTTGAGCAAGCAGAAAAAAAGGAACTCGAGGAGAAAGCCGGCGCAAGGCAAGTGGAAACAAACAAAAATTTCGCCGACGGCGAATGCGAAAGGACAAATGGCCAAAAGCGCGAGAGCAGAGTAGAAGGCCCAGAAACCCGGAGAGCAATAAAATCAACAAACTCCGAGCAGAATGCCATTTATCAATGGCAAAAGGAATTCGGTGCGGAAAGCCGAAAACACAGTTTTTGTCCAGGGGAAAAGCTGTGGAAATGGAAATGCGAGTGAACACACGGCCAAGATGCGTGTGAGCAAACGGACGAGGAGTGCAAAAGCCCGGGAAGGCTAAAAGGATTTTACAGATTGAAAAAATTATAAAACGAATTTTAAGATATTTTTAAACAATATTATTTGTACTGACTATGCAAAATATTATTTTTAATTAATAAACATTTTTTTTTTTGTATCTAAATAAAATAGTTAGAAAGAAATAAAAAAAATTTGAAGTTTTTATGAGGTATAATCTCATATGATAAAAATAGATGGCTATACCCACTGTTTTCCGCCATTAAAGGGTGAGTTATTCCATTCACAAGACACAGTCTTGTTTAATTTCCTTAACCATCTGTAAATTAAATTCTATAACATTTTTAAATTCAATCCTATAAGATTTCCATTCCCTCCTTAGGACTAAGCACCTATTTAAAGAAATAAAATCCGCATTCCTACGCATGTCGCACAGAATCAGCATATTCGTTGACCGATTTTGAATCCACCCTTGCCGCACGCAATGGAAATATAAAAAAGATATCTGCTCGAGGCCAGCGACATAAATAAATTATTATTTTTTTCGCATGTCTCTGTCGCTTTGTGTATCCTAATGTGTTTGGGTGGCGGGCGGCGAAACAAGGATAACATGACTGATTATGTAAGCAAAAGGAAAGCAGTGGGCCCAAACAAAAGCGTACAGCCAAGCACATTTGGGTCCTGGCTCGTAGCCCCCGTATCTTCTGGCATTTTCCGGGTTCTCCTTTTTTTCGGCAGTTTGCCACAGCAGGTTGAACGGCAGTGGCATATATACACACCCACTTATTGTGCTGTGCGTGTTTTTGAGAAAGTGGCACAATTTTTACTTTACGAACGCCTAATGTAATAAAGCCCGCCCTCCCAAAGACCCTCAATCCCCACAAATGGATGGCCTGCGTTTAGCATTCGCAGCGATAAAGCCACTGGAGCAGCAGCATCAGAAGCCATAGAAAATCTGAGGTTGGCCGGAGGAGGATGTCGGCCATGTGTGCGACTAAAGGTGGCCCAAAGCGGGGTCAATGGCCATAAATCAAACCGAAAATTATACGCATTCATCTGCTGAGCTGGCAAAAGAACAAGAAAAATATCTGCCACATTGCCTGCGGCGAGGGTGGAGCTGAAAATGCTGGAAATGCTTTCCCGTTTTTGGGGGAGTTTTCCAAATGGCGGAAAATATGGGTAACTGTGCGAAATCTAATGGCCACCAAAAATCGATAAAGGGCGAGCTGCCACTTGGTTTTATTTCTGTTCACCTGACGGCCGAGTGTTTTAATTGCGTGCGAATCGACGGACGCCCGGCATACAAATATTAATTCCGTTGCTAATGCCACAAATTGTTATTCAAATTCGTTGGCCATTAATCATTAATCGAAAGCTTAACGACTTTGAATGGTTAAAATATTGAAATTAAATTAACATTATGGCGGACGGCTTTGATGGGTAACAACGAAATGGAAGTTCACTACAATACACGCAGTTAAGAAAATTGTGACTCGAATTCTTTGATTTTCAAATCTTGTTTTAAAAAAATGTACATTAATCCGAGTGCTGGCAATTGATTTTTTAGTTGCAGCTAGTTTTTGTCATTATTAACTATATATTTTTTCTTAACAAACTCTTTAGAGTATCAGAAAGTTTTTAAAAAATAACATGACTATAACCAGTAATTACTCTGAAATATAAGATACGACTTTGAAAGTCGGAGAAAGAACAAGGTAAACAAAGTAACAAAAACCGGTGTGAGAAAAAGTATACATTGTATATACAAACAAGTATATTTAGTGCTAATAATAATACGGTTAGAATGCGGCATTATCAAAAGACATATAAAGAAAGAAATAAAAGGAAGTTTGCTTAGTTATTTGTGCTTGACCCAAAGAGAATGGATTCAGGACTGTGGATCAACTGGCAAGCGAGAGGAGATTGACAAGTTCCTAATAAAATATTAGGATGAACTTTATCTTTTAAAACAACAAATACAAATTATTTCAATAACTCAGTTAAGAATTTATAAAAAGTTTCAAAACATTAAGTTAATCTTTCCTATAAGCAATTTCAACCTCAATTAAGTAAACTGACTTATTTAGACTGCTAAGATAAACTCCTAGGTGGAATAAAAAGTGAAATATATCTGAGAGTCAGTGATGCGGCGATACCTTTGCAAGTATCTTTGTATCTTTGAGATACATTGTCGACCGGTGGCTGTGGAGCAGTTCAAAGTGAACTGGCCGCCAATTAACTAATTTGCCAAGTCTCTCAGAGGGGCAATTAAGAGGACACGGCCAACGACCAGAAAGGGAAGTGCACTCACACTGGTCCAGAGAACACATACGTTTATATATATATGTATATATATACACACGTGAGTCTCTTGCAGATAATTCAACTTGTTGCAGTTGGAATTTGTCCCCCATCTCAGTGTTTACTTGCCCCGCGCTCACCTGGCAGTGTCAGAAGTCAAGCGAACTGATAATTGCAATAGTGCCAAGTGGATTGAAATACCGGAAATGGCAAACGGAGAACTTTCAGATTGTCATGAGGTAGGTATTTTGGTACGGGGGAAAACAAAGCCAAAAGTATTTTCAACCTGCCGAATTACGTTCACCAAATGGAACAGTTCATAGGCGGGCGGGCCAGAATTTTCCAATTGCTTCGTTTCATGTTTATCCGCAAAGTGGCGCCAAAGTTTATCAACAATTCAACAAATTAAGATACTTTATTGCACATTATTATGTTATTATTGTGAATTGCGTGCCATTTGCTTTCGTTTCGTTTTGGAGGGGAAAAGAGGGCGCCGACGCGTCGATCTTGTCGAGACATTAAGACATTCGCTCCATTCATGTTCCCCCCGGTTATAAATAGACCCCGCCCGAATGATAATGAAGCCAACTCCAAAGTGTGTGCAAACATCTGGCCAACAAAACGATCAAAGCCGCACACATCGGGAAAAATTTACATATCTCGTGTACATATCTTGTATATTTGCTTAGTTATCGGGAATGAAAATGTATCTTTCATAAGAATCTACAATATAATTGATCCTAGCTGTGAATTTTGTATGCCCCTTTGATATAAATTAGATGGGGCTTTAGATATACGGAGATTATTGGTTATCGTATTTAAAAACTTTTTTTTGCTTTGTCTCCAAAACATATTTGTATGTTAATTGATTAGATACATTGAGTAAATTTATTTTATGTTTTTATTTTGTATCGTTTCATAAAAAAGGTGTGTTTATAAGCATACGGCTTAGTTTTTTTCAACTTAAGTGAAATAAAAAGAAAGCAAAACGATATTTTTCTATATCCTAAAGTAATTCATATCTTTATTATACTGAGGTATTTTTAATGTTAAAAATCATTTCACTTGAGGGCTGTTAAGATATTAATTGCCATATTTCTTAGCCTCCAATAAATTATGAAAACAACATCTATAACCTCGCATTAAAAAACATAAACATTCTTATCACCCATCCCCTATAACATCTGCGTCAAACTGGTCTAATGGATTATATCCTTAAAAGGCCGACAGCAACCGCTCCAGAAACTCCTCCCGCCGCGAGTCAGACAGAAACATTATCCAGACAAAGAAGCATTATTGTAATCGATTGGACTTTATTCTATTAGCGTCGGCATAATATACATTTGGCCCCTCAAAAAACAGCCACAAATTTTCTATATATGACAAAAAATGAGTCGGGAAATCGGAGAGGGAAATGGAGAGAGTGGAAAACCGCATTCGCAGGAATACATTTCCCGCCATAGACTTTATTAATTTTCTAATGGATTTTACGTTTTCTGCAGTTGAAGATTTCAACATTTCAGATAAATATTTATGCGTGGGGTTGGGTTGGTTTGGGTTGGTTGGCTATAAGGACATAGAAACCGTACTTGTTGTTGTCACTGCCGGCGACAGGACTCTCCGGGTAGTGTCCCTTTTTTTTATGGACAGGAATTGATTACGATTGGCAAATGGCACTCGGTGGAAGGAAGTTTTGTTTATGTTTGTGCTGGTAATTTATGCGATTGTATAAATTGGCCATAAACATATAGGAAACTGCTGAGGTTGCTTGCTGCCTGGTTTGTTGTTGTCTGTCGAGTGTTTGGTTAACATAACTAAAAACAGGAATTAACAGCCTTTCGAGTGCGCCTAAACGGGCGAAAGTAAATTAAATGTGTGTTTAATTGCTGTGCGGGGGAGGTGCCACTGTACCACTGCAATGCACTGCATTACAGTGCCACTTGGACTTTCGTGCCCCGGGGCGATTCTTGTCAAGTGCAACCTGCTGAAAAACTGCTAACAAAATGATACGCTTTGTAAAATTCGCAGCCAGGCATCACCAATTTTCTCGCTGATTTTCTTTGCGTGCCAAGTGATACTTTTACCCGATTTTCTTCGCTGGGCGGTGGGTGGTGGGTGGCTTTTAATTGCACACCAAGAGGAGCCAGGAAAATGTGTCTCTGTGTATTGTACCGACAGTGTTTTTGGTAGCTTATCGTATATATGTTTGTGTTTATGTGTGTTGGCCAGAGTTGACAAACTGAATAATTGGCAATTATTTTGGGCAAATTTTATGAGCTGATAATTTCACATATTATATGTACAGAGTTGCATAACTTATTTGGCCAACACCTATTTTGGAGGCATGCACATGCTGAACTATGACAGACACTGAGATACAAATAGGTATGCATGTATGTACATTGGGATTCTAGGGGGTTTTAAGTTGGAGGAATGCACACAACACAGAACTTACTAGATTTATTGGAATTTGAAAATATCGCTTTACCTCTCGAACTCTGGCAGGAGACGCTTCCTTTTGACTGACACGAAATGAAGACAAACGGGATGATCAGGATGATGGTGATGTGATGATGTTGCAACACCAACAACAGCAACAACAACCAAACGCAAAAATTAAACTCAAAATTCAAAGAAGCTCGATTCAATGGATTTGGAGATTTTGGAGAGTTTTGGAAAAATACTGGGCATTTGTATGTGGGCGGGTTTCGTTTTAATTTGGTTTGGAGTGTCTGTTTCGAAAAATATGTTTTTTGTCTGGGTTTTTTGGGACTTGGCATTCTCAAAATCAAAATTAGAGAGTTTCCACAAAAACAAAAAATGGCTTTGCAACGCATATCGTAAAGGTGAATAAAAAATGTGAAAATTCAAAATGGGTTTTCTCACAAAAATTCAAAACAAATTATAGGCAAAACTATAAGCTAAGGGTATACAAAAAATATAACAAAACATTGACTTACCTAGCCAGTCTGGTAGAAGTGAGCCCGCAAGAGATTCTGAGTATCTCTTACCTGGAAAAAACAGAGAGAAAAAGGTATTCAATTATAAAGGTCAAGGGCGTCAGTGTGCCTCACATGTTAGTAAAAAAAAATAAAACCATCCAGTTAAAATAACAAAATAGTGTGTTAACCACATATAAACTAATGAATAATATAATTAAAAAGTGACTTAAAATTTAACAACATTAAGTGTAAAATATAAAATAAGTTTAGAAATAAATAAGTCTTGTGATGTTCGGTGCTTAAAATAAAATGCACAATAAAAATTTAATTATTTAAGTAATTAACCAAAAAATGGGAATTTAATAAATAAACAAAATTGTAATTGGTTTAATTAAGAACGTAAAGAACACATTTAATGAATTAGTTCACAATATATATGGGTTATAAGGCTTTGTGCAAAAGTATCTTGCTTATTTATGGTGAAAACTTCCACTTTTTGTTGTAAAATGTAAAAAATAATAATGCTTAAATTGCCGCGCCTGTTTGAGCAACTATAAAAGCAACCTGACTCGCTAAGCAGTGAGTTAAGTTTTTCATAAATTTGCGCAATTTGAGGCTGCCGGAGGTATTTCGTTTATGCGCATGTAAATAACCCCAGGTAAATCATAATTCTAAGCTCAGCCTGGGGACTGTTGTCCCATCTCCCATCTTCCATCTCCCGGCGTTCTCTAATGCTAATCTAATAACTTTAGCCGTCTCAAGAATTTATTTGCCTCAACAGCAGCGCACAAAATTATGCACGGAGGGCAGACCCTAATCCTCCGGCCCAAGGTAAAAGTGTTCCCGGCGGAAGACGTTGGAGCGCGTCAGGTGTGCGCATTAAAAAGGAGACCTCCCCGCCACCCCCCCTATCCACCAATTGCTCCTCGCAATCTGGTAAATTCCGTACAAAGTTTTAAATAATCGAAAACGACACGACGCACTTGGCGAAAAGTTGAAGCATGTAAAATTTGCATAAATAACAACTAAATGCAACTTGGCGCTGGGCAAAATGTTGCCAAATGATGAATTGAGCGGTAGACAGAAAAAGTGGCTGAGGCGTTTTTATCCAGAAAAGGTAATTTTAAGGCAGATGAAGACATAATTTCTTGTTTAAATCTCTTATGAAAAATTACAAAGAGAATTTAATAAATTTGGAAATTTTTAAGTAAGTATAAATATTAAAAGTGCTGTTTCTTCCTAAAACACTTTTTTTTATGTCAGATGCTGGGTTTTGGGATTTACTTAATGTTGATTGTAAGCTCGCTCAAAAAAAAAAAAACCCTCGTATTTTATTAGTTTGTAAATGCCATTTAAAGAGTCTGTTAAATAAACGAGTAATTTTAGGTGCAATGCAAACAATTTAAAAATATGTTCCCTGCCATACTGACACTCCACCTTCCTTGTAGTTCGCTGGCATTTTGATTTTTGATTTTGAATGGATTTTTCATGAACTCCGTCGGCATCCCACAGCCCCTCAAACCCCCCCTTTGCGCTCCCCTCCAAAGTTGGCAACTGCAGCCAACTCAATCGACGCGTCTCCGTTGGCGTCAAAAATGGGCGTAGCTTAAAAAAATAACAAATGAAAGCAACATGGGGAGGAATCAGGCCGAGGTATTTTTTTTTATTTTCGCTGTGTCTGCTGCGCTGTTGTATGCAAATAAATCAGCGGCGCCCCATCACATGTCTCCGGATCGAGGGGATGGACAAAGGGGAGCGGCCTGCTGCAGTGCGCAAAAACATATCTCACACTATTTGTCATGCTTTTAGATACTTTTATTTTAAAATAAATTGCAAACTCTTTTGCGACAGTCGCCCGTACCCCCGCTCAGCAATATTTTATAATGAAAATCCGCGACATGTGCATGCGAATGCAGTGGAAATGCAGCAGCACAATTTTCACATTCGCATTCGACCAAATTTATCGCGCCAGCAGTTCGGGATTTTCGAATTGGAATAAATGCGCGCCAGCCAATAAATAAGTTAAATTAATGGCCGTGTGTTGACTAATTTTTTGTCGCCACTTGCCCGTTTACTCCCTCTGTTTTGCTGTTGTTGTATTGACGGTTAATAAAATTAGCCAAATTTACGTCTCTTTACCCATTCGGCCATTAACAATGACCATCATCCCCAAAAAGGCCAACAAAACACACACAAACCCAATCTCTTCCCATCTCGAACCCTTCCGATTGCATCCCCCTTAGATGGGCGGCACAATCTGTTACTGGATGTGCTGCCAAGCGTGAGAGAGTAAAGTCCCTTTGCCTGGATTTATTATTTTTACAAGATAAATGCAACATTTTACATTGGAATTTACGGGCGTGCGCCGAAAAAAGTCACAGCAAAAACAACGCCAAAGGCAAAAACAAACAATGACAAAGTCGAAAGTCGATGTACAGTGGGGCAATAATAAAGTAATAATTCTAAGAAGTATTTAAATTTTTTTTTTATGTTTTCCAAATAAAAAATTTATTTTTTACTAATTCTTTATTTTTAATTTTCTTTTTATTACTGTACTATATTTATTACATTATTTTAAATAATTTCTAAACTATTCCACAGTTTTTTGTAACCACTGTCCGATGAGAATAAATTTCACGTGGCAACAAGGGACAGGAGTTGAAGCAACAAAAACAGCAATGGCCAGCGGCCTTTTGGCCATTTTCGATAAAGCACATTTAAACAAATGAAAATCCTTTAAACGAGGATAACACACAGAGAGCACGTCCATGCTCGGTTTAACCCCATGACTCCAGGAACCCCCAGAATCCCCAGCCCCTGAAAACCACCCCATTCCCGCAACGGATTCACTTGAGTGTGTAATTGTGTATTTATTTGCGTTATTTGACAAAATATCAACAAGCACAATCAATCCTCAACACTCCCATCCAGGGAGTGCGACCTCGCATCCATTTGGGGCCCCTCCCCCTTGGCCCCTTTTAACCCCCGCCCCTGGCCTGTGGACTGCAAATTGCAAATGCTGCCATATGTCTGCCAGGGTTGCCAGGCAGAGAAATCCATTTAAATTAAAGCTGAGTTGAGCTGCATTCGAAAACGCATAAATATCGGTGTGTCTCCCCGTCTGAATGTATATGTATATGTGTATATATACCCGGCAGATCGGGGCTACAAGTGTATATGTGCGTTGTGAACTTTCAATTTGAGCTGAATTCAAATTTAGTCCAGGCCAGGGCAATAAAATGTGCGCAAAAAAAAAAGAAATGGGAAAAATCGTTTGTTGCTCCTCTTTCTTTGCCTCCGAACTTTGGCTCAATTTTCGCACAAATTTAGAGACTGCAAAAGGCAAAGAGGACTTGTATGGGGTCTGCAATTGTATCTTATGCAAATTTTCCTAAATTAAACAAAATCTTCGAAAACAGAAAAATAAGTTTCAAATTTATAGGCGAAACTTGTGTATCGAACCTAAGTAATGGTCGCAACTTCAGGCCTAGGACCTTTGCAGGACCTCCTCTAAACCCAACAGTGTGTGCTGAAATGCCAGGACCTCCCGTACACATACACCCCTTCCTCTTTGCGAGTGTATTTGCGAGTGAGTATCTGTGTGTGTGTACAATGCGACAAAGACTTATGGTTTCAGTGCCGGAATTAGAAGCTTTCTCTGCCTGCATTTCCACTGAACAGTGAACACTGAAAACTGAACACACTGCACTTGTTGTTGCTGCCGCCGTCGGTGGAACATTTGTCGTCCTTGTTGCTGCTGCTGTTGCCCACTGTAAAATATATTGCGAATAATTCTCAATATATCGTAAAATGTCTGCTGCTAGTTCAGTAAATATGCAAAGCTCGTTTAGCGCAAACAGTTGGGGGTTTTGGGCGGGAGTTTAAGGGTCGGTTTCAGGGAGGGTTTCGTCCACTGATTTAGGGTATTGGCAACTTTTGGTGTTGGCTAAAGAAATGGATTCAAAATAAAGCCCTTACGAGTGCATAAGAGTGTCATTAATCATGGCTGCGACCAATTTGAATGGGGAAAAATACACTGAGCGTAAGAAAATATATATTATAGGAAATCTTTATGCCAATTTGTAATAAAAAATAGTAAAATATATATAATATGTTTTTATGAGGCATATTATTTTAGTAATATTGAATTCATGTTAATCATTGAAACGTTGTTTTGTTTTCAACCATTCCTTCTCCCATTTAACCCCTTAGTTAGCTTTGCATAAAGGGTGGCATTTGCTCCAGCCCCCCCAAAACCCATGGACTCTCGAAAAGGGAAACATATGGCATTCTGCGAGTACATTGACGATGGGTCGCACACTTTGACAGTTAATTTCGCAATTGTATTTCAATAACAATAAATTTGCACGTACGACATAAAGTGCGCTGGTGTGTGTGAGCGCTGTGTCCTGTGTGAAATTGTGTGCAGCTGATAAAGCCTAAACCCAGAACATTTGGTGCGGCAGCTAATACGGAATCTAATTAAATTTTAGCTGCTCTACGCACACCCCGACATCCGAGTACATGGCAAATGGCACAGCAGCACTCCTTTGCATACACATTGATCAATTAACAGACAATATTTTCATTTCGCCAATGGGTTAATTTATAAGCAACTCCACATTTTCTAAGGGGCTGGCCGAAGTGAAAATGTAGTTATTTTCTAGCTAAATAAGACTGGCTACCTCATGATTTTTCTATGTTTTCGAAATATTTTAAGAAAAAATTAAAACAAAAAAAAAATAATTTGAAAAATATATGAGTTCAAGTTCAAGGTAAACTAGGAAAACATTTAAAAATGATTAATAACCATAATATAATTAATTTTTCAAATTATTTAAACAAAGAAATTTTTAAAATTGCATGCTTTAAAAATAACATAAAATGTTGTATAACATATTATAAAATATTTCCATAAAATATTTTATAGTGATTTATCAATCACTGCTACTTTTAGCTATTAAAAATTAAATTTACCAGCACTAGATGGGTGTGGGTAGTACGAAAAGGGGGAAGGACCGAACCATATTGTTAATGGCGCAAAATCCGGGAAGCAAATAAAGCGGCAAGCACGCGACTCAGCCGCATGGCCGACAGGTGCTGCAATGGCCGCCTGTCTGAGCCGGACTCGCCCCGCTTTCGCCTCTCTTTCGCCCGCCATCTACCCTTCTCTTTCTGCTGGCAGGGGGTGGCTTGCACCCTTCGCACCCTTGCAACTGTTTCCTTTCGGCCATCGTGTGATGGCATTCCCTGGCAGTCGAGGAATGCCAAAAGTGCATTTCCCCTCTCTTCCTCGTCCCATCTACCCCTCTCTCTCTCTCTCTCTCTTTGGCTTGCCCTGCAATTGTTTTGCAAAGAAGTCCCCTCGAACCGTGTGCTAAATGTCAAGTTCAAATGGCAAAGTTCTTCAAATGAAATGATGCTGGGTGCCGAGGACTGAGAACTGAAAACTGGGAACCGGAGTTTGCAGACGGAAGTGCAGCTGGAATTGTTGTCCCACCTCGACTGCACTTTATGATCTGTGAATTTGTTGCCAATTTGCAATTGTTGCTTTAACCGTTTAGTTAATTTGGCTTGAAAGTTTTACCATCCTGGGGGGAATTTCGGATATGTTGCTTAATGGAGAGTTGGCCACTACAATACTTTCGGAATTCGGTATGTAACTGAAGCTTGGCAGAGATGGAATCCTTATTTGGAGTTAGGTGAAGTTTATTATCAAGGTTTTTTTTATTATTACATTCTTTATATTTTCTAAAAAGGTTCGTACTTTAAATAATCTTCTCTTCACAAATTGTATGGTTTTAAGTTCTACATTTGTAAAACCAGCATTGTTTATTTCCCTTTTTATCATAGCTACAAAATTTCAAACACACCTTTCAAGATGTGCATTCGCATTGACCTTTGTTGACCCCTTGGAGACACTTTGCACCCTGCTAGTTCTCATTACAACGGTTTCTCTCCTTCAAGAGTAGCAAAAAGTGTCTTTTTTTCGCACACACACATACCAGACTTGCAAAAGCGAGCTGGGTTTTATTAGTGTGTGTGTCTTCTACTTGGGCGCGTGTGTTAAGCTTCACTTGAATGTGATTTATGTGATCCGTTGCAAATTTATGGCCCCAAGTTTTGTTGGCTCACACACACTAGCGCACTAGACCATGGGCAAAACTCTTTCTGGCCAGAATTACCGCGTGGTGCGCCTTTTGTCCCCCTTTTGCTGTTGTGGCTGCAATTGTTGCCGTTGTCAACGTTGTGCCCTTTCCTTTTTCCTTTTCCTCCTCCCCTTTCTCCCTGCCCATTTTCCTTTCATTTCCCCAACCCAGAAGCTGCCAAGTGACACAAACAAACAAAAGAATGGCGAGGAGTGGGAAACCCAGGCAGTTGTAGTGCATACAACTAACTATTTTCTATATATTAAGCGCCAGGCACTTCCAGCTGCAGTGGCGCCCCCTGGCGACCAAGCCCTTCACAATGATTGAATTGTCAACTTTGTTTCCTTTTCGGGAATATTTTGGGAGGTGCGGGGGTACTAAGGGTCTTACACGGCGCAGAAAAACAAGTGTTTTCATAAAATATCAGGAATAAGATTTCTATTTTTAAAATCCATTGTATTGGTCTATAAAAATCTATTTTAAATGGTAGTACATTTTTGTAAAATTCTTTTTTTAAATATATATTATTTTCTAATGAGTTTATGTTTCTCAATTTCTCCTCGTGCACTGATCCTCGCTTCTTGTTGGTCACTTGGCTGCTCAAATGCACAGCGAATACTAAATATCCGGACTCGCTTTTCGCATTCCCCAGTCTCCTGGGCCAATGTCAAGTGTTCCACTGAGCCCCCCCCCCCCTCCGTTTCTCCACCAAATTATGAAATTGCTAAGCGTCCGCGGCGTTTGCAACTCTAAGTGACATTTGTGTGACAGACATGTGCGCGGCGTGCATCCGTGAGTTTGGTCCGTGATACACGTGCTTCCAGCCCCGGAATCCCTTTGTAATACCTACTCCATATCCCACTGCAATCCCAAGTATAAATGTAGATATATTTTATTCCGATCTGGATCCATCACACAAAACGGGCTGGCGAAATTTCGCTGGTCTCGCGGGTCAAGTGATTTGTTTATGAGCCAGCCGAACCTCAACGGCTGGCAATTTGTTGTGACATGTGTAAGCGGCACGCCGGTAACGGCCAACAACAACTCATTAACCCATGCTGAACTCTGCAGCCCCCCTGGCCAACTGACAGCTACAAAATTGAGTTAGTTAACAGTTTTATACGCCGAGGCGCGCATTTTGCGTGTTTCTGCAGGAATTCAGATACAGATACAGATTCGGACCCGGTCGGGATGCAACCGCAGCGAAACTGAAGACGGTCGACGGGACAGATAACACCCAAGAAAGAGCCTGGCTCTGGGGATCCGAGTTGCGGTGCCAAGACGCGAAACTCGGGACTGGGGACCCAGCAACAAAGCAGCCCAAGTGACACTCACAAAATCTGACAGAGGCAGCAGCGGCTTTACCAAGTTGTTGTTGTGGGAAATGCACTGAGAAAAGAGGAGTGAGTCCTGTCGAAATAATTTAAAATATAATCTAAAAGTGTTGACTAAGAAAATACAGTTATAACTTAATTCAAACTTCACTTTTTAACTTTTATAACCAATCTATTTAAAAAAATGTTATTATTAGACTGATAAGCACTAAATTTAAATAACATATGAATATTTTGAAGAATATCTAGAATATAATGTCAAAGTTTTTGCTTTAAATATATTTTTCTTTTACATTTTATTTTTATCAAATGGCCATTGAAGTATTTTTTCCGCAGTGCATTGTTGCTGAGTGACTTGCGCGCATGCGCAGCCGTTTTGCTTTATTACAAGGACAAGGACTGAGGCCCAGGGGCGGTGAAAAGGGGCAAGGGGCGGCAAAAAAGGGGAGAGGGGCAGGGGGCTCCGAGCGAAGGCCTGCCAAGTGACACATGAAAACGAAACGAAAATGACAGCGGCAAGTGACACTTGGCCGGCAGCAGTAACAGCAGCTCAGAGGATCGCAATGGCGGTGGGCAGGGGCGATATCTGACCATTGTAATTTCATTTGTAATTAGCTGAATGCAGTACGAGAGAGATCCGTCGGGTGTCGCATGGCACAGTGGGCCAAAATGCCAGGGGCAGTGCCAAAAAATTAAAAAAAAAAGAAAAGAGAACAGAACAAAAATCAAGGGAGCCTGGTGCGACATTTTGGTGCGCCGAATGCCATATTTTATTTCCATTGCCAAAAGTGTCATGTTACAGAGATTTATGGGCGCTGTCACTATGCCGTCTCTCTCTCTCGCTCGCTCTCTTGCTCCCCATCTCTCTCTTTCTCTCTCACGACGAGCTCACGCCCAAAAATTTGGTCATGTTTTGTGTTTGTGTCACAGACACAACACAACAAAGTTGCGCATAAATACGGAAAAATACTCTGACCAATTCCAAATGCATCGAGTGCGATAAACAGGGCCCGAAATACTTGGCATACGACTTTTGGCCAGCTATCAGCCAGAGTTTGGATCGGTGATTTACGGCCGAAAGTATTCCCAATGCCCAAAACTACCTGTTCTATCGATCTGTGGGCCCTAACTTTCTTTTCCATCCTCCGGTTCGAATGTTTGGGCAGCTCAGGTGTCAATACACTCGCTTGCGGCAGCCGCAGAGGCGTCTGATTCCCAGTCTAAGACCCCTCTCCAATCCAATCCCATTCCATCCCAATCCCAATCCCCCTTCCTGGCCAAAACCCAACTGACAATGACATATTTGGCTGGCACTTTCATCGCACGTCCATGTTAATATGCTCAAGATTTATGGCCCCAGCTGACAAAGGAAATGGCATTCGGGCTCAATTGTCGTTGCTGTTGTTGTGCACATCCATTTTGTTGCTGCAGCGGAAAGTTGCATAATTTTTATGGACACTCGTTAATAGATCATCGATTGAGATTACAGGGAAGCGCTCGATTCTGGTTCGGTTCCTCTGCGGTGGGTCTGGGATCCTTGGAATTTCCCCGAAATCAGGGGACATTTTGTGGACGTGATTTTGATTTCGATTGGGAAGGTTGGGGAAAGGGTTCCGATTTATTTTTAGTTCGTTAGTTAGTAAAATAATTATTTTAGGATTTACAATAATATTTATATTACTTTTCACTTTCATTTAAACAATAATAAAATCATAACTTCTAAAGTCTTACAAAAGCTGACACCTATAAAACTTAATGCGAATCAGGTAAATCCAACCAAATCTCTTATCTGAGAAAGATCTTAAGTCGTATAACAAACTCCTTAACCTGTCTAACCTCTGTCTAATCAGAAGAATTATCTCACCTTTGCCAAATCCCATTGACGGCTGCGAATATCGTAAACGATCTACGGCCGCCCCGAAATATTCCAATTCGAATAAAGGTGAGATTCATTTCAGCGAGAGCACATAAATTAATGCCCAGAGCAGGGTCTGAAAACCGGCTGAGCGAAAAGATGATCGATCACCAGGTGAGCGAAAGAGAGGAGCCAGATAAATAGAGAGAGAGAGCGAACGCACAAAGAGCGAAAGAAGAATGAGAAACCGGGGGAGAGAGAACGCATACCTGTGCGGTGAGCAAGCAAACACTTTTGAGCATCAGGTGAAGATCACTTTAGTTTTCCAGCCATTTGACATTTCCAAAATGGGATCATGCACGCACACCATTGCGATCTGTCACTTGTATCTATGAGTGGTCGCTTCCAGTCACCTGTATCTGTGAGTGATCACTTCCAGGTTCATTTCATTTTCATTTGCCCAACGGACATTGCGCTGTCATGACGTTTGTCTCTTTTTTCGGGTCTGCGCGATCAGCTGATCATGATGGCCGCCAAAAGCAGGTTTTCAACCCGACCGAGCATTATTAATCATAAACCGAAAATGGAAAGAGAGGGTCCGTGTCCCAAAGAACTGTGAGTGAGTGGGAACGACAACAAATGCTTTTCAAATACACCCAAAATTTATTTATGGCCTGAAGCCAAGCCGACGGCTGGCAGTCCGCGACATGCACAAAAGTCATTTATTTCGCGGACACTGCTTTTTGACCTAGAAAATCAAATCGGTAGCCGCTGCGATTCGTATCTCCCAGATACACACGCACTTCCGCTGCCGCCGAACCCATAAATTATCTGCACTACATTTCCACGATTCGAAAGACGGGAGGGGATGAAGGCTCCTTTCGGGGCTTTAATTTCAAATCCCTAACTCGCTGAAAGTTCCGCAACCTTTGGAAGAACCCTTCATTTGTCCGCTGACCAACGCCTCGAACGGATCTTGCAGCTTTTGCAGCCGTAGCCGTGATCTTGACCAAGATCGAGGCCAGTTTACCGCCGGCATTTCGCGATCTTCGCAGCGCGCTCTCTTGTTTTGTTTTTTTTCTGTTCCTCTGCTCGTTTCTCGTGTGTTCTGCCGATCTGGAGCAAATTGGTTTTTGGCGGTTAATAAATTTTCAAATTAATTGACTAATTGCATACCTACAGCGGAGCGAACAGAATTGCAATAAAAGTGAAACGAAAGAGCAGCCCAAAAGAGATACGGATGTAAATTCCGCGATAAGGTTCCCGGATATTTGGAGTCATCGCGAGTAAATATCGCTTTAGCTTGCAACTCCCCATAGAGGTGGTCCCATCTACAATCTATCTGTGTTTCCAACTCCAACCGTTCATTAAATGTGTGGCTTAGTAAACAAACTGCTATTTGAAAACTGTGTTCACTTCGGATCCAAGATACAAACGTTTTTAATGACACAATGATATGGTAAATTACGCCACTGCAAATGGCATTTTTCGTGGCCTGCAATCACACCAGCTAAATGGAGTTTAAAGTGTTTTGTGCTATTTGAAGAGTGATTACTGACTTTGGAAGTAAATACACGGTGTTTTGTACTTTTCTAAAAGCAAAAATTGTGTGAAAGGTTTTTAGTATGTTCTATTTTCTAGGCCATGGACAATCAGTGCTTTAAAGTTTAACTATAACCATATATATACGTTGTAGAATAAAATATATAATTTAAACATTAATATAACTTGATAAAATAAGCCATAAAATAATTTCTGATGATTTATATTTCTTTGAACTTGTTTTAACACAATCTTTGTCAAATGTATACTCCACATTGTCATCTTTATATCATAGGGATTAAGAATAACATTGTAAATAATAGTTTTATCATTTTCATATATTCTCTTTATCTACATCTGAGTTCTACTTCGAATAATTAGCACACGCTTTGCCACCTCGTTCAGACCTCCCCGAAGTGTTCATTACGGCAATGAAGCCGAAATTACTAATTCATTAATTGAAACCTGCCCGGTAACATTCAGTCCGAGAGTCCGGCTCTGACCGGGCCAGATGTCCGTTGGCTCGCAGGCGACACATGCCAGGATGTCCTTGCCATGGCCACCCCATTTTCGCCCCCTTTGGCCTGCAGATGCTGCAAATGCCAACGGTAAAAACGAAAGTGCCCTGTTTTGCCATTTTATGAACTGTTTCTGCTCCGCTGGAGAGCGTACAACACTTACACTTGCCGCACACAAAGTGCTCCCCAGTTAATAATTTCGAAGTGTGTAAAATCAAATTGCCGGCACGTTGCGAATGCGGATGTGTGAGCGGAGTATCTGTCTACATATGTATGGCCGTGTGTGCTATGTTGTTGGCCTAATTTGCCAGTGATTTGAAGCCCATCAAATTAATGGCAGAATTCTTCTTTGAGCTTTGGTTCTTGAATAATTTATGCATAAGTGTGATGCGACAGTTTTTGGACTTTCTTTTGCTTTTTAGCATATGTGGAATTTTTGCACCCTGCACATTCCTTATTTTGTGTGCCTTTTTTTTTGGCTGTTCTACGGACGGACATTTGTCCGTATTGCAGGTGCTGTCGTTTGTTTGTCTGGACTCGGTCTCTTTCTCTTTCTCTTGGTCGTTTTCTCCTTTTCTCTACTGGCTGTTATTGGGTAATGTCTATGAATATGAATTATGGAAATTGCAGAGCCACAACGACAAGGACAACGACCAGCGAACAAGAGCCTGAGTATTCACAATACTCACAGTCGCATTTGGCACCATTTTTTGTTTGCCCGTTTTTTTGTCATTCGTTTGCAAATTTTAAAACTCCCCTGGGAGGATTTTTTGTTGATTTTTGAGGGTGGGGCGGTGTTTCCGAATATTTGCAGGCGATTTTTTGAGGTCGTTGGAACAGTGACCGAGTTTCGTTGTTTTCTGTGTTCGATCTATTTTAAATGGGGGCTTCACTTGGTCGATTTCATGAAATACTTTACAATAAATGGTTTTTTCTGCAAACTAGTTACTATAATCTTTCAAAAAATAGAAAACTATACTTTAATTTGTTAAAAACATCCCTCGAAATCGAAAAGCCCTCAGGCGAACCTGCTCCTATTAAAATCGCATAAATTCAATTAAAAGCGAACACCGAAATTATACGAGCAAATAAAAAAAGGAGCTCTCCCGTTCGCCCCCGACTGGCCACGCCCCCTGCGTCGGACATCCGCCGCTGACATTTACATTTAATGCTTGCAAATTTAACAAATAATATTCAATTAACAATTTGAATATGAATTTATTACAGGGGTGCCGGCCGACGGAGGCCGGACCGCGCGTCCAAAGTGGTAACAACTTCGACATCGCCAATCGACATGTGAGGGGAGGGTTTTTAGCGGGAAGTAACGAGTTGGCCAAGTGGCCGACTTGTTTACCCTGCCACCAGCAAGCACACAAGGCGAAAAACAGACAAAAAAAACACACACAGAAACAAAAAAACGCAGAAAACAAAACAAAGCCAGGGAGAGGGAGAAAAAGTTATGTGAAAAAGGTGGGAAAATGCAAGCATTGTTAGCCTTTTGGCCAGGCTAAAAGGTAACGAAGCATGCAGCCACTGACGGACAAACGGACAAGCGGACAAACGGACAACCATACGGACACTCAGATGGAGGAAGCCGCGCAGGAAGCGCAAGGAGCATGGCACAACTCCTGGCAGGCCGCACATTTCAATAATTATTAACTGCAACATGCTACATGCAACATGGCCACATGCAACCTGCAACACGCCGCACAGTAGCAACACTCACATACACACAGTAACTAGGGGGACCTGCAATTATCAAAACTTGTCCAAATTGACATTTTTTGTTTCCCCGTCCAGCCAGGTGGACACACAAATGGAGTTGGGGGGCGTCAGCCCGTTGGCCATTGCATTTTGGCACGTTGCGGATTTTGAAATGCAAACACGGCATTTAATTCTATTAAGGCCGCTATTTAATTATCTCTTGCGGGTACGGACCGAAAACGCAGCGTTCAATGTCAGTGAAGCCGGAAGAGAGCGTTTGTTCCTCTGGTTGGCTGAAAGACCACTCCCCTAACCTCCCCCAAAAGTGCCCCTTAAGTGCCGGCCATAATCCACAGCCAGGAGCAGCGGGCTTATCGGAGCTTATCTGCGAGTGCCAAAAGTGATGCCACACGGAGAAAATTGCAAATCGTTTTTATCTACCAGATTTCCCCAAAAATATTACTATTTTATAATTATCAACTTGGTTTTAGCAAGTAAAAGAACCCAACATTGTTTTAAGATGAAGAATGTAATGGTTTTTATTTATTTTACGTATTTTAAGTATTTATATGATGTTTTTTTAAGTTCACTGGTTTGTAATCATGGGTGTAATAATTCCACTATTTTGATAGCGCTGTAACATTGCAGTTCTTTTGATCACCCCGTGAAAGAATCACCATTTCTCTCCGTGTACGTGTCGTGGATCTCAAATCTGGGATAGCTGATCGCGGATCCCCAAGTAGCTGCCCACTTGTTGCGCCTGTGCCAACATTTAGCTACCGATTTGCACGAGATTATCAATTGAATATAAATAATAAGTGGGAGCCAAGTGGCTGACTACGGAGCATCTGGGTGGCTTAACTTCGCTGATGGCCCGGCAATTTTTCGCCCCAATGCACCGCCAACAATGTATGTAATTTGAGTGGCCTGCCCAGCACAAAACCAAAAAAGAAACAAAAAAGCTCAAGACCCGCGCTGATCAGAGGGAGTCCCTCCAACCCCAAGTCCCCTTGTTCACGTGTGTAATTGGATTTTAAGAAGTAGCTGCGCGAGACAAGACTGATTGATAACCTCGCATCAAAAGGTCCCAAACAACAGGCTGAAATAAACGCCTTCAGTGGCTTTGGGGCTTTGATGTTCGCGTTCGGCGGCGAATATCGTAAACGTTTTTGATTCAGACGAATGGGATGTACTCTTATATCAGGGGATACGAAAAATTATATGGAATTTTACACTATTTTAATAGGTTAGGAAAAATTTTAGTTTCTATGTGTGGAGAATAATTTTTTTTAGCAATATTGTTCATCTTTAAAAAATGTAATTGCATTTGTTTGTATCAAAGAAAAAGAGTAGCAGTTTATCCTCTATATAAACGTGCATAATTAAACAACAAAAACTATTTAAAATTCATATTTTTATCTAAAAAACTGTTAATTAAGTGAATTTACACCCGAAGTGCAGGGTATGTGGGGAAAACACGCAATTCGGCTGCTTGATCGGCAGCAGGAACCAAAGCTGATAGCACGAGGTACTATAGGGAAAAGGGAGCCGCTCAAACGAGGCGTCCAACAGGGCCCAGATCTGGATGCCCCCCTGGATACCCCTTACTTCCACCCAACTCATCCCACCGTGCGTGTTGGCCGCGTTTGTTGGCCAATTGAATTGCCATGTTTAATATTAATTGCCACCGGAGCAAGCAGCTCGAACATGGTGAGCTCTCTCGGCTGGCGCGTAATCATGGGACAGTGAATCAATCATTTCCACACGCGGCCCCCAGGTTTTCCCGGTCCACCCACAGCCGCGCCCCCAGAGTTTATAAATCTAGCCCACATAAAAAAAATAACGTATGATAGGGTATTTTAGACACCGACACCGAAAAGGGATTTGTTAGTATACCTGCACTAGTCTCTATGATCTATACTCTATTTTGCGAAAACTTAAAAGCGAATAATGTAATGAAATAAAAGTGGAAATTTTCTTACCCATGTCTGTTGATATGCCGCCGTATTGTGTTAAATCAGATCTTATCTTACCTGAAAATGCAAGCAAAGCGGAGAGAAGAAAACGTTTAAAAAATGTGGAATCAAAATTGTTTGCTCTCGAGAGATCTCGAGATGCAGATGGTTGGTGTTTGGAATATGGGGTACGTGGGGATCTGGGGATCTGGAGGGGCAACTTGGGGTTAAGCAGCCGCACGTGGTGCGGAGCAGGTTAAGATTTGCTAACCAAAGCTTTGTTGTATTCGGTTGGATAATGGATATTGAATAGAGAAAGATGGAAAGATACATGTGATAATTGAAAGTAATTTAACATGAATTAAAAAGAAATTGTTTTTTAAATTTAAATAATTATGGAATCAGAAAATTGCTTAATTAGATCAAGTATATCTAAGTAAAGTATTACTTTGCATAATATCCAGAACAAATGTATAATTTATGAAGCACTATGGAAAACAGTTGCAGTAATTATTGTTTAACCATATAATTATTGGTATGCAACAATTACGTGTTGATCATTAAAAAGGAATTAAAGACGTATGTATACCAGTGATATCGCCCTTTAAAATCCAATTTCTAATGAGTTAAGTTCTAAGCCACTCAAAGTTCTCTCTATAAACTCTTGATAACTCGCCAGTCACTACGAGAGTCGTTCAAAGTTTGAACTGGGGCTATCAATCCCATTTAGACTGATTCATGGACACGGCACTATCGCCTCTTTCTATCGCGTTTGCTGGATGTCTCGCCTTTTTTCACGATATTTAGCGTCGCTTCAGCTTTGTTTATGCCATGAAAGTGCAAAATGTAAACAATCCGAAATGCCAACGCCTCGAAAAGTGGGCGTTCGGGGGGTGGCGAGGTGCGAGGGGGCGTCGGCAGCTTGCCGTGGAAAAGGTAAAAGTATAAAAATATGATTTAATGGCAGCGATAAAACACGTGTGTATTTAAATATGCGCGCCTGGCGCCTGAGTAAACGTAATTTCCAGCTCACAGACACACCGAAAGCCGAGTGCCGCACACAGATACTGCTGATACTATGTGGCCATCCAGACGCAAAGAAACAACAAAGAAAATATTAAATTAAAAAGACCAAGAAAACGGCCAAAAACTATGAGGGGCAAAGGGTTTTAAATTTGACAAACGCTTGGTTCTTCTCTCTGCTCTTTTTTTTCCGTCTGTAAATGTAAATGAAAATGAAAATTATGAAAGAAAAATTAGAGGAAAGGGGCCCAGCCACTTTAGACAAATTCAAACAAATGGCTGGCTAAAAGGGGGAATGGATGCTGAATTCTGTTTACATGCGACGCGACTTGTAAAAATTAAACATTTAGTTTGCGGTCTTGCCCCTGGAAAACTCAACCCTCGCCTCTTGTGATTTTTCACACCTTTTCCGCGGGGGGAAAATGATTTTTATGACTCTTTAAGGCGGCGCACGCTTCGTTTTTGTAGGAGGATTAGCCGCCAGTCGCATAAATGAGAAAGAGAGGCGTCTGAAAATCTCTGGGATGAGAACGAGAGCATTTTCCGGCTGCAGCTTGCGGCGTCTTTGGCCTTTTATTGCCCCATCAAAGGGGCTGATATAAATCTTAATTGCCGACCCAAATAAATAGACGCCGAGAGCATGTGGCATACGGAACTTTGAGCAGAGCCTCAGCTCGACGACAGAATGCAACTTGAACGCCGGAGAGATTCACTTTCGAGTGGAAAACTCGTTAGCTATTTAGCATAAACACTTTCCCAGTTTTGACCAGCAAACTGATAACAACTGGTCGCCAACAGCAACAACGAGAAGTTGCAGCCAGAAGATGTCATTAAGGAAACATTAAATTGACATTAATGTGGCCCCCCGAAAAGAGGAGGCGCAGGATCCGAAAGTTCTGACCAAAGTTCTTGCCCAGATAAATCAAAATAGTAATCTATAAATTATAGTATAGAGGCAAATGTTTGGAGAATGCGGCGAACCAATCGATGACCCAACAAACGAAAAAATATATATTCCGAGCTGCTATAACAGTTACCCACATTTTGGTCGAGGCAGATCTCGTAAATCATGGAGAGCTGGCAAAACAGGCTCTTGCTGGAGGGTATCGACGAATCCGAAATGCCCTAATTTTGTTTTACCATAGAGTGGGTAGTGCCAACTAGTTTGGAAAAGACGGGGGCTTTCCCCCAAAAAATCAAACATGAAATAACACTGTTTAACTCTTCATTCATATACAATATTCTTGAAAATTTTGAATGGCGTGGAGACGCGAAAGAAATATTTATGCCTAATGATCTTCAGGCTTGTGAACATGTGGCATTGAAACATGTTTCTACAGTGAGAAAAATAAATGTTGATAGAATGCCCTATTAAAACAAAATTTGGTAATAAAATGATTTTTAAAATATTGTTAATTTTTCAAATTTAAGGGGCAAAAATTATATTTAGTTAATTACTTTATTAATATTTTTATAAATATTTTTCTGTGCAGTTCTATTGGCATAGCCACCTGAAGCCACTCGACTGGACAATTGTGAACCCATTAATCTTTGTCTTTTTAGTCTTGGAGATTTCTATCTTAATTGAAGCTCATTATAATATGCGTTTCCTACGATGCGGCGTGTTTGTTTGCTGGTAGCCCAACTTCTGTTACACAACCCGAAGACAAGCGATATTCAAACGAGATGGAGATGGCGATGGAGAGACTAGTGGGCAGCTTTTGCACTCGAAGAACTGGGTTCTCTGTTTGGATGTTCGTGGGGATCAGATCGCAATCAGGCCGTCCGATCCCAATACAAAATCCCGGCAAGAGGCCACCACCAATGAATTATTAATAATAAATAAATCATTATTAAAATCAAAATAATACGCAAATATGCATATTATCGGAAACAACATGGAATTGCGAGTGTGGTTGTGTGTGTATGGGTTTCTTTTCATGTTTACGCCACTTTCTCATACAGACACACAAGTGGTTATAATGAATGATTTGTTGTTTTATAATAAACACGCCGAGCGTCGAGCAGCAATGTTGGCGTCTTCCAAGTGGCGATATGGCTATGACGTAGCCACCAAAGGGTTAAGGGGGGTGGAGGTGAAGGTGGTCTTGTGTTTTGGTCACTAAAGTCTGCTATATGTTCCCATACCATACTCCCTCGTATTTTGTACGAATATATCCCTGTACTCACGACCCTTGTCCCTTTTGGCATGGCTGCATGGCTCTACCCATCTCTTTTTCACCCCCTGTGCATGTGCTTTTCGGCCGGGCCGTGTTGTTGTTTTTATTAGGTATCAAAAACACCTTAAAACATGATTTTGCAACTGCCAAGAGAAGACGTCCGCACAGTGGGCCCACAAATATGAATAATAACTGCTTGTTCACATGGCATTTGTATGTTAAAGAGATGATCGATAACGCCAAACTGCCAATGTCACAATGCGGAAGAAACTGGCAGTACACATATACTCTATTAATTATTTCTTATCTGCGATCGGTTCCATACATTATAGCTATTATATGAAAAATACAACACCTAATCATTTTTATTGGGGGCATTTAGGGGAGAACTATGAATGGCGAATGATTGTTATTCTATTCAGAATTGATACTTTGGAATATAATAATTTTTAACAACTTAGCGCCACCTAGTTTTTGCTATTAACCTTAACATTTGAATAACAATATTGAATTATGTGTTCTCATTGAAATTAATTGGCTCCAGCTATAATAATTGTAATATAAGATTTATAAAAAATAAATTGATAATAATATGGTTTTTTAAAATAAATACATAATGGTTTTATAATTTTTTAATTTTATATTTATTTGATACCTTGTTTAAAAAATTATTAAAATTTCCTGACATTTTCCTCTATCAATATTTACAAATCTAACATATTTTTTTTTAGCCAGAAATCGTTGCCTTTGCCCATTGCATCTACGCGGGCCTCGAAAAATACAAGAGGAAAGCCAAAATTGCTCCTCGCCCTGCAGCTCCTCGTTGTTGTTATTATTTTTGTTGTTGGGCCATGTGTCTGGGCCACTTTGTGTTGTCGTCGTTGGCGACGTCGACGTCTTGCAACTTTGGTCTCCTCGACTGGCAGTCGCAGTCGCAGTCCGAGTCCAACGACTTGAGGACCGCCAAGGTGCTTATTAAATTCCTTATTTAAAAATACATTAAAAAAATGCAAGAAGCTGCCCCAGAACCCGAAAACCAATCCCCGAAAAAAGCGATCCCCGGGCAGGGGGACTCGCAAGGGGCATCCCTAGCATCCGCCACAGAAACTGAAACTGCGATGCTCAGAGGCGCTTTGATTTGTTTCTGATCTTCTGACTTTGCATTTTGCGCCCGGCGAAAAAAATAAAAATGATTAAAAGCGCGCGTTGAAAGGCTTTCCTGTGTGTGCGTTCGCTTGCACTTCGCCATTTACATAATCAGCGGCATCATCGACGCACTTCCTTTGCTTTGGCGATTGCAATTAATTGCATGTTGCAGTGGCAACTGTTGCCCGACATTTGAACTGCAGAATTTCGGAATGTTGTACAGCCCACAGCCCATTAACCTTGAGAGGATATATGACGTGCCCTCCCCGGTCCTACGTGTTCGCTACAATTGCAGGTAGATATTGGCCGGAATACAAGGCATCCCGATAATTACGTCACAGCGTGAGAGTTCTTTGCTCGGAAACTGCGGCAAATATGAATTATGATTGCCCGATACGTGTCAATTGCCAGTCCGGCCGGCTATTCTCAAGGTCATTGTGGGACAAAAAAAACTACAAGCCGCAATAAAATCTATCTTTCAGGGTGAACTATATTTACACAGAGAGAAATAAAGATCGCCGAAAATATAATTATCTACAAATTTTAACTTGGTGTAAATCTATTTTCTGTTGATTAAAATTATTCGTACTATATATTTACTATTACATTTTTCTACTTTTTCAAATATACCGTGTTTTTTATATTTTTAGAAAATTATTACTATTTATAATTAATTTCTGTACAATATTAAGAATATACTAAGAAAACATTTCAAAATAAGAAGTAATAAACATTTTTCTTTATAAAATTTCTAATATGATATAAAATATTTTTCGGTTGATAATTTAAAATATTTTGTTGAATGAATCAACCTGTGTGTTATATTTTGCCTTGTGCCCTGGTCCAAATTAGGCGGCCGACAAATTTCGGACAGCCGCAGAACTCAGCCATAAACCACTTCGCCGACGTGAACCTCACACACCGGCCCGGGCAAATAAAGCAAATTTACGAATTTATGTTGAAATTTATCGATAATGACTTAAAAGCCTTCAGGACAATGATTTAATGCTCCTCGCCCGCCGCTCGCCGTGTTCGCACATACAACACACAACGGGCCCAAGAACAACATATAGCAACGCCAACTGCGACTCCGACTCCAAAGGCCAGAAAACTCTGATGTGGGTTTTTCAAATGTGAAGCCATGTTTAGATACGATAAAATTGAATTTGGTTTGCATTTCGGGCCGCAGATCAGCGGCAAATGATCGATGATCGCTGGAAGTGTGCGCCGATTTATTTATGACTTGATTTTCCGTTGCGATCGTCCGATTTAATCAGTTCGCTCAGAGCAAATCGCTTAAAATTAAATTATTTTCGCATTATATGTTTGGAGTAAATCAAATTCGCGATAGCAGTTGACAAATGGCAATCAAGCGGATTTGAATTCAGCGAGATGGAGATAAGACAAAACAAAATATATATTTAAAATCATGTAGATCCCATCGGCAGATAAACAAATTCCCAGGTTTCAAGTTCACAAAATTCAACTCGGTCTGAATATCGTAACTGGCTACGAGCCCGCCGTTTCTTATAAGAACCTAATTAAAAAGGTAAGTTCAGGTAATCTTGTTTGAACATCTTCAGGTAAGAATTCATTAGAACTTCTTAGAGGAAATTCTTAAGATGTTATAACTCTGAGAGATTGTCTGACGAACTGAAAGTGTTATACGAGACACCCTGTATGAAGGTTTTTGGCAATGGTTTTTTTCTTCTCTTTTTTTTTTGCCAGGCCAATTCATCACCGACACTTCAGACTGGGCTGGAACAGCGCATAAATTTCATTACGCTGATCATCTCGCAGAACCGATCGATTGGAGGGGAAAACCTGTCGCAAGGCTCTTGAATTTAGTTCAACTTTAATTGTTTTTTAACCAGCTCTTCGCGTTGGCTATAAGTGAAATTTGATTGATTTTTGAAGGGTATTTTTTACGAGCTCTTCGCAGTACACAGAAAAAACCGGAAGTAATTAAGCTATATATTAAGAGGTATTTAAATTAAGTTTTAATGTTAAATATTATACGAAGTCAAGACTGCGTAATTATTAATTTTTTCATATAATATCTTTCGACCCTTGATACACCTTATTTTTCTCAGTGCCACCTTGAGTGCAATTTATGTTCGATCTTCGAGCACCTAGACCTCCTTCGGCTGACCTACTCTTGGCATTGTTCTTGGCCCAAACGGCAATCTCAGACACAAGCCGTTCGCCTCGCTCGGCTGGTGGCTTAAACCCGTGGAAAAAGTCGGGCGGCGAGGTGCTAAACGTAATTACATAATGGCGTAGTTAACCGTAATAAGCGCGACTTCTGCGCGCAGTGTGTGTCCTGAAAGGATTCTTGCCCCTTCTCGCCGACTTCTGTGGCTGCCTTCTGCTATTTTCTGCCTTTTCTGTTTTGCTATTTTGCAGCTCTTTCAGCCGCATGCCATAACTCAACTTCGTGCTGCTCGTTGCCGCTCTCTTGTTGCACAAATTGCAGCTCACTTGGGCAGCCAGCGCTGCAACAATTACCGCCGAGCATCATTAAAAGCAAAGGTGACAAAAATTAGTAAACAAAGTGTTGAAAATTATGAGGCAGCCGTAGCGCTGCAAGGTGTCGCGGAGCGGAGCAGGTGGATTCGGAGGGTCTGGTCTGAGCTGGTTTCTTCGCCCATTTTCCAGACTACCCATGGCTCTTGTTTATGGCCCTGATCTTGCTTAGAGTGATTAAATCGCTTAAATTGCCGGCCAGCGAATAAACTATCGCCAGATTGGCAACCCAAATAGGGGGTTTTAAATAGAATAAGTGGAAAACAATTTGCAGTTCATTCAAAGTCTTTTGGCCAAAAGGAATTTCTAAGAGCTCGTTTCGCATGGGTTTATAAAGTGATTTACCAATCTCGAAAATTTCACATTTTAAATTTTATTTATTGAAAAACAGGTTTTTTTATGTTTCATGCTAAATAAATTTTGATAAGTGTATTATTGCTCGATAAAAATCTTGTTGGCATTTAAAAAATTTAAATATAAGTATGCGAAAATAATTCAGATTTTTTTAAGATCAATTTAATATTAGAAGCACATAAAAAGTCTGGGAAAAATTGGTTTGCAATTTCTTTACAAAAAAAAAAAATTTCATTAAATCTAAATATTTTTCCAATTGATTGTTACTAAATTGTATAAATGCTTGGGAAACAATTTTATTAAAGACCCTAAAGCACAATTAGTTCATTAAAATATTTTTTTTTAACCGTTTTTTCTGTTTTTTTTTTAATATTTATTTAAAAACTATGGAGCTTTTATAATTGATGTCGAAATTCTATAAAATAAAGTTTAAGTAACAGGATATGCTGTTAAACTATTTTCTCAGGAAATTGTTCATTTTAAATTGTTAACAAAAAATTTTTATACTTTTTACTTCGAAAAATACTAATTTTCTAATATTTTTGTTGGTGTACAAATGCTTTTTTATTATTTTTTATTTGAAAACCGATTTAAAAGTATTTTTTAAACTAATTTTTTTAAATATTTTAATGTTTGATTTCCAATAAGATTTTCATATAAATGTCTGTTTTCACCGCCTTTATTTATTTTACTTGGCTACTTTATTGTGATGGCCGATTATCTGTTTTCCCTACGATCGATTTGAGCTCTTCATTATTTTGCCATTACATGTTGACTTTGTCTGTGAATCGGAGCAGAGACGGCAATTAGTCACAGGATGACTTTTGTTGCCTTAGCTGCAATCTGTTGAGCCTGATAACAACTGGGGAAACAACAAAGCTTTGGTACATGCACACATAGAAGGGATGGGGGATGTTTGGGGGACTTTAAGTGGACTTGTGCTACAGTGGACACTCACTTTTGGTCGGATCTTCAGGACACTCACCTGCGATAGCCATCCAGGGGTAGAATGTGTGATTGCTGGCCTGGTGTAAACTGCTGGCGGCCGCCGTTTGTGCGGCAGCGGCGCCCGAGATGGTGCAGTTGGCATTCCAGGCGGTGCCCGCTCCGGCCACGCCCACGCCGCTCTGTACGCCCCCGGCGTTGCCATTGCCGCCGCTGACGCTCACATTGCCGCCGGCACTGCCGCCGCGATGGCTGACGGGACTGCCGCCCGACGTGTCCAAGTAGCCGCCCACTCGGGAGTCTGGGGTGCAGGCGGAGGGTCTGACGGGCATGCCGCCCGCCGGATTGTTCTGTCCATTTGCATTGGCCGCATTGCCGCCGTTGGCGTTCCCAGTGGCTCCAGTTCCGCCCGCTCCGCCGCCCCCGCCGCCGCCTCCTCCACCCCCGCCGCCATTCGAGCCGCCCGTGTTCCAAATGTCCTTGTAGCCATTCACCGCATCCGCCTTGATGTTCAGGCAGTCCTGTTTGTAGGCACCGGCTCCGTCGCCGTATATCTTGTTGCAGGCGGCCGTGATGCTGGCGTCGTAGGGCGAGTCCTGGGTGGTGCGCTGCAGATGGTGGTTGGCATAGGGACTCATGCCCAGCGAGAGGGGGAATCCCCTGTAGGCCGCCGCCGCTGCGCTGGCCGTCTGATCGTGGTGGCCACCGCTGCCCATCGCCATTCCGGTGGCCTGGTGCGGATGGCCATAGAAGCCGGAGGCCTGCTCAAAGTACGAGTTCATTGCGCTGCTGGCGGTGAGAATTTTGGCGGTGCTCCGTCAGAGACGGGCTGAAAATCGTTGGGGGCTTGACTGATTTTGCACGGGTTTCTTTGCAAGGGTTCTGCGATTTTTGGCGGATTTTCAAGTGTTTTCTCAGCTATGTCGGGTGTTCATTTGCCTTCTTTTTGAATAACTTTTAACTATTGTTGAGATTTTTCAAGTTTTTTAAAGCTTGAAAGATTTTAAAGTTTTTGATTTATTTGATTTTTGATTTCAAAATGTCTTTTATTTGTTTAATATGGTTGAAGATTTTTCGGTATTTTTTAAGAACCAATTTGAAATTTTTTCTTAAGATAAATCAACTAATTTTGAATTCCTTAAATATTTGTAAAATATTTTTTGTTTGGTAAATATTTTTTGTAAAGTTAATTTTAATTATTGCACTTTCCACTCGAGGCCTTTAGTTTAGGATCTAAGCACTAATGTTTAACTCGCATAAATAATTTTAAATATTTCTCCACTATTGTTTTTTGGGTTTCACAAGTGTTTCGTATACTTTGTTGCGTTTGGGTTTTTGGTTTTTATAGCCAATTGCACTTTGCTGTTAATTGAATTCGAATTTGAATTTGAATACTTGTTTTGCGCTTGCCTTGGCACTATCAAAGGCTCGTAAGCGTTACGATTATTACTATGTTTATTGTTATTGCAATTATTATTATTATTTTTATGATTTTTATGGTTTTAACGATTTAAACGATTATTAGCCTTAGTGCTGACCGAACGGGCGCGATAGTGCTCTGCTGACGGATTTCCTCGAATCGGGATTGGGATCGCCAATTTAGTGGAAAGCGAATTTTCCGCGCGGCATTCACGGTCGGACGCGTGGGCGAGCGGTAAAAGCGCTGAGGGCCAATAATAACAATAATGCCGCTGATAATGTGGATAATAAAACAAAGCGCGCGCCTGTTATCCAAACCGTTGCCATCAAACGAATGTGCCACCAAATCGCAGTTGCCAGTGTTTTGACTTTGCTCCGCCGAACCACTCATCCAAAATCCACTCGACTCGGCCAAAAGCGAGTGAGAATGAACGCTCCAGCCAAAACAGAGAGCCGGAGAGTGCTCAAACCAGCCCGCTCGGATGAATTCCCTTGGATGAATTCATTTTCAATCGTCGCTCGGCTCGGTGCCTTCGAACTTGTTTGAGCGCTCTTGCGCTCTCCGCATTTCCCGGGGTGGGCGCCTCTCGTTCATCATTCGCGAGCAGGGAAAATGCGCTCGCCGCGGGAAATTCATCATGGAGGAGGGCTGATTTTCCTATGGGCCAGACCAACTCACTCAACTCAGTGGCGAAAAACGCTCCGTGGACTGCCCGCCAGTTGCCAGTTGCACGCCAAGCGATGCACATCTCGCTTTTAGTCGGTTTCACCGCACTTATGACTTTTTTTTGCTGCTTTTTCTGCCAGTAGAGGACTGACAAAATTGTTTTTATTTATACATCACAATCTATTGCTTTATATTTCAAAATACATTTTAATAAATTAATTAAATTTTTTTTAATCGTTTTAGAGATAAACCAGTTTAACCTAAACCTAAAATAATTTTACGTAAAATTTAACACTTTTCTTTCTTTTCTGTACATATTTAAGAGAACAAAGACCTAAGGATTGAAATCGCTTTACGAATTTACATAATATAACACAATCAACTTATAAATTGTCTTACTAAAATATGTTTCCGCCGGCTAAACAATATATTATTTCTAATTTTAAGGAATCAAAAGAACAATAATTGTAAAATAGCAAAAATGAAGAAGGCATACAGAACTAAAAGCATAAAATTCATCAATATCAATCAACGTTTAAGAAGTTTGTATATTGTTTTGATAAAATATACATCTCTTATTGTAATTAAATTAGGTTGCACATATGTATAAATGATGTTGAGTTTTTGTTACGTTTGGAGCCTTACAGATATTAGATAATTAAACATTATTGAAAATATTATAGAAGTATTTAGCAAGCATGACGGTCGGCTTAAGGTAATGAGACATTTTTTTCTTTTTAATAATAATAATAATAACCGGATAAAACATATTTGTAACTAATAGCACATTGTATTGAATAAAAATTGAGAAAGTTGTTTTTACTTAACTTTTAAACATTAAATTGGGTGACGTGCTTGTACAATATAAATTCATAAAATTTGGAATGTTTTATTTTATTAGAAAAACTGATTGTCAAGAAATGTATATCAAAGTGTACTTCTCCTCCGGTTTGCCTTTCAACTGTGATTCAACCGAGGAGCCGGAAAATTTGTGTGCTGCGGTTTTCCTTTTCCTATTCACATTCAAATTCGCATTCGAATCCAAATGTTCAATCCGTTCGCCAATACTTTCAATGGGATATTAATGTCAATGTAAATATGGCTGCGAATTGATGCTAATAAATTCATATGCATAATGCAAATAGATCGGGGTCTTGCAGACCGAGAACGCCGGGCCATTCGCGAAAGTTTCGCAAATATTTGTCAAAGTTTCCACATTCGCACAAACGGCTCGTAGATTAAGCCAGAAACCGACGACGAACAAACAAAGTTGCTTGCCACAAGTGTTTGCAAAATAAACTTATTATAAGAAGAAATTTACTTTTCTACTTTTCCCACCCCCAACCCTCCCGCCTGCGCCATTTTCCATCCCCCAAATTTTTGGTGCCAAGTCTGAAAAATCAACAACAAGCGAAAGATACAAAAACTTGCACAAAACACAGATACACACAGCCGCACAAACACACACATTCGAATCACATTCGGAGACGCGGTGACATTTTCCAAATATGCGGCCAAAAGCCCAAGGAAAACGAAGGCAGAAGGCGAGAAGACCCAGAGCAAAGCAAAAGTAAAGTAAAAATCGCAGTCGCAACTGAAAACTAAATATCGTGAGTCGGGAATCCAGGACCCAGAAACTCGCAATCCAGGACCAAGGAACTCGGCACCCAGGGGAAGGACACGAGTGCGAAGGACTCGCGGGGATGACAGAGAAATAGCCTCATAACCATTTGAAGCCATTCGAAGGCGCATAAAAGGATCACAACAATCGCCGAAATGAGCCATAATGAGCTCGTAAAAATTTTGCTACCTAATATACTCGGGAATCTTACGGGTACGAGTATATTCAAACTTGCTACGTTATGGGGTATGCAATGGGGCAGCTCCCACTTTGCTTCCCCTGCGGCTCCCCTGCTCCTTTCCCTGTTTTTTGCTCCTGCAGGAGCTCCTCCGCGTGCAGAAAGTTGGGACCTCAGACTCTGAGTTTTGTTTTTGTTCGACATCGATGATTGTTTTTTCCTCCGTTGTGCATTCTTGAGTTCCTTGATATCAGAGGAATGGTTGGAGCTGTGGTTTGGTTATTGATTGATTAATTTCGATTTTTTGTTGGTTCAAAATAAGGTAATGCAGAGACAGGTGATTATGTTCATCTTCAAGGTAATGTGATAATATTAATTGGAATCTAAATCAACACACAGAAAAATGCCAGGATAAACTTGATAATCAAAGTATGATAGATATTGGAAATTGTAATTCATTGTATATCATCATTTCGTATCAATTCTTTATCAGTGCTTTAAATAGAATACTATTTATATATATGTACAAGTGGAGTGAAAAGTATATTTAGTTAAAAATTTATAGCAGTTTAAAGAACTTAAATTTTTTTTACAAGTATTTTAAACTTAAAATATTATTTAAATTGAGTATATCTTTATGGTTAAAATTTAAACAAAACTGGTACGTAATGCAATCAATTACTGCTTCTTCTGCATGTGTAAACACGTTTTAACAATTGAATACCCTGCATCGCCCACACAGCCCGAAAAGGGAGGCTTCGATTGTCTTGGCACAAAGTCGCAATGAGATTGTGCGATTCCCGATTCGCAATTCGATTCCCAGGCATTTGCATACAAAGCGATCTCATTTTCATATGGCCACCGCCTCCGCTCCACTGTCATCGGTAGCTTGTTGCGGCAATTTACGAGAGCTTCCGTTCTGCGCAGAAAGGGGAGTCGAATGGAAAGCTCACACCTGTCCGAGTTACCTAAGGCTGCCCAGTTGCCCAGTGGATATAGACAATGGTAAACGTGGCCAATTAGCCCCGAGGCAGCCGAATCCGTGGCCAAAACCTGACTCCTCCTTCACACCATCGCCTTGATTGTTGGCCTCCATTCGCCTTTGAGAACCGGTGCAGGGTAATTAGACAAGCTGTTTAATTGCCACCTTGTCAGCTCGCCTGCCTCTGCCTCCTCACCCGCTGTTTTATTGGCCGCAATCGCTCAAATCGAGCGATGCCATCCGTGAGATAGGCGCACCCAATCTAATCATAGTCAAAAAGCAGACACAAATGCCCCCCTCCACCTGGGAATCGGGGGGAGCCACTTACGCAGCTAATAAAGCAGCAATTTGGCAGCTGGAAGCGCCGGCGCTGACGCCAGTCCAAAACATCAAACGGCCAGTACCAAGAGTATACTATCCCGCCGCAGTCCCTCCTCCTCTGCGAGATCAAAGTTTTGGGGCCCCGAGGTTTATTTACACAGAGATGTTCAACAAAATACTCGTACTCCTCGGTGCCTGGTCTCCTGCACTCGCCGTTTGTTTACGTATTGTCTATAAAGATTTTGGCTCTGTCTTTCGGCATTTTTCGGTTCGATGGGGCTCGGCACCTGTTAGAGGGTGCACTGAGAGAAAGGAGTATACAATATCAAATAAAAACACCTCTTAACGAGGTAAAAAACTAGTGACGACCGCACCTTCAACATACAAAAGTTCTGATATCAACATTTGTGACGAAAAATTATTACACTCGTCATTAAATAGACTTTCTAATATTTTCTCATTCGGCCCGCCCTAGCAAACTATTCCAGCATTTTTCCCTTCACAGGCATTTTCTATTGCAGCGTGCCGAATGAGAAAATATTAGAAAGTGTTATATACCAAAATTTAAGGAATCTCAAGGGCTATACAGTTTAAGGTTTTAAAGAAAATCGTTAGAGCCGTTTTTGAGAAAAAAAAAAAGCTAAAAAAAAAGTTTTAAAAAATTGTCTTTTGTTCATATTTTTTTAATTATTACATTTACACAAATTGCATATAGAAGGCGTTTATAGCATTTAAAATTACCTTTCAAACGAGATGCAGCACAAGTCTGTAGCTTTAGTAGTATAGAAGTTACGGCTTTCCGATTTTTAGCTATTTATAGCTGTTTTCCCGCTAAACTAGCGAGTTTTTCCAAAAGTGGTAGAACAAAAGTTTTTTATATCGATGTGATGAACGTCATATAAAATTTTCAAAACTTAAAAAACATGTTTTGGACAAACTGACAAACTGACAAACTGACAAACTGACAAACAGAATTAAATTTTCATTTTGGGAAGACGAAGAAAATCTTATTTTGGCTATAACTTTTGAACGGAGCGTCGGATTTTGACAAACGATCCCTCATTCGACGGGTATTTTCAAAAGGAATACAAGTAAAATATTGCGAGGGGGCAATTATCCCCACCGGCCCCAACAGCTCCAAATTTCGAAATTTTCACTTTTTCACTTTCACCGCTCTCTCTCCCAAGCAAATTGATTTTCTTAGAGTCTTGGTATGCAATCCTGTTAGTTTTTGCAATACCTTTCGATAAATGTATCATTCATTATGATCGGACCATCACAGTAGATTTTCATTTCTTCGTGTATATATAGTAGTCGCCTTCGCACACTCTCCTGGTGCGCTTCGTCACTACATGGACTGCCGTCCATAGTGATAATTAAGTAGAATCATATAGTATTTTTCCATCCCATTTTCAGAAAATTTTTTTTATCCTCATAATCTTTTGACTTTCCCTTAATCTTGCTAGACTTCCTCAGAAAGAACGCTTACACCCTTAAATATCTAAATATCTAAATTCTAATTATATAATATTTATATATTTTTTACAATATTTCCCAAATGTTTTTCTGTGTAACTGGTGGGTGGTGCTTTAAAGGGCGCTTTTCTCGCGGCCCTCCAGATTTATCACGCCAATCGTTCAGAATTTTCAAAGTCAATACATTTTTCTGTCGATTTTTAGGCTTTGATGAGACCGAAGCCAAGTGATCGCGAGGCAAGGTGTCGACAACTTGATAGGCCAACAAATGGCCGAGTTTGATGCATTTCGTATTCAAATGTCTTATTGATTGGTGCCACTAATTAGTTAGGAATTTTCAATATTGAAATAAAAAGAAAGACCTTAAATTAAATAATCTGTTCTTCAAGCTTTTTCTCATTTTATTTTTTATAGTCTGTTCTTCTCAAAATTTGTATATTTTGGGGTCTAAAAACTTTCCATTTAGCAAAGTAAATGTTTATGCAAAGAAATAGCTTGAAAATGAACCATACTAAAGCCATTTGAGATATTTAAAATAAAGTCCCGCCCCCAGAAAAAATAGCGACCTCCCACACCGACGCTTTTCCGAAAAATTTAATGAAAAATGTAATCCACAAAAAAATGAGCCAGAAACAATGAGTGGACGAAATGGTCGAAGGAGCCGAGCCAACTGAAATGAAACTACCGGGCGCACTTCCTCTGCAAATTTGAATGGCCCCGGCTACAATGGCCATAATGTACGCATGGATTAACCAATTACATTGCAATTTTAATTTGCAGGCTGGCGAAATTTTATTGCGAAATTGGCGGGAGCGCAAAATGAAATCGGCGCGCCGCGAATATGGAACGCATTGATAAGGAAATCCTGAGGGCCATGAAGGGGGGTTTTTGCGGGTGGGCTTCTGTGGGGGAGTTGACCCGAAAGCAAGGACCATGGCAAACGGAGAGCGAAAAAGAGCACAAACAGAGGGCCGAATGCGAAATGCAATCCAACGGATTTAAGTTCTTTATTAACACTTAATAAATCATAGGAGGCTGCCGGGTGGTGCAGGGTGGCTTTGGGTGGCTCTGGGTGGTTCCGAATGCCTCTGGAGTTCGTTTTCATGCCATTGACGACGCTTCGTCGGCCGTGGAGGGGAAATGGTGGCCATAAAACTAGCGCCAGCGGACGGGGGAAGGGCCGTAAATGCTTGTCCATCCATCCATCCATCCATTCATCCATCTGCTGTCCGGGCTGTCCGGCACTATCTGCCACATTGCGACAGTGTCAAGCATAAATCCTCATCATAATTCAAAGCATTGATCATCGCCTCCGACTCCCATTCGAATGGCAAAAAATGACAAATTGTTTGGCGCTTCCATGTGGCGCCTGCCCTTTTGCACGTGTGTTGCCCATGGCCCGTTGCCCATTGCCCATTGACAACAGTAACTGAAAATGCAACGGCAACTGCAACTGCAACTGCAGCGTGCACAAATAAAATACTCGTAAAATTCAACCAGCAACTCTGCAAAAGCAATGGAAAAAATTTTCCTGTTTCATTTTTAAATGAAAGTTTATTATTGTTTTTGCGTGACAAGATAAGGTAAAAGTCGTAAAATTTTATTATGTATTTATGCATTAAACATTCTGCATTATGAATTTAATACGGAATTATAAATATTTGCGGATTTAAGCTTAAGGCCTATTTGTGTGCGAGTGTCGTCAAATGCAGGTGAATCGATTGGAGGGAGGGCAGTGCGGTGTACAAAGTTGAATATTTAGTGCCCATTCATTGTGGGTGCCACAATATATTCTGTTTAAGCCGGGCTTTAATAAAACAAGTGTCAGTGCGAAGCCCGAACAGTTCGAGGCAAAACACTAAAATTAAGTTAACAAAATGAGTGAAGTCTTGCCGAAAAATTCAGGAATTTAAATAACAAAACGGTAATAATGTAAAAGTTGTTAACTAACAAAGAATGGTAACAAACTAGAAGTAGAATAAATAATGAGTTGTAATTATAAAATATTAAAAATCAATTATAACTAGTAATATTTCATATTTTTATTTGGGGGGCTTTGAATATCTTTGTGTTTTTGCTTACCTTTTATATATTTTTCACCCAAAACACACGAATAAAATGTCCTTTCAGTTAGTGTCGTTTAAGCAACCATCTAGCCTCATTTGAATGTCGTTCTACCGTTAGTTAAATTTATTGGACGACTCGCGACCTGGACAGACAACTCGGAGAATTTTCCAGCTCGACTCCGCTGGAAAATCAATAAACGCAAAAAGCCCGGCCTACGGACAAGACATACAAATTTTCCAATTAAGCAGAACACGTTTCCTAACGATTATTTTATACAATCAAATCGAAACGAAACGAAGCCAATTAAGACTATCGACGACTGCCAAAGCGATTGCGTTAGTACGAATAAATCGTGAGGGGATTCCAAAGCGGGCTCCTTCGATTTGATGAATTAATGAATAAGTTGACGGGCCACCGACTGACGATCCACCGCCGGCTGTCAAATGCGGCTAAATGCAGGCTGGAGGGGCAGTTGCCACTCGCAACTTGCACAGCCACAATGTGCAACAATTGGGCGTGCATATTCGTTAGCGAGTGCCACCAACGTTGGCGGTGGTAATTGAGGCGTGTGTGGGTGGGGGAGTGGCTGCATGGCCATTGCTTGACGAGCTGCAGCGCTTAAAATGTTTGCAGATTGCATTCGCGAGATACGAATGACAGAACAAACACACAAAAAAAAAGGATTTCAAAGGTTTTAAGTTTACTTTACAAGGAACATAGGTATCTTTCTTCCAAATAGAGAAAGAATGTCTGTTCGCGACTAAACTCTTTTTAATGAAATAAAATAATAATAATATTAATACGATAAAAACTTTATATTACAGTTTTAGTCAAAATTTTTGTACAAAATCTTAAAAAAAATAAACTCTGGAATCATAGAACTAAGCTTTAACAGGTAAAGTGCAATAAACAACAATTTATCTAAATATATTATTACTTTTTTAATATATTGAAGTATTTATTAGTTTAAGTAACAATAATATTAAAGAATGTCAGGGACACTTTGACCTGCTAGTAAAAATCCTTATTCGCTCGATCTACATATATTTGAAAACATACTTTTTCTGGGTGTACCCGGGATGGCTCAACAATTGCGAGGCGCGCGATTTTCCATTTTTATGCGCAGCATTTCCACAATTCAAATTTGCACACAAAGTGGCAATTTGGCCCAAAACCGTTGCGAGCGCCTTTTATGGCCTACACAATCAGAGACGGAGCTGCAGTCGGAGTTGCAACTGCCAACTTCCAACTGCCAACTGACGACTTGCAACCGCTCGTTGGCCGGCGAGGCAGCAGCGCATAATTGAATCGAAGCGCTCTTCGCGTTTCTTCAAATGAACGTCAATTAAAAATGCATCATAACCGCCCCCAGCGCCATTCCATAAACGCTGGCTTAATTTATTCCCCCATCGGTGGGCCGTGGCGATTCTGGCCATAAAGCAAACCAGTCCCAGGTAATAGTTGCGTATTAGTGTTATGGCACCCCGCCAGCCGGAACCCGATCCCGATCTCCATTACCATCCCGGCTGCTGCAGCCAGGTGGAGTACTCTGCCCATCTACCTACCCATATATGTTGTGTTATGGCTACACTCGATACTCACGATAGAAACTCGTACGATACCCAGTTGATTGGCAGATTGGCAGATCGGCTGATGGCTGATGGATTCGTAATGTGTGTCTAAGAAGTAAATTAACTCTGGGCAAATTGATTGAAATTGATAAGCAGCCATTGATTCGCCAGCTCTGAGCATGCAAAATATTTAATCAGATCTCAAAGACGTGATATTAGGGGTCATTAGCTACGGTCGCTCGGTAAATATCAAATATTTATTGAGGCCTTGAAAAATTGCACAACATTAACTTAAATACTTGTGTGCAATGAAAATCGATGAAGAGTTCGGAAAATGACTGAAGTACAAGTAGGAAAGAATTAACAATCATATCTCTTCAAAATTTTTTGGCACTTTTATTTACACTTTAATAATAAATATAAATTTTTAAAACATTGATATATTTTTCAGCTTTTAAAATGAATCATTTCTAAAAGTATTATTTTACCAAAAAGTTCGAATTGTAATTTTGATGTGCATATCACTTTCATTGAGTCCGCCCACTCACTTTACTTTGCGCCATCAATAACTATCTGCCAAATGGCTTAATTAGAAAGTTTTCAAGTGCTTGGAGTTGTCGTCGCTGAAGGCTCCTTCGGTTGGTCTATCCGTAGGATATGGCTTCGTCTGGGCCCTCTGCTCCATCCACACACCCCTAAAGTTGGCCAGTGGCTCTGGATCTGGATGTGGATGTGGATGTGGATGTGGCCCACGGGTTCGGGCCAAAGGCAGCCGGCTGTTGGCCTTGCTACCCCTGGAGTGCAATCATCGGCGCCTTGGCGTGTTTGTGTGCAAAGCAGTCATAAAAATTACAATAAACAATCATCATTTCGATCCGTTTACACCCACTTTGCACGTTTTCGCAGGCCGTGGAAAGTGAAAAAGGATTCCGCACCGGCTTACACCGCTCCAGTTAATAATGGTACACTCAAATTCCTTTAGCAGTCAGAAAATCAAAAATTAAGTGTTTACATTTATATAAAAATCTTAAATATTTTTACATTGTTAAATTTTTGTGTTCTAAAAAAAAACTATCTTTAATATATATAGACGTATACGTCTTCAATTAAATTATTAATATTAAGTTGTAGACTTAATCTGTACGTAGCTCAATTAATTAAACAAAATATTAAATTAAAATATTTAAATGATACAATAAATAATTTTAATTAATTTTCTACGTTTATGGACCTTTATTTTAAAAAAATCCTTTTTTCTGAGTGTGTGAGGGTGGGCTAGAGAGTTGTTGGCCAGCAGCTAACAAGTAGGCGAAAACCGCGAGGCACGGCACTGAAACAAAAGTGCTCAATTAGTCGCCCTCAGTCCTCAATCCTCAGTCCTCGGGATTAGAATGCAGATACGAGAAAGGGAGTTCGGAAATGAAGAGCTGCCGACAGCCACATGCAAATGCTCTGCCAATTGTTTGATGAATTGCGGCCAGAAGTCAAGGGTTCATTGCCAGGATTAGTAGGTAGGTATTCCGCCGCACCGAATGTCTTCATTGTGTCCGAGGAGTTTCTTCGGCCTGGTCTCTGCATTGTTTTGCTTCGGTTTGGTTGCGATGGTCTGCTTTGCATAAGCAGTTGGTTCACAGCGATTTCGGACCGCAATTGATTTCTGACCCCGTAATGAGCACAAGCCCGGCACCACTGAACCACTTTGCGGTGGATTAAGTCATCAAGTCGCAAACAAATTTTTCCCGCGGCGCCTGAGGCGGTTGCTTTGGAGGTGGGAATACGGTCAAGCAACCCGGAAGGGATTATGACAGGGAATCGTGCTGAGAATGGCTATGTATTGAGCTAAGCTGTTGTTTAAAAAGTGGTTAAGTAGGAATTAGAGAATATATATTTTAAAAAATAGTTATCCAATTAATAGGAATTTCAAAAGTTATAGTAATAACATAATTAATTTATTTGTTTTAATTTTCTTATTTATTATTTGTTTCATCTTTTTGGTTGTAAAATAAATAAATGTTCACAAATAAGATTATTTAAATGGATCTAATGGTCTCCATGCTCAGAACACCCAAAAACCAATCTTTATGTCTGACAATTGTCAGGGATTAGGGACCTTTAGTGCTCCACTTGGGGCTGGTTAATAAAAAAGCAAACAGTTAAGTAGTGTAACAAGATGTTAAGGAACCTGTTGCTGCTTTTGGCCCTCGTACCTAAGTCATACCACCAAATAGCAAATGAAACCATTTAAATTGTCGTAAAATAAATTTTATTGGCTCGTAAAAAGAAAAACCGGCAGTCGGCAATTAAATGCTAAGCAGAACAGAGCGGAACAAGATAGAATGGCATTTTAACAACTATATAAACAAATTGCGGTTAATACCAAAACACAGGCTGAAGTTTTATGTTCTTTTTACGACTTGACGCCACCGCCACTTGAGTGGCAGAAATCCGCTGGCGAACATAGTCATCTGAGACTCACTCAAAGCGTCAGCGATCCGAACATCCCAGTTGGTTCGAGTGTCCTTTTTGTGATCCTGAGTGCCCCTGCCCTATAGGGGATGTGCGTTCATTTTTGGCTTGAGCGTGAGTGAGATTTCCCATTCTGAGTCTGCGGACTTTACGACCTTTTTACGATCTGTTAGTGTGACACGATGACAATCAATATAAAAGACATAAAACCCAAGTTCCGTGACGTATGCCATAATTATTGTGATATCCCCTTCGTGTAGATACAAATGTATCTGCGAGATGCTGATGGCCCATAGACATCATTACTTTTACGAGGTGCCTCGGATGCTGCCGTTAGTTTGATGCCTCTGCTCCATGCCGCTGATGATGCCCGAGGAAATGGCGGTAAAATTTTATTCGAATGCATTTGCCTTCGCCGGGGCTCAGTGATTGCATATGGCTGTGGCTTTTATGGCATTTTAACGATTTGTTTTGACGTCGGATTTGGCCAGCATCTTGATGAGCCCTCCTCCGGCAAGGTCGCAGCTCGTTGACGCCTTGATTTACGCACTCGCACTCGCACTGGCGGAAGTTCATTTCGATGGGGCCCATAAATGTAGTCATATTTTGTTCAATTTGTTTTTACAGCGTTTTTATTAATACTTGGAAAAATATAAATTAATTTTACTTATTTTACGTCATTTACATGTTTCGGTAATGATTTATTTGGGTAATTTTCAAAAGTAACGTTCGACATATTTTATTATATTTTGAAAATTCTTTAAGACCTTACAAAAATTTAACAAAAACAATAAGACTTAGTAAAATAATTTAATGAAATTTAATTAAAATATCTTTCCTGAGTAAAAATACCAACATAATTCTCATTTAGAACCTTATCTTAAGGGCGTCGGTTTTCAAGATGGAGGAACTTGAACTGTTGTCCCGTCTTTCCTTCAAAGCGGACGCTTCACTGGCAACATGTGTGGGGTGTCTGCCTCTGATTCTGTTTCTGGGCTTGTTCAACGGGTTCCAGTTTCCAATGCAGTCGAATGCATCTGAAGTGCACTCCGGCCGGGTGTGTGCGTGTGTCTACATCCATATATGCGGTCATATTAAATCATCTGCTTGTAGTAAATCATGGCAGCAACTTAAAGAGGAGCGGGTGGAACCACAAGTACAGCACTGACATCCAAGGGCATATGGTATGGAAATGAAGTCGTCTCGATCCAATGAGGGGTGATAATGAGCTGGGGATTAGAGATGTAAGAAAAAGTTACAGTTGCTTAATGAAAATATTTAAAAAAATAATAAATTTTTTTTAAAAATTAATAAATAAAGAGATTGTTTGCCCATTCAACAATTGATCACGAAAACACAATTAGACCCTCAGGAAAATCAATGCAGATACATGGAAATATTCTTGCAGGCGCCTCTTACTGACAGCCAAACAAACAGCCAAACTGCTGGAATATGTTTTTGGGAAATAAATCAAAATTCTCATATTTGGCAAGGATGAATGCGGCCCGAATCGCCTGGCGCAAAAGAGAAAGTTGTTGGCCCTTTGTTTCCCCGGGCATTGGCCATGCCGGTGGTTTTGTTATCAGATGCTCGAGGGCGCGATCGGCCCGAATACGCAACATATATATACACAACATAGTACCTACCGAAGGGACACCACCAATTTTACAGGGGATTTACGAATCCACCGTGTAACGAGAATGCCTATGCCTCCTCATTCCCGATTCTGTGCGGCTGAGGCATATTTTTATGATTTATTACCGGGCCCGGCTATAATCGAGCTGGCAAAGTCAGACAATACCTGGGTGTCCTTTTTTGGGATCGGCGGCGTTGCGATAACAGAGAGTCAAAACAAATCTCCTAAGGTCAGCTAAAAAGCATCGTTCGCCCTGGCATTTTTTACGCTCTCGAGGACATGTTGAAAGGCAGCATTACCATTTCCATCTATGGCTGCAATATTTTTTATGACACATTTTTATGATTTATGAATTGATTTGGTTTCGACTTTGGGTTTCTTTCACGATCTATTATTTTTTGTGTTGTTTTTTTTCGGGAAGGCGACCTTCGAGTTGGTGTCCTGGGAGGGCCTGGACTCAAAACTATTACCGGAGCATATTGGTATTATGATCACCTTCGGCGGTGCCTTGGGTTAATTGTTCCTGTGAAATTGGGCGTTTTAATGTGACTTGTTTGCGGCAATTGTCTTCGAATGCTAATAAGCTGGCTAGCAATAATGGGAGCACAAGGCTTAGCTAATTCAATTTAAGTTGATTGATTAATCGATATAAGATATGGAATTTAATTTATAAATGGTATTCATTTAATCCAATTTTAGTATTTAAGTTATGTTAAATTGTTACCAATTTAAATTAGTATTGCCATAAACCTCTTAAAAAAATATGAATGCCCAACATTTATTAATTATAATATTTTATTAGTTATGTTTTGAAGCTGTATATTTTTCCTTTGAGATTCCAGATAACCTAGCTGCGGTTTCTCTGAGTCACTCGAACACTATGCGCTAAATGCAAAATCTCTCTGGCGGAGTGCAATAAAAATTGAAAATTATTTAACCGACAACTCGACATGGTCTGCTCTGGAAATCCTCTAGTGTTTACGTTGCGAAAACAATTGAAATCATAACAATAAAATCAAATTTGAAATTTGCGAGCGGTGGGCGGTTTGTAGGGAGTTGTAGAGGAAAAGAGGGGAGTGGAGTGAAGTGGAGCGACCAAGTGGCGAGCGGGCCAATGGGCAACCAGTTGCGTCAGAGCGGCGATGTGAGAAAATTTCCAGCACAAGCCCAAACAACCAAAGGTAAATGGCAAATGGGTGAAATGCTTAAGAAAATCAAGCCAACGAGGAGCAGCGCCAAAAAGCAGAGACAGTGAAACGAACGAAATGGCCATAAACTTAAGCCAAAATGCTCCCTCCGTCGGGAGGGTGGAAAGGAGGGTTTCAGGAGGGGACGGGGACCCAACCAACCAGTTCGGCAACGCGAACTCCGAACTTAATCGAAACATCAAAGGAAGAAAGCCAGCCAGCAGCAACAACAACCAGCCAACAACCAGAAACTTATTAAAAACAAGAGAGAACGTTATAGTCGGGTGCCCCGACTATCAGATACCCGTTACTCAGGTAAAGGGAGTGCGAGGGAGATGGAGATAGAGATAGAAAACGTTGATCACGCATAACTTTTTAACGAATGGTCCGATTTGAAAAATTTCTTCTACATTTCGATAGGTATTGATAAACACAATAAAACTGCATTCTTACTTTTCCAAAATATTAAAAATTTTAAATTCGTATACAAGCAATTGTGGGCGCTAGAGGGGGCGTGGCACCATTTTGAAACAAACTTGCGCTGCGTAGGAACTCCTAAAATCTGCATGCAAAATGCCAATCTTCTAGCTTTTATAGTTTCTGAGATCTCAGCGTTCATACAGACAGACAGACGGACAGACGGACAGACGGACAGACGGACAGACGGACATGGCTAGATCGACTCGGCTAGTGATCCTGATCAAGAATATATATACTTTATGGGGTCGGAAACGCTTCCTTCTCCCTGTTACATACTTTTGCACGAATACAATATACCCTTTTACTCTACGAGTAACGGGTATAACAACAAGTGCAGCTTGCTTAGCCAGTTGGCCCAAAGGGGTTGGAAGCGGGGGAGGAAAGGGTAAGACACGGAGGGTATCTGTACAGCCAATTTGGCTATCAATCTAGATCTGGCGATTTTAAAAAAGGAGCTACAAAAACAGAAGCTTTTGATATTGTTCATCCTACATAGAGTATGTATTTTGTAAAAATTCCTAAAAGAAAAAAAAATGCACTTCTTTTTGTGGGCTGAGGTAGGTAAAGTACTTTGTCTCCATTACTTGAAGAACTCTTTAGATAATGAAGTCATAGCTTAGTAAAGTTACTCACAAAGCATATTTGCCCGTTGATTTTAAAACTTGTCATTAAAGTTTATGAAATGCTGGAACCGCTAATAAATCTTAACAAGACCCTCGTAATTTGTAATTATTTTTATTTAGTTTATTTTTAAACATTTTAATGTACTTTAAATCCGACTTAATAAATTTCACAATGAGTACAATATTTATGTTTTGAATAAATTCTGGTTTAGCTTTTTCGACTTCAAAGTCTTGGCTGCACTGGAGGGCATTCGTGCTGTTTGTGCAGTGGCAGCACGTCCCAACCGACATCGACAAGCTGCACTGAGCGAAAATATCAGTTAGCGGGGCAGCGCTGGAAGGGGAGCACTCAAAATGGGCACTTTCGGTCGCAATAACCACGACATTTACGATTATTTTACGGCCACTAAAAATCAAAAGTGTAATTTACGGAACCAAACCAAACTGAACCGAGACGAACAATGAGACGGAGACAGGGACGGCAACACGACCGGCGAAAGAGACGGAAAGTGTCGACTGAGGAGCGATGGAACCGTATCTGTATCGGTGTTGCATCAGCTTAGATGAAGTTGAGTCCGGGGAAATGGGGAGCAGGATTTCGGGGCGGTGCAGAGGTCAGTGTGGCGTGGGTGGTGCTTCAAATCTCCACGGGGAGCACCAAAACAATGCCACTTCACAATGACTTCCTGCATCGTGAACTGTGGCACACAAAAAAAGTATTTTTTTAAAAGGCATTTTTGGATAACTAATTACCAAGTCATTTAATAATATTTTTCTTATTTTCGGTCCAAATAGGTGAAATATAAAATAATTGTTGAATAATCATGATTAGGATCGCTTAAAAAAGTATAAATAAATTGTATAGAATATGGAGACTTATTTTTAAAGAACTCGTATAAAGAATAAAAAAGTATGAATTAAATAAAGTGTTTTTTAATATTTTTTAGAGGTTGAGGCTAACAAACTATTTCGGGTTAGACACAAGTTCTTCAAGAAATCCTTTATTCTGATATTTTAATCCACTATGCAGAGGAGTTGAGCCCTGAAGTTGGCTCGAGTTTCGAATGAAGAGTGCCGAAGCAGGGAGGAAGTGCTGTGAAGAAAACCAGTTGATTCCTAACTGGATGGACATTGCCGGCAGCCAAATGAAAAGCAGTCTTTGCCTCCTTGGGTTCCTTTCTCTGCACTTGCTGGCTGTCTCTGTTATGGCTTGAGTCTTGATTTTTCTTTATTTTTCCTTATTTTTCTGGCCATCACATGTGCAACTCGAAGCCAACAACTCCAGTTCGGAGCCCTCTTCCGCCCACCTCCCCTGATTGCGATTGGTGTTCTGCTTTAGCCGTTTTAGCGGATGGCGATGGCTGGATGATGCTGCGAATGTCGAAAGCGCATCGCGTTGAAAGATGATTTTCATGTTTTCCCCCTCAACGTCCCCTGGATTCCCCCTGTTTTCGAGCCGGAATCGTGGCCCTAACGATGCTCAAAGTAATTTTGTTGTCTTAACCGCGTTTACTGACATCTTGATGCTTTGATTGCTCCGATTTTGAATGGAATCGTTTGCGCTGCAACACCCGCACTTGGCTTTATGCGCCATTGCCATTATCGTCTTGGCAAGTCGGGGAAATTGAATTGAAGTCTTTGATTGGCAATATGCTCCGTTGACCCCTTAACAAGTTGCCAGTCGATCGTTAACCGGAGCGGCAAAATGCGGAGAGAGCCAATATAGAGAAAACCGGGAAACGGCCGAGTTAGAACTGGCCAACTTAATTGGAAAATGTAATACGATGGTTCGATGAAGAGTATTTTAGTCCTTCTAGATTCTTCCAAAAACAAAATAGGTAGGAGCAAGCTAACAAATGTAATGTACTAAAGGCCGATTTCTCGTCCTTAGTTTAACATTAGGATAAGAAAATGAGTTTCGGTAAAACCGTTTTAGATATATCTATAGGAATGATAAGTATATTAAGTATATTTTTATTGTACAAATTTAGAATATTAAAATATTTAATATGTTACTTTCTCTCTATCTTAAGGTCCAGTATTATACCAACCCCAAAAACCGCATTAAACAAAAAACTTCCTTTTGACGGATTTTTGGTCTACGAAACCTATATGTTGAATACTAAAAGAATAAAGAAATTACAGGACTGGGACTTTAAGAACATTTATTACATATTAAAATTTAAAATAAAAAAACGTAAAAAGCTAACACCATTTTTTTTATATTAACCAATTAACGGAAAACCCAATACATTTTTTAATACCTCTACCAGTCAAAACATAACATTAAATGTTAACATATGTTACGTAACAGAAAAACTTCAAAGGAGTAACAGTGGCTCTCAAACTGGGCAGTCAAGCTGCCTCCCAAACTATGGTGACAGAACCCATAGATGGCGCATGCAAAACAGTGCTGCCATCTGGCGAAAATCTTGCGCAACTCCGTCCCTTTTTCCGTTAATTTTCAATTGGAGTAAATGCTAGCAGATAGCTTCTTAATCGGCTGTTTTCTCAATTTATTATTGTACTTTTATTCACTGGCTTCTATTTGAAGATTTTTTCGATATTTTCTTTTTTTTCTGCTAACTTTCTGCTTATTTTTCGTCCAGCAGTTGTTTTTTGGTCTTCTTGCACGAAATCGCTCATCCGCCCCCTTAAAGCGACGTCTGCGCCGCAGCGAGTCGAAACTGGAAATGTGGCGCGGTGGTTGAACGAGCCAGAAAAAATCCAGCATTTCATCACCACCACCAGCATGAAAATGGGCTTGGCCTTTTCGTTTGAGTGAGTATTTCGAGGAGCTCATTCTCCTCAATTCTCAATGCTCCTCTCTCTTTTTTTCTTGCTGTTTTGATAGCCGTCGGCTCTAAAAGTCAAAAAATTACAGAACATAGGGAATGTCTTGAAATGTTGCTGGTAAATTTTGTAGTTTTTATGATTGTCTGTTTTTAATTTTTTTTTAAATTGTTTTCAAGAAATTCATCTTCCTAATCATTAAAGAATTACGTTATCAAACTCAGTAGTTCAATTACAGCAGCATTAATTTTCCAAACCATTTGGAAAAAGAAGATTACAATACCTCTGAAACAAATATCAACATTGTTAAAAACTCATCACATTTGTACATAAACTGATAGATTTGATGGAGGAACTTATAATTTTTAAAGGAAATATGTTAATATATTACTGTAATGGAAAATATCAAGATTCCTATTAGGTACCATCTTGAATTTCAACAAGATTAATATTTGAAAAAAAAATCCTCTGACCTTGGATAATTTGTATTTTTAATAAACAAAACCACAGTAGTAAAAGTAAAAATAAAGATATAAATACCTACAAAAATATAGATATTATTCAAGAGTGGTTAGCAGATGTTGCGCTTGAGTATTCATCACATTCGTCGTCTCGTTTGCGTTGCAACTTTGCTTTCAGGTTTGCGGCACAACTTAATTGAATTCATAGAGCGTGTTGGCACACCCGTACAGTGAACACCGGGCGACGGGAACGGTAGCCGCCTGACGAGTTCATAAAGTGTGATGTATGAAATGTGTGTGAGTTGGCCGTGGACATCTTTGCGATAGCTTCAAAAACGTTTTATTTGAATTTAATTCAAAGTGTTTCTAATTTGCCCGGGGCATTGATAATTTCGCAGGAATAAAGTCGTCACCGGGAATGGACCGTGGAGTAATTTCATTTCACGCTGCCTCAAATGAAGTGCGCAATTCTGACAGCCCGAGTTGGGGGGAGAAAAAATCGCTCGACCTTGCCACCATCGAAGTTGGCCCATTGTGCCCGAGAGCCCAAAGAGCCCAGAGAGCCAGTTGAATCAAGTTTCGGTACAAATTTGTACAATTTCATATTTACCCAGCACCACAAAACGACGCCAGACAATGGGAAACTGCTTAAAGATAGCTGCCTGGGCACAAAGCACCCCAGGAGCGTCTCGTGGTGATTATGGACTCGGGTTGAAAGCCGGGTAAAAAAGGGCAGATAAGTTATTGTTGCAGCAGCAACCCCTGCAAAGGGATCTGTAAAAATAGGACAAGATATAGATACACTCGCACTCGCACACACATTCATCTATTCATCTGCCCAGAGGGTGCGTCGTAAAAATGAGTTACGAGTCCTGCCATTTTAAATTAAAATAGCAGGCTGCCTCCCTCCATTGTGGCAGCAAGATGGAAGAGGCAAAAGGAAGGAAAAAGGTCAAAGGCCACGCATTTCCACCCTGAAAGTCCCATCCAGCGGACAAAATGGTCATGTTGACAGAAGTAAATCTCTTGAATTATCGCATTAGATGCCGCATTCTCACAGATAGATTCCCGGCCCGATGAAGCCATGTCGTAAATAATCGAGATCGGAACGTCGCCGGGGTATTATAAAGGATTTTCGGGCATCCCTGTTGATTTAAGCATTCTTCCCGTGTTTGTTTGGCATTCAAAAGGGTTCAAGACCATTGCCACCCCATTTTCAAAGACTCTCCATGCCACCAACATTGATCGACATTTTACTGTTCTCATTTAAATTCAACGGCTATTAGTAACTTTAAACTTGAAAGAAAATATCGGAAAAAACTACTTTTGCCGATAAAGATTTTAGAAGAATTACTTCACATTTTCAAACCATTAAAGAAATTCCTTAAAGAATTTTTTATTCCGCAACTGGAGGGCTAAAAATTGCCCAAACATTTTAGGAAACAATGTCCCAAGTCATAGAAAATTGTTCCTAAAAGTTTCAGACAATTTTTAAGTGATGAGTAAAATTCCAACATGATTTAATTTTCCTAGGATGATTAACAGCTGAGTTTCCCACTTCCCTCACTGAACCACCGTGATGGTAAAATACTCTTCGGGGGCCACCAGATACTCGAACTTGCGAGTGGCCAGGCGCATGAAGCACAGTTTGTTGGACGGGTCAATGTCCCGAATGACACTTTGGCAGGTACTGACCAGGAGTCCGTTCAAGTGCTTCACGATCGCCTGGGCACTTGTATTATCGAAGGACGTTTCGGCCACGGCATTGGCCATATTGTCGGAGATCACGTATCCCGTAGTGTGATCCGATAGAATTCGATCCACCATAGTTCCATTCTGGTGGATCACCTGCTCCAGAATACGATTCATTATCCTCCGTGTGGTGTGTGTGGTAAATAGTAAATTGTTATATATTTGTTTTGCGACTGGGAGTAATTTGAGTGTTCTATGTGATTTGTTTGGAGGAACTGAATGGTTTTTGGAGATCAAACAGAAAACTAAACATTTGATTTGACTTAAAGGGCTCAGGCTCTACGATTTTCCAAATAACCAAATGTTATAATTATAAAGAAATAAAAATATAATTTATTTTAAAGTGTTGTTAATTCTTTTTTTAATGGTTTGACCTTTTTACAGTTTTCAATAAATTTGTTAAGTCTGAATAAAAATGGAAAATGTTCTCATTAAATTTACTTAATTTCAAATACATCCATTAGGCCCCGTATAAAATGAAATTACCTTCTCCCAATTTTCCTTTACCCACTTTTAAATTACCTCCTCCTCCATTTACAATATTTTTATATCGGATTTATAATTACACCGCACGCCTATCGCGTTGATTAAATAAGTGTTGGCCGCTCGTTGCAACATCGCAACAGATGGCAGTGGGCTCGAATAAATTAAACTTATCGGAGTTTTCTTATCTCGCTGCGGCCCTTGATCCCCACTCCCCCTGGAATCCCCAGTGCCATTGAACTTGCCCTCCAATTGGATCTGCCCGAGTCGCCGAGGTCAGTTCGAATTACTGCACACAAAAACTGATATTCCCGCCCAAGTTCAAGTGGTCGCGTGGCTTCTACGAGTCGCTCTCCTCCCGCAGGCAGCCTCATCAAGCCGTTTTCATTTAATTTTCATGCACATTTAATGGCGTCTGTTATTGGCTTTTAACGAGATTTCCACTCCAACCCGACGATTTTTTTTAGGTATCCGTATAATTGACTTTTTGACTTTGAACCGCTTTGTCGCAGGTCGTTGACTCGCCGGCGGCGACTTAAACTAATTCCCATTCGCTGGCTTAGCTTAAAGCCCCCTTTGGACTGCGATAAATCAGAGCAGGCAGAGTTGCAAATTCTGACTACTAGCGGGTGTTTAGTATTTAGTACAACACTCATCTGAACCAGGCTCATCTGTATTCAGGGCCCCTCGTCGCCTTAACTTCTCTTCTCGGCAGGGAGAAGTGCTTGTCGGACAAGTCCAGAGAGTACATATGGGAGTGCATGTCCCTCCGGTTCCCCAGATATATCCCCATATCCCCAGATCGACCCAAAATGGCCACTCGAGCGCCCACAACGGCCATAAAACACTTTCGGACATGCTGTTGGCCCAACAAACAACTCTCAACTCCGCTCCGTTCTTTTCTCTCCGAGCTGGTCAATAAAATGTGCATAAATTCCGATGCCATTCAAAAGGCAACCCGAAACTGGCCGTCGAGGAGAAGGCTTTGTATTTAACGGGTCAGCAAAGTACAGTGGAAATATGGTATTTCTTGCCAGTCTTACAACTGAACTTGTCCGTTTTCAATGCAACTTTAATCTCGAATTTTATTAGGATAATTCAGAATATCAGCCTTAAATGGCTTCTTATATAAAGTACACAATTTTAAAAAGATTTTTCTTATATTCCTAAAAATAAATCTGTAAAATATTCGCAGTTTTATAAACACATTACAATTAATTTTTATTTCAATTATACTGATCTTAACTAAAATTTCTTGAAACTTATATTAAACTTTAATGTATTGGGATTACAAATTTTTCAATAAATTTAATTGCTAATATATACAATTATTTATTACCATACCTTTAGATTTATAAATATTCTTCCCGCCCATTGTAAAGATTTAAATTTTGCCCAATTCTACTGCCCCTTTAGTGATGATTCATGGCCGCCAAATGCAAAACGGGAGATTTGTGGCCTGGAAAATGAATGGTGTACAAGTTCGGGCTCGGTGCCATTTCAAACTATGCAAAATGGGAGCTCATAAATCCCCTGAGCCCAAGTCGGACTATTTCGCTATCTGTGGGCCCGATTTTAGTTCGGATTTTGGGCTTTTGGTTTTGGCCCCGGGGGCGGGATTAGGCGGTAAACGCTTATCCGAAAGCGAGATACTCGGCGTTATGCCGGCGCCATAACTCATTTAATTAGATGACTATCGCTGTTTAGGCATAATTCATCCACCAACAGACGAAACTTTCCCAACCCCACTGACTGCCGAAGAGGTCGAAAGGTCGGGGCGGCATCAAAAACGATAAATAACACAGAAAAAGAATGAAACTTTCGAAATGGAAACTTCCTTCGTTAATTAGAAAAACCAACAGACCAACTAGCAAACTGACATTAAAAAACACACAAGGACAGGGGAAAAAGTAGGACATAGAGTGGCAATTTGAAAACACTTTCCCTGTCTCCGCTCCTGAAAAAATGCAAATGAGCTGCCCGAGCTGGAATTCAGGCCTTTTGCTGGCCGCTCCGGTCATTGGCCGGCGGTCAGTTGTGGAACGGTGTATCTGGGTATCTGAGTATCTGGTTTTTCGCCCTCTGTTTTGGCCCTTTCATTTGTGCCACTCGAGCGGCGAAAGGGACACGTCGCACACACATGGCACAAATTGGCCGAGGGCTTCGCCTTTTGTCCAACTGGCCCAAATATATCCTTCAGCCCACTGACACACTTCCCCGCTTCGCATATCACCAGCATCTGAACCCCAGCTTTGATTACGGACTCCGAGACTCCGAAGCTCCCATAAATAATGCGCAACATACATATAATACATGGTACATGTACATGTGGACTCACCTCAACGCGTTCTGAATTTCTAATGTGCCCAAAAATGGAGAACAGTCCTCGAGAGTTGTGTAATATACGGTATCCTGGGGTTGGAAATCGGACGGCAGGACAATTTATTTGCTGTGTGAGTGCTCTGTAATTGAAAATTAAATGGAAAGTGTTAAATGGGCTCAGGGATAACTTGAGATAGTCTGCTAAAAGGATTTATCCCTTACAATAGGTAAGTGAACTAAAATCACATTTTCAAGTATATTTATAGGTAATTGAAAAGACCAATTTAATATTCATACAGTACCAAATACACTCATACTAAACATGACGATATTTTATCTCCCCAAATAAATCGACTCAAAACACCACAACCCACTTAAACTCCACATTAAGTGAAGGATTATTCATTAACACATGATTTCATTATTTTTAACGACAAATTGTCGAATCGACTCATTTCAGATGCGCAGGGAACAATAAAAACTGTGAAAATATTGCAGCCCCAAATTCGTAATCCCATTGACAAATGGCATTATTTGCTTTTCGAATTTATGTGATGGTCTTCTAAATAACAACCAATTTAAGGTATTTATCTTTAAGAAGCGTAATTTCGTATGCTAATTCGCGGGGCAGTTGGCTTGCTAATTTATGAAAGCGGCGGTCTTGGCCACAACCGATCTGGTTTCGACTAACAGACGAAAAAAAAACATACTTGCCGGACGAACAATGCAAATTTTTATTAGCCATGAAGTCGGCCATAAAAGCCATTTCGAACCGCTCGAAATCGTTGCTCTCCGCTCGAGTACAAATTGTTAGAAGAGGTGCAAAACGGAGCGATTAAATATATCTCCCGGGCTAATTTTAATAACTTCATGAGACTCGTTTTCAGCGCAAATAAATTCGAAAATTTAACAAAAAAACAAACAAAGTATTGAATATCAAGTTTCGTTTGATGGCAATCTTAGAACTCGGAGCAAAATCGCTTGCCAAAACAAAGGAATTGAATTCATTTAGTTTTATGGACCCAAAAAGGTGGGAGATGCTGGAAAAAAAATTACATCGGGCCAACAACAAAGACGCACACAAACACACAAAGAGGCCATTGAAAAGATAAATTTCTTAATTTAAATTCAGAGTCAGAGTGAATCGAGTTTTGTTCGTTTCCACCCTCGAACGATTTTCATTTCCGTTACAAATGCTTTTCAATTTCGCCCGAGCCAAATTCAATTTTCAAACGTTTTATTTCGACAACGTTTTGATTTAGTCGCGCTCGCTTTGAATATTTTACGAATTGCTTTGGATTCTCTGAATCGAAATTGGGCCTGGGCCACCATTTTCTGGCTTTGTGCGTTTGTGTAACTATGGAATATTTATTATTTAAATTTCTCGACAGCGAGTCGGTGGCCCTAAATCATGCGACAGGCTCATTCAAAAACAACCAACTCTCGCGCCCAAAAACACTCGCATATTCGTAAGTTGTGTTGTTTTTTCGACGCATGATTTAGGTGCAGTCATAAATTCAATTTTAAGCTTTTTGGTATTTCATTTCGGTCTGGCCGGGGATCTGGTTTTGGGCCCCGACTTTCTGTGCTACGGTACGGGTTGTGGATGGGGCTTGGTGTTCGGTTTGGGGTCCGGGGTTCGGGGTTCGGGTCCGAGGCCAAGATAAACACTTGACAACGTGCTAAGGCCGGCACTGGGAACGCGATAAGCGCATAAATAAAGCCCCCCGTAATAAATTCAGCGTCACATTTGACGCCCCGCCATCGCATCTGTGGACCCATGGGCGTCTCGGGGGGCTTTTCGGGGGGATACCAGTGACACTTGGTCCTCCAGAGCCACTCTCGACCTCTTGGCTTAACTGTACCATGCATCATCCGTAGCACTTTGAAGGCACCATTAAGCTCTTCTCCTCGCTTTTTTTCAAGACAACTTCTGGCGACGTTTATGTGGCGTTTTAGGATGCTCTTTGAATATTTATAGGGTAAAGCTAAGACAATGTCGTATATCTTTGTGATTGCATAGTTTAGGTTGCAATAAGTTATATGATTAAATAAATTATATTAATTCAAAAGGGAAAAAAGCGCAAAGATGCCTATAAATTTCCTGTGAATAAATGGTTTTATTAGGTTAATAATATAACTGTACGACAGACTTAAATTCTGTTAAATAAAAGAAATCTCAAAATGACCAAAACAATTCGTATTGCGGAACTCCCTTCCAATTTCTTTCAGAGTTCGGACCGTAAAGGATCGGCCATCTGGTCAGCTGTTGTCCGAGTGCTTTTACCGTGTCATAATTGCCCTGCAGGACTTTGGGAAATATATGACATCTGCGTTGATGTAACAAAGGGCTAAGGGGAAGAGAAAGGAAGGGATAAAAATCCTGCAGCCAGCTATTCACGGCAATCAAACAGCGCGGCACACGCGGCGAAAGGATGCGGCGCAGTGTGAGAGTGCCGAGTCCATTAAAAGGACATTCCACGCCGGCGATCCACATGTGTCCGTCGAATGGACGTGCCGTGCCAAAGGGACCAGGCACCTTGTTTGTTTTTCCACCGCCGTACATCTCATACTTTCTTTATTTTTTTTAATTTTTGTAAATTGAAAACTGTGTGCGGATGCGGATGCAGCATTGCGTGGCAATTACACAGGCCCTCAGCCCGAGTCATAAATTCCATCCTTTGCAGGGAAAACCAAAAGGAGTAGCGTGCCACCAGGGGGTCTGGATCTCCATGCGAGCCACTTCGAGGTGGCCAAGTGGCCGTGCAACATTTCATGTCGTGTTTACACTCACTTCCCGATCGCTCCCTCCCCTTCGCATCGAAAAAAAAGTCCGGCAAGAGGGTCAGGATATTAAAAACTGCCATTAACTGCGGCCAGTGCCTCCAGTTTGCCAATTACCGCCAGAGTTGTGAGCCGATGCGACAGGTTGCGGCCCGACTTATTTATATTATTAAGTTTCTTTTTTATAATTTATCAATTTACCTTTTCCGCGACCGCACAACTTGCAAGTACATAATGGGAAAAGGGCTCTTGAAAACAATAATTACTTGAGGTAATATGTAAGCGGCTATTTCATTGGGTTTCCCTTCGCTCGGTAAGAGATACAATGTTGTCTTTTAAATATATGCCGGAATACTATTACTGCTATATGCATTTCTGTGTTTATAGGAATTATCATAAAAAGTGCAAGAAATATGTAGACTAGTTTAAGAAACATATTATCACGCATACGCCATGTGATCCATATTAATTGAATGGCTATGAAAATTTCCAAAATTCCTTTAAAATTTCTAGGAAACTAAATATAAAAAACCAAAAATTTTTAAATCATCCAAAAATAAGAACTACTTTACAATAAAAAAATGTTCTCAATTTAATATTTTGAGTTGGCATTTATTTTGCTGAACAAATTTAATTTAATTTTGTATCATGATAAAAACACCAATTTACCAAGGCGAAGAAAACACTTTTTTCATGTTGCAATATTTCATAACCCCAACCAAAAAGTGCCACCCAAGAAGCGTGGCGCCGCGGAAGAAATGAGTCGTATTTTTGGGTTCTTTGACCCAATTAGAATGCATATGGCTAGGGAAATTAGAAAATGGGCAAGTCGGCAATCGTTTGGACTTCATGGCAATTTCCAATTTTGAATTTGCCAATTAAATGTTTATCTCTGGCTAATTACCGACGCCTTTAAACCTCAAAAACAACAACAACGAACGACCGACGCCGGCATTATTCAATTAAAAGTTGTTGCTTTTGTGGGGGCTGTGTATATTTTGTTTTCCTTGTTTTTGGCACGCACTAAACCCCATAAAAGTCATAAAGACCCGCATAAAACCCATAAAAGCCATAAAACGAAAATGAAAAGAATCTTAAAAAGCGGCGAGCAACAAGAAGCGATGAATTTCAAGAGAGACGAAAAGGAAAGGGAAGAGGCGGTGGAAAAACCAGTTTAAGGTGATTTCTGATTGATATGGAAAAGCACTCGCAACATGTTCGCTGCTCTCGCTTTTCCACTCGCTTTCCCGTCGCTTTTCCTTTGAGTGGAAGTTCGCCTGTTGCCTTGGCGCTCTCTCTCACGTTTTCCGCTTCTTTTTTTTTCAATCAGTGCCCGAGCACAATGATTTTTATTTTTATGCGCCAACGTAACGATCTCGTTTCCACTTACTTAAATCTACATTTTAACTGCCTGGCACATTTTATGTCCCCTTCTAACAGCCGTGTGATATGGGAAGATGCGCGCGCTCTTTTTCGACTGCGCTCTCCTCTCGCTCTTGCAAAAAAAGTGCGAAAGAGAGCGGGTCGCAAGAGAGCTTTTCCTATTTCCAGAGGCTTTTCTTCGGGCTGCCAAATGTTCACTGGGCAATTAAATCAATACTAATTAATAAGCAAACATGGGCAAACACACAAAGAGCGAGAGAGAAAGAGAGCACGAGAGAGCAGGGCAACAGAGAGCGGCAGACAATTGAGCCACATTCAGCAAACGATTATGAGGCCATCTCAGTCGCACTTAAAACGGCCATTACGAACGACAGTTATGGCGACGACGCCGGCAGAGGCAGTGGCTGCGCTGCTCTGCGACTGCGGAGAGCGTGAGAAAAGCCATTCTCACGAAGAGCTGCGTATCGATTATGCTCAACGGCCGATTTACTTGTCTTAATGCGAGAGCGACACGTGGCGTCGTGCCATGAGGGAGAGAGAGAGGGACAGCCATCTCGCTCTGGCCGCTCTCTTCTTATGGCGCAGCCATTATGGTGCGCGCACCCCTCTCGCTCGCACCCTTAGGCCAGCCCTATTTGCATCTCGCTCCAGCACATGCAAGACTCTTGATAGCCCTCTCTCTTTTTGAGTTATCGGCACTTTGGCTCTGCCGTTATGGCTTCCGTGTGAAGGGGGCGTGGCCTAGAGAGCAGTAGCATTTGGCGCTGGGGTTTTATGGCTCATTTTCAGATTTTGAGTGCGTTCTTCCGCCGCTTCTTCTTCTTCTTTCTCGGGTTCGTATTCGTATTTCGTATTTTCTGGGGTTTCCACTTTGACGTTTGCCGTCGCTTGTTTGGATAATTATTTGGATTGTTATTAGATTGTTGCAACAACTATAAAAGGGCCGTAAAAAATATTTTTATTTCTCCTTAAATGATTTTTAGTGGCCCAGTGCCTTGTGGTGACAAATTGCCCCGGGGAAGAGAAGATTATGGCTCTAATCACCGTCTTCATGTTTCTTTGTCTTCTTCTTTGTCTTAACTTTGACCCCATGCACACAACCACATGGGGACATAATGTTGTAGTGAGGGAGAGTGGGTGCCTAATTAAAATATATAATTTATATTAAATAATTTATAATTTGAACAATTTTTTTAGAGCGATATAAAAGCCAAGTAAAATACATTTTTTGTTTTAAGTAATAGGGTTTATAAGAAATGTTTAGTGAAAATTTACAAAAAAAAAATTAAACATTTTTTTTTCAATCTTCATTTTTCTGCTTATGCATATTTCTCACATATTCAAAATTTACTTCAATTGATAAGCAGGTTTGTATTCCCCAAAGAGACTCTGTTTGATAGCCGTTTTTATGCTCTGATATAAAGAGCATTTATAACGATCCAAGTTCTTATCATCTAAAAAAATAGGTTATTAATGATAATAAATAACTGCCGCAAAAAAAAACCCCATCTCTTCGATTATAAAACCATATGAACTGAACAGCTCCATAATTTGATCGAACTCAGTTTCGATTTCATTGCGAGTCTTGAGTTATACGATTCGCATACAAAAATGGTTTATTTATTACTTTTTCATAAGACAAACATAATTCTTGTGGAATTCGAAGAGCGGGCAGCATAAAACCAGAAAGGAGAGAAATAAGTCAGATAAAGAAAAAGCATTTTAACGAAACTGTCACGGCCCGGGGACGTGAGTTCCGTGATTGGATTGCCCAATAAATGTTTATCGAACGTCGAACAAATGCGTATCTATCCTCTGAATGTTTGGCGCTTTATTTTGTTTTTCGGAGTTCTTTTTTGTGGAGAAAACACTTGGGTTTTTTTGGGGTCTGGGCTACGGGACCCAGCTGGCGGGAAAACAAACAAAAGACACGTTTTGAAAGAGAGACAATAATGAACAGAAGCAGCAGAAGCGGCAAAGTTATTTTTATGAAATTAATATTGAGTGCTGTGGGGCCATCCGAGTCCGAAATGGGTAATTAAAATAATAAAAGCATTTTTTCGACCGCCGATGCATTCGGAATTTTAATTAAAAAGTCGCATGGGACCGCCGCCCCGGGGGACTGCTTGTAAATTCTGCAATGCGACATTTCAGAATGTCTTCGTAAACAAATATTAAGAAAATATTTTCCCTCGGGCAAATGCGTTTTTAAGTAGCAGCTTCGCTATAAGCGATCCGATAAATTCCGTCTGCCGGGCATCCCATTCGATTTAATTGACTCGCCCGGTTTGACTAATTTTGGAACGTTTTCCTTTCCTTTCATTTCCCGGCCCTCCATCAGCGCTTCTTCAATCCCATTTTCCCCCGCCAGCTGTTCTCCAGCTACTCCTCCATTCTGATCCGCTCATGGATGTGTCCCGGTAAATTTATGTGCCTTTTCCAATGTTTTCTTTCTTGTCTATTCCCATTATTTTTTGGTAATTTCTTTGAAAATGTGCGACTTGTCATTCGGCAGCAGCATTTCCACCCCCTCCTTTTCTCCGGTCAGACATCCCGTTTTCCACTTGCCCCTCTTTCTCCTTTTCTTAATTATCTGTTTTCCCAATGTCATTTTTTTATGCTGCACCTTTTGATTTGTGTCGCTGTGTGACGACGTTTTTTGTATCTGTTTTTTTGGCCATACCTGTATTCTTTATGTCTTTTTTTACGAATTGCCATTTACGCTGAACAGTGCCCGTCCTCTTCAATGGGATTTTTGTTGTTGTCTCAAGGTCAATCGCGACGGGTGAATTAGGGTTGTTAAAAAATCGATAGTGGACACCATCGATGTTTTTGGCTATCGATGGTGGTCACTATCGATACTATCGATAGTATCAACAATTAAAGAAAATAAAAAACAAATTGTTAAAATAAAGGAAAATTATGAAAAACAACTTATGGAAAATGTGTGGTTGACTCATATAAATTAGGGGGAAAGAAACGGTCTAACTTTTACAGCGATTAAAGTGAAACAAAATTCGATGTTGAGCCTTAACAAATAAAATACCGTCGTGTTCTTAAGTATATACTTTAAAATACTTTTTGTTCCTTAAAATATACCAAAAGTTGCATGTAAAATTCAATTATTTTTTTGGAGCGATAGTATCGATTGTGGGTTCAAACCATCGATGTTTCCTAAATATTAAAACCATCGATAGTATCGATAGTGCTATCGATTTTTTTAACAACCCTAGGGTGAATGACGTAGACCGGTGCTATCTATTGGCAAGATGGTATGCCATAAATAGAGTAGAAAAATTCGGAAAATCGATTCATTGAAAGTGGTTTACATGTCCGTAAATGTCTGCATTTCAAAAAAGTGTTTTTCATGATTCTTTAAATTTAAAAAAATTATCTTTTAACTATTCCGCATACCGAACTTATTAAAAAAAATTACTTCAAAACTCTTTCGTGAGAAAATTGTTTTCCACATCGGTCAACAATTTCATGAACCTGCGGAGAAAACTCGATTTAATTGCATTCATTTCGTTTTCGATCACTTTGCAACTGCTCATTGCAATTATTCGAGCCGCAGTCGAGTGCATTTTAAAGAGGAACAACAATTACAAATTATATACATTTCGCATGAGCATCCTGGATGTGCATGTGCATCTCACCGGCGGCCATCTACTTTCGTCAATTACGAAAGAGCAGTTCGGATGGAGATGAAGTCCGGGCAGCTGCCCGGCGGCCAAATTATCCGAACGCCATTAAAGTCATTAAAGCCATTATAAGCCGAGTAAAACGTTTAAGTGAAAATACATCTTCTGGATGTGCCTCTGCCTGTGCATGTGGATGCGGATGATGCTGGGGATCCGCATGGGATGTAGATGAAGATGGGCTGGGTTCTGATGAGTTGGCGGCAGCGACAAACGCACACGGGAATGATAGACCCCTCGGACCCTCAGATCCCGATCCCCGATCCTGAACCCTCGGGTGCCTCTGTTATTAGCAGCGTTTCGGTAAAAAGAGTTGCAATCGAGTTGATTTTGAGGAAACTTGGGCATTTTTTTAATTCATACTCGGTGCAGAGGCCACACACATATAATTTGGACAATTCTGGTGCTCAACGCGAACATTTGCTTAAATGGAATTATCGATCAATAACCCATTGATGCACATGGAGAAATTTAATTTTAATTCCGCTATAGGTCTTGAATATTTTAATAATTATTTGATTTCATTACAATAAAAACGGTAAAAATATCGTTACTTTTTTATATGCTAAGTTAACACTTACAAAAAATTTCAATTTGTGAAATATTTACAAAAATTTTAAAAATACTAAAATTGTCTTAACTAAACAAATGAAAAGAACCTTAAGTTTTTCTAGACGTGTGATTTTGTTTTGCTGCTGCGTCAGGCCCCATCGATAATGGTGGACCACGTATTGCCTGCTCCGCACTTCTCAACCACCCCGATTGTAATATAATCCATTTGACTAAAGAGAAACTAGAGGCCCCACCACTCAGGCCACAGCCCCCTCCACATATCACGAGAGGAAGCTGCTGCTTTGGCTGGACTCGAGTGTCAGGTGTTCGTGTTAAAATGCCAACTAATTTCAGTGTTTTGGGCCAAGAGCTGATAGCCAGTTGCTGCCAGGCTGGCCGGCCAATCGATCCACTTAATCAATGGGGCCAGAGCAAAGTGCTCACAGTTTTTGGGTCGCAAAATGAAAACAAAACCATTATATGCTCATACTTAATACTTAATACGAGTGTTTAAGCACAAAAAGTTGTCGCAGGAAATGGCCCTGTGTCCGGAGGGTCGATGGGAGGGCGTGGTCAGCGTTTTGTGGCTATCGCGCTGGGCCATCTTGGCCAGGTTTGCACACGTCCTCGGCCTCTTGGCTGCTTAGTCAGCGCACCGAATGTCAACGAATTTTATTATTTGCAACCTCTGTCAGAGTGTCTCTTTGTTGGCCACGGCAGTGTGGGTGGAATGGCTGCCTAAATTATGATGCACGGCCGTGATAAAGTGGCAGCAAACGTCACCAGGCCACTCGCAATTGCCATGCCGTGGAGCACTCTGGGTTGAACGCCTCCGTCGGGGCAATGTCTCTCGATCTGGCAGGAACTACTATATCTGTCAGTATGCGTCTATAAACACCGGCCCACGGGAGGACGTGAGCCGCCGATTCTGCACTTAGTAAAACGACTCTGATGGCGTCAGCCGAAAGTGGCCATAATTTATAATGATAAACTAGGGACCTATAGTGGCTAAAAAGAAGGAAAAGGTCTTGTCACATGGGAAATCAAAACGCTGAGTAAGGACTGCAGTTGATTGATTCGATTTATTGATTTGCATCGACAACAAAAGCTCTTCAACTATGTTTAATTTACTAAATGGTTATTCCTCGTGCTCCCAAGCTTTCTATACGTTTTCAATGAGAATTAAATTTAATTTTATTACCTGCCTCACAGTTTGTTCAATTAAAGTTAGGTAAAATATTAACAAATATTTCTTGCCTATAAACAAATCAAACAATTCAAATAAACAATTATCGGAACCCTAATACGCAGTAATAAATTATTTTTTTTTAGCTAAAAATTGAATCAAATATTTAACATCACTTCTAAATGCAGCGTTTTGTGTAACATTAATAATATTTTCTATTCAAAGTTTCTTTAATCTTCAAAAATCATAGTGATCTAAGCCGTTTTGATTTTGTTGCCAATCCCGCCCATTCTTATGCGGGAATTTACTACACAAAATCAGCTTTACTAGATTGAAATTGATTGAGTGGACATTCGACGCCTTAAAGTGATATCAATGGGCCATCAAAGCTGTCTGCCATGTCAAATCACAAGTCTTTCGTTTCAACTAGTTTCTGCCCCACGACTCCGAAACTATAAAATATTACGTATACGCCCCCGTCGGCCAACGCATAAATAATACCGAAAAACTTTATAAAAACTTTTCGTTGCGGCTTTGCTTTTATCTTTTCCAAAACACACAAAAATGTAAAAGTGTTTTTGTTGGGAAGGCACACAAACAGAAGAGAAAACAAACAAAGAAGCCCCATAAAGCTCCGGCCAAAGTAGCTCCCCAGTGGAGAGGCATTCGTCTAATAAATTATTTGACAGTAAATTGGAAATTATCTTTTGAAATTGGAATTGCAGCGCATTACTTAAGCTCGCATAAATAAACAATAACACAATTGAGTAAGTCTGCAGCAACAATAACCGAAAAAAAGAGACTAAAACAGAGGGAAATAAAGCCACAAACACAGTGGACCGAATAAAAGGCCAAATAAAAAGCAACATTAACGACCGATTCAATGGGCCCATTAAATTGGAAGACTCGAGCCGCCGTCTGGACGAGATCGAGTAAATATACACAGGGAAAAAATGGGCATTACTAACAGACGTTAAAAAAACTTCAAATAAAACAATGATAAAATGGTTGTACCTATCCCTGGGTATTATCTCACATCTATAGTTCGGAAATATTCTGTTTTCAATTCAATAATTCTCTGAACAATAACAAATTTTGTTTTGTGTGTTCGATCCGGGGAAACACACTCGAAATCGGATTCGGAATCGGAATGAGAAACACAAGAAGGAGGCGTCACGATCACGGATCATTCCGCCTTTTCAGTGCTCTTTGCATATCATTTGGGCCGAAAATTTATAATTTCATTGAGTGGTTGCCGTTCGGTTCGTTTCATTATTGAAATTAAGCAATTTGGCGTAATTTAACAACACTTTCGATGCATAAGTTTGGCCGTTGCCATTTCGAATGATAACAATGAACCACGGCCAGACAGGGACTTTCGGTATGGGAATGGAAATGGGAATGGTCATCCAAATCGGAATGGGGCTGGTTTTTTTCTGTTGCCAAATGACCGGCCAGTGCGTCGAGTGTCCATAGTCACGTCATTAGCTCAATTGTTCGCTGTTCATTGTCCGTGGCCCTCTGTCCTTGGCTCTGCATTGTCCGAACTGTCTGAAATGTCTGGTTCCTGGCCCAGTGCATCAACACGTCTTCGGCTGCCTTAATAATGGATACCGCGCACGATATGGATAAGCTACATATATCCCGGGTAATGCGGCCCTTTGTTGTTTTTACCAGATTATGGTGACTTCTTGTGACTTGATCCCATATATTAGCCTAAATCTGTCTTCATGATTTTCCCATCAGTTTGCTGTCTTTAACTGACCAATTACGTGGCATATGCTCCTTCCGCCCCTTGATTTGATTGTCTTTTTATGGCGATCAGACATAATTATCCTTATCAAATCAGAATCGAATCGCTCACACAATCCGCCCGGATAACGACACGTAAGTCTGGCCGACAACTTGCGGTGGCCTCCTCGGGCGCCACTTTTGTTTATAGCCCTTTTACGGCTCTTTCAAGTAGTCACGGGAGTACGGAGGAAGTTTTTACGACGCTGCACTTGAACCTCATCCACATCCGCATCCGATGCGATCCAATTCGGTCCAAAACAAGGGGACAAGTGCTGGAACAGCTCGTCCTGGTGGCATTTCAACACGTCGTAAAATCATCTGGCCGGCCGTTAGAGCGGCTTTTACGATCTATAAAACGCCCGTAAATCGCCGGGGTGCTGACTGCACTTTCGCCTTCGTCGAATCAACTCGATGATGGCGTTTAATTGTCGAGGAGCTGATTCAAGTCGACGGACACGGAGCCATAAAAACCTGAGCGTGTGCCAGGGCCAAAAGGAGAGGAGGGCATATCGAGCAAATCGACGCTGTGTTTTGTTTACGGCATTTGTCGAGTAGTAAAAATGTCGTAAACCAAATTGTTATGAATTGCGGCAAATTAAATAAACATCAAATGCCAAACGCTTCTGTTCTGTTTTGTTCTGTTCGAGAGCTTGTTGTCTGTGGTTTTTATGTCTTGGCTGTTCATTGAATCTTTATGTCGAGCCCTGATTTCCCGAGTGTTTAAAATGTCGTTAACCAGTTCGGAGATGATTTACGGGCTCAGATGAGTGCTTATTTTACAAGTTATTGCATGGCTTAGTTCTCGTCGAGAGGTTAAGGTAAAGCTGACTGGTTAAAGGGGGTGAAAACCGGCAGACACTCGATATCCGCAAACGAATCTCGAATGGCAACGACCACCAGCAAAGAAAAGGCTTTTCGTGTGCTCCTCTTACCTGCAAAGCACGAAAATGTGACCCCAACGTAAAAAAAAAGCAATATAAAAAGCAGGGAAAAATCCAACTGCAATCGGAGATAGCGATAAAGGGTACGAGAAGAAGCTATAAAGGAGACAAACAACAAACAGGCCAAGCGGCCAAAAAGACTCAACGCGAAGCCAAAAGGCCAACTGCTAACTTGGTCCAAGTCCACGTCTTTACTGTGGTTGAAAAGGAAAAGACTAATGCAAATTTAACGCAATTAAATTGAATTAAGAAAAATAATAAAAATTATAATAATATTTTACAAACTACTCGCAAAATGCTTAATAATGTCGATGGATTTTTTTAGAAAAACTATATATTTCCTGAATAAAGATAACAATTACAAAAATTTACAGGATTTTTTTTATAAAATATTTTTTTTTAGGTAGAATTTTTAAACAATGTTTTTTATATTGAACATTCAAAATTTCCCTATGCAACCCACGGTATTTCTGTTTGGGGAGCAGGGGTGCCTTGGCATTTTCTACCTACCTATGGGCCATATCGGGACAGAACCGGCCAAGCCTTTAAAGCGGCCTGAACCCTGCTCCGTTGGCATTGTTCTTGTTTTTGTTGTTGCATTCCGGCATAGCAATGACCGCAACATTTACTGGGTCTGAATCTGAAAACTGGCATTGGTGTTGTGATAGTGTTGGTCGTTTTGGAAAAGAAGTGAGGCAACAAAAACAACAGAAAAGAGGCTACAAAAACAAGGGGTTCCATAATGGCTGCGACATTCATTCGCATTCGTATCTGTGAGTTTGTATCTGTATCCCTCTGTATCTGCATCTGTGTGGGATGGCCTGCAAGTCGCAAGATTTAAGATTGTCAACCATGTTGTTTATTGCTCTCTCAAGATTTGTCGCAGCCCGATCTCGTTGTTTTTGTTTTTGTACCTGGAGCGGGTTTATTTTTCTTATTTTTCGTCAGGGGTCGGGGACCGTCCGGCTGCTTCATCGTTTATTCCGCGGAATTACTCAAAACGCTGAGAAAAATCTGGGGAAAGATAGGGACGCGAGAAATGTTGCCCAGATGAGATGCGCAGGCATGTCTGCGGTTTTCGTCTGTGATTTATCTCAACCATTTTCTTGGGCCCTTCTTGAATTCTCCTTTCGCTTCTTGCCGTTTTTATGGAGCCCTGCCAGCTTCCTTTGAATTCAATTAAGTGGGAGACGGATGTGAAGAAATTTAGTTTAAAATATTTTAAGAGGAGCTAATAAGGTCTTTTTTTGTTTAATGGGAAATAAATGATCGTTTAACCTTAAATGTTGCATGGTTGAACTAAAATCAAGAGACCTGTAATTTTTAAATGCCTTTTATATTGCATTATATTTATTTAGTTAATCAAGGGAAAAACGAGTAAGCATTCATATCTTATTAAACTTCTAAGGAAGTAAAAGATCTAATGAGGGTAAGTTAACGTATATATAAAAAACTTACCATTAAATCAATAGATTTTGTTATCCAATTCAGTATGATCCCTAACCCCCTTGACTTTGCCGTTTTTTACTTTTGGCAAACACATCTTTAACACATGGACCTCTTTCGATCCCTGGGACGCACTTCACTTAACACTTTCCCATGGAAAACAGCACATATGCCATTTATGGCCTTTCATATTTTGCACACATTTTAACTCATTTCGTATTGCTGGCAAACAGAAAATAGCCGCTCCGATGCGTTTTTTAAGCCGATCCGCAACGTCCAAGCGCCCGGGAATTGGAACTCATACTGAGTGTTTACAAAACAGCAGCCGCCGATCCCTGAAGATCCTACAACATCCGACGATCCTGGACCGCATGCAAAAGGGTCACGGATGTGGGCATTTGGACGGATTTGGACACGGCAAGCGTCATAAATCATAAATTTCCAAAGGCTGATCCGATGGTAAAAAACCAAATCCGAAACGGTTCGCCACGCAACGGGAATGCGCCATAAAAAATGTGTGTGTTGCCTTTTTTCCGCTTAAAAATTCGCACCAAGGTCATCACCGCCGGCGGCCATTAAAAAAGGTGCCGTCGCTCACCTTTTTTGCGAGAGCGAAAAAGAGACAGGAATAGAAGATATAGCGGCCAAGAGATCGCTCATTAGCAGCTGCACTTGTGTGTTTTTAATGAGCAACCTGACCTGACCTTGGTCGCCGTTTTTTATTAGCCATAGCAAAAAATTATGATTGTTTCATATTTTGCTAGACCGTGCAAAATTACATAACCTGCTAAATGATTGTTTAGGGAAAGTCCTAGTCTTACCTTGAACATCCTTCAAGGACTCTTTTTATTCAATTTTGCTTAAACCCCCATTAACTGGGCTCAAGCCCAGCTGCATTTAGACCCTCCACAGATTTCGGTAGCTTCCTCTTCGTTCTCCAGCCCAATTCAGGATGTCTGCCATTCAAAACAGGCGTTGCATGAACATGGAAATTTACACGGACATGAAAACATTTGCGTAATTAAAATTGTTTTATGTAGTGTCATGTTCAATGGAAAGGGGAGAACAGCTGGGTCATGTCGCAAATTCATTGACTACAAGTTTTGCAGCAGCATTGGGTGCTTAAGAGTAATTCAAAAGGCAAGGACTTTAATAGAATATTTATAAAATTTACAAAATAAATGTCTTTAAAAAAGACTGTTTAAATTTAATTTGAAATTTAATCCCAGGTTCACGAATAACAAGAATTGCCCGCACATTTGGACAAGAAACCTTAAAAAATATACCCTAAAATAAAAAAAACAACCTAATATTATTATTATTTAAATATAATAAACACCGCTTTAAAAAGCTCAAAGCCCTCACATGTCGACAACACTTTAAATCTAATAAAACAAGCTGGTTTAAATTAAATTCCCATCACGCACAGCCATTTACACATATGGCGACTGCATTATTTAGGTGCGTGGTATTAACTTTAATGCGATATCCTATCCGATGGCCGCCAATCAAAGCTCATTTAAAGCGACGGCGCATAATTTGAAAATGGGTTTTTTTGCACTTCGGGCCGCGTTATTAGCCTATCCGTATCATAATTAATCCTAAACACGCAATTTGTGCCAAATAATTACATTTAATATGGCCCCTTCCCTGGCTGCGCTGCATTGCCGGGCAATTTGCATTGAAATGCTTAAAGTGAAATATATGGCGGGTAATTAAATTGCATTTTACATTCACGTGCTGCTTTTCGCCCAGTGCCGCTTGGCCATAATGGCGAGTGCATTAACAATTAGCTGACCGCATCCATTGGGCTCCTCGGCAGCGTGACCTCCCTCCCGAATCGCCATCCATCCCCGGTAACCTGATCCTCTCCTAGAGCAGCCTCGTATCTCCGGCAGTCCGCCCACCATTCCACAGTTCCACAGCTCCAAGTTCCACTCCTTTGCAATTCCCTTCTGGCCGGCAGCAGGACAACTGAGTGGACAGATTTATGCGGCCCGGCTGCCTGGCCTGTAAATCTCTGGCCCCCGGCTGCAGGGCAATAAACACGCGTTGGCCCAAGACAGCGCCCCACCCACCGACGGACGCACCACCAACAACCACAACGCCCACCTCGAAGCCTCGTTTGGCCAGCTTCAGTTTTGGGCCGCCGAAAACTCTGGCCTTAGATCCACAGAGAAAAATAAAAGATATATTAATCACCTTGATATAAACAAAATGGGTGATTTGGATTAAAAAATCTCTATAATTTTAGTCAACTTACAAAATATATTTTATAAGTAAAGATGAAAAGGGTTCTTCTAATATCTTGAAAACTAATAAAAAAAACATTTAAAATTAAACATAGACTGAAAAAATGTAACTGTCTGATGAAAGTCTAAAAACAGTTTTATTTGTTGATTCTTTTGAAATTTCAGCAATTAAAATATTTGCATTATTATTTTAGATATTTTTTTCCGTGTTTTGTCCAAGCGGCGCAACAAACTCCATTACATAAATACGAGAAAAAAAAACATACCTACGTATAAATAAATATATGTATACATGCTGTTGTAGGCTGTTGTTGTTACAAGATTTAATTTCGTAAAAAAGTTACTCACGAAATTTACGAGGAGTACATGGCGTGTGGTTGCCGATTTTCCACTGGTGTGGTTGTGTGTTCGCATAAAGTGTTGCCGCCGAGATTTATGCGTCATGAATAAACCCCAGGGGGGTGGTGATGGTGATGGTGGGCCAAGGAACAGCTACAACAATACCGCCAACACCAACAACAACAATGTCGCCACAAACTGGCCCGCCACAACTTTGGCGAAAAAAAGTTTCTTCGCTCCACGGGCCAGCACAAACGTTCCCAATAAATGAATTCCGTTTACATAAGGAAATACTTTGGGCCAGAAACAAAAGCAAAAATCGATTAGCTCATACATATATTTATTGGCTGGCTCATAAATACACGCCTTAACTTGTGTTTAGTTGATGGAAATAGCAAACTAAATGAAGCCAATTTGGCGTATAGGATCTTAAACCAGGATTAAATTTCATTTATTTATTTTAAGATTTGCTTAAAAATATTACATAGTTTTAGTAGATATTAGTCGAACCTAAATGTGAATTCTCCTAATTTCCTAAACAAAGCCTCCTACAAATTGGACTTTCATTTGGGCAGAGTCCTCTTAGAAGAAATCTGCAATTTAAAAAAACGAATTCCAAAGATTCCATTAGATCTTTTGATTTTCTATATATTTCCCTGAGCATCTGACGATCAAATATTTGCACCACGTTTTGCGAATGGTCCAAGCCGAGTACTCTGGTAATTGAAGAGAGACCCCGAAGATGGGGAAACAATTGCATGTGGGGCACACAATTTATTGGCCTGGCTAAATCAAAAGGATCTGGGGATTGGCCCGGACTAGGGATTGGGCTTGGCATGGACCAACCGACCGACCGACTGGCTGGCAATAATCCAGTAGAACGCCATAAAAGCTGTTTATGGTTTCGCGCTCCTTGTGCGCCATAAATCGAGCAGGAAAAGGAGGAGAGACCCCGGTTGCCGCGTCTTGGATCTGAGATTCTGGACCTGGTTTACTGCTCCCTGGCTCTGGAGCAAGTGGCCGTGGGCTGGCAAGACGGGCGTATATAATTTAGTTATAAAAATAACTGCAACAGCGCTGTAAGATGAGATCGCCTGGAATGGCCGGATCCCCAGGATGCGGCTAGAACTCGCCCCTCAGGCTCCTGACATGGAGCGGCGTCATTGTAAATTAAAAATAAATGAAGTGCGTGCTTTCCATTTTCCATTTTCGTCCCTATCTCGTTGCACTGCGCTGTGTTCGCGCTACGGAAAAATTTCGATTAAATTATTTATCAGGCTCTTTGCATCGCCGCATCCGCGATTTATGCGCGGTAGCAAAAATGCGATTCGGATTCGATTTTTCAGCTGCAGCGGCTGCCGTGCGAGTAAAAGCCAATTAAATATTTTTATCAGTAGATTGCAATGCGGATGAGTAATTTTATTATTTATGGTCTTTTCGGCGCAAAAACAAAGGCGAAAAAATAACTGAAATTAAAACCAAAGCTGAGTTTCAATTTGCCAGCCCCACATGGTGCACAGAGAAAGTTTACTGGGATTTATTTAAAATCAAAAGTGAAAAACAATCAAATTATTTTTTATTACAAATATTTATTTGAAAAAACAAGTCACAAAATATCACTTTAAATAATCTTAAAATAGAGAACAAATAGTACATCTTTGTTAGCATATTGCTTTGTTATTTTAGGGAGATTTTCTGCCTGTGTGAACTGTTCGGTGGGGCGTTCATAAATAATCCTTGATTCGAGCCAGCCATGAGTGTTAAATAAATTCTGTCAGACAAATTAAAAACGCAAATGTTCTGGATATCCATTTCCACTTTGCATTTCCTTCCCATGCAGCTGATGCCTTGGCCTCCTTAATATCCGTCTGGGCGACTATTATTAGAAACATTCGCAGATATTTATGCGGCGCGTGACGCGTTGTCTTCCTCTGCTGGCCGCCTCTTCTGCTCTCGTGGACTCCCCCCCGAAAATCGCCACCCATGCCCATGGCGTCCGCGTTGCCATTTGCATAATCGCTTTCGATTCCTCGCACGGCCCGCGCCTTAAATGAGTTATTTGCGAGGGGGTCGCCATTCCGCCCGCCATTGCCGATTCGATTAGTGAATCAATAAGGATCTGCTCTGCATTCTAATGCGATTTATGGCCGAGGTCGAGCGGATCCCAGAACCTGGGCAGATTGTCGCATAATTTTATTCCAATTCTGATTCGTTTTTTATTTCGCTGAATGGGAATAAAAGAATTTAAAATGTGGAAGCCAAAGGAAATGTCAGGGGATTGGTACTTTAACCAAATCGGGGTGAAATATTGTAGAACCGTGCTAAACAGGATTATCGTTTTTAGCTTTAAGTAATGGTGAGCCTCACATCTAGTTTGTGGAAATGGCTAAAAAACAAACTAATAATAATTATGGTGTAAGATCTTAACAAGGCTTGTTGATCTTATAAGTAGAGTTTGTTACTTCTTCGATTGAATTCACATGTAATAACAGTTCAGCCAAAGAACATTTCTGACTTTGTTGCAAAGATCGCCTGGTTCCTATATAATTCCAGTTGCTCGAAGCATAAGTACTGACTGTAATTACCAGGGAGTCCATGATTATCCATGAAGTTGGCATCTAAAAGAGTAGCTGATGCTATCTGCTCACTTATTTGCAAGTATTATTGCTTGGCCCAACTTATAATCAAAAGTAAATTATGTGGCAAGATTGAACACGAATGATCTGATAAAACAGATGGTGTGATTCATGTAGTTTTCTGCATTTAGCAAAAATTAAAATCGTACTAAACAGAAAATAATTCCAAGTACCCATGCTTAATTATAAAAACAACTCGACACTCTTACGAATTATCATTTAATTGATGTTTTCCATTGTTAAGCCAGGCAGAAATCTCGTTTCGCCAGCGAAATAAATATTCATTATATTATTTTTAAGGCCAACTCCCACGCGGCTCGATGAGGATCCAGAAATGGACGCCCCGTCGCATCGGCAGTGCGGAGATTTAATTAAAACATTTTCGAACTGATGGCGGATGACGGTGAATTTACGATGCCTTTGGGGCGGGATCAGCTGCGGATCGGTCGCCGGATTGAAGCTGCCTGAGAAACGAGCTGCGTTACAATTTCGCTGATTGCGCACAATTGCAGGAGATACAGATACGATTTACATGCTGGCATAAGGGGAAAACAACAATGGCAATCAGCGGAGCCTCGCAAATTTATAGTTCACTCGCAGCGCAGAGCCAAAGTTCATAAAGTTTCATCAGACGAAGGCAGAAAGGGATTTTGGCCGGGTCCACAAAAGGCGCATGAATATCGGAAAGACGACGACGGCGGCGAAGATGGCGAAAAAATATATTTCGCAGAGAGCTCCTTAAAATATGCAAATGAAGAAATAAATTTGCATCCCTTTTTTGTGCTCATCACACACTCGCACACCGCTGCAGCATTCACGTATCTATGTGCCTTGCAATCAGTCTGGTACACAGAAAAAATCATACTTTACTTTATGAGCTTTAAAAAAAGATAAAAGATGATTTAAAAATTCTTTAAAGTACACAAACTCTCAAAATAAATTCCCAAACAACAAATAACATTTTCGTAATTTACAATTTTACAGACTTTTTAAAGAACATTTTTTTCTCTCTGCACAAATACATTTTCGTGGAACGAGCGGAGGCTCGGACTCACGTCCCGTGCATAAATAGCACTAGCATATTCAAAGCCTCCAGAGGCTCTCGTGCTCGCCGCAGAGTCAAAAGATTAAGACACAAAATTCTTTATATGCTAAAGCGCAAATAACATTAAATTAAGCAACTTTTTGTGCTCTCCCCAGAGGAGCAGCTCCTCTGGCCGCCGTCGCCATCTCCGTCGAGGGTGAGGATGAAGATTGCGATGGGGCAGGAGGCAAGTTGGTGGAGTCTGGAGTCGAGCCAAGGCTAAAGTTTCTTGCGGTTAACGGCAATTTATGCATTTCGGGTTTTAATTCTAAAATTGTGACTCACAACAGGCAGAGGCACTTCTTCTGCGGACGAGAGTGTGCTCACCTAATGGCTTTGGCGTTGTTCCGGACCCGGCATATATACCATTCCATACGTGTAGCAATTACGGCATTTGCGTTTTCAACTTTTACTTTGCCTGCAGAATGGGCAATTGGATGAGCAAGACTTGAGTTCACTTTACACGTATAGAGATTGTGGTTACAGCAGGAAGAGGACCTTTAGAAATCCCTGTTTTCAGACTGAGGTTACGAATTCTTAAAGGATTAAATCGTCTGATGTTGAATCTCCAGTTTTATTATGTTTCTAAGTCTTGTACTTATTGTGTAACTATAGAGAATTTTTGTGGAAGACGATTTGACATAGATAACATTTTTTGAACGGTTATAAAAATAAAGGCATTTATTACGAATTTTTCTTATTTTTTACTTTGCAAACGACTTTGATATTTTTATATCAAATTTATATAATACACTCAAAATTTTTAAAACCGCTAACCATCTAAAATCGAAAGTTAATCCAACAAACATTTATCAAGAAATCTGTAATGGTATATTTCCTTTTTATAAGACATCTGATTTACACTTAACATCGTACTATAACTTCCCACACTTTAATTTAATGCATCGATCCTTGCTGGAACTTTAAACAACCTCCGATTGGCTTGCCTGCACCTCACCGATTACCTATTTACCAGCCAATTTCAATCCGTTTAGTAATGCCGATATTCATTACATCATTGGACTGTTGACGAGCCGCATTGCCGTGCAATGGCAGCTCATTAAATGGCTGAAATCTCCCGAGGAACCCACGGCAATTCACTTACGAGGAGCAGAAACAATGGAACATCTCGGCTGCCAACTCTCGACAGGCCATAAATGGCAGCTAAGCAGCAGAGTTATGGCCACCGAGGCTGCCTCCAATTTGCCACCAAGGATGCGAAATGCCATTAATGGAAACATGTGCAATACTCAGGTCGAGGTTGAGATGCTGCAGTGGGACCACTGGTTTGGAGTCCACAGAAAGAAATTATAGCTTCAGACTATAATATAATTTATAAAATATTGAAAGCAGCTAGATCAACATTTAAATGTACATTTAATAAACAAACAAACATAAAATAATAATAATTTTTGGTTATTATATCGGAAATCTGTTGAAATAGCTAAGTTAAAATATATTTTTTTCTCTGTGTGCCGATTCCAGTTCCCAAATGGCGTGTTGATGCGCTGCCAAATTGGCCGCCGACTGCAGAATGCGTGCGAGCGGGTCCGAATTGCATTAAATCATGCATTAACCATGAGCCTGGAACCCGCTCTTCTGCTCCTCGAGACCAATTTGGCAGCAATCCTTTGTGCCCCCAGTGCAGACAATGTTTTAAACATCGTCTGGTTGGAATGAATTTTTATTGGCCACGAGGTTTCTTTGACATTCGCCGGAGTTTCATGAATTTTCCACCGACAGTGGGTGGAATTTTGGGAATGGGGGGGAGGTCCTTTATACATATAGCTTATATATGCCATCCCGATAATAACTTAATATGAGTTTTTAATCCCGGTCCGTCGTCGTGCACACGGCGACCACCCCAAAATCCACTCTGATGATTAAAAATGATAAAATTGTTTAGTGCCGCTGGAAATGGGTCTCCCGGGTGCCCTAAGCTGCTATACACACATTATAAAATGGTCGCCGGGATCAGGGAAAAGGGACAGGACGTGTGTCTGATTACGGACCCAGTTGTCCTTCGGTCCGTTCTTTGGTCCTTGGTCCTTGGACCTTTCGCAGCCTCATCCGAAAGCAAACAGGAAAATGTCAAAATTTAAGCTCACCAGGAGCCATGAATGCTTAATTGTGTCGCATGTTTTTGGTGCGGGTGGTGCGAAATCGGGTGGTTCGGTGGTGAGGTGGTTCAGTGGTTCGGTGGAGCGTAATTAAAGCCGGCTTACGGCGGCCATATATGACTTGATGGGCTGCTGAAAAAGGGTTCAAGTCGCAGGGTTGCGTGCCGGCGCTTTATCAACCTGATTTGCGAGATTGGATTTTGGCCTCTGCCAGTCCAGGGCTTATGTGGCTTTATTGCGGTCTTAGCGGTCCTGCGGTTGTGCCCCAGCCCAATGGTCCTCTGTACAAACACATTTATCAGCAGAGTTTAACAAATTAATTCAGCAAAGTTTCGCAACTTTGCACAATTTGGCCCGGCTCCAGGAAGAGAAAAGAGGCGGCTTCTAAGCGAAGAGGATAGGACACTTGGCCAAATTCCATTTTCTTGGCCAAGTTCCCGCCATAAATTTAGTTGTTCAGTGCAAAAGTACCACTTAAAATTAACGAAATTGGCAAGGAAATACGGGAACTTTTCTGTGGATTTTTTACTGCATTTTATTAAAGAATTTACTTTAAATCAATTTAATTGCTTCTTATGTAAATTTAATGAAATTGGAAATTAATAATTTGTTTCTCATAAAAGTTGTATAAATAATAAAATTATTCCTTTCATTAGGCAAATTTTTTTAATTTTATAAACCTTTTTAAAGCTAAGTTCATATTAAATATGGCGTGCTAATTTTAATGCGTGTCCTGATATATTATACAATTAATTTATAAGTTTATTAACAACATACCTTTTTCGTTGCTCAGTCGCTCAGCAATTAAGCAAAGTTTTGGCCCGACTTTCCACCACTTAGCGTTACCGTTAAAGCCCAATTGGCAGCCTTAAAGCCTAACCCTCCGATGACTCCATCTTCCCGGCACACTCACATTCCCCTTCTATCGATCCCTGCCCTGCTGAAATCCCAGTTTCGAATCCTTTTGTTCGCCGGCAAAAGCGAAATGACTAACGACGGGCCAAAAATAAAGGGAGCCCGTTTCGTGATTCGTCTGCGTTAATCAACTGGCAAGGTGAGTCCGGAGCTGTTGGCCGTATGGGAACAAAAGGCCAAAACAAAGCAGGGAAATGGGAATGCGAAACCAAACACGAAAGTTGACATCACGGACTTGCGACTGTGTGTATGTCTGCGTGTTTTTTTGGCCCTTTGTTTAGCCGCAGAAGTTTATTTTGAACTTTTCCCAGGCAGCGGCATGCGAGAAATGCGGTCTCCCTTTCGCCTTAATGGCCCAAAAGGACAAAACGTGTTTTTAATTACTCGTACTACGGAGCCCCATTCGCTATTTACGGCCAACGGCGACATTATCCGTTGTAAACTTGCCTGTTAGCCGGCGAAAGTTTTCCGAACTCGGTAAACTGCGGAGTTTCTGGTTGCACTTGCCAATGCTGGAAATCGCAAACAGTTTCGAAGCGTTCAATGGCGCATTAAAAGCCGATTGCCCCTGCCCTGTACACTGTGTGTCCTCTGACCTCGGATTTTCCTCGCGCCGATTGGACGGCGGCCTTTGGGGCCATAAATTCAATTTCCGCGCCATGAATTCCAATTCCATTAATTCCACTAAATTGACCCGCGCGCCATCTAGCGGCATGTGGACGCACTGCGGCGCAATGGGGAGGGCCACGCCCTTCCTCCAATCCCCTCCGCCCCCTTGGCATTTCGACTTTAAAGTGTGGATGGAATAAGCCTGTGGAACCCAATCGAGTTAGGGACCACGATACCTGCCTATCTGCCATGGCCAGGAAAACCTGTTTTTAGCTCGGGAGCGAAGTTCCTAAAACGGGTTCGGGGCTCCCCAAATAAAAATCACAAGAAGTACAGCTTAAAATTTAAGAACAATTTTTATTGACATATATACGTTTTTTTAATATTGTACATTTAATGAAGTTATACGTTCCGACGGATTTTTTGACTGTTCACTGAATTCAATCCAAGGCGAGCAATCTGAAACGAATCAAAATATTTACGACGTATTATAATGTTTGGCAATAATATTTATAAATATTAAATGTATAATTCATTTATAACAAGAAATGAAGCTACCTTCGGCCAGCCGAAGCTTATATACCCTTGTAGATAAAAGAATGCTCACTCGGTGCAGTTCCAGGGATTCCAGATTCAGCGTTTCTATTTATTTACATTTTATTTATAAGTAGTCAAGAATCAAAACGCCTACTTCCTACAAAGTTACAATGAATTTTCTTATATTTGTTTTAATATTCCTATGGGAGCCTTAAGATATAGTGGTCCGATCCGGCTCTTTCCGACATATGTACTACCTGCAATAGAAAGTAGACTTTCGGGAAAGTTTCATCGCGATAGCTTTAAAACTGAGAGACTAGTTCGCATAGAAACGGACAGACGGACAGACGGACATGGCTAGATAGTCTCGGCTATTGGTGCTGATCAAGAATATATATACTTTATGTGGTCGGAAGCGTCTCCTTCACTGCGTTGCAAACATCTGAGTGAAATTATAATACCCTCTACAAGGGTATAAATATGCAGATTTATATAAAAGTTTCCATATACATATTTACATTAACAAAATTAACAAAAAAAAATTAAATTAAATATTGTTATACCCGTTACTCGTAGAGTAAAAGGGTATACTAGATTCGTGCAAAAGTATGTAACAGCTAGAAGGAAGCGTTTCCGACCCCATAAAGTATATATATTCTTGATCAGGGTCACTAGCCGAGTCGATCTAGCCATGTCCGTCTGTCTGTCTGTCTGTCTGTCTGTCTGTCTGTCTGTCTGTCTGTCTGTCTGTCTGTCTGTCTGTCTGTCCGTCTGTATGAACGCTGAGATCTCAGAAACTACAAAAGCTAGAAGGTTGAGATTTCCCACACATATTCTTTGGCTTCCTACGCAGCGCAAGTTTATTTTAGCCGAGCGCCACGCCCCCTCTAACGCCCACAATCGCCCACTAACGATTTTAAAATGGGTCCTGCGCCCACATCTTTAAAGATTTCCGAGAAGTATAAATGCAATTTTGTTGTGTATATTTATACCTATCGAAATGTATTCGGACCATTCATTAAAAAGTTATACGCAATCAAAAATTATATATCTATCTCCCTCGCACTCCCTTTAGCTGAGTTACGATTATTAGTCGGGACACCAACCCGACACAGCGTTCGCACTCCCTTTAGCTGAGTGACGGGTATTAGATAGTCGGGACAACAACCCGACTATAGCGTTCTCTCTTGTTTTTTTTATTTTTTATCTATTGCTGCTTTTATTATCTTTAAATATGGAACTATAAATTTTAAAATTGTATTTAATTAAAATATGTAGATGGAAACTTTGAAATAAATATACAAATGCATACTACTAATAATTATTTTTTTTTAAATTAAATTAGGACTCGAAAAGGATGTGGCACAGGTCCTCGTGGAGGTTCGCGAGGTTAATGAAGGACTGGCGACGCTTACTAAAGTCGTCGGGTCGCTCTGCGCGCTTCTTAAGCAATCAAGGAAGGAGGAAGTTCAAATCCATCCAGTAAAAACTGAAGAGGACTTGGCTTCCCTTGGGCGCCTTATAAGCGACAGCAAGTCGGATAAATATGTAAGTTTTCCATTCTACATTCTCTGAATGTTGCATTTTTGCATATTTTCATTTATTTTATTGTTTATTATTCTATATGTTCTATTTATTTATAAATATTTTTAGGTCAAGATGATGGTCGACTTGCTGAAGCAAGAAAAACGAAGCAAAAGTATTTGAAATATAATTTCCTATGAAATTATATTAACGTACAATTTGGAGGGGTTACAAAACAAGAAGAGACTAGGCGTTTCCACGATTTGTGTCGTGTTTCCTTGGTTTTATCAGAAACCGAAATTAATTATTATTTTTGAGGTTAATTTTTAAAAACCTTAAAATGATTACTTTCTGTCTTGTGTTTTATATATTCCTATTGTAATAAATCTGTTTTATTTCAGATGTCATTGGTCAGGTGGAGCCAGGCGAGCCGCCGGAGAAAACCTTGCAAAAGGCGCTGCGATGCGTTAAAAACCTCCACTGCTCCAAAAAGAAAAACACCAAAACTGGAGAGCTTGGTGAAACAAACTTTGCAAATATTATGTAATTTAAAATGACAATAAATGAAATAAAGTGATGAAAATTTGTATACTTTTTGGCAGTACGTAGGTGATGAAACTGGGCAGTGATTAGGTGCTGAAAGCAGTGATTAGGTGCTGAAAGTAAGTAGTGATTAGGTGCTGAAACTGGGCAGTGATTAGGTGCTGAAAGTAGGCAGTGATTAGGTGCTGAAAGTAAGCAGTGATTAGGTGCTGAGTGTAGGCAGTGATTAGGTGCTGAAACTGGGCAGTGATTAGGTGCTGAAACTGGGCAGTGATTAGGTGCTGAAAGTAAGCAGTGATTAGGTGCTGAAAGTAGGCAGTAAGTAGGTGATGAAACTGGGCAGTGATTAGGTGCTGAAAGTAGGCAGTGATTAGGTGCTGAAAGTAAGCAGTGATTAGGTGCTGAAAGTAGGCAGTGATTAGGTGCTGAAAGTAGGCAGTAAGTAGGTGATGAAACTGGGCAGTGATTAGGTGCTGAAAGTAAGCAGTGATTAGGTGCTGAAACTAGGCAGTGATTAGGTGCTGAAAGCAGTGATTAGGTGCTGAAAGTAAGCAGTGATTAGGTGCTGAAACTGGGCAGTGATTAGGTGCTGAAAGTAGGCAGTGATTAGGTGCTGAAAGTAAGCAGTGATTAGGTGCTGAAAGTAAGCAGTGATTAGGTGCTGAAAGTAGGCAGTAAGTAGGTGATGAAACTGGGCAGTGATTAGGTGCTGAAAGTAAGCAGTGATTAGGTGCTGAAAGCAGTGATTAGGTGCTGAAAGCAGTGATTAGGTGCTGAAAGCAGTGATTAGGTGCTGAAAGTAGGCAGTGATTAGGTGCTGAAAGCAGTGATTAGGTGCTGAAAGTAAGCAGTGATTAGGTGCTGAAACTGGGCAGTGATTAGGTGCTGAAAGTAGGCAGTGATTAGGTGCTGAAAGCAGTGATTAGGTGCTGAAAGTAAGCAGTGATTAGGTGCTGAAACTGGGCAGTGATTAGGTGCTGAAAGTAGGCAGTGATTAGGTGCTGAAAGTAAGCAGTGATTAGGTGCTGAAAGTAAGCAGTGATTAGGTGCTGAAATGTAGGCAGTGATTAGGTGCTGAAAGTAGGCAGTAAGTAGGTGATGAAACTGGGCAGGTTAGGTGCTGAAAGTAGGCAGTGATTAGGTGCTGAAACTTGGCAGGTGCTGAAAGTAGGCAGTGATTAGGTGCTGAAAGTAAGCAGTGATTAGGTGCTGAAATGTAGGCAGTGATTAGGTGCTGAAACTAGGCAGTAAGTAGGTGATGAAACTGGGCAGTGATTAGGTGCTGAAAGTAGGCAGTAAGTAGGTGATGAAACTGGGCAGTGATTAGGTGCTGAAACTGGGCAGTGATTATGTGCTGAAAGTAGGCAGTGATTAGGTGCTGAAAGTAGGCAGTAAGAAGGTAATGAAACTGGGCAGGGATTAGGTGCTGAAACTGGGCAGTAATTAGGTGCTGAAAAATAAATATAAAACAAGAAAGGAAGCTACCTTCGGCAAGCCGAAGCTTATATACTCGCTTATATGCTCACTCGGTGCAGTTCCAGGGATTCCAGATTCAGCGTTTCTATTTATTTAAATTTTGTTTTTAAGTAGTCAAGAATCAAAACGCCTACTTCCTACAAAGTTACAATGAATTTTCTTATACTTGTTTGAATATTCCTATGGGAGCCTTTGTATATAGTGGTCCGATCCGACATATCTTTCCGACATACGTCCCTTCACTGCGTTGCAAACATCTGAGTGAAATTATAATACCCTCTACAAGGGTATAAAAAACTAAAAAATAAATATGATATTAAAATAACACGTTACTAACATTAAAATAATATCTTAAGAAGTTATTAAAAATAACTTTTTTCCTAACTATATACAACATTTTCATATTTCCATAAGTTCAACTGGTGGAAATGGAACTGCAGATATAGCTATTTAGCAGTATCAATAGCAAGTCCTGGAGAGCATCTCCCCAAACACTTTGCTTGGGCCATAACAATTACAGCCATAACATAAATTGCCGCAGCACCCAAACACAATTAAAATAACTGTCATTGTATTGGCATTAAATGTCAATTTAAGCGAGTGCGTGTCATTCACGGCCTGTCCTGCCCGTCCCTTCCCGTTCAGATTGGAAGTTAGGATCGAAGTCAGTCGTCGCCTGGCAATCGCACTTCCATTTCACTCGGCACTGCACTGAATAAATATTTTCACAGGACGCCAACGGAGATTTCGTGAGTTTGGCCGCACATTCAATAGATTTTCATCACTTGCACTGCGGAAAATTAAACAAACATCCCCCAGCTGAGCCCGGATTTTTACGGGGTGGCTGCTGCCGGCCCGCCATGATGATATCGATTTTCCATGTTGTTCGTTGGAGTCTCTGGCATGGCGAACAGGATTTCCTCCTCTGTCCTGCCGGCCGTGTAGATACAGATGCGGATGCTGGAAGGCAGCCTCCTGCGGCGGCCACCCATTCAGATTCATTCAGCTGCACAGTCGATCAACGGGCGAGTGCGGAAAAATCCACAGTTCAGGGCAAATCAATACATTTTTATTTTGACGAAGCAACGTTTTAATTTGTGTAACTTTTTATAAACTAATAATAATTTTGAGAAAAGTTTAAAAATGAATATACATTTTTTTGGGTTTTAGTCAATAAAAAGTATTTAAAGAATAAATGATAAAAGTATTATATATAAAATATAAATACTTATAATAAAAACATAACAGTTTGTAAATCTTTATTTTTAAATATATTTTCATAGGGGCTTAATTTTATGACACGCACTGTAAAAAGCACAACTGTCAGACCAAAATCGGCTATACATGGCACATTTTTCTGCATTGAAATCGACGTCTGAGCTTCACAATGTCCAACCCCTTTTCACTCAGAGGTCCTGCGCTGCCGAAGGATCATGAATCAGGCGAGTGGCCATAATTCTGTCGGCAGATAAAGCTATTACCGCCATGCCGGATAAGTGCGCAACCAGCGCAGGACGCTCGAGCTGCGAGCGGCGCTGTCCCCGTTAGATTAGAATTTAAATCCGGTGGCAGGACCCAAGCACCCAATCACCCACCACCCACTGAACCACCCACCCAGCAACCCTGCTCTCGCAAAAGAGCGAGCACAAAGAACGCGACTCGCTGGGCCATTAAGGATATCACCCCGAATGGCCGGGAACTCCGGTTTCAGCCGTTTCAGGCGGGTGGTTTTGCTCCCTGTGCTCCCTTTTGGCTCCCCGTTTCCTGGACAGCGCAGCTTAATACAAACATTGAATAAATCTCATTGCGGCGTTTATTTTAATTTCTACGTAAACATAAACTACGAGCGCCAAGGGAGCGGTCGCCCTTTCGCTGGTTGGTGATTCCACGCAGCAGGATACAAAGACAGGACACCGGGAATCCAGTTCGCTCAGTGGAATTTATGCCATTATATATTCCAATTTACAAGGCATTTATAATTTCTCATTTTAATAAGAGTACGTACAATACTGAATTAATTTGAGTAAAGCTTTTAATTAAAGTTTTATAAAAAGCATATTGAAATTTCTCAAAAATAATTGTTAGTACTTTGAAATTATTTGTATTATTTTATTTGATTATTTTTAGTAATTTTGAAAAGTGAAATAATATATTAATTTAAATATTCATGGTTCATTTTTAATATCCCTTTATTTTCTTTTACTTCAAAATTTACATATTGCTCAAGATTATGTAATGTAATAAATACAAAAAGATTAGTCATAAAAATAAATCAGATACTTTCCCAAACCATCTTCCAGTCCAATCCCATTACATATTTCATTTGTTTCATGGCGTTGCCCTTCAGGAATTGATTCGGAACATTTGCATGCATAATGACTAATTAATATTTACCAACTTGATGTTTGTCACTAAGACACCCCGACACCGACACCCCGGGCACGTTCGATAACCTTTTCGTACCCAATTGCAATGTTACCCTAATGAACTGCCGCCACTCGAGGCCAAGAGATGGGTTCGTGGCCCAAAAAGGGGCGGGTAGCTGAAATCAGCAACTTAATGTTGCATTTTATCGCCAAGACGCTCCGGCTCTGTCTCACCTTATCTCAGGCAAGGCAGATGAGGCCCTGTTTTGCCCCATCGGTGGTGGGAAAATGGTACCGAAGTCGGCAGCATGTTTGTATAAATTTTTTATAGGTAATACACTTAAGGAAACGACACTTAGAGTCATCATTACAAGCGCTCCGGCTGCAATAACAGGCCATCTTGCACATAGTTTTCGCAATTTACTTGATCCCCGGCGTGCGGCCGAAATCCACGGAGGGTTTGGCGGTGGAAACGGCTCCTGTTCCTGGTAACTGCTGGCCTCAAGTGCCCGAGGCAGTCGATTAGCCATTTTTAGGCAAACTTCGGCCCGCAACCGATGGCGTTTTCATCATCCGCTATTGGCCATTAAGGACACCGGTGGCAGGTTACGAGCTTAGTGCAAAATATGCCAGAGTTTAATCTTTAAGAACCGGGGAAAATCTAGCCAAACAGACAAGATGTCCAGACAGAGTCATCCCACCCCCTTACGAATCGCTTCTAATAATGCAATTGATTCTTGATTTGCACTCTCCATTTCGAAATTGGCCGCCGGGTCAGAGGGGAAATGGGCAAAAAGGAAAAATGCGCGAGGGCAACGTGCGCATTCCATAAATCCCCGCTTCATTTTCGCTACATTAAACGTCAAAATATGAACCCATTTGTGAAACATTTTTGCCGCTGCCGAGCGTCCAGAATGGCACTAGCCCATTATAACTACAAAAACAAGGGCGACGGCAGCAGCAACAACAGGCGACTCCCGCGCGGGCCAACAATATTACGGCAATAACGAGACGAACAAAAGGAAAAAACTGGCGAACGCGGGAAAGGTCCGCGGATGGAAAAGCCATCCTAGATGGTCGACCACTGAGTGGGCTTCATTCTAAAAGCTAAAATACTATACATGTCTTAGAAGGAATCGCTTAAGAAAGCATTACAATTCTGGTTTAAAAATATTTATAATGATATTGTCTTTTCCTTTTCTTTCATCCATATAAAATAATCTAATATATATAACTGTAAAATAAATTAAAAAATAGCATTGTCTTTAATAATATCTCAAAATAATTTTTAAGATATTTAAGAAATGAGAGTTCATTTGTTTCAATGTTCGTTCTTAGAAAATAACTGAAATGATTATAATACTATGTTTCGCAAATCACGATAACTTAACTATAGTTAACATATATGTTAAATTCCCTTTTAAATCCCTTAAAAGTTTTTAAAGATAGGCCAAGTTCAACGGAAAACTTTTGATTGGAGAGATCGAAAAAATATGCTAAGATGAGGCTTTGGTACAGGCAATTTCATCTTCTTATTCATGAATTTCCGGCAAAACGAGTCCGCTGAGTGTCATTCCAGCCGTTGTCCTCCGTCGGAAGGGGAAATGGAAAATGGGAAAAGGAGGGGCGGAATCGAAACCGAGTCGATGAGATGCGCACGTTCCGGACAAAAAAGCAACAATGGCAACTCATATGAGGCATGCAGCGAGCCAGTCTCCGGGGGCTTTGACTCCCGCTGCAATTACGAGTATTTTTTAACTGCTTATTGCGTTTTCGTCCTCCCGATCCAATCCCCCAGCAGTGGCAGCCATTGAAGTCCGGATGTGAGTGCCAGCAACAAGCAAACAAGGACCAACAACTGAATTTCATTCGATTTCAATGCGAAAGGGGATCTCGAGAGCTCGCCAATAAAAATTAACGATACACGCATACCCAGTTCACAAAATGTTGGCCTTTATATAAAGTATCTTATTTTTTTGTCTGCTGTTTTTTGGTTGGTGGTTCGAAATTTCAATTTCGTGGAAAACTGAATTGCGTTGTCAAGAGGTTTTTGCACATGTGGATGTTTAAAGTATCTTCCTTAAAATGTTATGAGTTAAGGTTTTTAAATGGAGCTTGAGTTAAGTGAGAAAAAAAAACTCACATAATTTAAATGGAAAAAATTATATTTAGTTGAATCGAGTTTAGATTACAGTTATAACTATAAATTAGCATTAGATAATAATAATACTAGTTTTAGTTAAATATACAAAAACCCTAACAAAAAGTAGGTATTAATGGAAATTGCATAACGTATTTTCCTAAAAATATTCATTGACAAATTTCCGTGTCTACTCTGTGCACATATGTATCTTTAAAAGCTCATTAACCAAACCATATGAGCATCCCGTTCCCAAGGACATTACCCCACATCACATCGCCTTCCACCCGCAATCACAACATCATTAAAAATCGCTGCTTCACTTTTCTCAATTAACCGCTCGAGCATCGTAATTCTGCGACTAAAATCTAATTTAGTTCGATGGGAAATGTTCCATAAGGAAAAGGAAGGTGGCTCCCCCGCATTTTTTGCACACCCAAGAACCCCAGCACCCAAAGAGGTCGTAACAATATTTTCACGTTTTTCCCAAGTCCGGAATGAGTTTTTGAAATTTATTTCGGTCTCTGGATGGGGAGAGTGGGAGACCCAGACCCATCCAATCCGAAAAGCGGCCTTGTAGAGGGGGCGACCAACAGGCGAGTGCCATTATTTTGATACTCAGGGCTATTAACGTTAATTTTCGTTAGTTACGTAATACGTATTCGAAAGCACCTTACACACACACAGCACCCGGGCACACAAACATATATATATCGAGTTCCATTACGGAAAATCCCCTACCCGTTTTCGCATTTTTCTCTCGGGGGTAAAACAAGCATCCACCATGCGTGTGTGGAACATGCGATATGTGGAACTGCTTAACCCCACAACCACCCACTCCACCTGCTCCTCCGCTTTTCCTGCCATTTCCCGGGTGTCTCAGTTTGTCCGGAGGCCGCTGGCATTAAGGAGATTTACGAGTACATGATTTTGCATGTTCGGTGCCCCCGATGCCATTTAGATTCGCTTAGGTACATTTTCATCCTGGCACCCACACACACGCTCCCCGCTTTGGATATATCTACGGGATCTGCGAACGGGTACGTGTGTGTATTTGCGTACGCATTTAATGGCCCATTAGTGCTATCAAATACGCATAAATATCTGCACTTTGCCAGAAGTACACCCGGCCAGAGATACCCGTACAAATTCAAAACACAGCCACACGGATGCGAGTCCGGAATAAATACCCACCCAAAACTCTGAAGGGAACAAATATTTGCAGATGCCAGTTTATTGCCGACTGGATGTCCCTTTTCCAGTTTAGCAGAACGGTACGGGGGATTTGGAAATGCAATATTGTAAATCGCACGCCCACAATCCCCTCTTTCCTCTTGGGCCCTTGGCTATTTTTGCTGGGAATAGCATAATGAGTTGTGTAATTACTGGCCGTACATTGCGGCTTACTTAATGTGGGGAGAATGTCTCTAAACGCATTTTGGATATTCATCGCTTTTTATACTAGCGGATAGGAGACCCCAAACTAAATTAACTGCAAATTAACCGCTTTAAAATAACTGAAACTAAAATATAATGTATTTAAGAGCTAATAGTTAGATTTAAGTGATAAAATTCGGACTCTGTAATTTATTAATTATATCTCCTATTTCTTAAAGTATTCAATCTAAGTAGACTACACGATATTATTGTTAGATTATTGGATTACACTTGTACAAAATTTCTATTTCAAATTCTATTTAAAGTTTGATTATAAATGCTGACCATTTGGTGACGAACAACCGCTGAGTGATGAAATGGAGGAAACGGGAATCGGAACCGGACCCCGAACCTGAGCCGCCTGCCGTTGAGCCGCCCAAGACATCCAGGTGGTCCAGTTCGAATCGGAGAAAACCGCCGCAGAGTATACCTAGTCCAGTGCCCCCACCCATCATCAGCAATGTGGGCCTCTACAAGGCCACCTTCTACAGCAACATAGGATCCTTCTTCTTCGGCATCGCCTTGGGTTGGTCGGGATCGGTGGAGAAGTCGGTGATGCAGCAGCACTCGTACTTCCTGCATCCCTCGGCGGTCGAATGGAACGTAGTCTGCATCCTGCTGACCCTCGGAGCGGCCCTGTGGTGCATCCCCATGGGCTACATGGTGCGATCCTGCGGCTGCAAGCGCACCATTCTCATCCAACTGCTGCCGAATACTCTGGGCTGGTTCCTCACCGCCTTCGCCAGGAGTGTCTATATGCTCTACGCCGGTCGCTTTGTCCTGGGAATGTGCGGTGGGGCCCATTGCGTGGCGGTTCCCATCTACAGTGCCGAGATCTGTACCAAGAAACAACGCGGTGCCATGGGTGTGATCTTCCAGGGGGCCTGCATTTGCGGTGTCCTGTACAGCTTTACAATGTCTATTTTCCTGGAATTGTGGCTGGTTAACTTTTTGAATCTGGGGCTTTTAACACTGGGCCTGCTGCAGATCCTCATGCCGGAGTCGCCGATTTACTATGTGAACCGGGGCAACATCCCGAAGGCGGAGGCCTCACTGCGATATTTGCGAGGCAAGAAGTACGAGTCGCGAAAGGAGATCGACCAGCTGATGCGGGAGCCCACGCAGAGTGAGCAGGACGTGCGCCAAGGACCGCTGGGGGGCTTCAAGTATAAGAAAATACGAAGGAGTCTCGCTCGGACCTTGGCGCTCGCCGTGCTCCAGAAACTGAGTGGTGCCCTGATCTTCAGCTTCTATGGCCCGAATATGCTGACCTGCCTGAAGGTTCAGCGCGAATATGGATCAGTACTGGCTTTGGGCATAACTGCCGGGTTTGTCATCTGCTTTCTTCTGGTGGATCGAGTGGGTCGAAGGCCGCTGCTGATCTACTCCTCGGCTGTGATGTTCTTCATGTCCGCCTTCCTGGGGCTGTACTTCAAGATCTGGATGTTTATGGAGACCACCGTCCTGCCCTGGGTTGCCCTCGTCTGCATATCTTTTTTTGTGGGTGCCTTTATCGCCGGAGTGGGCTCACTAACCTGGCTGCTCAATGTGGAGCTCACTCTGAAGCCCATGCGACCCGTCGGCTGTGCGATTGCCTGTGCCGCCAACTGGCTGACTGCCTTCTTCGTGGTCTGCTGGTTTGCCAGTCACGAGATCAAGTGCCAACCGTATCTGTTCCTGCTGTTCGGCATCATCGCGGTGATTGTCCTGCTCTTCTCACTCGTCTACATCCCCGAGACCAAGAACCTGTCCTCGGCCAAGATTCAGCAAAGGATGGGCGGGATAATGAACAGGCCCACGTCGATCACATTCACTTCCAGCAGCGACTCCTCGAATGCTTAGTTATTGTCTCTAATAAATTCAAGGTCAATTTAATTATTTTGTAAGGTGGAATTTCAACTGTAAGGATTTTAAATAACCTTAGCTTATAACAAAAGTAGCCAAAAAATTTTGGATTTAAGTTTAAGTTATTAAAAATCATGCTTGATTTTGAATTGAATCGGAGGAAATTATATAAATTCTAATCGGAATTAACTTTTAGAAATATTATATTTTTGTTTTTTGTATATCTGGTAATTTAAAAACACCTCTTGTAAATTTTTTATGATGGTTGTGTTATTTACATTGATTCATAAGCTTAAGACATTTTATTACATTTTATATACAAAGTCAGAAACGAGTAAATTATTCCAATTCTTATATTATTCTTAATGCATTCTTAAAGACAAACCCAAGCCATCGTACTGCTTCCTGCTTTCCCTCCGACTACATTGTCTTTGGCATTATTGAGCATTTATTTATTTATGCATCTTGTGTGGCGACATTTTCTGTTTTTGCGCACTTTTTCTTGCTCGCGTAATTAAAAGTTATGTTTTACACTGTAAATTCATTGGCGGTGCTGGCACATTTATGAATTTATGCGCTGTGTGCGCTGAAAGCTGCGCTAAGGCGAACACAAACTGGAATCGGGCTCCAGTGGTATTCTGGTACGAGTATAAATATTAATTTGCATTTTGTCACATGATTTAGACGGCCATAAAGTCCAATTAATGAGAGGTCTCATTGAGATAAACGATTGAGGAGAGGGAGAGCTGATGGTTGCCATTTAGTTCGTCTTGATGTGCGTACTTTGGATTGCTAGTATGCCGATTCACAGTGCACCACGCGGCGATCAATCGAGATGTTCGCAATCTATCCGCAATTAATTGAATTCAACCTAAATTCCCCGCTCACCTGTCCCCCAGCTACACAAATACGTATTTACCTTCCCACGAGCGACGCATGCAAATCGGGGTTGACATTCTGCGGCAAATATACGAGGCACCATAAAAATAGTTTACGACTTTTAATTACGGACTCAGCGTGCGGTCGACGGACAGAAGCGGGGAGCCGGGAAAAAAATATAATGGCTGAGCCTTCGGGCCTTTGTCTTTCCCGGACTTCTTCCTGGCTAATTTATTGGGGTTTTAAGCCTCCATTTTGGCTGGCCTCGCTGGTCCTGGGTCCTTGTAATTCCCCTGAATTATATCTCAATTCATTCCCCCCAATAAATTTGATAAATTTCTCATTCTGCTTACCTGCCCGCTGGGATCTTCCGATCTCGGAGCTCCGATCGCCATGCCGCCGGATCGTAAATTAATGGAGGACTCCGCCATGTGCTCGCAGTCGCACAGGCTGATTAAAATGTTCAACTCGGCGCGTCTTGGGTTTCTCGGCCGTTAATTATGCACTTCTCGGGGGGAAATTTAAATGTATAATTTCTTAAAGTGAAATGGAAAATTAATTATTCGAATGTGCGCTTCGAACAAAGGCAGTTCGAATTGAATTGTAATGAGCTGCATTCGCTAATTGAAATGACATTTGAAGCTCTTATCGGCAGATTGATAACTTCCCATATTAACGCTGAAAATAATATTTATTTACAACATATTTTTCAACATGTAAGATATTTGAAATTGAAAAGAAACAAGTAAACATGGGTTAACCCCATTTAAAGGTCCACTTAGGATCTGCAGAATCAAGTGCTCATATGTGTTTGTATAAATTCGCATCTGATAAACCCTGAAATACACTCAATTTGTGTGCGAATCGACTTCATTTCGACTTGAGACGCTGGTTAAGTGGAAAGTCCTGGGGAAAAAATAAAAACCAACAAGAAGCTGCCGCCAAGAAGCGCATGTGCATAACCGCCCATTTGCGTGGGCGAAGACTTCTCCTTGGCTGCGCTGCTGCGAAAAGGATGGCTAGATGGCTGAGGACCACAGCCAACGAAGGTGAAACCGGAGTCCAAATCCACGAACGTGGCTCCAAGTCGTCGTATTGATTTTAGTGGCGCATTTACGCGCGATTATCGTTTAGTCGGCGATGCCCGAAGTATTACGAGAATTGTTATGGCCACCGAAATGGCTCCCAGCAATTGCCAAGAACGAGTCTGCGACGACATCGTCATCCTCATCGTCCTCGTCATCGTCTTCGGCTTGTGGCCACCAAAGAAGCTCAACTGGCAGCTAGACAACAACAGCCGTCGGGTTGTCTTCTTGGCCGAGATTGTGGGTGGGAAAAAGCTCAGACTGGCAAGCGAAAAACTCCAGAGTCAGAGCCTCTCAAGAATCTTTTGTTCCAACATGCCGTCGGGATATAGCTAATTTCTGATTGTACCACGAACATTGAAATTAAATTACACAACTGGGGTTTAACTAAGTGTTTGCCTAAGCCAACATAAGACATAAGGCAAATATAGTTAAAGTCATGTAGTTATTTCAGATTTTGGTCCAAGATAATTCTACTCTTAGATACCATTATTTTAGAATTATTGAATATTTATTACATTTTAATGCGCCCTTTTGAGGTAAAGATTAATTATTCGATTTAATTACTTTTGCTTTTTGTTTTCAATACAAAACTTAAATTTTATTCAATATGTCTAAGAACAATACAAATTTTAAATTATTTTTTTGTCTTAAAAAATGTCAAATAATTGGATTGATAAAAGCTTGAGTGGACCTAAATTTATATAACTTTGAAAATAATATCTTCAAGATATCATAATATTTAGTCCAATCACGCACGCTTTCTCCAGTTTCAATCGATCGGGCCCTCAAATTTTTGGGAATCCGAAGAAAAGCGACCCAAGGGAAAAAGGGAGAATCGCTGTGGCGCGAAAAAGGATGCATGAAAATTGCTTTCATATTTCAGGTGATAATGGTTTCCTTATGTGAATTTACAAAACATTAAAGCTCCTGCCGCTGAGGCTGCTGCTGTGTACGGGGTATACATAATTTGGCCAAAAAGCAATTCACGTTAATGGCGCAAAATCCCAAAAGGATAAGGCGGCGAAAAAAGTGCTCGCCCCCCCAAAAAATTCTCCCTTTTTTTCGCCGCTGCCAGCCAACGGAAATGGCGAAGGGACATCCGAAGATACGGGCACGATACGCGATTTGGGGGGCGGGATTCGGGATTGGGATTGGGGCTTCGGGATGTGGGATATGAGGGGAGGAGGGAGGACCTTCAGCCCCCATCCTCCCGGCATGGCGACGCCAGCGCTTCGTTGTTTATTGTAATGGGCGTTGTACCGGCGCCGCAGGACGAAGGATCCGACCCCATCCGGCTTTTTGGGAGCTGCGCTCCCTGCCAAGGATATACGAGGTCATAAACGAGATTAAGAACGCTGCTGGCAAGCGGAGAAAAAAACTACAACAAAAAGCAGTCAAAAGGCAAGCAAGTGGAACCGGGCCAGGTACTTGGTCCTTGCTCCTCACTCGGATTCGATTTCCTTGTATTGCTCTTGTGGGAAATGCCAAGAATAATTTCGTGCATCTTTTTACACTCCACTCCCACAGTCTTGGGTATTTTTTACCCTTAGCCAAGGCACCAGGATTTCGATTTAACCTTCGAGCCAACCTCCTAACTGCATCTCTTACCTGTTTGGTTTTTTTTCTGCCCCTCCAAGTGCAAATTTCCAAGCTGATGATAATAACCGTGAAATATGAAATCTGCAAAGTGCCCTATTCTCTTTTTATCCTCCTGGCAATTAACCTTGGTCGCATTTTTACTGGCCGCATCCGTTGCGGTGGGTTAATAAGTGCAAAAAATGAGCACCTTGGCATGGAGAAATGGGCATAACAATGAATCGTCCTTGACTCTTACATTACCGATTTTAAGTTGGAATTTTCTATGGCACAAGTGATGTAAGAAAAAATAATGCAAGTCTAAAGGACGCAGATGGAAAATAGTAAGACCTTCATAAAAAGAATTCCAAAATTTCTTGGAAATTTAAAAAAAAACGAATATTTTTGTTAAATATTTTTTATTAACTTTGTTTTTTATAATAACTTTTTTAGAGTTTTTTTTTAATCCTCGAATTTTTTCTTAATATTTTAATAATTATACCTTTAATGTCTTAATGACTTTAAAATCCGAACACATCAAAGCAAAACTTTGCTACTTTTTAAAGGATTTCCTTGCTTACGACAACATCCTGTTGCATACAAAATGCCGCAATGAGTCTAATCCTGCTATTCAAATGTTTATCTTTCAATATAGAGCATCGTTAAACTAAAGGCAAAACGCGTTCTGAATTTCCAACCACTTGAAGACACTGGAATTAGACAAGTCCCGGCGAGAGGAACTGTAACAGCTGCAAAAAATTAAATGCAAATTAGAAAAACTCTCAAAAAACGCAATCGCATTAGTCTCAGATGTGAGAAATGTGATATAGGAATATATATCCCACCCACACCCGGCAGATAGAAAAGTGCGGCTGTGTGTACGAGCGGGCAAAGTAATTTTTCTTGAGACTCCCCAGCAGAAAAGCAATTTAGTAAGCTGCTGGGCCGAGGTCGAGGCTTTAAGGGGATGGGGGAGGCAAAGCCGCAGGGGGAGGGGGGTTGGTTGGCAGGGATATGGAAGAGCAAACCCAATTTCCTTCCCGGCCAAATGGAATCCGCTGGCTACGTGCGCCCCAAGAAGCGCGCGCGTCTTCCCAATAAATCTACTTTACGACCGCACACTCTGGCAACAATGGCCGATCCACCACCCCCTGGTTCACCCCCTTGGTACACCACCACCAACCAACCCCACCCACTTGCTCGCCCACGGAAAATGAACCTAAGCAAACTATCCGAATGGCATCTCAGACCCTAAGACGATGCTGACTCCGAGGAGCTGCACTGTGAAAAACCCAACTTAAATAATTCAATTTTTCAAACATCTCTAAAAATAACAATACATTCTAATTAAATTAAATTAAATTAATTAATTTATCAATTAACTAATATAGCTTATGAAATGGTAATAGTAATATTTTTACACCAAAATTATTTACCTTTAAATATATTTATTTAAAATAAGAAAAACACTTCCTATCATGGTTTTTATTATATCCATTGTTAACTTTTATTTAAAAAAAAATGCTTTAAAATATAAGCTAAAAATTTTTTATTGTATTTTATATTTATTTCCAGAATTCTTGATGACATTTTTTTCCGTGTGGAAACAGTTGGCTGCCAAGAAATGCGGCAAAAAGCAAACAAACGGCCAAGGAAGGCGGCTTTAAGGGTGGGTTGCCGCACGAACGGCACGATGGCGATGCGATGCGATGGCAGCCAGCCAGCCATCTTCTCCTGCGCCATCGGGCTCCGGCACTCAGGAATTCCGCACAGCCACCCCGGAGAAGAGGAAGTTTCCGGCTGCCTCGGAGTTGGCGGCAGCTGCCTCTGGATGCGAACGCACGAAATGGAAAAAAATGGCATTTAAGAAAAGCGAAACGAGAAAAATAAGGAGCTAAACGACTTTGGAAATTCCATTTGAGCAAACAACAGGCAGCTCCTCCCACTCAGCCCCTCCCAAAAGAAAAGGGGCTGTCCTAGAAGAAACAGGAGGCTTCGACCAATAAATGGAAACAAGTTGAACCATTTCCAGGCTTTAAGTTGGTTACTTACGTCCACTGCTTTATTGTCTTGGCCATGGAACTTGGCCTTAATAATGTTTGATGTTAATCTTAGTAATTAAAGTATTACAAGAAACGTTTTAATAAAATGTATATTTTTACAAATTATATACTATTTAAAACGGGATTTCTCTTTATTTGAATTTCTTTCGCCTCTTCAAAAAACTTTACATATGCAATAAATTCCCATTTATTCGAAAATCCGTATATAAACTAAATATTTAAATATATATATTGGACAAGTCCATGTGTGTGCAGATGTGTGCTGGCTGGAGCAGAGCAAAGGAGCCGCAATAATGCAAATGGCAAGAGACCCGAGCCATCGGCATCCGATCCAATATTTGCGGCAATAAATAAATTTAATGTACAAACTCCGTGCATGCAAGAGAATATTAAAAATGAAAATTATACTCTGCCCAGAAGCTGCTGCCAAGCACGCATATTCAAACCAATATTCCCCGGCCACCCACCGCCCACATGTGCGCAGCGCATTTGCATAAATATAATTACGTAGCGGAATATTTAAAATTGCATACAGTTGGAAAAAATATTCGAGCTGAAATTGAAATTATTATGCTGAAGCCCATTAAAATGTGCAAATAAAGTGAGGGGGTCTGCCTCCGTTTGGAACCCTAAAATACTGGAAAGATATCCGCCACGAGAACCAAAAATCGACTTTACTTAGGCGAGAGATTTTAAACTTTTCTATCCAGAAAATTATTTACTTTTTATACAAATAAAAAAACATTTTTAATAATTCAATATGTTGAACAAACCAATCAATTTTCCCCAACAATAATTTTTTATTTTTATAAAAAATAAAAAAAATGAAACAATTTATAATGTTCTATGTTATTTAAAAAAAAAAAACCTAAATTTGTCATAATTTTAATTTGGAAAATTTTGTTATTTACTAATGAAGAGCAGGAACTATAAAGCATAATTAAAGTTTGATTTTATTTCTCTTCCTCTTAAGCTGCCTTAATTTTTGTTCACCGAAATTTTACATTTAAATTTTAAGAGTGATAAAACGCGTTTTGTGACTTCCTCAAAGACAACGCGTCAGTATTAAGGACTCAAAAACATTTGAAAAATTTCAGAAAAGCACCGCACGCAGGCCAATCGCGCGGTTGAAAAGAAAGGACCAAAATGCCCAAGATTTCTTTCTTTTTGGAAAGGTGGAGCTGGAGCAAGGCATTCATATTTATGCCTGGCCAGGACATCGGATGCTCGCACATCAGCTTCGATGGAACATCCTGCGTACGTGTTAATATCCTTGAGTCGCACGCAGCACGGAACCATTGTAAAAATAAATGCCATTGCAGTGGCTTTTTCTGGGAAAGGAAAATGGGGAGGGGCGCTGGCAGGACATGTGGATGCTGAACAACTCCTGTTGGGCGTGGCAGTTGCCATGCGGGACAAGTGGTGCGTATTCATTAAAACTTTATAATCACCAAACATGAACGATACGTGATTCGATTGCCAAGTGCCTGAGCCATTTATCGAGCATGAACCTCCGATGAAGGGCTCGAAAGGGGAGGAGCCGTCCTATGAACATATGGGAAAGTTAAATGTGTTTGAGGCTAAGCGGTATGTGCAGTGCTGCCATCACTCAGCTTGAAAAACAGGACAGATAAGCCACAAAAAACAGGGAAAAAAAGGACAAAAAATTTAAGAAAAGGACAAAAAAAAGGACAAAAGTAAAGGTGCCTACATTTTTCTGTTTTTACCAATGGGTTATATATTTACTTAATATAAATGGATTTTAAATAAAATTTAATTATGTAATGATCTACTGCGCCCGACTCACAACCTTCTTTGTTTGATCATTTTACCATGGTACATTTTTGTGCGTATACGTAATAATCTAAAATTATTATAATAATTAATGCATTTCAAGTAACTATATTCGTAATAGAAAAAAATTAAATATCTGCGTCAAACCCGAAAAAGAGTCGTTCAAATCTGAATTTTTTTTGTGACAAAAAAGCAGAGAGTAAAAATTAAGAAATTTTAAAAGTGCTTTCCTCTTTTTTTTGCTACAGAAAAAATCGTACTATAAAGAAAATCCATCGACTGCTTTACGTCTCTTTGATAATTTGTGAAAAGAATTATTTTTTAAGTGCCGAACTGTAAGAATGATGGTTAAAAACGCATTTTAGCAAATAAAAACAGGTTTATACACTTTCGACTAGCAAAAATAACACTCAAAACCGTTTTTTTGAAAAAAGGATAGATTTCCGGATAGGGGATGTTTGAAATTTTTTCCGGATAAAGCCGTTAAAAAAAGGACAGATCTGTCCGGAAAGAGGACAAAATGGCAGCACTGGGTATGTGAAAAAACTTAAACAAATTTAAATTTTTACCACATTATGTGATATTTAATAATTTTTGAGCATAAATCACCCTCACCTCTGGTGGAAAATTAAAGGAAATCTGGTACTCAATGACTATGCAACAATACGAAAAGCCCGCCATAATCATTTATCATTAACTTAACTTTAAATTAACCTTTAAATTTATTTAAAAACCACTTAAAAATCTTGAAGAAATTTTCCCAAAACTTTCCATTTATTATTGTCAAGGTTGACTGAGGCATCTTTTGAAAAACCCTTTTGATTAGGCAAATTCGGAAAGCGCTCACTCCTCCAATTGAATTGAAACTTTGGCGATTGGAGTGCAAACTGCTGGCGAAAGGCGCACCGAAAGCGAATGGAGGTCCCAGCAGTTGCGAAAGGATCAACAATTGCAATCGAGAAAGGATTCGGCAAAGGAGTTTCGCCCGCCGTTGAATGAATCCCCGAAGCGGCTTTATGCGCAAAAGTTTTGCTTGTTATTTTTAATGGCCGGCAATAATCGTTAAATGTGTCGACTGTCGTCGTCGTCGTGTTCAGCTCTTTTCAGCTCCCAGTTGCTTTTTCTGTTTCAGTTTCTGTTGCTGTTTCAGTTTCAGGCTCCACTGCACTGTCCCTGGCAAAGGCGAAGGCAAAAGCAACTCAGCAGAATTCCCCATCCTGGTTTTCGGGTGGAGCTTGTGGCAAGTCAACTGAAAATTTCATTTCGTTTGGCCAGAGAGATCCGCTTCGCAGCAGCTCCGAATGTGGACGAAAACTTTTTAGACTTTTTGTCGACTTTTCGCATTTTCAGTTGCGGCCAAGTGGAAAGTGGAAAGTGCTGCCTCAGCAATGGGAAATGGGAAAAGGGGTGGTGGTGAGTGGGCGGGGGTGTCCAGCCCCCCGGCCCCTCGAAATGTTAATTTCATAACCCGAATCGTGCCCGACTAACTGTAGTTTCATTTATTTGTGTTCTATGTAAATTCCCAGATCTCACGTACAGCCTTCGCGATGGCAGCTGAGGTGGGCGTGGCCCCCCGGCCCTGTTTTTATAAATATTTGACAATTCTAATCAAGATCCAGTTGGTGCTCACCGGCCAAGCAGTCGGAAAACCACGGGAGCATCCCAGCTTTCAAGTGGCGCAAATGTCGTGTTGATTCTTTTTTGGTGGCGTTTTAATGCCCCGGCGAATGTGCAATTCAGAAACGAATTAAAACGAGAATTATCCTTTCGCTGCATTTCCCCCATTGCTATTCTAAATTCCCTAGCAAAGCGAACGCATTCTAATTTCGAGAAGAGCTGGGGAAAGTGTGTTTCCCAAATAAAAAATGGCGAAACCATAATATTATATTAATTTATTATTACTCTTTTGTTTTTATAAAAATTTTAAAATACATTTGCAACCAAGTGATTAATATTGGTGATTCATGTTTCTTAAAAATCATTAAAAAGTAAGATACCGACCAGCTTTAAATAAAAGAAATAAATTATATTGATCGTTTTTAACTTGCGATTGAGTTTCTTAATTGCTTACCACTGCTCTAATATATTTAATCAACAAAATCACATTAAACCCGTTCTCGTAGCTACTCTCGATTTTATTTAAATTCCACTCCCGGGTGGCCGAAACCCTAGTCAGAAATCGAACAAATATGGCCCACAGAGAACCCATGAGCAACGACGCCATTCGGGGGATCGTTAAATGGATTTACGACCTGAAAAGAAGACAGCTGAGAAACAAACTCGTTTGGGCCACTCCTCCGGTCGACCGTTGGCCATCTGGGACTGGACCAATGCAGAATTCGGGCCATTAGTCGGTCGTTTTCAGTATATTTTGTAAGCGGCACTTGGGGACGACAAAGGTCGTAATTAACACAGAACATCGCGACAGCGACATTTTTAAAACCCCTCCACGCAATAATTAATTCCCAGCATTGCAACGTGTCAGCGACATTGTTGTCGGTTCTGTTGAAGTTGCCGTGTTGTGTTCATTAGTTCAGGTAGAAACCACTCCGACATCGCGATGATGAAGTTGACTACTGAAATTTATCGTCGGATCGAGCAGGTTAACTATCGCGTTCTATCTGATTCGGGCCAACATTTTTGAGTGGGCGGAAAGGTCTCGTTTTCGAGCTAATTACCAGCAGTCGCCTATTGTGCAATGCGCCGAGAACATGATCTTTTTAAATTAAGAGGTAGGCCAGCTTAATAATTTTCAAAAATTAAAATTATTAGTCTTAAATGCCAATTGTTTTAAAAAATAAATTACGAAATCGTCGGGATATGGCGATCCATTTTTGGACTATTTGTTGATTTGTTATAAACAAAACACTATTTTTTTGGCCTCGAAGTCATAAAACTTAAATATTTTGCTAAGTAAATGAATGAAAACATTTTAGAGATTTCAATTTGGCTCTACAAAATTTTTCATATTTACTTTCACTTTTTTTGCTCGAATAAATCACAATCACTGTTTTTGAATTAGGGCGCCATGCCATCTTCCGGTCTGGCAGCACTGGTTTCGATAATTGTTTTAGCCGAGACACGAACCATTTCGCTGCGTCAATTTCGGTGCGTGTCTCCGCTTAGCCGAGACACGAACCGTTTCGCTGCGTCAATTTCGGTGCGTGTCTCCGCTTAGCCGAAAGTGCTCTTCCGGTCTGGCAGCACTGTTTTGGAGAATTGTTTTTTTTCAGCCTAAAAGTATGCACAAAAAAGATATGACTTGGCTACCTTAACTGCTTTGTCACTGCTTGCGAAGTACACACACCCTTATGCGCCCTCTTTCGATCAGTAGCAGAACCCTTTCCTGGCTTTCCGCTCTACAGCTACCGGCCAAAAGGGTCGTCTGAGTCGATTGCGACATCTGTGTTTCGAGTTTAATCTGACTAATTTAACCCGATCTGGCAACGACCCGAAAATCGTGGAAGAGGAAGAGTGTTTGGCGCTTTAATTCAAATATTAAAAAAATAAATCGAAGAGAACGAAAACATCAGGAAATAAATGCATAGAATTGAAAAAACAATATTTAAAAGACCACCGAACATTTTTTTTCTGCTTTACGGAGATAATTAAATTAGGTAATTTGAACTAGTTCATCTAAATTATATTTTTAAAACCCCCACCACCGAGTTTTAAATGCGCTACTTACATATCCGTCAAAGTCAATCTCAAATTCAGATAGACATATTTTTAAAATTAGCTAAGCCATATACGAAAATAAAGAAGAAAACATGAAGTGAGTCAATTAAGATATCGCTTATCATCACTTGAAACACGGGTGTTTTCATTAAGTTACTTTGGAATTCAATTTGAGATGGGCACTCCCTGGCAAAAAAGAGTTAATTAGTCCGCCCCTTTAATATTTCCGAATTATGTATCAGCTCATCAAAACGTGCACTTTATGTGTCCGATTATAACCTCGGTGTCCATAAAATATTAATAAAACCCATATGGAGTCGTGAAATAAAATCATTTGAATTGCTTCGTTGATTGTATCTTGAAAATGCGCGAATTGCATTTGCTCAATTTTGCGACTTAATTTGTACCTCAATAATTTAAGTCAATTTAAATTGTTTATTTCCATTTCAGTAACCATGTATACAAAGTTTTGCTTCATTTGAAACTGGTTCTAGCGGGATGTGAATATTGAAAACCGCTTTGCCATTAGATATGGCTGAAGCGATGACTAAGGTCGAATTGGATTTTAAATTTAAAGGTATATACATACATAATAAATAAATAAATTTTTAAATTCGACATTTTTAATATGGTATAATTACCTAATTATTTAATTACGCTTATTATATGGCTTTTAATTAAGAAATATTTAAAATACCAATAAAAAATTGTAAAACATGCAAAATGTTGATTTAAATTTTATCTACTCTTGTTTCAAAAGCTGATTGACAAATCGTTTGAATGAACTATTCCCGCAGAGTCTAATAAAGCATTGAAAGTGGCGAGTGCCGAGCTGGAAGACAAAAGCCCGCAAAGATGCAAACAAGTTTGGCTTATCGGGAGAGATAAAGCTAATGGCTCCTACGACATTTTGCTTTCTTCGGATGTTTCTGCGGCCCAACTCGACCGCTCCCTCCATTTGTACCCGTCGGATGCTGATGCCAAGTTACAACGGCCAATCGAGACGACAGCTGGGGATGTGGGGCGAGTATCTCAGCGCTTTAAATGAGCTCCATAAAAATGATTCAATTGGCGGTTTGGCTGATATAAAAGCCGCCAACGGTTTTCAGTGTTGTTGGCTCGGAAACAAGTTTCCATTTCCATTTTAAACCAGGCCTTGCAGTTCGATTCTCTGTTTCTGTTTCGGTCTCGTTTCTCGCTAAATGCCGACTTATAAGTATAATGCGCCTTCGATAAAGACGGCGACAACGACTACGTCGATGCGAAATGTTAAAATAAAATAAATTTATGTTACAATTAATGGCAGCGATAAATTTGTGCCTACGACATGTTGCGGTCCATAAAAACACTGCAGAGAATCGAAATCGAGGGGCAGGGGCTTCGGGCTTTGGGGCTTTAAGGCCCAATAAGATTAACACATAATCAAGCTAACATGCGCGACATTTGCATATGGAATTGAATTAAATTTAATCCGAATTGAATACAGACTCACACGAACAGAGACGCGGACACGTCAGGAACAGTTACAGACGCGATTTAAAATTTTAATTAGTTCGAGCGCCGAGCGCAGGAAAACTTTTCCCCAGAATTTCGAAAACGAGCCCGGCCGCTTCCTCCGCAAAAGTAAAGGAAAGGGTTAAGAAGTGTAATCCGAAACCGCATGGCAAAAACTTTTGTGGCAACACTCACCCATACATTTAGCTGTATATACAAGGACGGCCAGGAGAACCGCGTTTCTGAGCCAGCAGTGACACAAAGTTGAGTCTGGGTTTCAGTTTGTGGTGCAAGTTTTCGGTTTGTGGCCATAAATTATCACAGACAAAGTCATTCGTTCCATTTCGAGTGAAGCGGGAAGAGTCAGGGGCTGATGACGAGGAATGGAGAGGGGTTAGCGGATGGGGACTTGGCACTGAGTTGAACAGGCTTAGTCGGGGTGCACAGAACCAAAAATTAAGCCCCAAAATCTTTTAATAAAATATACTTTTTAGTATTTCTAAAATTACACTTTTAACTCTTAAAAAAAATAAAAATTTCATTTTTTTTTTACCAATTAAAATATTAATTTAAATTATTTGCTAAAAAATATAACCCGTAAAAAAATCTTCAAAATATGTCAAAAGTTTTTCCCACCTTATAATAATTAAGATTTTTATCACAATTTTGTTTAGTTTATTACATTTGCAATATAGGATTCCTTCAATCTTAAAGGACTCGTGTCCGTGGAAAAACACTTTTTGAAAATGTTAAGTTTCAAATCATAAAAATTATTATAATCTAAAAATAATACAAATGATTTTTCTCGATGTAAGCATGTGGTCTGAGTCTTCGCCGCGGTCTCGTATCTTCGGAATCACCATTCCGTTTTAAATTAAAACCGAAACCGAACGCGTGGAGGCGCATAGCCAGAAACCCAAGAATCGATGCAGGGTGAAGGGAGAGGGGAGAAGGGGAGAAGGGGAGGAAACCGAATACAAAAGACCCCAGCGGACGAGACAATGGCCAAAAGCAAGATGGCCCATAAAGGGGCTACAAATAAGATAAATTGCGTCTTTGGGATCACACGCACAGGTAGAGAGGCTAGAGGCCCAAGCGTGGATACATAAAAATATGCACATGATGGCCGACTTCGGGGCAAAATGCGGGAGATTCTCGGCTCGAATTGCACGGGATTCCGCTGACAGGGCCCAGTAATCCGAGCAGATCCCACCAATGCGTGGAATTTGGTGTCACTCTATCTCGGAGCCGAAATCAACCTGCCATCGGTTCGGGTGAAAGAGTTATCCGACTATTATGCATGCATATCGTTCAATCGGCTTCATCGACCCATAGAAACCGGGCAATAGCCGCCGCCATATCTGTCTCGTTTAGTGCTTTTCTTTGTATCTTTTTCAAAGCTAATCTACATATCAAAATAAATACAAAGAAAGGAAAATAAACAGTGATAATATTCAATTTCAAACTGTGTTTGAAGAGTGTAAAAAGCGTTTATGAGCTTAGTAATTAGGTTATTTATTTATTATTTTTAAAAAGGGAAATACTTTTATTTTTATTCTAATGGCATTCCTTGGCCAAAAATAAAAACGGGGAAATATTGGAATTTCATGAGTAAAATTATTCGTTCAGTTAAAATAATAAGTTTTGACAAATATTATTGTGGTTTGAAAGGAATAAAGTCAGTAAATATCGAAAAGCATTCAAGAGAGATTATTATCAATTAGAGTTGGTTTTAATAACTTTAAAATTTTTTTTTTGTTAGTTTATATTACTTTTTTTTCGTCAGTACAAATATAAATTTTTGGAAATTGGGAGAAACTTTGTCAAACGAAATCTTGAACAAAGTTAAACGAAATAAAGTATTTGAATAAAATTAAAGCAAGTTTAAGTGGCGATGGTAATCAAATTACCCCTCTTCGTAATGATTAATTCTACAAATTGCATTTCGATGGGGTAATTTCTCCGGGGCACACGCGTCGGTAATGAAATCCCCGGACATAGGAGCATCTTCCAGTAGCGTGAGAGTTCATTTTATGAACTGTTTACCGCCGTAAAAGTCAGTTTAATGTGCCGTCCGCAGTCATAACTGTCGCCAGTGATGGCTGGCGCTGGGAAATAGCGGAAATTGCCGAGGTGCCGACCGAGATCTTCGCACAGGAACAGAAACAGAAATCGAAACAGAAGCAGAAGCTGGCCAGGATCAAATTCGAGAGGCGTTGCGTTCCCAAGGAAGCACTTGGGATCCGAGCTGCCGATGGATGGGCGACAGTTTATCTTCTGTTTACAGTCGTAAATGCCGTTCAATTGCCAGCCAGTCAGCGGATATGGGCATCTATGTATGAACGAAGCGGAATGTTTTTTTCAAATGTAAAATGCCCACGGCAGACAATTAAAATTATAACCAGTGGTGGGTCAGGGGTCAGGGTTTTCTCGCTCTTGGGAGTGGGGGTAGGTGAAGGGTAGAGCCAACCAACTGCCATGTTTGTGTGGAAGGCAGCACAATGGCCGTGTCTTGTTGTCATCCTCGCTCACCACACTTTACGACCTTTCCGTAATCTGACAGATACGTCACGGCCGCTCCCCGTATCTTTGCTATCCTCGCTGCGCAGCTCAGGTAACCGAATATCTCACAGTCTGGCCCCGAAACTCCAAACTCCTTATTAAATATGATTGTATTGGGTGAAAGTCAAGAAATTCGCGCTGACATCTGTTCAAGTGGCTGGTCGGTCGGTCGCCTTCAAAAAGGCCATCGGATCGCATAAAAATTATGAGAACGGTTAGTTGGCACAACAGAATCGATAACGGCCGGGGGATTAGATATGGAGGGGCAGGAGTTTTCCCGGGAAAAACGCCGCCGTAAATTGCCGCAGATCAAAACAATTGGAGTCGGTGCAGGGCGAAATGTTTATTGCGAGAGCAGTTGGCAAATTGCGCTCCCTGCTCCTCCAGCGACGAGATGGCGATAACCGAGGCAATTTTCAGCTCAGCAATATTATGCAATATAAATCAGCAAATGGCAGCGACACACTAACACCCACAAACCCACCAAAAATGGTGGCGGGTGGCCAAATCCACCCAACGGATAAGGCAAGGTGAAGGCCTCGGGAGCCGGGAAGGGCAACTTTAATTCGAAATGATAACAGAAGTTCCGAAAATGTAACAAGCCACCGTGAAAGCGAAGGGCAACGAAGCCGGGCGGCCGACCAGAAGGTACAGTGGTCCTTGCATGGTCATCACATGCCACTCGATGGGTTATGATATGGGTTATTTTGCAGACCATCAAGGACAGCACCCCACCATCCAATCAGGCAGTTAGGCGGGTTTCCAAGGACAAAATACATATTTTTTAGCACGGGATTTACAAAGAAAGTTACCAAAGGAAGCTAAAAATAGTTTTTTAGGAAACATCGTAAATATTATTGGCATAAAGAATTCTTTTGAAGGTTGTTTTAAACCTAAAAGTCGCTTGAAATGTAGTTTAATTTAACAAATCAATCAGTGATTGCGAGGTCTTACGAATTCAAAAGTAATGCCTTGAAGAAATGTAGTATATTGCATCCTTATTTATTATTTATTTATTTTTAAGGATATAGGTATCCTCTAAATATTTATTAAATTTCTTGCCAAAAAATCTAAAAAAAAGTCATTTATAAAAATGTATTTTGTAGACTAGATAAATATATTTATAATCCCCAAAATATCCCACTGTGCAGCCAACAAGGATGGCTGCGTTGTACCTGAAACCAATTCGGCCTCTCTCCTCGGCTACCAACATTCCATATAAATTAGTCTCGTGGGTGCAATTTTATTAAATCAACAAAAATTTGCAATGTTGGCAACGTGTTTCAGTTTCTGTCTCAGTTTCAGTCCTAGTTTCCCCGCCAGCCCTTGTCCCCGGAATCAGAGGGAGCACTAAGTAGCCGTTGTGAAAGTGCCAATGTCGAACTCAGGGTGGAAGGTTGGGCGGATGGGGATGTCTATGGGATTTGGGGTGTTTTCGGCTCTGGGGTGCTCGTATTAGAAAGATTGTGTTCCATTTGAATGCGGTGCACATTTGTCGGCTGGTTTCTTGGCGGATTATTATAATATATTGAAGATCGCTTAGTTGAAATTTAGTGTTAATGTCAATGGGGTCTTATGAGCGCAATAAGAGCAGCAAAATGACGGGGCAAATGGCGATGATTCACATTTTCTTACTTCTGGATAGTAATATGTCTGTTGGTTTTCTTTGACTTTTTTTATTTTTATAGGGTTGAACACGTTTGGAAATGACAATGGCCGTTTTAAAAGAAATAACCATTCTATGATTGGGTAATATACAAAGGTATATTTTCCTTTTTTTACAAATTATTTTTTAGGTTTTATTGAAATGGCCATAGACGCTGACAAAGATTAAGACTCATTTGAAATGAGAACTAGTCCTAAAATATTTATACTTTTAAATTTTATTATGGAGCCAGAAATTGTCAAAAAAAAAACAAACTTTCATAAAATCCATATAGTTTTAAACTAAAAATTAAAAAAAAGGGTTTTCTTGTGAGTTTTTATCTTAACATTTTATCTCGAAAACTACAAATGTTCAGCAAGCCGATACCTGAAACCCATTTGTCTAAGCAGCCATTTTTCCAGTTCCCGTTCACCATTTTCAATTAATCGAATTGAAAACTCCACTTTCCGATTTCCCCTGCCGCACTTTAAATTGAAATTGAAAAGCGAAAATTGTGATAAACGAGCGCCAGGGGCTTTAAACAGCGCCCGGCGAGTGTTGGGCACACGGAAAAAAAGGCAAAAACTCATTTCGCAGTGTTAATAAATTATGATGTAGCAGCGCGGCGGGATGTGCAATTTTGCAACAAAAGATAAAGGTGGAGAGCAGACAACAACAGCAGAGGCATCAGCCATATCCATTAAGGCCTACCCGGAGACATGGCCAATCTCTTCCGGCGGAGGCATGAAAAAGTGCCAGGGGATAAAATCAACCTGTGCATTCGCAATGAGCTGTGAGCTGGGAGAAGTGACATCTGTGGAGTGGGGATGGTTAGAGATACCAACGCATCTGATACGGATTGGGTTTGTGATTGGGACTGTGACCCTTTTTGCACTTGTTAGAATAAAAATCACCCTTCGCAATGGATTCTCCGGGGTGGGGACGCCATCGAACAGGGTGTTTTATGCCTTGTTTTATTTATGCAAAATTATGTTTCAATTAAACGCAACGCGCTTGGTAATTGGCCGCCATTTTGTCGGTCTGAAAGCCAGAAATCCTGAAATCCAGGACTCCGCGGATGGCAACATCTGCGATGCGCTGTAATTAGGCCTCGCATATGCCGCAGCATCCACAATTTCAGGCGCGGGGATGGAATGGAATTTAAAGTAGGATCAGCGTTTGCGGCTTTGTTTGCCCTGTCAAAATATTGTAATTCTTTTTTGGCCGGGCTCAGCCCGCGAACGAATTTGAATGCCATAAAGTTCCAGAGTTTATGTGCGATTCGGCATTAGAATTACACGGCCGACTAACGCCATCCGCGGATTTGCCGAATCGCGCAGTGCTGGATACACAGTGGAATAAAACATGAATAAAACATAGGCCAGGAATGGGTGTTTCAGGGCTATTAAATCATGGATAGCGGTAAACTGCTAGCTACAGTCCAAGTGTGTGATTATAAAATGACAACCAATTTTAATTAAAATTTATAAAATAAATAACAATTTTAAGGCTGACAAATATTTTTAAACATTTTATATTTATATAAATAAGAGTTACTGGAGTTGTTCAAACAGATATAGCAGCAAACGCTTGATTTTGCCTTTCTGCATATACTAATTATAGAATATTTATTAATCAGGGGACAGTTTGCACTAAATGGTTCTTGCCGAGCACATGAAATAAGAAATATATACCAAGCGCTGCCTTATCGCGTCGATGATCGCCTTTTGGGGCAGTTTGAGCGACGCAGGAAAACTTTTCCAATAACAGCATCCAAATGTGAACTTATGCCCGGCCCGTCTACGTGCTCGGAATGGCGAGCGGCGACATCCGCCGTGAACCCAATGGGAAAGCTAGGACCCAGCCTCACCCACATTCCCCCATCAATGGGACAATCTTTGGAACGCCATTTTGACGTTTTCGAAAGTTTCTTTTATTGCATACATGAGCCATTTGGGTGCCGGGGCTTCCGTTTCCGCTGCCGAGGACTCAGCTCGTTGACGCTGCCATTACGCTGTCGCAGCTCCGAAAACAGGATGAGTACATCGTCTGGCCTCCACCTCCGGCCGGGCTTCGAACCCAGGCCCTTCCTAGGTCCTTAGACCTTCGCTTCGGTCGCACATGTGGGCGTGCCGTAAATGGCGTCGTTATGTGTGCGCTTATTATCATAATCCGTTGAGTTGTTGGCGCATTAATTAAATTTAATTAAAGGCGTTTTGCAACATTTCCGGATACGTGGCCACGCTGCCAATTGCACATCTCAGGCGAAGAGGCCAGAATCTCCCCTTGGCGAACTGTAACCCCAATCGTCCCTGCCGACGAGGCATGAAATCAATTTGCGCAAAATGGCATTCGTTAATTAATATTTGCGGCAGCGGCATTAGCAAGTGGGAATTTATGCCCCCAAATAAGAATATATTAATCTATTGAATGGTCACGATACTAAACACATGCTCTGATATATGATGTGGATTATTAGGAAGAATGCATTAAATATATCACGCTTAAAATCAGTATACAAATTATACTGGGGAATATGTGAAAATATCTCTGGATGCATTTTTCATAATTAAGATCTTAAAAGCCTTTGTTAAAGGCAGATGTTTTCCATTCATTCCACATATTTCATATAAAAAGTAATCCAAGATGTAATTCACAAATGGTGCACCCAATACTCAATTAGTTTTAGACAAATTCCTTTGATTTTATTTATTTATTTATTCTTCACTGCAGTTGTTGGCTTATGCTAACGTTAATTTTCATTTTCTTTTTTTTTTGGGTTCGCTCATAGTTTCATATTTTATTAATCCCCTTGGCTGAAATCTGTTCGAACGCAAACGAATTGTGACCTCTAGATTTTTATCCAGTTTCTTAACATAAGTAGTTGTCATGCAGTTTTATGTACAAATACGATGGCAAATATTTGGGCGCCCCTCGATCGCTCTCTCTCTGCGATCGATCTAATACTAGGATCTGTTTAAAGTTCGAATATAATTCAGTTACGTATATGCGGGTTCTTGATCTATCGCAATGGCCGAATATGCTCGGCTGGGTGAGTAAACTTGGTTGGTTAGTAATAGTATCGACTTGATTCTACGTATATATGTTCGTTAGGCATTAGCTAATGTTTAGTTTGATTTGAAGTTTTTGGACCTCGTTGAAAAGGTCGGCGTATGGATGGGTTCTCGTTGCAGTTGCTTCCCAGTCGGAGTGAAACAAAGGTAAGTTTTAATTGTTTTCGCATTCATTTTAAAATCGCATAAAATTATATAATACACAATTCGTCACAACTAAACTTAAACTAAAATTAACAGAAGTTTTAGCATAATGGTTCAAACAAAATATAAATTTACGCGCTAATTTGCTAGGCCGTCCAAATGAGACTAAACATTAAACTTAAACTTAAACCAAAACAGAAACTGAAACGCAACAAAAACAGAAACGGAAGCGGGAACAGAAACAGAAAGCACTCGGTTTCCTTCAAGAAGGTCGTGAAACAAGGCAAAGGCTGTCACCACCCGGGAATATCACTCGAAACAGGGGGACTCGGAAAATATAGTATTCCCGTTGAGAATTCAGAACTGAGAATTGAGAAAAATATGTGCGCTGGGTGGGGATGCTGATTTTTGGTGGTGTCTGGCTTTTGGGCAAAACGTGACTTTAACTTTGACTCGACTGCTTTTTGTGTTAGCCATACTAGATACACATACATTTAGGTATTTATACATACACATATAAGTTCATAGTTGTATATATTTGTAATATATATTCATATATATTTTTGTCAATAATTGTTTATGTAAATACGCGCTGTGTAAGCCTTCCGCTCCGGTTGTGTATAATAAATAGATTTTGACTTTAGTTCAACTTGCAATCCGCGGGAGACTATGCTAGGTAAATTTAATTTGGGGAAGTTTGAAATCTACGTATATGGGTTCTGCCGCTCGTCCTCTCCATAACTATATATCTCCCCCTACTTTTTCTTCCTCGACAGTTTGTCTGTTGTTGCAACCTTAAGCTAATACGTATTTCAGAGTTTCCATTCTGTTTGTTATTCTTTTAGTTTTGTAGATCTGCAGGCCTTTCATTCGCCGCCTCGTACATTCCTCGCTTAATGGTAGTTAATTTAAAATTTTAGTCACTGGCAAACGACATTTAATTTCTCAGCTCCTCTTACTCCAATTTAGTTTCATGCTTCATTATTATTATTACGTATTTGAAATCGTGATTATGCTTTTGGGTATGTTGCATACCGTTTGTTCTTACAACTGGTATTTATGGAAATATTTGCGCAATTGTTTTGCTTACTTGTTTACTTGCTTTCGAATTAAGATTAATATGGCATTGAAGAAATCATTGTATTCAAGCGTTGGCATACAACGAAATACAGCAAACACACAGTAAACACATCACTTGAACAAAACATTGGAAGAGGGTTTTTTTTCGAAAAACATAAACATAAATTTCCAATAAATAGGTAGATACAAAACGTACGCTCTATAACTCTATAGGTAAGTATCTTTAATCTGTAAGCATATCCATATATTTATGTATTCATATACCGTTTAACATAGTCGAACGTGGCTCTAAATATCGAACTAGGTTATCCTACAGCAGTCGCAAATAATTTTACACTCGAACCCCGCGAGTCGCCTTCCCCCAAGAACCAATTCTCATGGAAATTAGTCGATGGCTGGCAACGGAGTTCTCTGACTATCAAAAATCGCTCATTTCGTCAATATTCATTTATATAGATCGCGTCTCCTGCTAACTCCTGCCTTAAGCATTTACCGCTATTCTAAGTAGTTCAAGTTATCCATTAATATTACCGAATTGGGCCCTTTGGCCCAGAGGCTCTGCACTGCTACTGGGGGTTGAATTGCCAATTTAGGGGTTGGACTGCGCCAAAAGGGAAAAGTATGGAAGAAATGCCGGATACACAAGTTCTCACTGGAGATCTGGAAGGGAATCACATGCGTTGCACTATCAAATAGGCCACTGCACTCGGGGAAACCTCAGAAAGCTTTGATCCTAGGCAATCCAACTCAAGTCCAGTGAATCGCCCCTGGGCCATCGAACTCACTCATTTGCGTGTATGTAGGTTTGTAGACTTATGCAACTATTTACTATGTAAAACTTTACGTATTTTAGTTATCGAGTTTATCTTCTGCTTGCTATCTCGCTCGCGTTACACAGACGAAGAGATGAAAAAGAACGCCGGACGCTGATCCTGGCGGTGGCTGCGGTGGTGGTGGTGGTGGTGCTAGTGGAGCTAGTGGTGCGGCTGGTGGAAGATTGGCTCGTTGGCTCGGCTGGGCGGCTGCGGTGGGTCAGCTTAGGAGTTGACCTTGCTGACCGCCTTCAGCAGGTCGTGATTGCTCTTGTCCAGGGCGCTCATCATGCCCAGATTGCCGCCCAGTCCACCGCCGATGCCCGGCCCAATGCCGCCCACTCCGACGCCCACGCCCATGCCAAGGCCGAGCTTGAGATCGTTTTGGCCCACCACCGAGTGGTGCAAGTGGCCCGGATTGTGTGCGATGATCGAGTGGTGGTCCTGCGGCTGTTGTTGCTGCTGCTGGTGCTGCTGTTGCTGCTGCTGTTGCTGTTGCTGCTGCTGTTGTTGCTGCTGCACTTGCTTGTTCTGCTGGGCGGATTTCATCGTCTCCTGGGCCTTCATCTTCTCCTGCTCCTCGCGATCGCGTCGAGCCTTAAAAAAACAGAGAAAGAGAGGGAGCAAGTCAGTATTGATTTTTTTGGCGCCCCCGGGGGGACCGAGACCAACTCACCTGTTCGTTTATTTCCTTGACGGCGCGCAACTCCTTCTTCAGCTTCATGCGCCGGTTCTGGAACCAGATCTTAATCTGTCGCTCGGTCAGGCAGAGGGCATGTGCGATCTCGATGCGCCGTCGCCGGGTCAAGTAGTGGTTGAAGTGGAACTCCTTCTCCAGCTCGAGGGTCTGGAAGCGAGTGTAGGTCTGGCGACCGCGTCTTCGGGGACAACCGTTGGGGCCTGCGGAGGAGGAGAAAACGGAGAAAGTCGCGTCAGATGTTGGTGATGGTTTCTTGTATTTTTTGGGCAACGCCTAATGAGCTGCAAAGTCTGGCTGTCAGCGGCAACACATGTCAGGCGTCGCCACATGATTTGTGCTGGGGGATGGCGGATTGGGGAGCTTCGCTGCACTGCGAATGTCTGCGAATGGCTGCAAATTATGAGCCAAACAAACAGTTTTTCCAAGGGGTAAGAAAGGGAGTGATCTGAGGCCACATCTGACGTCAGCAGCCGCCGCCCCAGGACATCGGCTCCCCGGGGTCCATTGCGGACCTGATTCCGCTGCGGATTGGCATCGCACGCAGTGCGTGGAAGGGTGAAGCAACCGGCACCGACTCGCCCAGCGGCAGGTCTCGCCCTGGTGGCCAGCCAGCGCTTTTCCCCGATTTTCCCTGCATTCCTTTCTCTACTTTTTTGTGTTGTTTCTTTTTATTTCCCTCTTGGTTTTTTTTAGCAATTTTCCATGCTACCTGTGCGAATTTTTTGCGCGACGGTGCGAAGATGCGCCTGGAATGGGCACAGGCTCCGTGTTTATGTTACGGAAATCAAAAATTCGCTATCTACAAATTGCTGTCCCAGTCCCAGCAGCCTCTCACTTTTACCCGCTTGCCGTTTTATGGCCACCGTGTCTCTCTTCTTTTTTGCCGCTGCTGCCTTTGTGTCGAGTTTTTCTGGTAAAAGGTTTTCACGTCAACGACAATTTTTTATGGTTTTCAAGTTGCGACTTTCCAACGGCAACCGGCAGACAAAATAAAAAAGGGACAATTTTTACGTAATATTATGAAAGGTGCAGATTTTGCAAATCTTCCACGGCTGCAGTTGTAAATCACTGGGGTTTTTTCCTAGTTTCCGTTGCATTTTTTATGAGATTGAGCAGTTGGCAAAATATTTACGAACGGATGAGTCCGTGACATTTGGAATTACCTGAGCCGATAGGCAGTTTAAATGACTCATGGGTGCAAAAATAAAAAACTCCCTTATCGGCACTTTTTAAAAAGATGCAAAAAGGTATGTTATGTACAAATCTGAATTGAATGAAAAAAATAAATTTGTGATTGGTAAAAGAGTTAAAGTTTCACTGTTGGTCAATAAATTTGGTCTAGATCTTTTGTTTTAAAATGGCTTTCAATTTACCTGACATAAACCCATTTTAGAAAAATTAAATTCAAATCAAATTACTTTAAATTAATTTCTTGTGCCACCAACGCTCTACTCTAGTTTTAATTTGAGGAGAGCAGCCATAAAATGAGAAAAGCATTGACTGCGTGGAGTGGTCGGAGAATAGAAGGAAAGGGGGCAAAAGCAATTTCAATTCTAATCAACCTCCTTTCCCGCCTCTCCCCTCGACTTGCGGTCCTGCGACCAGGAATACCAAACTAATCTAAATTATTTACACGCTACAATGAGCAGCTACAATTCGTCCCATAAATCACGACTCCCAGGACACACGCGCCCCTAAACAAGATTTACGACCCCCGCAATGGCCGCCGTGGCTGGGTGCAGGTGCGAGCGAGATGGCTGATCGCTCGCAGGACGGAGTGATGGAATCCAACATGGCTGCCGCAGAGTCTGCCTTTCACACAGGTAGACAGAGAGAGCGAAAGAGAGAGCGAGCGTCGGCATGGCAACGCCTGAGTTCTTTTTGTTAGTGTGAGTGGTGAGTCGGCGCAGCCAAACCGGAATTCCAAAGAGAGCACTCACACGTGGATTCGGAGTGGACTTGGGCGGAGAGGAAAGTAAAGGAGAACGTTTGACTCAACGGCTCTACTTTGTTATTGATTTTCCAACGCCACTGCATTTCCACTCAATGCACGAAAACTATTTAGAAAGCCTTAAATCCGCTTGGGAAAAATATACAATCGACAATTTCAATTCTGGTTTCGGATTTTTGAGTATGTCTGGGCAAAGCGGCTTTGTGGGGGTCTGTCAGGGTTCAATGATCTTTCCAAACAATGAGGAATTCATTAAAGTTATGGAGAACATTATTTATATTTTGAAAATATAATCGGAGTATTTAAAATATCATCGAGAGAAGAATTATAAAAAAAGAAAAAAATATTTGTATTTTCCAAGTTTAATTTAAAGATTGAATCCTTTTTTGATCATATGCTATGTGATTTTAATGTTCATTTAATTTCAATGTTACAGTAATGTTTATCTAAGGTTTTGTAAACAATCAAAATTGTGCAATCCAATTGATAGCACAAAGAAATAAATAAAATAAATAAATAAAATCAAATGTATTTATAATTTGAATTAATCATTAATTGCTAGTCATAAATCAACAACCAATTATTGGAATTCTCTGCCCATTTTATTTATTTACTCTACACTAGCGTGAGTCATTTTAGACCAGCTGAGTCAGCAACTTATTTTCTGCATACCATAAGATCGCATAACATAAAATCTCCCAAGATTTAGGGGGTTTGATGACTTTCAATTGCGCACTTGTCGATAAATTAGCTGTAAGCGCTTCGATAGATTTGACAAGCGCTAAGCGGCTATCTTAAGTTTATATTTTTTTTCAATTTGAGGTGGCCGGTCGAACCGGTCCGTTGCACAATTGCCAAGGAAAACCATTTTCCAATTAAAAATCAATTAGCGCACCATAAATCGCGGCTGCAATAGACTGAATCGGCGGTCGGGTAAACAAAACGGCATGGAAACGGTCTAGGGCCAGAAATCAGTTTCGGAATCGGAGGAAATTCCAGACGCGGTGGCGTTGGCGGGCCAAAATGGAGCGGATCCGAATGGGCCATTCCACTGTATATTCTACGGATTGGCCGAGGGAATCCGAGAGGTGACAAGACGGCCAGGAAAGCCGTCCCAAGGCGCCGCTGTCAACGGTGCAAATGGGCCTGGGAATGGTTATGTTATTCGAACGAGAATGGGAATGGAAATGGGAATGAGAATGGGAATGGTTATGGCCCAGACCCGGGGACAGCGTCTATAACAATGACATTAACAATTAAAAATATTAATAATCATAAACGTAATTGTTCAATAAACAGCGGCGCGTATAAATAAGCACAAAAACATACGAAAACGAGAAGCTGAACAAAAAAACACAGCGCAGACTGAAACTTATGATGACATAAAAATCATAAAAACAATTCAAAGCGTACAATAAAGATACACACACACACTCTCAAAGGGGCGGATGGGGGAGGGGGTTTTGGGCAAAAGCGCCATAGTTTGCCCAAGTATCTGGCTCTGTGTGCGTGAGTATCTGTGTGCGCATTCGAAAGTGGTTCCGTGGGGACGCTGACAAGTCTTCGAGTCTTGTTTATCAAGCGACACAAAATTGTACAATAAACAAACATTTTGCCGTACAAGTATTTCGTGTTTAGTGTTTGGCTCCTATTTTTTTGTCTGCCCATCCCTTTCTAACGTTCTTGCTTTCGTTTTTTGGTAAATAATAAACAAATTTACATATCACTTGACAAAGAACTTTGAAACATTGTGGCGTGCTCTAGCGCTTTGTTGTTTCAGTTGCCGGCAATTAGTTTGAATTTCAGTTTCTAGCTGGGTCAAATTGTTTGCCGGCAAATAAATTTCCTGATTTTGCTGCCGTTGACCATTCAAGTTTTCGGGGGTACTGGATAACTTTTCCCGCCTTCGAATTGTTTGTTGATTTTTGGCGCGCAAATTCCGTTGTGTATTTGTCTTCGAACGGAATTTGTGGAAATCTTGTGGGGCTTCGAACACTTTATGGGAGAGTCTGGGGAATATTTAAATATTGCCGATTCAGCTAAGCGGCCTTTTATTGCGGCCCGAGGGCATTTTACATTTTAATGCTCTTATTTGTGAACAGAAGAAGTTATGGGAATTAAAGATTATATAAATAGGCAGCTTACATTTTATAACTATATTTGATCAAAGTTTGACAATGAAAACAAGTTTTTAAAGTCCCTTGACAAAAGATAAACTATAATTGCGATCTACAAATTCAGCCAGTAGCCAATAAATGTAGAACATATTTAATAATATTAAGAAATTAACAAGAAAGGAAGCTACCTTCGGCCAGCCGAAGCTTATATACCCTTGTAGATAAAAGAATACTCACTCGGTGCAGTTCCAGGGATTCCAGATTCAGCGTTTCGATTTATTTCAATTTTGTTTTTAAGTAGTCAAGAATCAAAACGCCTACTTCCTACAAAGTTACAATGAATTTTCTTATATTTGTTTGGGAGCCTTAAGATATAGTGGTCCGATCCGGCTGGCTCCGACATATGTACTACCTGCAATAGAAAGAAGACCTTCGGGAAAGTTTCATAGCGATAGCTTTAAAACTGAGAGACTAGTTCGCATAGAAACGGACAGACGGACAGACGGACAGACGGACAGACGGACAGACGGACAGACGGACAGACGGACAGACGGACATGGCTAGATAGACTCGGCTATTGGTGCTGATCAAGAATATATATACTTTATGTGGTCGGAAACGTCTCCTTCACTGCGTTGCAAACATCTGACTGAAATTATAATACCCTCTACAAGGGTATAAAAATCCGAAATACATGCAAAACATTTTACTTTACATTTTTGTAATCTTTAATAGAAGACATTTGAAGACAAGACCCGAATAAGGAATAGGCATCCACAAATGTGTATGCATACTTATGCCGCCTTATATTTATTTCGTTCTTCTTTTTTGGGAGAGAAGAAATTTCACTGGCTGCGTATGTTTTATGCTGATTTGTTTATATTGGGTATGAATTTTCGAAACTAACTTCCCGGATGGCATGTTGAGAGATATATAAACAAAGGGCCGACATTTAACATGCCCGAAGATATAGCAACCAACCAACTCGTGGAAGTGAGGAATGTTTTGGGGTCGCGAGGATTGGGTGATGGCTCAACAAATTCTTCCCTCCGCCATTCGAGGGAGTTCATTGTATTGCGGAGACGATCTTTCGGGCATTTAGCGCAAATTGCAATGTTCCCCGGGTTAAATGACATCCCCGGGGACCTGTCCCCAGCCCCCATCCCCCTCAGCTCCTCTGACAGGGATATGCAAATGCGTGGCATTCTCCGAGCGTCGAAGACTAATTAAACTTTGAAAGAAAAGCCGCTTAAACGCTGTTCCGACAAGACTCACGGGCAACATCTGGTGCCTTTGTGTGGCTTTTAGCGAAAAGGGGGAGGGTGGGCTGGATGTTAAGGATGTTCAGGATGTACAGGATATTCGGGGGTGTGGCAGGTAAGCGCCGCCATTAAATTGCGCTCATGCTCGACTTTTTGGGGGTGGCTAAATGTGGCAGCAGCAGCAACTCCTGGCTGCCATTGCAAATAATTTATGTTTATTAAATTTATTTAAATTTAATCAGTCGCACAGGCATTTCGTACGCCGGAGGGCGAGGAAAAGTGGGTGGTGTCTCGTTTGCGGAAAAACCTGGCTGTGGAAAAGCCTGCGTTAGGGGGATGCTACTTCTTCTTCTTCTGCAATTTATGTGCAGCGCGTTGCCAATGTTGTTGTTTGTGCTATCAGATCTGCCACGCCCCCAACTCCCACTTCCCATTTCCCCTGCTAATTGTGTGCTTAATCTTGGAAAATATATGGCAAGCTGTCGCTGTCTGTTGTGCTCTGTTCTCCTCTGGCGAAAGCGGAGAAAATTCCTGGCAAATGTTGCAAATACACAGGCTCCTGAGGGATTAATATATTCTCATCAAATATTTCACGCCATTATTGGAATTACTCCTCGTTGTTGCCCTAGCTGAAAATGAAGGGATCGGCGATGTAAGGGAAGCGGACTATTTGAATTTGCAATTAAATTGGTACTCTCAATGGTGCTGTCGGAATAAAGGATTAAATGAAATGGAAAATAGTTTTAAAAAAACAATTAGACTATACGTCTTCCCCAAGAGTTAACATTTAAAGGCTTTAACTAAAAAGGAAAGGTCCATATAAGATAGGGATTTTTAAATCAGTGGTATGAAAAAATATTATTTTATAAATATTTTGCGAAATTTCTTTAATACATTTTCTGCGTTTTTTTGCAGCCATATGTTACTATCACTTAAATCTTGACAAAAGAATTCCTCACCGTTGCATTATCGAATGTAATGAATGTTCTCATATGTTTTTCCCATTATCTCGCCAGATAACCATTTGCAGGGCCGAACTCTCGGATATTCGCGCTGTATCCCTGAAAGTGCAGACAGCCCTTAATTCTCACTCAAACCAGGAACCATGGTAACTCGAGCCAACATGGTAACAGCCGGAGTTTTCCTTTTCCCGTTTTCCTTTTTTCGTTTAGCACACAGTCAGAAAGAGAGAGAGCGAGAGAGAACGAAAGGGAGAGAGAGAGCGCGAGTGGGATGGCAAATAACGGCAACGGCAGCCATTAGAGCCATTCACCCTTACTGTCTTTATGGCATTTTTAATCTCGTGGGTGGTTGGCGGCACAACCTTACCGCCCACCTCCCACCGCCCCTGGTATTTTTTGCACGCACTGCAAACACGAGGGTGTGATAAGACAAAATACCCGACATAAATGTGAAAAATATATGGCCAAAAGTGAAAAGGGAAAACGGAAGAAGCCAGCCGCAGAATGTGTGTGTGTGTAGGTTTGTGTGGGGTTGGCGGAAAGCCTTGCCAAAAGGAAACCGGAAAAATCAGACTCTTTCGGGCCTCTCCACCCCCTCCCCTTTAGAAACCATCTCTGCGAAGTGGTTCCAATAAATTTGTTGGGCCACCCGGAGCGAAAGAGAGGAGAAGAAGAGTTCCGGATGGGGAGCCCAACTAATTTTGGACGGACGGACAGCTGTGGAGCATTTGTAGCGATGGCCTATAAATGGCATTAGGCGTCTAGAATTGGTAATCCGCAAGATTTTTGCAAACGGCGTCTGTTCCAGGCGTTCTCTATTTTTTTCTTGTTCCGGGGGACACGTGTCGCCAACTGACCGCAACTCGAGCACCCTCATCGAATCCGTATCCGTATCCCCGACTATGTAGCTTACTGTTTCTGTATCTGTCGGCTTTTCTAGTCCCGTCTGTGCGCCGCAATTTAATTGCAAATGAAAGGCGTTTAATGTGCGCCGCCTGCGATTAAAATCGCCGCGAATCGATGCGACACAATCAACGGCCATTCAATGATCAAAATGAAGTGGCGCCAAAGCGACTGTCTCTCTGTATGTGAGTGAAATTAGCTGTCCGTATCTGTATCTGTATCTGGAAAAGTATTTGCATCGGTGGGTGGCCGGGTTCATCAACACTTTTGGGCTCCTTTGTTGGGGTTTCTTTTCGGTGGATAAACAAAGACAAAGGGCAATTGGTAACTACCACTAAGATTAAACCTTGTAAGGCCGTTGGAATACCCTTAAGATTTAAATTTAACAATTTAATCCATAATATTGTAATATGTACAAGTATTTTTTTACGAGTTTCCAAACTGGTCTTTCGAATAATTATTTTTATGAAGCTAATTTATATGGAACTACGAAATTTAATAGATAAATTCTCACTTAAAGTATGTCCCATAATGTAATTTATTATTCTGTAGAGCACACTGACCGATTGTATCTGTAGACCACCCAAATTTCAGATAGTGAAGATACCCCTTTGCCAAAGATGCAGGGTACCAAAAAGGTTCTGAAGCCGTAACCCAACTGCAATTGGCCTCGTCTTGCCCTTTGGACGGCTCATTGGCTTTGGCGTTTTGGGAAAGGCGAGGAAACTGAATTGAAATTGATTGCCTTCATTGGCTGCCACCGTCGGGTTTTTTCTTTCTCCTTTTTTGTTTCTGCGGCCGTTTCCAAGTTCATTTGGTCGTTCTATGAACCTTGGCAAGCATTATATCGACTTTTATTGAAAATACATATAAATTGAGCCAACTGCTTTCGACTGAGAACGCATTTTGGTATTGTTTTTTGGTGTTTTGTTTGCTTTGGTTGGGTTTTCCTTGCCTTTTTCGGGCCCGTTTTCCCAACTGCGTTCACGGCCCAGTGCACACGGGTCCAAGCACTCGGATATATATACCTATTCCTATTTGGTGAAAACAAACACGAACTCCGGATTCCTATTCCCATTCGAATGCAGAACTTGGGGGCAGATGTCGGCCATAACTTAGATTGCGTGGGCTGACTTGAAACGATGACGTATTAAAACGCCATTCGGGGAAGCACCCCCGCCCACACCCCTGGCATCTCTATCCCCCTCTAATCCCCCCGCCTACATGATTCCCCGCAAACGAGAACGTGACACTTAAATTCGTATAAAAAGCATCGATCGATCGATGCGGGTTCTATATTTACCTAGGCGTGCGCATAACTCATGCTTATCCCCCTCGGTTGGAAATTTCATTATAATACCCACAGAAAGAGAAACAGAAACCCCCTCGAAAAGGTGTGGTCCTGTGGGCTCCTGAGAACTTGATTGTTGTCGCCCTGTCTTCTCCGCAGACCACAGAGAACGCACCTCACCTATTAGTGTTTCCAATCTTGAACTTCCCCTGGAATTCTTCGTGGCTGACAAACTTGATTAATGGCTCACACACACTCGCACAGTTGGCCCTTTGTTAATGGCTGCACGAGAGTAATTTGAGAAAATGGTGGCTGCTGGGCTGCCATGATCCCAGATGAAAAGTCTTTTGTCACCGACAGGTTTTTATTTCCCCCATTGTTGTGCCCTTTCAAGTTTCTTCCTTTCTTCACAACTAGTGCATGCGAAGCTCTGGAGTAACTCCAATTACCTGAATTGCTTCATTAGGAGAAAGAGAGGGTCGAGGGAACGGAAGGATTCCCACAAAAGCCAACAACTGGAATAACGAGTTCCTTTAGGGGAGTATTCCAAAACACAATAGGCCTTTTATTCCTTAAGGGAAATCGAGGAAAATTTCTTTGGAATTGTAGCATTCAAAGGTGTCATAAATATTAAAAATGAAAACTCGAATTTCGAAAACGCTGAGATAAGATCCTACCAATAAAATTATTTAATTAATCGGATGAGGGAATGTCTAAATGCCTAAAGTAAACTATATTTCTTCTTAAATGCAACTACCTCGTTACCACTCTCATTACCCAATGATTATGGCGCATCAAAAGAGAACTGAGTGCATCGTAAACACTCTAATCTCGGCAATTAATCAGAAGAAATAATAAATTTAGCCGCAGGAATGGCACAAAGGAGTGCATTAACCGACACCGCCAGCGACTTGTTTAATTCCGCGATTAAATTAATATTAACTACGCTCTGTCTTCAAATTTATCACAACCGGAAAGTGGGGGGAAATGGTCACAGTCACGCATTGCACGCGATGAGGAAAATGGAAAATGTCGCACGCCAGAGCCAAGTTCTAAATAAAACTTTTGTGTAAATTAAATATTTAAGTTAATGGAAATGGGTGAAGTTTGCCTAGTGATGGTTTTGTTGGTTCTCACACATGTGCACTGGGAAAAAAATAAGTGTATGAAAATAATAAGGAACTTTAAAAAATATTTTAAAAAATTATTTAGGAAGGAAATATCAATTCCTCGAAAATATGTGGAGTCAGATAATTAGTATATATCTGATTGTATTTTAATACAATTGTGCTTTGACCCTATTTTTTCTGGCTGTGTGGCATGTTAGAGGGGAATAAACTTTGATTAAGCGCCGGCGGTGGGTGGGGATCGAGTCGGCAATTGTCTGTGGAACGTGTGCGCTTTTAATTTGATTTTGTCTGGGCCAAATTTACATGTCTGCCGGCCCATTCCAAGTGCCGAAAATCCGCGCCAGTCTGGCTGCCATTTTGTCCTTGTCTGTGGTTCTGTCAGCCTGTCGCCCATCGTAGTGCCCCGCGCCCCCGAATCCTTGTAATCCAAACCCCTTTTTTGCCAATTTGCGGCACTTGGGCATTAAAACCGCAGATTAACAGCCGCACGGGGTAGTTAAAAAAAGGAAAGCAACAACACTCGGAGAAACGTGTCATTTCGAATTTTCCGCTGCCGCAGGGCGAAATGAAAAAACCAAAAAAATAATACAACGACAGAAAACGTGCCGATAACACGGTGTCGCACACTGCCCCCTTCCCCCACCCCAACCTCATCAGAGGGAGATAGAAAGAGAAAGAGAGAGAGATGGAGAGCAAATGTAAATACAACAAGACCAAATAAAAAGAGGAAAACAGAAAACACAGGGAATCGGAAATTAAACAAAACCGAAACGAAATGGAATTCGCTTATCGCGCCTCATAAATTAACCCTTGCCAGCCGTCGTCCATGTTTCGAGCGAGATAGCAGCACAGATGCAGACAGAGAGGGATGCTAAGTGGGTGGGTGGGGGCGGCGGGTGCTGAGGGATCTTAACCCCACTGCGGGATCAACGTTTATCGGCGAGATGGCGGATCTTCGCGCCCCCAGAAACCCCTGCCAATGACATTGAGCTCGCCTCCACAATTGAATTTAAACATTGATATTGCATTGATTCCACGCGAGACGAGTTCAATCCCAAAGACAGTGCTTTGAATTCAGAAAGAGACGGCCAGTCGGGCGAAGAAAGAGACGGGGCTGCGATAGATAGAAAGGTCTTTGTGGCAATAACTCAATTCCCCGGCGGGCGAGCTTATCGCGAGCCGCAATTATGGCTTGTAAAATTAATAATAATAATATATTTTATTATTCCATTCGCGCCGTTATCGCTGTGCGGCGAATGCGAATAAATCATGCCATGAAGATAGATAGTCACTTTGTAGACTTTGAAAAAATCTAAGTGATTTGTTTTGAAAAACAGTCGGGTCATTAATTGTAAGTCTGTCTATGAAACTTGAGAAGAACATTTACATATTGTTGTACTATTCAAAACTGAATTATATTATTATAATTGTTTAGAGTAAGTTGTCATACTTAATATTACTTGGTTGAAATGTTTGTGCTTATGTTATTGAATGTTTGCATATTTTAATAAATCTATTTAGCAATTCTTGAATTCTTGTGAATAAAATATGATGACTGAAAAACAATAAAAATTTAACATAAATGCTCTTTTACCACGGTTTTACGGCATTTGTTTAAATAATTCGTATTTGTTATTACTTGTGTTCGAATGTTTATTATGTTTATGTTTATTTTTAAGGTACACATAAATTATTGAAATTGTTGAATATTTTTTAACCAAACAATTCGACACTTTAACAAACGTTTCGTATTGAAAACTAGCTGATTGTAATACTAAACCCAAACAAAAAAAACCACCACAGCAATTCTATGCAGAATGGCAACTGAAAGTCGGTGAGTTAATTACTTGTCAAACAGCGGCTGTTAGTGCTGTAAATTGCCCGAATGACTCCGCTCAACGCCAACGCCAGTGATTTATTTACAAAACAAACACCAGAGGATCGCCAGTGGCAAAGGGGAAGCCCGGGGGGCTTGAACCCGCTCGAATATCAAACGATCTGTGACGCCAAAAGCTGAGCCGTGGCACGTACTTCTGCGGCATCGAACTCCGGCACGAACGCTCCGATTTCATTCCAGGCCCAAAGACCAAATGCCAAAGACGAGGGACCAGAGGACCAGCAGGCCCTCAGACCGCCGGACCAAAGAAACCAGCAAACCAGACTATTGGGACATTGGCCGCAATGTTTGCCCAGTGGTCGAGCGCAATTAAACGGCTCGCAATTACATGCCACACCAAAAACAGGGGGTAGATTGCTAATGTCACCGGGGGGACCACTCTGCGTATGCGCAATGTACACAGCTAATGGCTGAATTCCATTTCCTAATCGATAAAACATCACTGTGATTTTTGAATAGTGATAAGGGAGGCTAAGGTATCATGAAATACATCAAAATAAATATAAATAATAGAAAGAATTATTAAATTCAAAATTATATCACTACCCTACATCTTGGCAATATAACGCTGTGTTCAATTAGCATTACAGTCAAAAACTAATTGTAAATTGCTTTTCGAAATTGTGGGACCCGCTTTAATCGCGGAAATAAACTAGGCAGTGAATTAATAAACACACTATGGCTCCCTATTGTTATTCGACTACATGCCTTATTCAAAAACCCCAACTAATGGGAAGCGCCATTAAGTCAAGTGAAATGTGAATGGGCATATAGATGGGATCGGAATTGGGATTGGGTATGTGAATGTGAATGCCGATTAATGACCGGCTATTGTAACCAGCAATTGACAGTGGCTACTCGTGTTTGCGGCTGCCCTTGTCGTTTGTCGAACTAATTAAACGCGGCGGTGATTCGCCAAACAATCAACGCCATTATCGGGCCCATAAAACTGGGATCGTACGGTAGTGGCCGCAACATTACGATCGTTATGCACGGCACAAGACCATGCGTAAAATCGTAAATAGATCATAAAACGCCCATAAAAAGCCGTTTAACGAGGCCCAGAACAACGGACCCATCGCAGATCGACGATCATACAAATCGATCAATCGACGAGTCCAGCTTTGAGTGAGTTTTTTTCTTTTACACCGACTCTTGCGACTCTTGAAGTATTCGAGTAATTGCTATGGCCACCAGCAGCTTGAATTTTGGGGGGCCCCAAACAATACGGATGGTGATTTACGATCTTGGACGAGTACTTGACCGGCATGGTTGAGTTACCGGTGCAACTTTCACGGAGCTGACTAAATTAACATAGAGAGTGAACAGCAGTTGCCGGATGCCCTCGGATATTTGCCAGAAAATGACTCCGATAAACAATGAAATTGCAGAATGAATGGGACAAAGGATGAGGGATTTATGACGGGACAGCGGGAGTCATGTGACGAATGAGTTCGGCAGATTGCAGGCTGCATTTTACACAGAAGGGTTCTTCTTTCGTTCGTTCGGCGGGTGAAAGTCGCCTCGCACCCAGCAGGTAAATCATATTTTTCAAGGCCATCGCGGCAGGCTCTAAAAAACGGCCCTTTCCGTCATATTCCACGGCTGGTTAGACCGATCACCCATAACCCATTGGCCCATGGCCATTCGGGATATTAACTTCAAGGGTTTCCGGTTAATTGCCTAATTGTACTTACCGTTGAAATCGCCGCAAACGACACGCTCGAAGGGGCTTCCCATCCAGTCTGAAATGAGAGAGAGAAGGAGGAAAACAATTAGCTTATGGATTTTCTAGCAGTTTTCATTTTTTACTACTTAGTTGGTAAGGAGTTGTGCTCCCCATATGTGAGCTGCTAATGCGAAATTCCGCACCAAACAGCCTTGAGCACATCCCGCTGAGTAATGGAGCGACGATCCCTCAAATCATATGTGTCCACTGGCCCCTCGGACATTTGTGCCACATGGCAGCTTTCATAAACCACTCAATCGGGTCGTTTTCAATTTAGTTGTCAGCGCCAGCCACAAAAAGCAGAATTAGCCGGGCCACTGCAGTCGGCAGACGGCAGTCAGCGGACCACCGGCCAAGTGAACCTCTGGCCAGTTGAACCGGCTCCGCTTTAAGTAGACCACGATGGGCGATTCGGAGGAGGAGATGGCGGAGATATGGAGGGAGATATGGAGAAAATACTGGGAAAGATGGAGGGTGGGGTGGGTAGAAAAGATGACTGCGAGCCAACGACCAGACCAGACCGACTCCTCCTAATTAATAAGCAGATGAAGCTGCTCGGCATCGTTGGCGCATTTTTAATTAAAATACACAAATTTCTGTGCATTCGCCTGTCGTTGTTGCCACTTTATTTGACACACGGACGGACGGGCAATCTCTAATATGTAAAAGATTCTGCAGATTCTGAGACTTCTTTGTCGCATTGATGATTGCACAATTTATGGGCCAGACGCTTCTTATCTTGCCAAGGCAGTGTTCTGGCTGCACATAGAGATTTCATAGGCATATGATAGTAATGAAAAGATTATAATAATATTAAAGGAGAAAATATTGAGGGAATCTATTTTCTGATTTTAACATTTAAAGAATGTCGCAATTAATTTTGTTAAACGAATTTTTGATTTTTTATTGAATATTCTATCTAGGTTTTATCAGATTCTTTCATCTATTTGTTCTGCAGAAAATGATATATTCTTTAAATAATAATAAAAAATATTAATATTATGTAATTTATTTAAGAGCCTAAAACTACGTCTTTATATCCCTCAGTGCAAATCTTTCCCCTTTTCTTTTCCTTTCCGCCCACAGCACGTGCTGAGTTTGCGAATTCGCAGAGTGGAAGACGATGGGAAATGCTTTCGCCATTTTCATGCTTTGTCGGGCTGCGCTTTTCCAGATAATTAAGAAAAGTTAACCTCTTTGCTTTCTTATCAGCATAATCAGGTGCAGGCGCGCCGCTCCACCCATTTTCCAGCTTTTCCCGCTTTTCCCTCATCTCGGCCCCTTCGGCAACATTGTTGATGTTGCTGCCGGAGTCGGTGCAACGATGTGAAAATGAAAATTCATTCAGACGCTTTGGCGTAAAATATTAAAATTCATTAGTTAAATTGCATTTGGCAAGCATTCAGCTGTAAAACGTTGCCGTTGTTGCAGCAGCAGCAGCAACAGCAACACCAACAGCAATAGCAATGTTTGTTGCAGTTGCTGTTGCAGTTGTTCATGTTGCTGGTGCGTCCGGGTCTGGGTCTTGGTCTTCGTCTCTGAGTTTTTTTGGGTGGGTTCGCAGGCTTGGCAAAGTGAAAGCCAAACGAACAGACTTTTCCGAAGGAGGAGAGGCGATTCTTGTGCGATTCACATGCAACTGCCGGGCTATAGCATATATATATATAGCTAAAGCTATATATGTGCAAATGTATATGAACATCTTTATGTATAGTGTGTGCATTTAAGGAGTGGAGGATGAGGGGGGCTGCGTCGACGTGTCGCGCACTTGGCTGCCATAATGGCGTCATGCTCGTATTTACTTTCATCGCCGCCAGTCGCGTCTCTATGATCTCGTTGACAATTTTATCGCCTTGGCGCTGTGAGCGGGAGATATGCAAAATATTTCATTGTGCGAAATACCGTTTATCTTCCCAACCGGCCGAAGCGGTGGGTTTTTTATTCAATTCTTTTTCGCGCCAACAGGTTTGTGTGTATCTATTTGCTTGCCGGCCAACTAGGTGTGTTAGCCACCTATGAATTCATATTCTAAGCGAAAGACCGCACTAAAATAGAGGAATTGATTTTTAATCTGCATAGATTAATAAGAGCGCTGGTTATCGATTTATTGACACCCAAATCTGGCTAATATGTAAATTGTATGTGCAAAAATAGATGTTCTAAGTTTTTGTTCTAAAATAAAATAAATGAAAATTCTTCAGTTTAACTTTTATCCCTTTTTCAACTGATAAGACATAATAATGCATAATAATTTTCTATGATTAATTCCTAACGATTAAAAATTACTCAGACTGCTTAATTAACATGCCTGTGCCGTAAATTCAAATGAAATCCCAGTGATTCCGAGTAAATCCATTGGCCGATCTTTTCTCTATTCCGGCGACCGATGTGCAGTCTATAACTCAGGCCAATTGACAGTCTATTCATATGGTGTCTGCCATTAATCAGGAGGCATTCAACCCGCGGGGCAGTGTGGAAAACTGAATTCGTTCAATTTCTTCTTGTGCACTGTGGAAATCGAGTGGCCAGCAGAGAAATGATAAATAAATCTGCTGTGCAAAAATGCGCGGAAAAAAGCGAGCGGATCGCGTAAATTAAACTGACCCACATAAATTTGAAGCGAGTTCGCTCGTACTACGTTAGCCGCATAAAAAGAGCGGCGTCCGCAAAGTATCTGTATCTCTTTATGTATCTGTATCTTGCGGCGGATATCTGGATTTCGTATGCGCGGGGCACATCCCAGTGGTTTTTTGGCTCTTGGTTTTTGTGTGGGGCAACCTTGAGGCTATTTAAATTACAAATCGACGCGCCAAACAGCACGACAGACAAGAGAAGCATTTTTCAAACTATTTTCATTTTTATTTACTGCCAACTTTTTAGCTCTTCGCTCATTTCGTTTTCGGATTCGAATCGCGCTGGAAGACTTATGCGAAATAAACGACTTGGAAGTGCCCCGCAAAGTGTTCATTATGGATTGGAATTGGAGGCGGAATGGCGGTGGAAATGGGAATGCTATTGGTAAATGTTTGCGCCACGTTTATCTATTGTTTATATGAGCCTGGGTAATTGGTACAGAGTAACCATTCACACCACTACACTTGGAATAAGCGTTTGAAAAATCGGAAAGAAAGCTTTAAAAACGATAAGTTTTAATACATAAATATAAATTTTAATCTGTTTAAATGTGCGATAATTACTCAACCGAAAATAAGAAAAATATACTAAAATATTTAAAAATATAACAATTATTTGTTTGCATTTAAATCATTTTTAAAATTTTCTTTATAACTTCTAAATTTGTTTTTCGTTTCAGTGTAAGTGGCCATGATTTATAAGTACACAAAATTCTAAGAGATCGTTTTGTTGATCGTGAAGCAAGTGTATTCTTTATTTAAGACGATATACATTCCTTGAAATACACGGTTTCTTTGGGTTTTTATTATGATTGGGATGATTTATTATACAAAATACTGAATAGATAGACCCTAGATTTTATATGCAGTTTGTTTGGGTCAGTGTAATAAATATTTATGTATGCTATTGAGTTATTCTTGACCTTAGATGCTTAAAGAAGCTTTAAAGATCGTTATTTATTTACAAAGGTCATTGATTTAATTCCAACAAATTTATTTATTGGTTATAACTGATTAAAATTGGACTTAGGAAATAAATGTTTGGGCTTCTAATGCAATAGATCACTTCTGTAAATGGTTAAAATATTTTTCTTCTTTTCCCTTGAAATTTCCGATCCAATATTGTATAGAATTTGTGATCTTGTTTTTGGATTTTAGGGAAGGGAAGGGCCCTTGCTTATTCATACTTTTTCCCCTGAGATCGTTGACTCACCTGTGAGCGTCATCCAGGGATATCTCGGCAGATCGGCGATACCGGCTCCGCCCGCTCCCCCTGCCCCCGGCATCACCCCGGAGGCGGGCTGTGTGCAGGCGTTGCCCAGCGAGTCGACTCCGATCGCTCCGGCACTGGCCGCCGATACCGCCGATGCGGCGGCGGTGGCGTGTTGATAGAACTGGGCAAACTGCGCGGAGGCCGAGGCAGGTACGCTCATCGACTGGTAGCTGTTCATCACGGTGTCCGTGTACCTGCTGCAGGTGAGAAAGAGATGGGTAAAAGTTGAAAGAGAGAAAAGGAACATGCATGTGATCCCTAGTTCTATAGAACCATTTCCAACTTCCTCTCGAAAGTCAAATGCTAATGAGCTGCCCATTTGCATTTACCCGCTTCCAACTGCGGTTAGCTCTAATTGCACACTAATCCCGAACACGCCCACGCACAGCAGGGTTCACTGTACATGCACAGTGGTACTAATATGCAAATGGCCACAGCGGAAGGTCAGCGTGCGTGCGAATCTCGTGGCAGGCGACAAATTGCCACCGGCCACCGCAGGCTGCTCTAATTTTCCGACTTTATGGCCATTCAATATGAATGGCCGATGGCCGAGGGCTAGAATAGCCTGGCCACGAGGACCCTGGTCCCCAGGACCCGATATTTAGAGCGCATTCGAAACGGATTTGCGGTTTTGCGGTATTTGCAGATTTTACCGAAGGTCTCGACAGGCATTTCCGTTTGCCAAAATGAGAGCATGCGAAATGGATTCTTGGAAGCTGACTCAATGTTCCTTGTTTTCCATTTTAAAGAAGGTTCTGTTGTAATTGCATTTTATATAACGTCAAGTTTGAGATGAATAATATTATTAAAACCTTGTGAAAAGGATCAAAGGGTGCTGTCAAAAGACAAGAAGATAAAAAAGAACAGTTGAAGAATTCTTTAAGTGGTCTCTATATACTTTAAAAATAATGCGGCGTGAGAGGCACTTTGAAATATGGCCGATAATCTATAAATTAAAATAAAATCAGCGAGGAAAGAAAATATTAAAAACAAATAGTGAGGACATCGAAATAAGAAGGTCTAGTTTCATGAATTATAAAACATGTTAGGATGCACTTACTTAACACTAAAGATAGACCGAAAATTTTAAAGATTTAAATGATCTCTCTTTAACTAATTTGTAATTCTTGCTTTATAGTACTTGGAAATGGTATTGGTAAGGGATAATATATTTACAATTCCTTCTTCTATCTCACCTGCAGGACTTGTCCTCCAATCCAGTGAAGCCGGCCATTCCGGAGAGTCCTCCGTGGCTGCTCGGGTGGTTCGACACGTACGGATACATCTTGCTGGTGGGGATGGCAAACGAGGAGCTGGCCGCAGCGGCGGCGGCGGCTGCAGCGGCGGCAACGGAACTGGCCGCGGATGCGGATGCCGAAGCGGATGCGGATCCGGGCGAGTTGTCGTTGAGACTCCGGTGCAGCGAGGAGCTGCCCGATGCGGAGGGCGACGGAGAGCAGCTGCTGTCGCCCGCTTGCGAATTTCCCGCCGACGGGGGCGTTAGCAGCAGTTGCTGGTGGGCGTGGCCGTGCGAGGCGACGGCAGCGGCGGCTAGCTTGCTGATGTGGTGCTGTTGCTGCTGCAACTGAAGGGCGGCCGAGAGCGAGGAGTACTGGTGGTGCTGCTGCTGCTGGTGGTGGTGGTGCAGTTGCTGCTGCTGCTGGTGGTTCAGGTGTTGCTGCTGCACCTGTGGGTGGTGCTGCTGGAAGGGCGACGACGAGGAGACCGGCGAGTGGGGCGATTGGCCTAGATGTTGGCTCAAATGGCTCGACGGCGAAAGGGATCCTCCGCTCAAGTTGAGATTACTGTTGTGGTTGCTGCTGCTGCTGGGACTACTGCTGCTGTTGTTGTTGTTGTTCGTGTTGCTGCCACTGGCGCTGTTGTTGTTGTTGTTGTTGCTGTTACTGCTGCTGCTGCTGGCTGAAACGCTGGCGGAGGCAGAGGCGGCGGCGGCGGCTAGGGCGGCGGCAACTGCTGCAGATGACGAATTCGGGGGGGTGGTGGTTAGGTGGTGCGAACTGATAAACGGCTGGAACTGTGGATACTTTGGCAGCATACTATCGAAAACAAATTTTGACATTGCACATATTTTGCTCTCTGGCCGAGGATCGGATCTTCGGAATTTTGTTTAGTCCACTTTTTGTTCTTTTTTCGTTTCTTCGAGTTCGATTTATTTATCTGAGTCGTTCGGTTAATATGGCTATATAGAGTATATCGTTTTTAGGATTTCAAGCATTCTCATTGTGTGGCTTTAACAAATTTTGTTTGAATTCAGCGTAGGAAAAGCGCTTTTAGTTATGATTTGACAAAAGTTTTGACTATTCGAAAAATCATTTTAAATTCAATCTTCTAAATATTTTAAAATAAGAATAGAAATGTGTTCTCTAATCAAGAATCTATTATTCAATGTTCTTCATATTCTTATAGTCCCTAAATTAGCAGGAAAAGTTCAACAGATTGTTTTACTTTAAACTTTCCCATAAATTTTACAGATTTATAACCCAATATAAAATGTATTTATGTCTAATGAAATATACTTTATTGGCAAATCAACTAACAAAACGGGTATTTCATACTCCCGTCTCGATTTGACTTTACTGCCCTATAATCCAATGCAAACTACAATAGAATCACTATATAAATCACTCCCCAAATTGATCGAATTAAAATGTACTAAAAGCAAAAATAAACTTGGCGTCAAATAAAAGCGCTGCATCAAATGTGATAAGCAAAATGAAACAAGGGAAAATAAAAAATATATACTGCTTAAAGAAATTGCTCGGAAAACATAAAAAAGAACATTAGCCAAATTGAATATGTTTAGATTGAACATAAATCTTTCGGGTAGCGCGATACAGAACTCAAGTGGAAAATATATATAGTCCTGATGTTTTATATATCTTTCAGCTAGATTTTCCTGCACAATGCCAAAGGGTTAGTATGGGAGCTATGTATGTACTTTTAAGGTTCTTTTGGTGTTAAACCCAAATTAGTAGACAAACTTGGTGGCAAATAGTTAGTAGCTTTTTAGATAGATTCAGTGAGATAGAGTTAGGAAACTTTGCCACCTGCCCGACTTTTTAGCTACTTTTCTCGATTCGGAGAAGTGAAATGCATTTCTTTACCTTTCTCGGGTTTTCTCTAGCGAACTTTTGGCGAGCAGTTTGTATTTGCAGCTTTTCTGTTTCTCTTTTTTCGCTCGAAGCTGGCGAATTCACAACGAAATTTGTTAAATTTGCATATGGTCTCGGGTTGCGTTGTTGTTGCAGCTGTGGCACAAGTGTGTGCGTGTGTGTGGGGTGTGTGTATATTTTATTTGTTGTAAAAGCAATTAAAAGGCGGCCATCAATTACGCGGAAATTCGAATGGACGTTGTGCCGGCGGGATTTCGTACGTGTGATTTATAGGCGCGCGATCTTTTTTAATGGCACTCTTGTATTTTTATGGCAGAGTGAGTTTCCCTGCGGCTTTTAACGACTTCTCAAGTGTGCGTGAGTGTGCGACAGTGTGTGTGTGGCCGGAGAAATGCTTTCTCCCTACGTTTTGCTTTAATTACTTTGTTTAAAATGCCATAAAACACTTTGCAGGTAGAACTATCGAACTCTGGAACAGCCGAACCTTTTACGATGTCAACTTTATGGCTTTTTAATTTTTATGCACCGCACACAGAGAGTTATAAACCGAGTGTTTTGACAGTTTCTTCGGTTTTTCGGTACGGATTTTTCACACAATATTATATACTTTATGCGCTCTATAACAGTTAAGTGACAATAAGCCGGCGGCCGAAACGGAACAATAAACACGGCGAATCGGAAACTGAATCGTTTGGTCGCACAGTCGTATAGCTGTATAGTCGTATAGTCGTATAATCGTATAATCCGAATCGGAATCGGAGGGCCGGGAATCCAAAGAGTGGAGAGCTGAGTTCCGCAGACACTACTGCGCGCCACGATAATAAATATTATAATAAAACGAAATTTTTAAAAGAGTATAAAAATTTCGTGTAATTGGTAATTCTTGCTGCCGGCGCGGGCAGCGAAGTCGGCAGAGGCAGCGGCTGAGGCAGCGACGGCGGCGCTTTGAGTCGTTGGAGACTTTGAGTTTTGTCTGTCTGCTGCGGGGGGTTTCTTTCTATATTTTTTTGTTGTATAATTTTGTTGTATTTTTTTTGTGTGTTTTGGGGAGACCGCTTTACGCGCGAGAAGAGAAGCGAAAGCGAAGGCCGCTGCGAAACGTCGAGCGTTGTGGCGTTACGAGCAGCGAAACGTTTATGGCGCAATACAAAAGCCATGCGAGCGTTCTTATGGGCAACTGGATGCTGAGTTTGTGACAATTCATTTTGGCTCACTCGTTGGGCGCCAAAAACACTCGACGTCGACGGCGGCAGCGGCGGCAATAAGAAAGATGGCAACGCAGCCGGATCGTATGTCCGTCCCGCTCTGGCGCGCTCTCCTCTCCGGCGGAGCATGGCCACTGCTCTCGCTCTTTCTCTCTCTTTCGCATGATGGCCGCCTCGCTGTGGCTTTGAGTGAGTTTTTTTTCGTCCCACTTTGAGTGCCTTTTAAGTGCTCTCCTAATTTGCCTCTTTATAACGTGAGAACGAGAGCCAGCCGAGTGAAACTATTTGAGCCCCGCTTTGAGTGCTATGCTTTTTTAAGTGTTTTATGCTTTGTTTGGCAAAATGTTATTGTTGATCAAATTACCCTGCATTATTCATGCTGAGTGCTGACTTTTGAGTGAGTGCTTTCCGATACAAATTAGCCGAAATTTGTATTTCATTTTTTATGTGCCCACCCTCTAGTGGCATTACGAAAAATCCATAAATTTCGGGAGATGAAAAACGCCGACTCTGCAAAAAGTCAGCTCTGCTTCTTCACTTTTTGTCGGCCGCCGCCTTTTGTCCGCCTTTCCTTTCTCTCTTTTCTTTTTGTCGCTGGAATTGCTGTTATGACATTTTTATGAAAAATTTCAAATTTACGATTGGAATTGGACAGCACACAAGCATTTCTCCCACCCCCTTCCCGTTGCTCTCTATCTCTCCTCCTCCTTCGTTGCGCAAATGTGTGCGGAAATAAAGTGAATCTGCAATTTCTTAACTTATCCACTTGGAGAACATTGCTATCTGACATTTTAAAGGATTTCGAATAGAGAGTGAGAGAGAGAAAAAGGGGATACAGATTGAGTGAAATGCTGTGTTATAATTTTTCGGATTTATAAAAAAATATTTATTACCAATCAGGAAACAAAATTATTATATGGTTTGGTTTAAACAATATTAAACAACAATATTTATTATTTTATAATTTTCATAAGGGTCACAAGTGTTCAAATTGGACGGTTTAGTAATTCAATATAAATTGTCAATGCTTTAAAAATAATATTTAAAATGTTTACTACATAATAGCATTGTGCATTTCCATCGTATAAACTGCCAAGAAAAAATTATTTACCTGAAAGAAAGATTATACACAACAAAAAAAAAAAACAATAAATATTTAATTTTATATTTTTATTTTTATTTATGTGTTTTATCTTTTTTTTCTAAAACTTCAACATATTAATATATTTTCGTATACAATCTACATTTACATATTCGTACAATACATTTTTATTCTTATTTAATAGTTTTTGTTGTTAAACAAATTTGCTTAAATTCCTTAGCTCCAGACAGATTAATGGGCTTCCTACCTAGCTGTTTAATCAACTAATTCTTTTATAATTGACTTTCGCGTAGTTTTATGGCTCTTGCTCGAATGCGCTTACCAAATCTTGGGCGATAACAATTGAATAATTGATCAATCATCGGATTGGCTAAACAATCAATTTTTGGCACACTGGCTTGTTAAATCTTTTATGGCCAAACGGCGTTAACGGCCGGGAGAGTGCTTTAAAATTAATTGCTCATAAATTCCAAATTAAACATTTTGCCACACTTTGGTTTATGTTTATGGGTCATACGGCGAGTGCGAATGAGTGGCCAGCACTGAGTGCACTAGAATCCACTCATGCAGTGAAAAAAATCATGATGAACCATAAATATTTTTATAAAACTAGAATGTTCGTGTTTTTTTTGTATTCTTTGGTAAGATTTTTTAAATATAATAGTAATTCTTAACACCTATTAATATATTTTAATAATTAATACAAATATTTAAAACTTTTTTTTATATTTTCCTAATCTAAGCTTAAAATATTTTGTAAAATCATACTTGTCTAGAGGAAATCAGATGTTTGCACAAGTTAGGACTAAATTGCTATAAACTATGTCACGATAGCTACCATACAATTATAGAGAGTTTCTTAAGTGAAGGATTGATATTTTTACAGTGTATTGCTGCCCAGATACTCAGCCACTCACAGCGGGCTGTGATTTACTGCCCTTGCCCCGGGGTTATGGGATATGGGCTATAAGCTGTGGGTCCGTGGCAGGTGGGCCGCCCAACGACCGGAAAAATGTAAAACGCCCATTTTGATAATCAAAACAAATAATAAAACAACTTCACACGTTAGTCTGACACAACTACTGGTGCAACAATAACAAAAACAGCATTAAACGATAATACTCGTAATAAACATATAAAAATTGAAACTGGGTGAGAGTGAGTGAGCAGCAGAAGTGCAGAAAAAAAAACAAAATAAATAAAAGAAGCGTAATTTTCAACAATAAAACACTATTTTGAGTTGCCGGGTGGGAGAGTCGACTTTCAGTTGAGTCGAGTTGTGCGTTGAGTCGGGTTTTCCTGACTTCGGTGGTTGATTGCGTGGGATTGCGTGTGATCCTCAGGACCGTTAAACAAAAGCGGAACAAACCATAAAAGAAACAGCTCCGTTGTAATCTCTCGAGTGACAGGTTGTATCTAAAACAAAATAGGCATAAAAAAGGGAAACACTTGTAAAAGAATAAAGGCCAAAATATTATAAATAATGGGTAAATTAACGGTAAGATAAAGAAGAAAACCTGGTTTTTTAGTTCAATTTTAACAGATTTGTTTTACGTTTCTTTATTTACATTAAAGTTTTTTTTACATGATTATGATATTACCTCTATTCATTTTTCTTTTGCTTATTTAAGACAGTTTTTATGGACTTATTTATTTCATTTTTTCGGGGCGATACATTGAACTACATCTTTAAAGAATTCTTACACTATCTACACCCAAAAAAAAATGATCATAGAAACTAAACTAATCGTACATTAAAAGTAAACTATTGAGTGTCAAAAATTTCTCAATACTCTGAGTATTAACCTAATGACTTCGAAAGTGTTAAAATGATACTTTTGGAAAATGTCAAGATTAAACTAACGAGTATACAGTTTATACTCACCCAGTGTACTGAAAATTGGGCTGGTAGTTTATTTTGTATACTATTTAGTGTAAACGGTACGCTATGTGGTCTCAGTTTTATACTATTTTGTGTACATATTATACTAATTTCGGGTGCTGTAGTATACGTATTAAACTATTTATCTAGATTGTTAGTGTACATTTGAAACTATTTCGTATAATACCTATACGATTTCCCCGCTACCTGTAGTATACAATTTATACTATTTAGTTTTTTGTGGTATACAATTTAATCCCAATAAAATCCCAATAAAATCTCGTTGTATAATGTTTTTCTTTTACTATTATTCAATATATTATTTTATTATTATTTGATAAATATTCTTAAATTAAAATAATTTTAATCTTACATAGGTTATAGTATTCTTATTATAACATTTAACAGGGGGACCTTGAAAAACACTTATATTATTAATTTTTAAAGAATTTTCTTTTGCACCAACTTTATAGGCTTGATAATGTTCATCAAAAGCCAAAATATCAAATTGATCACTTAAAATAAATAATTCTTCGTTATTATTAATTAAAATGTATCTTATTTTATGCAACTTCATTCATATATGAATATGAATACAAACATATACGTTTGTAACTCCTTTTCGTGCGCAAAATACTTGTTTCCATGAAAATACATACATTTACGCACAATGCTTGTAAGTGTAGATAAACACAGCGCACTTTTTCCATTTCAACCCCTGTTCCATGGAAACAAATATTTTGCGCAACACATACATATGTACATATATGTTTGGAACTCCTTCGCGTGCGCAAAGCACTTGTTTTCATGGAAGCAAGGGGTGGGTTTTTTTACACAACAAATGAAAATGAAATATTGCACTTTTTATTTTAAAATAAATATTTTACTTACATCTTGACTCGGCGCGAATTTCACAGGAATGCAGGACCAAACTCACACAGATGAATCATCATAATAATCACAAACGCGTCAAAAAACGCAAAATCTGGTATCACTTTTTGTGTTTCCATACTCGCTTTTGTCCTGGTTTTAAACCAAGGTATATGTAAAAATAAACGCTATCATCCTAGTTTCACACCATAAAAAATAATTTTTCGGTCAGTATAAAATGTATGCTACAGATTGTCACTCTTATAATAATTAGTGTAACCTTGAAACTATAAAGTGTAGGCATGAAACTATTTTGTAGTACTTTGAAACTACATTTTCTTTATACTACAAAAAGTTTTTTTTGAAACTACAAGTGTAAATAATAAACTAAGTAGTCGAATATAATTAGTTTACAAATTACACTAAAGGTTTACGACTTATACTCTTTGGTGTAGCACTTACAATACAAAGTTTACAGTTTAAACTAATTAGTGTTAATTTAATACTTACACTTTCATACTACCATTAGTATACTTTTAATACAACGCTCATTAAATGTAAACTATTGGTTTTTTTTTTGGGTGTAAGTGAACTGACGTGCCTAGCAGTATTTCGTAAAATTACATTATTGGAGATGGACATTATTAATTTGGAGCACGAATGAAGATTTTAGGTTTATTGTTTAATATTTATAAATGGACGTCGGATTAAATGTAACATATTATTTACTGCCTTACTGGTACAAGCCGATTTGTTACCTACTAACATTCTCTGGGCTATAAACACACATTCACGGCATAATACAGCCGAGCAAGTTGGTCAAATACTACACACTATTATGGTTGCATTCATGGCGCACTCGAAAATCCATTCGTTTAACAAGCTGCCAGCCAGTTTTCCTTTCGTTGGTTCCCACAACCTCGGGAACGGGAACTATTGCCATTGCGAGTGCAATTCGGCGTTGAGTGCGGATCGTAAAAGCCGCTAGAAGACAGGAGTAATTGCCCATAAAAAGACTGTAAAGTATTTCGGCTCAGAGGCGAGTGCAGGAGTGAGTAATGAGACCGGAATCAATTGTCACTCGCCATAAAATCAATGGCATTGAGTGAGACTCGCCCCGAGTGAAAAGTGCGGCTCAGTGGTGGAAATAAAAAGACTCCCCGTACATCAAGTTCGTTCCCTAATTTGATACACTTTTATAGCGTCGGTTTACGGCTTGTTTGGCCGTGGTTTCCCCGTCCCCGTTTCCCGCTTCCCGATCACCTTCATCTGACGAATGAGTTCTTTCGACGATTACTAAATGCCTTCTCACGCAATCATTTTTTAATCCCCGATGCGGTCGGGTTTATGGGTCACCCCGAATCTGGGTCTCCGTGTCATCGTCATCTGCGCGGCAGCGATCTCGAGCCACCTCCAAATTACTCAATAAAATTTATACGAGTGCACACACCTAATGACCGCTCGTCCGTCTGAGTGTGTTTTCCTCTACTTTTATTGCACTTTAATTGCACTAATGATACACTGCCTTGTAAATTGCGCCATCAATAAATATGTTTGTTTGTTACAGATTTTAATGCATGAAAGGGCGATTTATAGGACTTAAGGCTTAAAGAAGACAAAGATTTTTCACTCACCATTTTTGTAGATCGTTGGTAATCTAAAAATGAAAAATGAGATATTTATTGTAACGATTATAATAAATTTGGAAAATATTATAATATTCAATATTCTATAACAAGAACAAATATTTAAATATTAAATTTGTTTTGTTGCTTCCAAGAGTTTGTAGTCACACGCTAGATTTTCTGAATTTGTCACATAAAAAAGGAAAAATATACACATGAAGATTCACCATACAACCGAAAACTGGGGATTTAAAGAGTATAAGGTTGGGAAACAGTCGGGAAATGGTTTACTATACGACGAAAACAAGGACGAAGAAATGACTCCTCCGCCTCCGCATAGCGAAATACCAAGTGAAGGTCAATCAAATCACTGTGAGTTTAGCTGGAGGTATCTTATCATCGTGGCGGTTAGTATATATCATGACTTTTGGAATTATAATGCAACCCTTCTAAATACAGATCAGCCTGATATTAACTTTAACATCAACACTTTGGGGACTTTTCTATGAAGACCTATCATATACATCCACAAAAAATTATAGACCGCTTGTTGGCGCCTTAATTTTCATGTACGCAATTAATTTAATGATTTGCTTTGACACTCGAATATTTCGGAGGTCCTCGAGCAAAAACATTTTAATGGCCCTATATACGGCAGGCCTTTTGTGTACGCGCCCCTTTTGGTACGAAAGCCAATTTTTGTATATCTTCTCTTTTCACATTGCCAATTTTTTTTTAGCATTCCCCCTCTGCTCAACATTCAAAAAATGATCGATGGGCAATACGAAATGGGTGAATATACAATTGGTGCTCTGTGCCTGGGACAAGATATAATGTGCCTAAGTCTTTTCGTAATATCGCTGTGTATCACTATAGAAGCTAATGATGAGGATGATGGCGATGGCGATGATTCCGGTTCCGGTAGTTCCGGTGGTTCCGGTGGTTCTGGTGGCGGTAGTTCGGGCGGTTCGTAATGTTCTTAAACCGACTTTAAATTAGTTCCTGAACAGAATAATAAACAGAAGATTATTTCTCCTTGAAAACGAATCTATATTTAATTGTTAACTATTTTTATCCCAATTTCTAAAGGTCTACAAAATTTAATTCAAATTAATTTAGTATCTCCCAATTAATGCTTTCTTTGGCCGTGGCTAACTGAATGAAAATCGACATCCCAATCGCCGTGTTTTCGTCATCGCCCTGGATGACGAGCGTGTTTTATAGGCCTCAACAAGACATTAAAGCACACGCATACGCCCCGTTGGCGAGGGGAGGCCATTATGATACCTGCGGCGGTGGTTTTTCAGTTTTTCCGCTTTCCCCCAGCTGGAAAAGCGGCGGAAAAGCGAACTGCAGGGGGGTGGCTGCGAGGCGAGTGGGCCTCAGATGGCCGCTCTCTCGACTCGAAAGATGGGCGATGATGGGCTCGCTGCGAAAGGAGATTTCAATATCATAAAAAATCGTATTAAGAGAATCTCATATTGGGAATCGTAAAGTTTTTACGACCGTTTAATGGACTCTTGCAGTAAGCGTGAGTATTTACGCGCTGCTTAAAAGCGGTAAAATATGGCCAAGTGGTATTGTGGGACAGTAGAAACGCAGGCGCACGCACCGCTAAGGATGCGGATGTGGATACAGATGCGAAAATGCCGATGTTGCAGATGGAAAACTTAAATTAGAAACGAAAAGCGAGTTGGCTATCGCCATCCAATTACCGGGGAGAAGGCCAGTGCACAGGGGCGCCCTCTTTATGCCGTTTGCCGAAACGACCGCTAACCAGTTAACGCCCTCAGTCTTCAAGCAGTGCAAGCAGTGCACATGCGTCCTGACTAATTTCGCCGAGGGGGTGGGTCGGTAAGGCAGTCCAAAGGATATGAATTTGGCAACTCTGCAAAGACAGGGATATCTAAGGATTATCACCAGGCGAAAGAGAGATCCGATAACGATCGCTATTGCCAAAAACTGGGCGTGGCTAGTGATTTCGTCATTATTGGCTTAGAGGCAGCTGCAGGACATTCGGACCATCCTATTATTAGGTGGGCAAGTGAAATGGGAGTGGCACAGAAAAATCACAGTTATGGACGCCCAGTTCATTGAGTTATCAGTTTTTAGCCTCAGTTGCACAGCGGTTTAAGCAAAAACGGATTATCGGCTAACGTTCAAAGGTTAATTGAGAGAAACTATGATTATTTTCGGTGTATTTCTATGTTGTGCTAGTAAAAATAGAGTTATTATAAATGTAAGGAACTAAAATTAAATGATGGTCATTTTGAGTGTAGTTCTTTGTTGTAAAAATAGAAAATGGATTTTCATAACAAAACCCATTAAGGCCTTTAAGCGTTTCTTCGTTAAAGTTAATAAAATAGAATCCATCACTGAATTACCAGTAAACTTTCGACTTCATTCTTTTAAATAAATATCTGCGCTGGTTTGATGCATAGGAAATAACCACAGTGATGTGATGTGGCGAAGGAAAACAGCAGTGTGCCCTATTAGCTACAACCATTATATTAATCATTACTTTCCGTATTCAAACGCAGACAGTGCAATCGATTCGATGAATCTAGTTGGTGGAAATCTCAGCCCATGTCACCAAGTGACAGCTCGTCTATCTGGGCTCATTGGATGCCATTCGTAGGTGCAGTCACGTATGGCGATCTATAGACTTTGGGCCCAAACAAATGGTGGAAGTATGGTGACAACGACCCGACGACTTCATTAGACGCGGCCATCCATCAGCCGGTGGAAAGAGTTATGTGACTGCTGGAAAGGATTTCCTACGATTTCCACCACTCGGATAAATCATATGCCCAATCCCTCTTTGTGCACTGTGAGGAAATATCACAAACATCTCAAATGTGTATGTTAAAACGTAAAATATTATGAATATTAATGTTCAAACCATTGGTAGATCTCTTTAGCAATAAAAGGTTCCTAACTTTATCAGTAACTCTCTTAGGGTTTCGTATTCTAACGATTTTTCTCTCCCTGTAGACAGTCGAGTAAATCAGAAAGTTCGAGCAGTGCCGCTCGTAAAACGGATTCCGCCGAATGTTTGTTAATTATGGTTTTGCGTAACTCTCGCATTTGTTGGCCCCGGGTCAGAACCACTCGTGAGTGATTTGTATTTGGGCTCGTTAAAGTGTCCAGCGGAATGAAGTGCTGGCCAATGAGTTTCTTCTCAAATGCGGCGGCACGATCGCCGAGCATCTTCGCCCATTCCCGCAATCCCGTGGCTGCATCTCCGGGAAAAGGCACGTTTTCAAACGTAATTTGCAACAATTTAAAGATTTTTGCGCCAGCTCCAATGGTCGATAGTCGAATTGCCAGAGATTGCCTCGACTGGTGATGGCCTCGTTAAAAGGGGATGTGCCCAGGGGCGTTGGTAAAACAGGGAGTGGCGCTAATTGGGGGGAAATTGAGAAGCGGAGAATCGAAAGCGCCGCATCTGGTTGCGAAATGCGAGCGATTCTAGAGTTCAACTGGCGTCTACAGAGGGAACATGAATTTTCTCGTAATCTGCTGGATTACAATCCGATGGGCGAGCAAATATGAACGCAACTTGGGGCTTTATTATCTACTTTGGGATTTAGGAACTGACGATTTTCCAGAATTCCTAATCATAGAAAATTTAAGTTCTCTTAAGCACTGGAATAATATGCACAGAAACAAATTATAATGTTTAGTTTCATTTCAAATATTTAATTTGTTTTTATTATTTAAAATTAAAGTTGCAAGTTCAAATATTCTTTATAAAATTCTTATTTTATCAGTGTTATTGGTGTAATATATTATTTGCAGTTAATTATTATTTAGTATTTATTTCAAAATTTGCAAGCCACCTTTGAACTAAAACTTTCAAATTGCCCTCGTAAGCCATTGCATTATAAAATTTTAAAGCTTCAAAGAATAACTTGACATCTCATTTAATGCAATTAAAGTAATGGAAATTCTCTAACCATATCAATTAGTTTAATTGGCTGTAAAGTGCGCCTGCAACTGTTCCATAAAACATGTTCCATTACAAGGGGACTAATTGGGCGCATAAGTTGAGTTAATTTTCTATAATGTAGGCATTTAGAGCGAATTGAACACCGTGACGCTAATTGCTGAACTCAATGCGATGTTATTTGCATGTTTCGGTTTCAAATTATTTCCGAATCGATTGTACTAAGTGGGCATAAATAATGGGAGGACGGCACTGGGACCTCCGCTTTATAAGTCCGGTGGGGCAGAGTCACTCAGGTGACCTTTGGCCCCGCAATGAGTCTCCGAAGAGCCAGCAACAGATTCACACGAGCGGAGAGTGGTTTCTGGGGATTGGAGAGGGGATTCCGTAAACCGGATCAACCACTTTGGCGGTGCAATGGCGGAGGCAAATGGCCGTGATAAGAGCACCGCCTCTGCACCGCCATCGTTTGGCTTGTCTCAAAGACTTTTGGTTTTCATAAATAGATTGAAATGAGCCTTTGCCAGGGCGCATTCCATTTCATCCCCTCGACTGCGCACATCTTCTTTCTCTCCCTGCGCATTTCTCCTGGGCTCACTTTCTTTGTCTGGCTGAAAACCCTAAAACCCGTTTCCACACTGTTCATAAATTTAATTTGTTATTAATATACATATTCTAGATTTCATTGAAAATGTATATATTTAATATATTATTTTATATTTTAGTGTACTACTTTAAAGAGGAAAATTGTACCTTATCAAGGAAAATATTAAAAAATGGAATTTAGATTAAGTTTGAAAATTTTTTTTTCATTCAAAAATATTGTAAACTTTTTTTCCCAGTGCATTCTATGTTTTGACTCATCCATGCGGTCAATGCGGAGGTCGAACTCTTGCCAGCCCTAATGCGTTGTTTTTGTCATTTAATGCCTGGGTCATAGTCATCCGATTATCGATTGACCGACTTATTGCTGGGCTGCCCGAGAAATCGGAGAAATTCAATTGGAGAATTGAATTCCAATGGGTGACAAAGTGTCGAATAAATAGTCGAAAGATTAAACATGGTGCATCTTACCGAAATGGTAGCATCCCACACAGCGACTATTTATCCCTCTAGCATAAACTCTATAAAACCATGGCTAATAACCCCTGGGAACAGCGGACAAGGTTCCCTAATTTCTCCGACTTGCTGGCGAATTTACGTGACGCTGACACTTGCTATCTGGACCCATAAACTCGGGGGCCTTATCATCGCCGGCGGCCATTAAAAGGGAGTTTTACTGTAGGACTGGATGCGACTTTAAAGCGGACGCACAACAATTATACGCACAGCCGGACATAGCGACTGTCCCCCCACTGCACATAGCAAAAATGGATCGAATAAAATCAAGTTAAAGCTATCTTTTGGCTAATTCTTGGGCTTTTCTTAAGATTAGGGTTCTGGGCTTATGGCCAAACAAGAACTTTTCTGGGTGTTTTTTTCTCGTAAATTGACTGAATTGATTTCCTCAGATATAAAAAACATTTTTGACTACATTTTGAATTTTTTACAGGGGTTACATTTCATTTTTTTGCACCAAATTTTTAAAAATTAAAGTTTTATGGTAAATGTTAATTGATTGGGAACGCATAATGACATTTCATATTTGGATAATTTGTTGCAAAATATGAACAAAATATTCTGAAGAAATTAAACTGGAGATCTTAGGTTTTTTTCAAGTGTAACTTCTTGGACATTGTCCGTTGGCTGCCAGGCGGAACAGGAAATTTATGGGGGCCGCGACATGGCCACATGGATCGAGTCTGGCTCCCAGTGCAATTATGCGGCGGATTATCTTGGCGAAAATAAATTGGCCAACGCTCGCGGCGAAACAAAGTCTGCCACTGGATAATGGCACCTCCGTTTTTGGCGGCCACATCGCGTGCCACACATCGAGACGTGATTACGCCCCGCCAGCAATTCAGATGGCCACATTATGCATATGCAAGTGGAGGAGGGCGCATCACTTAACTCACCTGAACGGCCATTCGGCATACTTTACAGGTGCTTTGCGGAGCGATTGAGACGTCTCACATAGGCGGCGGAGAGCTTTCAAGACTCGGGGACAAACAAAAAGATTTAACAAGGAAATTAGCTTATCGTGTAGTTTAAAATTTTAGGTTAGATAAAAAAGCTTAAATTCTTTTCCTTTAATTTTCCTTAATATTCGTAAGGAATTTCTTCAATTAAAAATGTTTTGGAAATATGTTCCTTTGAATTTATAGCCTATGCTGAGAATCTGCATTAGAAACTTTAAAGCCGGGTGCACATTCAGCAAAATCTGAGAAAAATATGTCGAGGTCACCAAAAAGTTCTGGGACTTATGGCAAAATGCAAATGAAATGCTCTCTTTGTGAGATATGATGGTGAATTTAAGGCATGTTTGAGCTTTGCCATGTCAGCAGTTTCATTTTGTGGTGTGCAACTCGTTTTCATATTCATTAGATATGCCCAGATTTATATCCATTGGTGTACGATGTACATACATTTGTTTAAAGGATATCTGCGCCTTGGCTTCTGCGCCTTGAAATTATCTTTTATTCACACAACAATTGCGCGGAATTGCGTGTTTTCACTCTCGGTTTCCGGTTATTCTCGACCCATAAATCACAATCAAAAGGAGCAGAACCACGAAACGTGTGTACGCCTTTCGTGGCCGAGGGAGTGAAGGAATCCAGATGGACTTCCGAGTCCTTTTCCACCGCCGCCGAAGGGTTAAACTGTCCAATTGCGAAAAGGGTCGTAAAATGCCGGATTTTCGTTTCGGGAACCCCTTGCCTCGAGTAGTGACAATAAAAATGGCAAACAAAAGTCGCTGGGTGACCAGTTCTCGAAACCCCTTGCCCAGGATATGGTAAAAATATGGAAGCGGGCAGGCTCGACAGAATGTCACACCATGTTGTCGCGTTTTACGACCGTCGCTCACCTTTTGTTTGCCGAGTTTATGGCCTCCAGACCTGCGACTTTCTGACAAACCTTTCCAGCCCAAGCCCGCCATTTAACCGCTTCACTTTCGGTGCAAAAAAACAACTCGATACGCAGCTGAAAACATGGCCAGAAGAACCTTTGGAACTCCGGCCAAGCTGGCAGATTTTTTTAATTTATCAATTCGCAAAAGTGTCGTTTTTTATCATTTTAAAGCCAGAACGAGTCGAGAACTTGTTCACCTTGGCCACAGCCATTAAGAATCTTAAGCGGTTGCAGTTTTTTGGCAAATGATTATTAATAGACTTGACCTTCAGCGACGCTGGCTGCGTAAAAAACTGCATCCGGAGAAAGGATATTCCCTGGAAAAAGGCTAACAGGTAGAATGGCCGACAGCTGTGCGTAAAAAACACAAACGCCCGTCTAATTGCGCAACTCAAGGACTTTAAGACGCGGCAGGACTTGTACTGTCTGTAATACAGCCTGTGCAAATCGCATAACCCTTAAGGTAACCCGGTAAAGGACAAGAGAGTGTCCTTGAAACTAAATTCGATTCGATCGTAAGAGATCCTAAACCTCTTTGGGTAAAGGAACCGGCGAATATTAATAAAAATTTAAGAGACTATACAGCTAAATAAAAAACTATTAAGATTATAAGATTAAGATTAAGATCGTTCTTTGTTTCGAAATTTCTGTGGCATCTCAAAATTTAAATAAATAAAATAATTTCAAGACAACTATTTGAAAATTAAACTAATTTATATTGAGTAAAAAAATTACTGAAAAGTTCAAATTAATATTGCTTGTTCGATCAGAATCATACGGCAATAAATTTTTATAACTTGTTCTGCGAAACCAAACCAACTGCCCAATTAAGTCCAATCAAAATGGAAACAACCGTAAAAATACAAATAATAACGAACGTAAATGCGTTATTGGGCAATTCTACGAGATCGTCACAGCTGAAGAGCCGATCGGCCATCTGAAATCGGATTCTGAATATAATTTCGGTCGGCTCGTTGACAACGCCTCACTGTCCGCCAAATCATTCATAATTCATTTTGTATGCCGCATAAATGTTTTTACTATCAATAAAAGCGCAATCAAATTAACATTAAACTTATTTCGCTGAGGTGGCTCCTCGCCGGGATCGAAAAGCACGTAATTATTTTAAAATATTCCGCCATTCAGCTGGGCCATCGCATTCTTTCACTCGGCTGCGTCTGCCATGATTTCTGTTTTCATCGTTTGTTTTGTCAAAAAGCTCGGAAATCGTCACATAAAAATAGAAATTGGCTGTGATCTGTGTGGTCACCATCGTCTGTCGCCTCTTTCCTAGTGATTTTGGGGTTTTCGCATTTGTTTTAATTTAAATCGCAAATGTGTCGACGCCACGGAGCTTGTTGACATTTTATTTACAATAGCAGAAATGTGCAATAAAATTTAATGAACGGCTTATGTAAATGCCCCGTAATTGCGGACGGACATTTGGTGAGAAAAGCACGGCGAAACGAGCGTTTCGGCCATTTTCCATTCGGCCGGGCCCTGGAAATGTGTTTTCCTAATTAGTCGTTCAGTAAGGAACAATTTCTATTTTTATGCCAGTCACATGCCCGTCTAAATGGGCTAACAAATGGTGCACTTCGCCTGCGGCAAAGGGTGATCATCTAGAATTTTAATTATTTATAGAAGTGCCACATAAATCTGCTGCGGACAGGGGGAGAACAGAATTAATTTTTCCTTTTTGTTCTCTTATGTTATTTTCCATTTGCATCTTCTCAAGGAATTTTTAATTTAATCAGTGCACTGTTGAGGAATTTCAAGTTTAATCAGAACATTTTTAAGGTGTCGAAGTGGATTTGGTTCGTAAATCGTTAATAATCGTATTAAACAATTACAAATGCCTACAAATTATATCCAAATTTATAACAGAAGTAAGCTAAGTCTTAAGTGATATGATGATACGGTTTCTTTACTTCCTTTATACAAATTTTCCAAAGGAGTATACGTCACACAATAATATCCCAATATTCTGAATTTCTTTGTCCCGAGAAAGGCCATTCCAATTATAATCCAATCGAGAACCACATCTGCAGGTGATTAAGTGGAGCATCCCGATCAGTCGGCGTTCCTCCATTACGATGAACGCAGTAGCAATGGAACGGCCAACTATATAGACGGGTTGCCTTCATGGACAAGTGCATATGGCATTGGCATTGGCAGGGGACTCGGACTGGAACGACGGGTGGGCGGGGAAACACCTCCACTTGAGCCAGTTGCTCATTACACTCGACTGGATAATTACGAGCATTTCAATAAACAAGCACAAGAATCGTGTGCTCGAACTTGGCTCGAGCTTGGCATTATGAACTGTTTCCGAACTGCGCGCACATAATACCATATTTCAAATTTCAATTAAGTCCAAGTGCTGAGAGAGCCTTCCCCCTTCATCCTCTTTTCCCCCTCGAATCTGCCCACCAATGGCAGCTTTCGGTCTGTTGATCTTTACGTTGCCTATTTGACTTTTGACTTCTCGAAATATAAACATTTTGTTTTATGGCTTTCGATCGATTTCCCCCAGTTTCGGCCTAAAAGGGACTCAAGTGCAGTTCCACTTGGCCCGCTGCATTGCCAAATCCCCTCGATATAGTGTGCTCCTCCCATCCCCCATCTTCATCTTCTTATATGGATCCCCATCTCTTTTCCCTGGGAGCCAGCGAATTAGATTTTAATTAAAAACTAGTTTTCGCTCTGCATTCAAAACGATCAGCGGGATTGAAGCTGAATCGGATATTTTTTTAATAAACCATAAAAACGTTTCTAAAGTGTCACACTCAAAATTTGGGCTGTCACATAAATTTCGATGCCTTAAAACAAATTCCAGCGATTAAAATCTGAAAACGGACAACTTTGACCACCTTGGGCATTAGAGGCCCGATTGAAAAACCCGAAATTGAAACCCAGTCTTGAGGCTGAGTGGTCTGTGTGTTCGTTCGTATCTGTGGGATACAGATACCAGCCGGATTACATTAGGCAACACTTGGGGCCCGGCGATACGCAGGGCAAAAAGCATTTTAGAATACAAAAAATCCAGAAAGCCAACCGCTCGGTGGCCCTTTTGCGACAGAGAAAACAAAGAAAACGCTGTTCAAATTTACATTCCATTCCGAAAGAGTTTCTGGAATGGATTGGGGGTTAGCCGAATCTCCCTGTTGACTTAGGCGGATCCCGGTTCCACTAGCTCCCCGGTTCAAACAATATTTTGCATATTCCATCGATTTTTCGACTCCGAAAACGAGTGCGCATAATGAGCGTGCGAGAGAGATGGTCGAGCGCAGAGAGAGATGGCATTTTCTGGGTGTGTCTCCGCCAAGGAAAAGAGATGGACACGGGTGGGTGAGGAGGGGAGAAGAAAATAGAAGGAAGTTTGTCGCCAAAGAGGATAATTTAGTATCGATTCCACATCATATCCATGTCCCCGCCGCAATTTCAAGTCGCTTTCCTAGCGAATCTAAGGCCCCGGCGCATAAATCTCGCTAATTTATGAAGGATGCGTGCGAAATGCCAACAAACTAACTCGCCCACGCCCACCCACCGCAACCACTCTGCACCGCCTCACCCTGCACCACAATCCACTCCGCGGTTCGACTGTCACGCGAGTGGCTGTTCTGCATATCAAACCGAAACTCGAGAATGCCACAATGCGACTGCACAGAGAGAAACTATTTAATTAAATCCAAGGCCTAAAAATACAACGCTAATTCTTTAGAATTGTTTACAAAAAATGTAATCTTAAAATATTGCGGTGTTAAATTTTTTTTTGGTTTCTTTGTGTGTTCTAAAAAATGTAGGAAAACTCTGGTAGGTATTTTTTTTTTTTTAAATAACTTGTGTATTTCAGAAAAGTTTTTTTTCAAGTTTCGGAATGGTAAATACGTTGTATAGAAATAAGAAATTTTTTAATAAAATTGAATTTATTAATTTATTTATATTATATTATGTTTATACATATTTTATTGGGATACTTTTTTTTCTGTGTTTTGAAGTGCATGTCCGCGTCCAAGACTGAATCCTAATCCAAGTCCCTGGCCATGTTTTGGTTCCAAGTTTGGCTCTTGTCTCGCTGACATCTCTCGATTTATTTAACTGTCCATTTCTGTCGCACTTCGACTAACGATTTTCTAGTCAAGTATGCGTTCGGTGAGCAAATTTATTTGACTTGCCCGACATTCCAGCGATCAGCGGACAATTTATGCAAATGTCTGGCATATTGATACTGTTATGCTTTTGTAATGGAAATGCCTGCAATTACCACTTGAAGCTTCATTGTGTACTGGCGCTGTGGAGGGCAATTAACGCAAATTAGTTTGTTAAGTTTTCCTCTTTCGAGAGGAAAAACTAAACAAAGCGCCCAAGGGAAAATAAGTTTGTTCTCTCTGCTGAAGCATAGTCAAGTGGCTTAATTATTTTAAAGTAGGCTATTATTCATTATTACAGACAGGTCATTTAGTTGAAGGTGTTCTCAAAAGGAAATTTAGATGAATACCATATTAAATGACTTAAGTTTCGATACTAAATTAAAACCCCGGAATTTTATTTGCATTGAAATATAGCCAAAAATAACCAGAAATCGCTGAAAAACGTCAAAGGTTATTTCTAAATACCAAATAAACTATTCTAAGTTCAGTTTAAATCGTATTTTTCGACATATATAATACGAGCGCCTGGTCTTGGAATAAATAACTCAAAAATCATTCTTTCATCCACAGGCCACATTATCAGCATCATTATTCTGTTCGTCTTTGCAGTAAATAATAATACTGTAATTACGGAGCGTAATGAGCTCATATGCGGGTGCAAATGTCATTGATTACTTATAATGAGCGATTATTATTTATATAGATGGGTGTTTTTGTACTTCTCTCGCTGCCGAAGTGACATAGACCTGCCAGCAACTACGATTGCCGACGCTGCGCTCGTCCACAAATGAAATGAAGTCATAAAATTATTTAAATCTGTACTTAAGTGACAATAAAGCACATTATGTACATTTAACGATAAGCGTCCATTGCAGATGACGATTTGTGGAGGCGATTTTCAGTCATTATCAGGCTGACTTCAACTCGAAATAAATAAGTAATATATAGCAAGTGTAGGAATTAGCCCCTGTATTGTATACGACCCTGATAAAAAATAAAATGTACTGCCTTTTGGGTTTCACGTTATCCGCACCTGTCAACCAAAAATTTTTAATTGGCGCAAATGCTTTTAGTGCTCGATTGTTCACATTTATAATTTATTTAATATTTTGAATGTTTCTCGATCGGATTACAAGCTTTTAGAGTGCTTTGGGCCCGGCTTAAATGACGCAGGTGCGGCTAATGCATGGAGTTAATCAGTGGGCAGTAGGGTCACTCGATAATGTATTAAACAACTATGATTTTAAAAAATTAAAAAAAAAAGTTTAATTTTACCCACGAGCATAAACAACATTTTCTAAAATTTTAAACGCATTTTAAACACTTTAATTAATCTTAAGATTCAAAATTTTGTATTCAAAATATAAAAAGTTTTATGAAATTTTATATCAATGGGAAATTGGTTACCCAACTTTTCTGATATCCATCTGAAGTGCATCGCCCTAATGCCATGCGGACATATCCAACTGTTGTTGCTTTTGTGAGTCTTGAGATCCCCAATAAAAATGCGTGATTACGAGCATTTAATGCAATATATTAATTACTTCGCCTTCGCAATCCGATGGCGATGTCGGATTCTCCCGGTCCGCCCCCCGTCGCCGGCCAATTGAGCAGATTAAAAACTGGAATAACGTCTTTGTCAGTGTCTTCTTGGATGTGGATGTGGGTTCTGGCAGATATTCGAGTGAAGGCTCCGCCAATCGAGCGGCCTGAACTCTGCAACTTTTGGCGGCAAGGTGGGCCGGCAAAGGGAGCATTTCGGCCGGGGTCGAGACGACACATTCGTTAGCCAATTTATGGGCGACTAATGGCAATAACGAATACACTTTATGGCCTCATCCATAATCGAATCGCAATGAAAACTGCACAAATCGTGCAATTTCTGGGCGACAGTGCAGCAGCGGTCGCTGGGAATCATGTTTATACGGTCACCATTGCTTTTCGAGTGACCATTTTGAAGCCATTCGCAGAGCAGTTGCCAAATTAAATCATAAAATCGGGACCAACAAAAGCGAAAACAAAGGCATGCCTCGTAAAGTTTTATGCATACTTTGGTGAAGAATTCCCATTTAATGGTCGACGAAGCTGAGCTTGAAAGCAGAACTGGCGCACTCGAGTTTCGGTATTGGTCGAAATCCCGACGGCCTGATGGACTTATGGACTTATGGTCATGTTAATGGCTTTTTAAAGCGATTATGCGAGAAATTTTAATGGATTGTCCGAGCGGAATTATGATCGATTCATGCACCGGAGCCGCCGGTCGGGATTAAATCATTATGCAATTAGGTTTCGCCTTTGGACTCTTCGCTTAGACAAAAGACTTTACGACTTCGGTGGCTGGGCTCGCCATAAAGCGAATTTATTTAAAATGCTGCCTGATTTATGCATCTTTGATTTAATCCCCGGCTCCGCTCGAATTCGTATTAATATCAAATGGCAATAAAAGGCAAATATTTAAATTCGTATACCAACCCTTTGTTGTATAGTAGCTGGGTGCCCTCCGCTGGCTCCGCGGTGAGGTGTAGTTTTTATAGGCGTAATCCACAAATGTTATAAAAACACACAAACACACGCGAAGACACAGAGCTGGAAAGAGAAGAGAGGGGGATATTGTTAAGTCAGTCGGTTTTTAAACACATATAATTGGTTTTCAGATTTGGGTAAAATTGGTTTGCATTAAATGGTAGAAACGCCCACAGAAGGTAATAAAATGGCTTAAAATATTTACAATTTATGCAATTATCAAGATTTTTTTATTCAATTAAATCTTAATATCCAAAATTAGTTTTTTATTCAATCAAGGTACAAAAACATACTTTGGGTTTTAAAAAAAAAAATAATTTTTATAAATATGAAAAATAAACAAAAAAAACCTTCGGCACCTAAATCTTTTTTTTTTTTAACTGTAAGTTTTCACTAATTTTTAAGCTTATTACAAATTTTTCAAAATAATAATGTGACCTCCGAATAAATATTTCTAGAACTGTAAATTTGCCAATTGCTTTTCCGAATAGCCCACAATTAATAATTTACAATTTGTTCCGCTCAAAGGAAGGTTGCCCTGAAATAATTTAAATTTTGGGATTTTCAAATGAGACTTTCAGGCTTTCCGAACGAGCAAAATTGCCATTTGGTGGCAACTAATTGAACGCAACCCAATTCGAGCCAAACAGCTGCCATTCGCCAGGTCGTCAGGTGTGCCCAACGACAAGTCCCCAGTTGAAATTCGTTTTTTCCACTTTAATAACAAAAAGCGAAGATGTCGAGTTTGGAAAATCAATTCCAACAATGTGTTGCAGGTCTTTTGGAGCGGCTTTTCCCCGGGGACCTCGGTCCGAGTTTCACTCGAAGCGTTTTCGCTCAACGGCGGAACGAGTTCTCCCCCGGCGACCGCTCGCAGTTTTTTCCTTGCTTATTTTCTTTTTTTTATTTCTGTGGTTTTCTCTGCAGCTCCAAGATTCCGACACACACATCCCGCGAAAAAGTCTCCAACGCTGACCGCTGAGCAAAAGCAGCCAGCAGCAGCGGCGACATAAGCTGCAGTCGCTGCTGACGTTGCCGTCGCCGTCGACGCCTGCGCTGCGCTGCTCGCCGTCTCGCTCCCACCAAAATGGCCGCTCTCGCCTCCTCTCGCTCGCACTCACAGCGGCCTGGCCGGCGTGCGAGGAGATCGGAGAGATCTGACGGCCGTGTGCGCAACAGGGCGCACACTATGCTGCTCCCCAAAGTGCCACGCCCACGCGCCCCCAAAGCGCTGGCTCCAAGAAACCGCCGACAGTCGGGCGGCGGCGGTCCGCTCGCACCGCTAAACGCCCGCGTTTGCCGTCGCGATTGCTGATGTTGCTGTCGGGCCTCGATGTTGCTGGTGTAGCTGCTGCTGTTGCTGTTGTACTCGATGTTGTTGCCGCTGTGCCTCAAGTAGTTGCTGTTTGTAAATTGTTTTTTGTGGCTGCAGTGTCTCTTGTTGCTGGTTTAACTTGAGTTGTCGCTGATGTTGCTTATCTGGTTGCAGCTCGAACATCAAGTTATGTTGCCGTTGTTGCTGTTTGCCTTTTGTTGTTAACTTTGCTGCTGTTTCCGCTGATATTGCTGCTGTATATTGTGCTTTATGAATTTTTTTAAAGCAACTGCTTTGTGATGTAGCTGCTGGCATTGTTGTCGCTTTTTTGTAGTTAATGTTGCTAGGACTGATATGAAATTTAATATATTGGTGCTTTTTTTATTGCACTCATAAAAATAATTTTCTACATTTTAGAAAATCGCCCTAAAAAATTGTTCGCCTTTGAACTGAGAAAAATTTTCTATTTTTACGACAAATTTGCCATAAATTTAAGGCAGGTGACCATAAAAAAATATTTTTAGGGTTAATTTTTCTATTTTTCTAATATTTAGGGCGATTTTTTTCGATTTGCTTCGTTTTGACCTTTTCTAAATCCAACGGCGAATTGCCCTAATTTTTTTTCTAAAATTTTTCTAAATACAAGGGCGATTCGCCTTAAAAATCACTCCAAAAGTGTGAAATTCGGTAGCCCAGCGGTCTAATCACTTGCGCTTTCAACTTTGCTATATGAGGACTAAGGTCGTGGGGTTGTGGGTTCGAACCCTGTGTGATTCAACTTGATTTTTATGTTTTTTTTTTTGTTTGTAAACATTATAATACTGAGGACATTTTTTCGTCCGAATTTTAAATTAAAGTAGTCTTTAAACCTTAAAAACGTATGGGAGTTCTGAGTTAAAAGCATACTTTGTGTTTGCGGGCAAGAAAACGGGAACAGTCGTCAGGAAAAAAAATATACGGTTTAGTTGCCTTTAGTCATATTATAACGTAGACCTCAAGAAAATAAGATGTGTGCAGAGTTTGTTCGTCGTCTTGCGCGAGGGGTCTGTGGTGCAGCGGTAGGACGTTAGACTCTAAACCGAGAGGTCGTGGGTTCGATTCTCGCAATGACCAAAAAAAGTAAGTTGTTTTTTCTCCTCATATTTATTTCCCTAATTAATTTACAAACATGATTTTTCAGTTCTAACGGCTGTGCTGTATAGATCGGGCCCCCCTCTTAACGCGGCTCCCATATAAGCTACACACCAATGCAATAATATGAAACGGTGTCCTCCGCCGGTGCTGTTTAATTAAAGCAGTCCCAGTTCCCAGAATATAGACGATTAAAAAAAAAACATGCTTCCCAAATTCAGTTAAGCATGCTCAAACACGATTTTTTTTAATTTGTCTAATTTTTTAGGGCATTCGCCTATAAAAACAGAAAATTCGCCCTTAATTTTAGAAAAATACACCTTAAAATTAGGGCAAATCACCCTAAAAACAGGAAAATATTTCTTATTTCAAGAAAAATCACCCTAAATTAAACCAAATTTCCATCGGGATTTTTTAGAAAATTTTTCTAAATACACGGGCGAATCGCCAGCGGATACGATTTATGGGCGATTTTCTAAATCCACGGGCGAAAAGTCAGTTTTTTAGGGCGATTTAGGGTAAAAATTTCTATGAGTGTGTTAATGCAGCATTTTTAAATTATTTTTGGCGATATTTATCATAATGTGCTGCGCTTTTACTGTTAAAAATGGAATATATTAGTTTAGCCTGCCATTTCTATATCGGTTTTTGATATATTTAATATAGTTGCTTGTATATCTTATGTTGCTGATATTTTTGAAGTCCCTGTTGTTGCTGATCGCTTAATGTTGCATTGTCTTAGGTTGCTGCTGCTGTTTTTACACTTTGCTTCTATAGTTGTTGTTGCTGTTGCATCTGAAGTCTGATGTCGCTGCTGTTGTATCTGTTATCAATTCTAATGCCCATAGGGAGCTGGCAGCGCACTTATCTCGCAGCTCGGCAATTTCCAGTTGATTGGCTGCACTTCTTGAGATTTTCGTTTATGCCATGACGAGGGAATTTGCATGCAGAAAAGGATGCTTTTCGCCAGCCAGGACACTTACAGCCAAGCAGAGCCAGGAGCAGCTGCAGCTTGGCCATCTCCGTCAGTTGGCCGTATGGTGCAAATGGCCCTGGCTTGGCGATGCGAAAAGTGAAAATGCAGTTTCGCATAATTTGATCCCTCCCCAACCCCCTGGTATATCGCTCTTTGCTGCTGCTGATAGTTCTGGTGTCTGGGTTCTGTGCTCTCAGTTCTGGGACCTCAGAGAGTCCCGAGTCCTTCGTCCTGCTGGCTGGTGGCAAGACAATGCCCGTTCTAATCGTAATCATGGTTGCAATGTAATGGCAAAATGCCAAGAGCCTTCCTCCGCAGCGCTCACCTCTCGCATTTCTGCTTCGGTGGTTGTCGGTTGTCCTTCGCTTGAATTGCACTTTTTTATGGCATTGCAATTAGGGGTAAGCGCATCGATGCACACACACACATTCAGATACCGAGGTAAGGGTGCAAAGGCAGCTCGCAGCTAAGGGTTGTTAATTATCTACCGAGGGGTGAACAGCAAGAACCCATACCAAGCCAACAATTATCTGACAAATCCATATTGCAGTTCCCCAGAATGCCAAACAAATAGTTTCTGCAATAGCACGGTGCAATGCGTTTGAAAACAAGTATTTAAAGACAACGAGATGAGTTGACAGGATTTTCATGAACTTGTTAAAGCTCTTTTTAAGTTCAGGACTTTATTTGTTTCCTATATTCTTAAATACAATATATTTTAATGAACTAATGATTTATCTTTAATTTTCTTTCCTTATAAAAATGTTCTAATCTATTTAAATATTACAAAGAAATTTTATGTTAACTTATGCCAAGAACTAGTGAATTTATTAGTCTGCACTAGATGTAAAAAAATTGTGAAAAGAATTAAGAATTTAAGAATGATTAAGAATTTAAATATTAAGATACAAATTTTCACATTTAATAAATGTTCAACGGTAGGACATTGAAATGAGCTTTTCAAGGGCGTTTGTAATAAAACGCCTGCAAACTATTCCCGAGAATTTTTAATATAAGTCGAGTGCCAAAATGTGTTATCAACAAACGATTTATGAAATGAGAAAACCCACAATAAAATCCCCAGGCCCAGTTGCGATGCGAAGTCAAAGAGGAAGGCGTAGGTGAGGGGGCACCGTTTTTAGATGGGTCGACTGGTCCATTGTCGTTGTATTTGCGCATTGTGCAGAAAAGTCGTAAAAATTTCTGCTGTCTACGTTCGAAATGAATGGGGAAAATGAGAAAAGGCCGCCGCGCTGTTGGCATTTCTTCTTATTTTTTTCGGGGCAGCCCGGCGAAGAGTTCTTGTAAAGTTTACGAGCGCAAATATAATTCAAATGGTCGTTAATTGCAACAACAGCGAAGGAGGCTCATAAATGGATTGGATACCCGCTCGGAAAAGTGTGGGCGGGGTTATATACTAACTTTCCCCACCCCACCCACCGGCGGGCAACAACAAAAAGCTGAAGCAGCTGGGCGAGCTTTTTTGCAGCGCGGAAAAGCACAGAAGCAAAACAATGGCCCAAGCACGTGGTGGGGATATTTCGGTGGATATATTTCGAAATTTCCCAATTTCGATTCAGTAAGCGGTAACTGGCTTGGCCCAAAAAGTACCAAAGAGGTTAGATTTCTGGGATGTGTGTGTGTGTGATTGCCCCAGGGAAATTTCGAAGCACGTGCGTGTGAGTTGCGCATGAACGCAAACTAATACTTGGGCCGAAAAAAACCCCTCTCACAGATACTGCTCACACAGATACTCCGGCCTGCTGGGGCTACGATATCTGTGAGATACGCACAGATACAGCGGCCGCTCTGCCGGCGTCGCAGTCGGCGTCGCTGCCGGCGTTTTTAGAGACCGAGCGGCGTGCAAGAAATCGTCGGGCAACGGCTTCAAATGAACGCAAAACGTTGGAAAGCAAACAACCGCAAAAAAAGCCATCAGCTAAAAATAAAACTGCAACTTCCCAAGTGAAACCATCGAAAATAGTGCCTAAATTTTTGTGTCCAGTGTTAATTTTATTATTATTTCTAATTTTATTTCGCAGACAAGTTATGATTTTCGGTTTTGTTTATCCGTTCAAACTCATCGCGGAACTGGTTTTGCATTTTGTATCTTTTTATCGCTGCAGCTCCGTATCTGTGTGGGTGAGTATCTGTGTGCGTGAGTGGCGGCCTGCAGTTGCAAACCAGTTTTAAGTATTTCCCCCCACCCACATCTATTCCATCTCTTTTTGCAGATCTAATGTGAATGAAAGCCTGACGTTTAAACGCCGCCATAAACACCAAATAACAAATTTTCTGGCAAACATGGCATGTCAAGGTCCCATTGAACGTTGAAAATCAGCCCAGAAGTCAGCACGACAACTTTTTCGACTGTCCCCGAAAGCAAATAGAGAGTGTGTCTGTGTGTGCGTGCCATTGACATTGACTTATAGCCATGGGTGGTAGTGAAGGGGGGTTGGGGAGCTTAAGGGGGTCTCGACCCTTTGACAAAAACTTGGATTCTCTCGTTTCTTTTTCGTCTTTCGTCTTCCACGCACATTTATGGTTTGTTTTGCTCACACACACTCAAACACACTCACACATAAAAGCCTACGCAGCGGTAGAAAGAGAGGGCATGAGTGGCGTAGAAAGAGAGGGGACTAGTCTCGGATGATAAACGCCTCTTGCCCTTTTTGGCGGGTCCATGAATGAAACAATTGCCCCGAATGACTGACTGCCAGACAGATAGCTACAAAATGCCCATTCCGGGGGGTAAAATTGGGGCTTTTGGGGGTCTGAGGGCCTGAGGGGAACTGGGGGGAACTGAGGACCTGAGCGCCCGGAAAGCCGATAGCAATAAACACTGTGCTACGACAAAAGTCTGATGAGACAGGCCATCATGAAGTTCATCATCGTCGGCGATAATAATGATTTTCATTTGCGCATTCCACCCATCTCGCCGCTTGCCGGCTCCTCAGTTGGCCCAGCCTCAGTTTGCATTCAGTGGGGCAGGTTATTTATGGCACTTTTCCTATCGCCACTCACTGGGGTAATCGATTTTTATTGGATTAATATTGCTTTCCGCATGATTTGGCCCTCTCTTCGTTATCACTTAGCAGGTTTCTTCGCGGACTGAGGACTGGACCAAGAACAAGTCGACTGGAAGTGCCGGTAAGTTTTTAATGTACTTTATAGAGAAATATTATCGAGATTAAAAATAAGCAGATCTAGTTTAAAATGGGGCTTAATAGTTTGGAGTTTGCTATGATCATATGCTTAATTTTTTAGTTATTCAAGAAAAGCTTGTATTTTGAATCGAGGTAATAGTCCATTACATTTATCGAAATTTTCATTTCAAGTTTTCTTTATAGCCCTGCGAAGAAGTTATTCTAGTTAAATATAATTGACTTGCTTAGTTTTGATTTTTATTTCTGGGTCATATAGTTCTGCATTTTGCTTTAATTAACATTTGCCTTGCCATGAAGTTCCGAGAAACATTCTGGCCTCGCCCTCTGCAGCATTTCCCCATTGTTCCCATGGCGAATGGGGCGTATGCGCAATATGTCTGCGCATCGGGTATTCGGCCAGAAATCGGTCAAACTGCCAACTGGATACTTATTAGCGGCACTAAATCAAACCAGCCAGCCCGGACAGACAGATTTTACGAGCGGTGCGCCAGTTACGAAGCTGCATTTTTCACATGCGTATAAATCAATCAAAATAGCTCCGACTTCGGGCCTCAGGCTCTCGGGCCAAAAGGTTCGAAATTCAGAGGTTCGAATTCAGAGGTCGTTTCCTGAACTGAGATCAGTTACAAGCTGCACCGGCAATGGACGAGCAGACGACAGCCATAAAGTTTAGTTTTACGACTGCCAAACGCATAATTACGCACTCTCACCTCCACGAACGCATTTGCCAGGGGCGGTTTTTGGGTTTTGGGTCTCAGACACATAAACACACACACACACATACATGTGAGGAACCACCCCCTGAGAGGATGGCAGGAAAATGGCAAACAACCCGCTTGATTTTTTCCCCATTTATACGAATTTTGATTGTGATATTCGGGATTTCTTCTGATGCGAACAGATGCAGGCGTGAAGCTTCAAAGGTGGCACATGCGAACATATGTAAGGGCAAGCAGTCTTTACTCGCTTAAATGAATGATACACAGCATTTAATAAATTTATAAAATTTTGTGAGACCAGATAGGATTTTTGTGTCTGCCATTTTTTATACAATCACATTCTAATTTAAATTACAAAAATATTTTAAAAGTTAACTGCTTCTAAAATGGCAAAACAAGACTACCAGACAAAAGAGTTTTCGTTTTAACAGTCGTTTTGATTTAGGTCTTTAAAGAAGATTTAAATCTTTTAAATAAGTTCAACAGTTATATTTTATTAGTGCTGTCTGTATGTACAGCAAAGATGGCCAGACAATATGGCATTTGATTAATTTTTGCGAGATTATCACCCGCCACTGCTGATATCAGGGGTTGCTCTTTTTGATTATCTGGTTGGACCATTGCCCCGCACCCTAATGATGCTGCAGAAATGCCAGAGATGCGGAGAATTTACATGTGTGGCTAACGCCCCGAACATTAAATTAAATGCCACCTCAGTCCGTCTGGCCTTGTGAATTATCAAATGGTCGAGCTTGTCTTGAACCTTGGTTGTCGCCGCTCAGACTTTGAATGCATAAATTGCCAGACTTCGCCGGCAGACAGACAGTCGAGCTGTGGGGTCGTCTAATTTGGCCATTCAAATTGCAGCTCAGACAAGAGGCAATAGTTAAGGCAGCTGCTGCTCCATGGAGCATAAATTGCACACTAATTGTGTCCATTTCAGGGCGTCGCTTTGTATTCCTCCCTCCAGCCCACCCACAGCCACCCACTTGGCCGCCCATTAGTCGTTTTAATAAAACAAAATAAACTAAAATACAGTGGCGAACTCTGTGCGCAAGTGTCGTGGCCATCTTCAACCTCAGACTGAGTCCAAGTCTGGATTCCAGTCCCTGTCTCTGTCATTTCCCATCCCCCTGTCCCCCTGAATTTTCCGCTGCCTTGGCTGTCGCCATCGCCTCGTGTTTAGTTTGGGTGTGAAATCTAATTTGAAAAGTTTGTGTAGTCATTTTGATGCCGGAGCGCACTCAGCAGCATATGCTACCCACCGCTCGGGTTTTCTTTTCTAATTTTGTTTGCAAGTCATTGACGCAATATTGCCCGGTTCCTCCAAACCCAAAACCCGAAGCCCTCCTCCTGACTCCAAACAGCTCTGTCCACCGGCTGCGACTCGTGAATTTTATAAGAACCGCACCGACCACATTTGCCAGACTTTGAACGTGAGCATTCAGAAATTTAAATTAGAGTTCCATCGCATAGTTTTGAATCAGGCTCATGGCAAAAGGGAAAGCCTTTCGCAAAGTTGCTGCAAAATATTTTTATGATCAGAATACAAATGTGGGTTTGAGGATAAATAGTAAGCAAAAAGCACTAAAAACTTAAATTAAATGAAGTATTTTTTTAAAGCATTTTAAAACTGGAAAAATGTTAAAATTAAACAGTTGACATATTTTAAAATAACTATGAGCTGAAGGTGTAAAAAGTTTTAAGTTATTACTCCCAATCTTTTCCCTTTTAAAGTCAAAGCCAGTATTCCAAACGCTCTTGGTCTCGCCGCAAAGTCAATTCGAGGTGAAACAAATTTGAAAACTAAATTAAACTTCAATTCCTGAGACATAATCCCCAATGGGTGATAAAGAAATATACTTCACGAAGGGAAAAGAATGGAATAGAACAGAGCAGAATAATTGAGAAGACAGAACACAAAAAAAGGTGGAAAAGAAATGAAAACTCATTTGGAAACTACGCCCCAGAGGTGGTGAATGCTCCCTGAAAAGTTTACAATTGTGCAGGGTTTCCATGCGTGGATGAGGATGCGGATAAGGATGAGGATTGGTATAGGATGTGGGGGCGGCTGCTGTGGAGCGTGGAAACAATCAACTGAAAGCGTTGATGGTGACGACTGCTCCTTTTTGTGGTCCATGGCAGGTATAACCGCAGGAGGAGCTGGGATGCGGGATGTGGAATGCGTCTGCTGGCAACAATGGCACAATGGCGTCTGTAATTCCGAGCAATTGTTTCCGTTCTCCCGCGACGCTTTTGTCTGTCCCTTTCTCTGTTTTTTTTTTTTTTTTGATTTTTCCCGCCCAGCGAAGCGTGCATTTAACACCACATGCCACCGAGGACTCATCTGCAGCTCCAATGCCAGCATTTTGGCACCTTTGGCCAGGATGGCAACGATTTGCCATAAAGTTACGTACCTTGCTATCGGGCGATTTGGCGAACAAGGATTTCTGGCAATGGTCGAGCATCCCTCGGCTCGTTGGCTCGCCAAATTGTCGCACATTCTTAGGGGAGTTCCCTTGCGGATCCCGAATATCTTGAATATCCCCAGGAAAAACCTGAGACCAAGTCCGCCCTCGACGCTCGTTATGCGGGCGGATGGCCGTCTGTTTAGTACATTTCACTGTCCGTCCGCTGGGAGTCGGCGTTTTGCATTGGAATTTGCTTTGCCAAATGCCGCCATTTAGGGTTGTGCCAATAAAAAAATGATATTTATGGTTGTAACGGCCGTTTTGTGTGTACGCCCACCCCCCACTTCGAACACCGCCCTAACATCACCCTCCCCGAGCGTCTGACAGGCCCATCCGAAAACTGCCGGCCGAAGTATGCAAAGACATATAGACACGGGCCTAGGCACAGTGGGATTTAATTTGGAGAATTTATTAGGAAATTCCTAAGGTTTTTAATGAATAATATAATATCTATAAAACCTATCACAGAATTTTATAATTAAGTAGTAAGGAAAAACATTACTTAGCCTTAGTTAGTATACTCACTGAAAATACTGAAATCAAGAAGATTCGTTCTTGATTTTTTTGTTCTCAAGTTCTCTCAGTGTAGCCTTAAAGTGTGTTTGAAGTTTTTTTTTTGTATTTTATTAGAATTTCCAATGATTAACATAAGTCAATTATTGACAAGCAGATACTAAAATATTTTTTAATTTTTTAAATATTTCAGAGGAGACAGTAAAAAAAATATTTTTTCAATTTAGCTAAAATCAAAAAAGGTAAAATATGATCCGACCAAACTATTTATGAATATTTCTAAAGAAATTGGCAGTATTGAATGGGTATTTCTAAATATTTAATTTCTTATTTTTCCACCTGAAAGCTTGTTAGTGGCCCACTGTCTCCGGGGGTTGCCTCGGCGCACAAATGAAATCTCGCAGGCATAACGAGCTCATGACTCTTTGCTGGCAAGGGTTGGGCAGGAAAAAAGGAACTCTAGCAGGAGCAGGAGCCAGAACTCTCACACACACACAAGGGCACTGACATAGGCAAATATATAGTGGCTGAGACTTGGGCACATACACATAGAAAAATATGGCACGTACTCCCCGAGAGCCATAAGTTTACGTTTTATATCGGGCAAACTGTGCAATATTATAAATTTTGAATTTTATCTTGGGCATTAGATTGCCAGTGAGTTGCCTGGTTGGCTGCGAACCTCTCTGCCTTTCTTCCCGCGCCATATTTCCCAGACTTTGTGTGAGTTGGGCCGAGAGGATGGCCGACCGCCCCTTTCTTGCTGGGGATTAAACGAAAGGACGTGCTCGAGGGCGCAAGTAGGAGCTCCTGGCGGATGGGGGCAGGTGGGTAATGGATGGCAACAAAGGGTGATTATCGCGATTGGCGAAATAGTTGAGCGTGAGCAAGGGGCTGGGTATATTAATGCCAGAGGTATCTGGGAACTTTGTGCGTTGTCGTAACTTCTTCAACTTACTGTTCTCCCTTTTGTTCTTTCCCTTTGATATTTTCCAGGACAGGACCAAGGACATCCCATATATAGCGCGGTATAAAGACACGTCTTATGTGACAAGTGCTGGCTAAACGTCTGAGGTTATCGCAATCATTTTCGATTCTCTGCGCCTTTGCCCATCCTTGCCACCGTCCCCAGGAAAAGCAAACCATCCGGACAGCAGCAACCACCGAACAGGACGACCGGAAGTGAGGAAAACGCTTGTAAAATCGGGAACACACGAGTGCGAGCGAGACACGAGCGAATGGGCCGAAAGGAAACGACAATTACGAGGACATGCCGGCTTGCTTTTCTGCTTTTCCTGTCTGCTCCTTTCAGTTGCGGCCGTGCAATCGTCGGGTCAACAACGCCGCGTGTCCGATTCGGATCTACAAAATATATCCAAAATGTATTGCACTCTGGATTTAGCTTCATCTTTATCTGCAACTGGAACTGCAGCGGCGCATCCTTCCTTGGCACTTTTGGATTATGGTGATTCTGTGCGACCTCGTAAACGTATACTGAATGTATCCTGAGTGTATCCTATCCGGTATACCTTCAGTATACGTAACACGAGGAAGCACGAGCAACGTGGGATGTGAAACACTTTTTTTTTTAACACTCCACGAAACGGAACACTTTGTGATTTAATTTGTTCACTATTTTACACTCTTAGTCTTAAAAATACACACTTTGTTAATAAAATAATTAAATAAATGTCTGTTTAAAAATTATATAACACACGTTTATGGATTTTATTGGAGATGGCTGGGAAGACTCTCGATACCGCAACCTGTTGCTTTTCCTTTTGGGAGCAGATGGATGAACAGCTGACTCGAACTTCCCCGAAGGGAAACAATCATGGAACAATGTTGATGGATTACAAAAGAAACTAATAAATGAAAAATTTAAATAAAAATAACAATAATACGCCTTTTTTTAATAAAACAGAGTTGAATGTTACACAGAAGCCATTTCAGTTGACTTAACTCGCAAAGCGCAATATTTTAATAAACGTAATTAATTTTATAGGTCGTAAAGATATCTTTTTTGTCATAAAATCACATTTAATATACACATTCAAAATCTTTATTTGGCCTCATCATGTATTTTTCAACACACAATAAACAATTTAAGGCGTGCAATAAATTTGGCTTGCACTCGACAATTTAATCTTTAAAAATATTTAAAAGTTAATTCGGAATTGCTTTTTTAAATAGATATAAAGTATTCCAGAAAAACGAATCCTTTTAGTATAAGTTTATTAAAAATAATTCAGAAAACACTGTACACCAAGAATTTTATTTTTAAAGCCAACTACACAAAAGTTAACCAATACCAAAAAAAAATATTAACAGTTTGGTGTAGGAATTTATTAACAAATACATGAAATAGGAACACATAATATTTAAAAATTTATTTCTATTTGTAAAACACATAAAAAAAACATTTTTAGTATTCCTAAAATATTATTATATTTTAATTTAAAATTTATTTAAGTCAAAGAAAAAACAAATCATAAATTAAGTAAACGAATAATCATATATTGCCGGAATTCACAAGATTGCTTTATTTTATTAGCGACACTGACGGCCAGTTGGTGAATCAAGCATAACGCCCTCTTTTGCGTTACTCCCGTACCAGTATCTTACAGTGCGCATACTCGACTTCAAAGGGAATCCGGGGTTGAAATAGGGTTTCTTATAAGAATAAAATTGCAAGTAATTTTTTATTTGCGCAAAAATAGGCACCACTGATTTCAAATTTATGTATTTTCTGTTGAAAATAATTGCGGTAATTGATGAGCTAAAATAAACAAGAAAGAGCATATGGCTGGGGCTATGACTCAATTCAGAGCATAAGTAGATTTTCAATATTTATTTCTGGCCTTACTTTTCCCCTTCTCTTCTTATACCCTTGCTGAGGGTAGATCCATTTTGTTACCATTTGCGAAAGGCACTGGTGTAGTTTTCCCTTGCATCCTCTAGGTACGTATTTTTTTCTGATTGTCTAGGGATTTTTACAAATGTTTATAAATTTATGCCTATCATGGCTAAGCAAATTTTAGGAATTTAATTTTTCTATAAAAAAAAGTGTTAGTTTCCCTTACACTGTTAATTTAATTTAGTTAGCTATATATATATATAATATTTCTTAGAGTATAATAAAATCGTGTTTTTTCTACAACGAATCTCCCAGTTGCCGGTGTCCAAGCCGTTGAACCTCAGCTGGCTGGCAACTAGCGCTCAAGTCGAGCATACAAAGTATCTCGAAGATACCTCACCATGCTGATAAAGAGGGGGAGAACGGAGGAAAGGAAGAAGAGGACGAGGGGACGACCGCAACGAAGGAGATAACGCAACCAAAAACGAAACTCGCTCGACAACAACAAGCAAATGAATTTATGAGCATGCCCGGCTCTCGTTCTCTCTCTCTCTCCCTCTCTGTAGTTTCGTGTCCCCCCATCCCACCTCCTCTTGCGCTGTCCCGTTGCCATAGCAACAATGGCCGCTGCGAAGGAGCGAGCAAAGCGGAGAGCGAGAACATTTAATTCGGCCATATTTGATTTTGGACATGCTGTCATTGCTCTCGATTTTCGGGGTGGGTTTTCGGTATCTTTCAGTGCGTCTGCTCCGTTCATCTTTGTATCTTTTGTACGGTTGTATCCGAATCTGTATCTACAGCCGGTTCCGCCGGCAAAATGAGATAGCTTTAACTTTAACCTTTGGCGCAATTTCCCGGCTCATGGCTTCTTTGAGCACAATCATGGCATGCTAATCCCTTATTAATTTTACGATCTCGCAACTGGGGAGCTGTGGCCCGAACACGTCTTTAAAGGCAAATAAATCAATTTGATGTCGTCTGAAATGGAACCCACCTATTGTATACATACATAAATTTCCCAAAATTAATATGCAACGAGAGGCTTATTGGGCCTAAAAGGCCATCGATTAACTATAAAATTGGCGATTTACGATTGCGACCATAAAATCTTGATTCGAGTTGGAGTAGCGAATGGCAAACGGAATCGGGTTGGATTCTTTTCTGGCGCTGGGAGCACATTATCTATAAATATAGCTAGTGGAATTTATGGGCGAGTCTAAAGCTGTCGAAAATTGATTTACGACCCATGAGTCGACAGCGCTAACCATGCCGATCCCAGCCAAGTGAGTAAGATATTGGCGGAATGTCTCACAAAATACCACCCGTCCCATACACCTGTCCTCAGGATGATTGAGGCTCCATTAGCTTTCCAAACAAGTGGACATAAAACATATACATTTGTATTTATAATGCCTTCATAACGTTCACAGCAGAGCTAAGAAGCCGTTTACCATATGGGCAAACAAATTCACTAGGGTAGGTGTGAATAAATATATTGCATCCATAAAATGATCGCACAAGTATATCAAGAGCAAGGAGAGAAATAAACATAAATTATGGCTGTTAAATTAATGAAGGAATCCAAATAAATAGTTAGAACCTTTTTCGTTTTACTCAGAGATTTCTAATGATACGGCATTTCCTTTCATAACTCGTAATTAGATGGGAAAATAAAAGCCTTTCTTGGGTTTCACTTCAAAGACCTGCTCTCGAACCAAGCCATTGCAAAATATAATCATGATTGTCTCGATAACTCCAAGGGGACATTTCACATAGGTTCGCCTCTTTATGACGCCGTCAAATCTTAATGAAAATCAATAAAAACGCTGGCTTGGTTCCCATATTCAGATGGCTAATAAAGCGATTACTTATCGGCTGTTTGTATCATTTGGCATTACTTACGAGTGCCCAGAGTATCCATCTGCGAGTCCCTCGAAGAACTGCAAAGAGAGAAAGAAAGGAGGAGATGGCATTAAAAATCTTCGCAGGGCTGTAAAATGATTCGAATTGAAAATTGTCAATTAATGCACTTATTTCCAGCAAGACTTTGGCTGATAAGGCGCAATGAACCCGGGGGACTGGCATTAATTTCAATAACTCGAAGGCGGAGATTTTTAGGCAGTCCCGCCGGGGACGGGGTAATTTATGCATTCTTTGTTCTGTCTACATGCTACACTCGTGATATTTCATTTAAAAAACGAAAAACAACAAGGCAAACAGCTCGCAGTCATATATAGTATGTATATAAACAAACAAGCTAAACGTGCACTTGGCATGACAGACAACGAAGGAAAAAGAACACGAAAAGCGAGGGAAATGGGCTTGGGATTGGGATGGGGTCTGGGATTGCGATTGCGGTTGCGATTGCCGAGTGACCACAGCGTTCCGAATATGTAAATGCAGTCGCCCATAAGACATTCGAAATTGCCATAAATAAGCAGCCCAGTGACAGGCGTCATTTTCGAATTCCTGCGGAGACGATTCCGATTCCACATCCAATTTCACTTCCAATTCCCTACCCGGCGGATAGGATGCGTCATTAGCCCCTAGATTGTATGCTGCTGGCCGGGCCAAGAATAGCCAAAACACTCACGTCATGCTGGAAATCGGGGGTAGCGCATATAGGGGCTTTACTTTTTTGCGACCTCGAAATCATAATTCAGGATTTTATGGCCTTTTAAGTGCCATTAAGTCAACTCTTTCCTCGCCCGCGGCGTTCTGCCGAGGCCACTTTCGCTTTTCCTTGAACATTCGCTGCCGGCAATTAAACATTTTGTAATTGCAACTCTTTGACGTAGCGGAACGGAACCGAAACGAAGCGATCCCAAAGAACGGAACGGAACCATCCCAGGCGATTTGCGATTTTTTAGATTTTCACTCTATTTGCGGTGCTGCGCCCACACAGATACTGCGATAGGAAGGCAGCAGCAAATTCAAGGCACTGCGTCCATTAAAACTGCTTTATGGTCCCTAAAAACGAAAGCGAGAGTCGAGTCGAGTCTCTCGATGAAGAAGGAACATGTGTAGGGGTTTGTTTTCCCATTTCCATTGCCGTTTTCCTCGCCCGGCCACGCGGCGGAAGGATTAATATTTTTATGGAACACTTTTCTGGCTGTTTGCTAAATTTTGCAACAAATTGTTTTACGGCCCTTGGACGGTTGAGCTACAATATCTGGAAATTCTGTAGTCGATTGAACAAAAATTCTTCATGTAAGGATATTTGTGGCCTAACATGTCGTAACCCTTTAATTAAAACTATTGTTTACATTGCATTAATAACGCTTAGACTAATATTATAAAACGAGTTTAGCTAAATCTTTTTTGGGATCTAAGATCTTAAAATATTACACCTTTCCCCTTATAGCGTTTTAAATAATCATTATCTATATTCAAAAACAGCCAGTATTTCTATTTTGTATTTTTCTAATGATGATTAGGCCGTTTAATGATGAAACCCGATATGACAAACATTCGGCAAAGTGTCAAGCCAAATGGAAATTTATAAACATAAGGCAGATCTTCTAAAACAATTTGTAGATTACCTGACGCAATCTCATTAGCAGACGAATTTCAATGTTAACTGTGCGATTTCTATGCAAAATCGGTTTTTGAAAGTGTGAAATAATACGCAGTCGAACAAAAGAAACATCAGATATCGAATTCTGCTTCTCACAAGAGCTGAATCTGACTTATTTTCTGCTCACCTGTTCGTTCACCTGAGTTTTGGGGCCAGTTCTAGGAGAGCCCCGTTTATAGAGCCCCCTCAGCCCGTTTGGAACCCCTTCTTCGGCACAATTTCGATCTCCCTCGGCGACTGGGAACGGCTGCCATTTATGTGCGGTTCGAAAGCGCCTAAAGTAAACATTTAATTGCGCCATTAATTGCGCGGTAAGTGTGCCAGATGCACATGCTCGTGCTGAAGGGGCAGTGGGGGCGGGGCTAAGAAAACAAACAAATTCCTTTTGGTTTGGTTAAGTGCCCAGCGGTGCACTCGAGAAAAAGAACTCCACTCCACTCCGCTGCTCTGGAAGACCCCAACCCGCTGACTTTTACGAGCATTGGGGGTTCCATTAAGGCGTTCCGGAGTCGCTTCCCCGCTTTCTCCGGTCCTGATCCTCCATTTTCCCCATTCTTTCAGCCAGTCTCAATTTTTCTCCACACTTCACAAAAAATCCTTAACTATACTTAACTCAACGTTTTCAATAATTTCCTAACTTTTAAAAATTTATCGATTTTACAACTTTAACTTGTTTTTTAAGAAAAGTTAAAAAATCATAATCAATCATTTTTTCCCAGTGTAACTGGTCTTCCACCTTGCCACCCGAGCAACAGTCGCTCGGCAACTTCTGGCGCATTAACTTTGTGTGTTTAATGCGGAAAATTATTGTCAATACAATCACATTTTTATGATGCTTAAGTTGACAGTTTTTGTAGCTGTTCCTGTTTTAATATTTGCCCTTTTGGCATTTCCTCTGATCACGGGTTTCTGTTGATCGGGGTTCCACTGTAGTCTCATTTGCTTAATTATGACTCAATTAATGAAGAGTAAATAAACAGCGTTTCAAGTTGAGGCTGCTACTGCCCAAATTTAAGTAGTGTTTATGGTAAAGCCTATATTCGCGGAAATAACCCTAATTAGGTTGTTATTCGGATCAAACAAAAAGTATATGAATTATACAAAATATTTAATGGGCTTTAAACCCTTTAAGTATCCAACCATCTAAAGGTTGTAAATAAAAGTTAAATATTTTTCTGAGAACACTTCATTTAACACATTTTAAAAGAGATGTTTGTATAATATTTTTTCGTTCATTTGTTTTATTTATAAATATGATCGAAATGTTTTAATTCCTTTTTAATTGTATCATCCTCACGCAACGCATTTCTGGGACTAAACAAATTGAAACTAGAGAAATAAAATGACAATGTGTAGATAGCAGGTGTAAAGCCCCAAAGCAGCTATTTGCGTTAAGATCAAGCCCGATTAAAGAGAATTCCATTTGCCAAAAATGAAACGACGCACGACGCGCCGCCTGGCGCCATTAACTTAATCGAACAGAAAACCAAACAAAAGCCGCAATTAACATTAAGCCCTTCGTCAGTCTGGCTTTGGGCTTTGGGTTTTGTGCTTATGGGAACTGTTTCGGGTCTCTGGGCTCGGGTTCCTCAGCCGGGTTCCCTTCGATCTGGCGATGAATGCCCCAGAAAACCTGCACAACCCATGGGAATGTTGACTGCGTGTGTGTTTGCTAATTTGAAATTCTGTGGCGTAAGCACAGGAACCCCCGATTCGCCACCAGCACCATCCCCATTTACCGGGCGAACTACATTAAATTTTAGAAAACACAAAATGCCGCTTTCCGTGTTCCCTGCTTGGCAAACAATTTCACATAAATTTACGTTGAATTACAACCAACAATGTGTACAAATGCACCGGGGGAGTGGCAGTGGCCGGGTGCTGAGAAGGGGGCCTCTTGCCAAAGTTGTGACTCGGTCTTGTATTCTGCCATCTTTTTGGCAAGCCAGAAAATGTATTCCAGACACGCATCGGGCCATTTTGCAAACGTGCCACCGAATGAGGCTCAGCTCCGGTCCCCCGAATACCCGTATCCCCTGGAACTGAGCAAACACAAACACACAACCGCAACGACATCCGCCCACCCACTCAAAGGACCCCGAAACTTTCCGGCTGACTTTGCTTTTATTTTCCAGGCCCGCTTTTCCCCATCCTTAAATCACAAACGGAAAGAAGGACAAACTTTTCGCCGTTTTTCTTTTTTTTTTGCGAAAATAAGTAAAGTTTGAATTTGGCAGAAATAAATTACTTTTGGGGGTCCCCTTCGCAACCAGGGCTCCTAACTTAAAATGGAGCACTTAAACCAAAAATATAAACATTTTTCTGGACGTTTTCTGGTATATTTCAATAACCTCAAAGTTTTAATATTTTTAAAAAATATTATAAAAATGTAACAATTAGCTAGGACAAATAAATCACGACCATATAATTTTCTTTTGCAATCTAATGTTATTTAACATATTTTTAAGACGTTTAGATCATAATGTTTAATTCATATTTAATTTCTTAGCAAAAAAACGGAAGACAGAAAATTGTTTTCCTTTAAAAAGAAAATAGATCTGACTCGAGAAAAACGTGCTATAGCACCAAGCCAATAGAGAGAAATCCAATGCCTCCCTAAGGGCACGAACATAGTTTTCCATATTTTTTCCTTCCTCGCTTTTTTGTACATTTTATAATCGCCTCCGCTGCAAAATATATGAAATAAATAAATAATAAAATACACTGGCTGGGAGGAGTGGCAACGGCAAAGGCAATGGCAAGTGGGCGTGGAGTGGGTGTGGCCCAGAAATGCCATTTGCTTGCCTCCCAAAAGTTTTGCTCTTATTGCAGCTGTCGGACTCGAGATACTTTGCGTTGGTAACTTATGGATACGACGAAGCAGAGGGAGCAGAAAGGTGAGCAAATTGCCAAACGGGGGATGCGGATGCTGCCCACCTTGGGTAGCTGGCGTGTAATTTGTATCTAATCTTGCCTCATGTTTATATAAAAGCAACGACAGCAGGGCAAACTACTAGCTCCACACAATTCCTGCAATATGGCGATGGCTCTGCCAGGAGGGTGAACGCCTCCCCTCGTCCTTGTCCAACTTGGAAGACTGACTTGGGCCGGAGTCTAAGTGGAACTACATACATATATTCATGGGCAACTGGGGCTGTGGCTGCCACAAGGAGCCAACCGAAGGGCGGGTGGGTTTTTGGAATTTTAATAAAATTGCTGCATTGCCAACTAAAGATAGATACTTTTCGTGTAATTTACGATGATGGTAGAACAGCAATGATGGCGAACGATAGCAAAACGTCAAAACTATTTTACGAAGAAGAAGAAGTTGCTGGGGGAACTCACCAACCAAGGTTGCCAGAATGAAGTCTTGCCAAGAAATCAGCAATGAAAATCAGCTTTAAGCATTGAATTTCATGGAAACGTGTCAATATGTTACTTAAATGATTGTCATTGTCATAAATAATACTTAAAAGGAATATAATATTGTTATTAAGATGTAAGAATGTTGAATGTTTAATATATTAAGTGAAGGAAAGAATTTTTAAACGACTGGAATACGATAACTCATCCTTGGATAAAATATTTACAAAGTAATCCCCTAATTTCGGGACTTTAAAACTTTTATAGTAGTTGTTTTCAAAGTCCTGTATTATAATAATTATTTTCTGATTTGTTTATGATAATCTTACCTATATCAGGATAAAAACCGTTTATCAAGCGATTCCCCATTATCATTATGAAAGTTGTCCCCATTTCCGGTAACCCCTATTATCCCAATTTAAGGCCTCCCTCGCTGGCAATTTCCCCATGTGGCAGAGTCGCATTTAATCAGCCAACTTATGTCGTATAGCACTCAGCTCAACCGAACTGGAGTCATGTCCCTGTTCCACAGTTTTGGCTTATTTATTGATGAATCCAACGGCACGTTGACACGAAACCCCACCGAAAACTAAGTGGGCGGGGGCCGCACCAAAGTGCCTCCTTAATTTTACCCAATTGATCAATTTCCTCCTGCCGACTGGACGGCTGCATATATGCAGATGTATGTGGATGTGTTTGCCGTTGATTGGGCCACTAAATCGAGTCGAATGGCCACGGGGTCCTGGTCCCAAGTTAATGTAATTGCAGGGCGGTAATTGCCCGTGGGTGGCTTCATTTGCGCCAAATTGGAAGTCCATCAAGCGACGCACTTTTAATTACGCGTGCGGCGAATAAATGGGATATCGACTTAGGCGGACACTTTCCAATTTCACTTGATTGCATTGCCATGGCAATAGGTACATGGAGATGGAAAAAGAAAGTTCCCTCGGGTACCTGCATCAGGTGCCCAGCCGCGAGAACGAGTTGAGACCGCCGAGGCTGCGAGACCCTTTCCCGAAATTCCTCAAATTGCGAGGCGTAAAATTGTTGTTTTTAACCAAACAGACACATCTTTTTGCACGGAACGGAGGCGCATGATATGCGGCATAAATGGATTTCAAAATGCTGCCAAACAGGCAGCTGAGACGCATTGTCTTTTGAGACTTTGAGACCCTTTCAGGTCCCCTTGCCTTTCCCTTTTCCTTCAATGGAACCCCGTCTACGTCTCGTCAGGTTGGCAGACAAAGGGTTGCAGCTAGATGACAATTGTTGCGATTTCCCGGCACAGGATCGTAAAAAGTAGAGGCCGTAAATCAAAATCAGAGTTAGTTCTGCGCGAAAAGTGAAAGTCGGGAGCATTTCACCGCCCCTTTCCTTCTTTTCGAAGGGCTGCCATATTGGAAATGGCCACCCCGTTCACCTGGTGCCCCGGAAGGATGCGGTCGCTTCTGGGGTGGATTTGGCCCCTTAGCCCCGGCATGTAAATGTTTCGTTTAATCCTTGTAATGGCAACAGTTGCCGCTGCTCCCATGGAAATCGGTCCTTCATCAGATAAACCACAACAAAAGGATCCGGCCAGAGCCGCCCATTTTGTTGTTTACCTATTTATGAAATGCGTTTTACTTTCATTCCACTTAATCACGGGTTGCCATTTATTTTGAAATACCTTCAATTGAAATTCCTCTTCCCCTTTATTTTCGAGGGCGTGTCCAGGGTTACAGCTTTAAGAAATTGCTCAGGAAATGTAAACATTTGTAAAAAGCCTTTATAATATTTCCAACAAAAAATAACTGAAGGAATTAAATTGCCTTTCTTAGTTTCAGGGGTTGTAAAATGGGTGAAATTAATTTGAATGAAAGGAAATATTGATTTCCTAGCTTATTGTAACCATTTAAATTAATTTCTATATATTTAACAAAGAACTAAAAATAACAAAAAATTATAGAAAATATCAACCTGCCGCTTATGGTAATATCATTTTGTTATATTACAAACAGAAAGATCCGATTAATTTTACCATTCGGTCAATTTCATATTATTTTACCATAGCGACAACCATCGATTTGACTTTTAAATTCCAATTCGAAACCTTAAAATACCTTGAAATTGTCAGGCGAGACATTTAATAAAATATACAGCCCGATCGGATATCGACGATATCGTTGGGGACTCGGCTTCGGAGAAGTGGCAGAGTCCCTGATTGATTTACTGCACTGTCCAAAGTGGCTGGGCGATAACCGAAATGGATGCGGTGCATTCCCAATGGCCGAAGTGCCAAGAGAAATATTAAAATTCAATGCATTTGAGGCGGGACAGAAAGCGAACCGAACCGCTTCATAAATTCCCCTGTGCAGCTCCCCAGAGAAAGAAGGGGGTATATACGTATATATATATGCCTTGAATCTGTTAACGCTAGCGGAACATGTGTTAATTTTGGTATCGTTAAAATTGTGCCACAAGATATGACGATGATGAGGACACAGATTGAGTTCGGTTTTTTCTGGGCTGGCATAAATATTTACCCGATTCCGAATGGAGAATATAACAAAAAACACCAAACAAAGCATCGGACAAAGTAAATAATTTATTTATTTTGAATTTCTCAAGTCACGGTGTTCGGGAAAGATAAGAGAGACAAGGGAGTCGGGTTAGGTCACTGTCAGCTTGGAATTTAGTTACTAAAATACGAGCTGGAAATATGAAAATGAACGACCAGAGAGACCTGACCACCGGCAACAACAATGCCATCGAAATGGTTTTGAAAATATTGAAAAACCAGTTTTCCGCCGAATTTCAGTGGTGTCTGATTTTTCTCTCCTTGTGTTTTGGGCTCCGGCCACTTGAGTCTCAAGTTGACTTTAGCATGCCGTCCCCCTTGCAATTAGATCAGAGACATCGCTCATTCTGAAGTGATTTTCCTTTGGGGGCGGGGAGGGCAGACATAAAACTGTTTCAAAACGAAACGAAATGAAAAATGGTGCTATACGAGTGGCATATTTATGCCCATTTCGATGTTGGGAATATCAACGAGGAGGAGAAGGAGAAGGAGTTGTTCCCAAGCACCAAAACCGACGAATGCAGCAAGTTTGCGTTTTGAATTTCAATGGCGGACATATCCCAGCAATGGGTGTCCAGGGAAAAAGATATATCGCAGATAGAGAGAGTCCCATATCGGATCGATGTACTTATAACAAGAGTCAAGTGCGGGCCCCATTCCCAGCCCCATCGCATCGCACTGCGTCGCCCATTTTAATGCGTTCCTTCGACAGGCCATGAAAATATGCCGGAGATTTTTAAAACGTTTTAATTGAAGCCCCGCACAGCAGACGAAATGTCTGTTTTTTTCGTTCCCGAGATGCAAAAGTGGCCCGAGACAATTAACATTCTGAACGCATTCAATTTACTTGAAACTCTTTATGTTATCTGCCTCCAGTCTTTTCCTCCAAGAATCTCGTACACTGAAAATGGCGACGGCAAAACGATCGAACGATAGATTCGAATAATACCCATATGAATTCGTATTCCAAAGGTTGGAATACGTGCGAAATATGGGCAAATAACGAATTGGATATTAAAATAGTTTATGCGAGGAAGCGGAACAATAACCACGTTTTATCGCCTTTTAATCTGTGAGAAAAACATTTACGATGTTTTCTTTCTACTCGCGCTTGTAGAGATTTGTTGACGTTGACATAAATAAAACACTAGACTGGAGTTTAGCTGGGAAAAGTTCTAACAGCAATACTAGAGTCGTAAAGTTTAAAACCCTAAACATCTCAAAAGTTTCTTTGTTGCCGGGACTGGTTATTGCACTTTAAGGAGCGTATTATTCAAAATCAGTTCAGACCATGGACCAAAAGTGCGGCGACAACGTTTTGAATTCTATTCGGAAGGGGAACAAGTTCTATAGCTTACTGTGTAAATCGGATTAAAGTTTGATTGTCCACTTGATTTATGGGACGGCAACTATAATAATAAAACTTTGAAATAAATGTTTATTTTATTCATTTAAAGACGTCATTTTTATTAGATAAGCGCTTCGGAAGTGCACATTTCAGGAAATTGTCTTTGTTGTGAGGGGTATAAAATAAACAAATTAGTATTATTATTAAAGTAAAACTAAATATATTGTTAGACATTTAAAAACGCATTAAAGAAATGTAATTATTTTATAAACCAAAATTCGTTTATTTTAAAACCTTTAAAAAATGTATATAATTTAATAGCTTTAATTAATCCAAAAAGTATTCGTATCACATCATAATTAATAATTCATAAAATAAATTCAGCAATTAAATTATGTAAATTATCTTGTCAAACCTTTTTTAATAACCAATTAAAATTAATAATAATTAGTATTTAAAAGGCGATGTTGACCGATTTGACGTCTGGTTAAAATAAACATGACGCACCTCACGCAAATGAGTGCGCATTGTCATTAGCCGAATAAAGGCAGTTGAAGCCATTGTTGCGTTTAAAATACAAATTATAACAATTAAATAACCATTTTTCAGCGTTTGCCCGACACTTGGCGGGGAAAAAATGATTTCGAAATGGCTTATGAAATATAATTGGCTAATTAGCCGAGCTTCGGTATAAAGTAAAAACATTCAATTTACGACCTGAGTCAGACGGAATCGAACCTGCATTATTCGCCGGAGATAACGAATGGCGACTGCAGAACGTCCTTTAGCGGAGTGCTCTGCCAACAGGTTCGCGATAAGGCGGGGCCATTAAGAGGCACCTGTCAGTGCGACCCCACCCCGCCCACCATTGTCGCCATAAAGCGCCGAGTTTATGCCGAAAATTGAAATTAATATGCCGTTCGATGGCTCGATTAAAATGCGCTAAATGAAGCCGGCAAGTACGGGCCAAGTGTGGTTGGTTTAAGTATATGAATTCGGATCAGGGCGTGGCACTCCTGAAATGCTGTAAAAGTAAGCTGCAGACTTAAATTGATTTAAAGTTTTTGCTGCCTCTTCAATGGCAGTTCAAATGCAAATTGGCTGGGCGGCCGGTCGTTTTGCGTTTTATTGCGAATATTAAATGAAATTAATGAAATTTTCTGCGCCATAATCCTTTGCAAAACGCATAAATTTGCTCATTAAGTGTGCGCAAATATTGTATGTATTCGCTTCGCCAAGGCGTAAGGTATGTACATATTTACAGCGCCCTTCCGCCCACTATATATATTTATATTGATTTTTATCTCGCCGGCATCGGGGGATGTTGTTGCCAGGCCCCAGGCCCAATTACATATATTATTGGGCCTTGAGTGTGCAGAAAATAAGCTCACCAGTACATAAGCGACGCCCAAAAGGCCAAGCTTTGAGCTTACTTTTTCGAAATCGAACAAAAGTGGCGGCTGCAAAGTTGGGCTTTTCAAGGGGAAAAATAATGTGGAAATTACATTTTATGACTTAAAAAATGTGCCACATATTTTTAATGTTTTTTTAACAACTAATTATAAAATTAATTTTATTATTTTAATTTTTTTAAATAATTTTAAGTAAATATTTTAGCTAATACTCAAACCTTTGGCTCTGGCGCCCCCTTTTGTTTTTCTTGCGAAACTGCGGCTTCACTGTTTCTTCCAGCAGAGGGCGCCAGCTGTGTGCCACCCACTTACGCACACATGCAACATGAAATTTTCTTTGTGTGAGTGCATAAGTGGAAGAGAGACAGCAGGATGGTTTATCTAGTCCTCTCGCTCACGCAATCCGCATGGCCGACGCCTCCTCAAAAGATTTGCCATTTTTCAACGATTTTTCGCTGTTAAATCGATTAAATTTAGTTTTTAGAATTTAAGTGGATAGGTTTATTGTTACTTAGGATCCTCTGTTGATATGTATCTAATATGTATTGAATTTAGTCGATGTTTCCCCTTATGTGCAACAGAGATGGCAACATTGATGGCTGCCGCAAAAATAAATATGGCCTCTTTTTCAGACTTTGTATCTGTGTGAAGTTCAGCTGCTTTTGGCTGCATGTATGGGTAAAATTATCTTCTAGGTTGGCAACGAATTTGTTGTCAACTATTTCTGCGCTGTGTTTCCCCTGAAAATATCAGCTCATGCGCAGTCGGCAGATGCTAGATTTCTTCTACATTTTTTTTTCTGCTTTGCAAACCAGTTTATTGGACCGTAGTTAAAACTCGGTTGCAATCTTTAATGCGGGAAAATGAGAATGCAAATTTCTGTGAAATCTCTTTGGCTTCGGCATCCACCAAAATCCAAGTCCCAAGTTACTTCTTACTTGCCCAAAAGCCAAACTTGATTTCAGCCATATGCGTGACACGTCCGCATAATGCTGTCGAAAATTGTCCCATAAATCAATCATATTTATACAAATGCCCCTGATATCCGAACCGCCCGTCGCCAGTTGTTGACAATATGCTAATTTACTTTGTCTTTGGCTTGGCTTTTTGTCTTGCCTTTTTGTCTGGCCATGCCCACGATAAGCAGTCGCTGAAAACGTGTTTTGGCATTTGATTAGTTGCGATATGCGGCGGCAGCAAAAGTTCCAGGGAGCCACGAAGCGGGTCCAAGGCATTTCAAAACATGGCAGGGAGTTCTGCCGGCTAACGACTGACAGCCATGTCATTGGTCGCAGGTTGGTGAGCGTATCTCTCCAAAACGCATGATGTGGAATTCAAAACGTGGGCATACGGACTTAGGCATTTGCAGGTGTTAAATGGCGACCGCAGTTCGAGAGCGCAAGTGGAATATTCAATTGCTAGAGCCTCGAAGACTGGAGGAGTAATGGTATTCATAAATTTATTAACAACAAAAATGTGGTTTTTTAATGAAGGATTTTTATAATAAAAATATCGCACACATAAATATATTTTCTATCATATTTTTAGAGTGCTTTAAATATGCAAAGAAAATTATGTGTAATAATTGGTTTTTAAGCATATTTTGAATTTATATAAATGTCGTAATAAAGTTGATTAAAAATGACAAGAGCTTAAGTACAATTGTCAAATATTATTAACAATTAAGATTTCATTTTTAAAATATATATCTTTATTGACTCTTAGGCGTTTTAAGAACTTTACGCTTTTAATTTAAGGTTAATATGTTTAACAGGCTCCCACACTGCATTTTAAATAATGCAATAATGCAATAAAAGTAATTTTAGAGTAATCTGTAAACAAAAGTCGTCAGGACAATGTCGGAATTGCGGTGCAAGTGGTTGTCTGTCTTGACAGTGGTGCAAAATGCGACATTAAGCCAATAAAATACCGCTAAAAAAGCCACAAAAAGCGAGTGGCGTAGAGGCAGCGCTTTCATTCATAAAAACGCAGCCGCAAGACGCGCCTTTTTCCACGAAGGGGGTGTCGGGGGGCGTGGCCAACTCGCGTGTTAGTCGCGCGCCTTACTTTTATGAGAACCAGACTCTGAAAAAATCCAGAGGAGTCGAAGACCAAAGACTCTGGGCAAGGCCAGTGCGTCTTAAGCCCACGCCTCGGATGTAGAAAAAAAGCAGAGACTCGGAATGAGACTGCGACTGAGATACAGATACAGATACAGCTTCCGGCAGCGACTTGAGTTTAATGGCGGCCATAATAATGCTTTATTTTTACTGTCTCATGTGTGAGTGTGCCAAAGTGTGTCTAGGTGTCTGGCGCTCGTCTACAGCTGACCGTAAAATTTTAATATGCCCGTTGACGGTGCGTTTGCACCACTTCTCCACTTCCCCAGTCAACCTGCTCATCTGCGCGGCGGTCTAAATCAATCTGCGGCACCTTTATGGCCGTTTTATGTGGCACACTTTTCACCTTGACATTGACCAGGTCTGCCCTTTCTTCTCCGCCGCCAAAAGAAGACCAAAGAAGACCAAGACCTGCCCCAACGTGTCCCACATGGAAAGTGTCGTAAAACATTAAGTGAGTGATGAGCGTGGCTGCGGTAGCGGAGCATAATCCATCATAAACATTTTTATGGCCACTCGCATTTGGCCCACTTCGGCCCCCACCCTCCCCCTCGATTTGCCCTGCCCTCGACTGCCGGCTTTTGTTGGCGGTAGTAAAATTCGTTAAATGCCCAACAAATTGTTTATTATAGCAGTTTGGCAATAAATGCGGCCATTAACTCATTTTAGGTGTTGCCACCGCACTTTTCTGTTTGCGCTTGGGAGGTCCAAGGAACGCGGCTCAAGTGACGCCGATGGAGGAGTGCCCCCGGAATTTTGGAGCGGGGATTGGCGGATAGAACAATTATTGCCATTATTCATCGCCAAACAGGTAGCACTGAAAGTGAAATTACCCATTGGTTCATCAATATTTATAGATTGTTGTCGTTACTGCGCACAATGTATTCTTCGAACATTGATCACAAATATAATAATAAAGCAAATGGAAATATTGGAGACCATACCTACAAATATCCCAATTTATCTTTGTAATATTGATTTATAGGCAAGTCTTTTCTTGCTTGTACAAGTTTTACGATTATAATTACAATGAATAATTGCAAAAATTCGATTATCTGGCTATAATATTCTGAATATACTCTCTAATTAAAACAGCGCTATTTAAATATTTCTACGACAAACAACTTGTTGGATTAGGAGATTACTGCTCTTTCAATGACAGGGCCAAACTCGTGGTCCCCTAAATTACGACCACGACAGTTGTATTCATTAGCTTGCTTTGATGTCATACACTGAATGTATTTATATATTTGCCTGAAGATATTTTCTCCCCCTCAACGGAGAATGCCAAAAATATAAATGTACATTTTCAGATATGCCACAAAAGCGTGTGGGTGTGTGTGCGCCAGAGATACTCATATCTCGTGGATACAAAAATGTGTATGAATAAGTATATCTTTTGTCCGTAGATGTTTAATCCCAGCGGAATCTGCTGTCCCCTTTCGAAATTACGTTCCTTCTCTGACCCATTCGAAGGCAAACTTGGGAACTTTTGGACTGGCAGAGGGACCCCATTATAGGGAAGTTGAATGGGGCCATTTCTGAATGGGTTCCACGAGCGAAGTCACATCCGCACAAACGATACACACAATTTGGCAGGCGAGCTGCCCCAAATGAGATGGAGATGGCCATCCTCCTCCTTGGGAACCAAAAAAAGGCGGTCCAGCCTTCCGAAGTATGCGTGTTTATTTATATCCCCGGCGTAATGTGCCCGGCGATGTGTCACTGCCCACGCCCCCCGCCCCTTGACCTAGTTGCCAGATTTTTGGCTCACTGCGGATGCGTATGTATGTGCCACGTTGTTTATGGGGCAGAACGCACAACTAATTGCGTCGTCGCCATCCGTGTCTTAGCCTCGTAATTAATTCTATTGGCTCTGATTGGACTAAATTAAAACGATCGTCGCACAGGCCGGGCCATGTCAAGTCGCTCAGATCGCGTCGATCGATAGACGAGCCAAGTGTAAATGCTAATGATGCAGGCCATCGAGTGCTACGTAGGCCAATCGCCACTGCACCTTGGGCCTTGAATAGCAGGACAAGGTGAAATCTTATAAACTAAAATTATTTGCATACTTGTAAGACAACAAAAAACATACTTAAATAATTTAATTGATTTATACAACGCATTTGATTTAAAATAAATAAATAAATATTTTTAAGGCTTAAGAACTTTTATGTTATTAGTGAAAAAATTATGATCAGTCAATTAGGGTTTATTTGTTTATTTTAATAAAAATTTATTTGCGTAAGGACAGTCTATTTTATTATTATTACAACAAAATGGGAATTACATTAAAATGCTATATTTTACAAAACAAAGACATTTGCCCTTCGAAACTCTCGATAAGGTTATCAGTGCTATAGAAAACTTAAAGTGCAGGTAAGAAATCCACTTATTGGGCCCACTGTGCGACCAAGAGTTAGAGAAAAACAAGAATGAAAAAATCAAACGGAGGGAAAGACCTCTGAGCAGACTAATGGCCCTGGAGCTTTGGGTTTGCCTTTGGCATGGCGGCATAATTTCTGGCAGTTTTATCGAATTGTGGTTCTGGTTCTGCCTCTGCCTCGAATCGGATCGGATCGGGACGGGTCTTTCCCCTCCTCGCACTTGGGTTTGGGCCTTCGTCGAGCAGCAAACTCATTTAAATTCAATTCGAATGTGACATTTTTGTGTTTTCTTTTTATTTTCTTGGCTTTGTTGCTGTTGCTGTGTTCGCTGGCATTTCGGGACTTTGATAAATGTCGCAAAGCTGCTCGGGGGAGGAGGGCAGAGTCACTGAACGCTTAAATCGAATTCCGATTCCACCTTTTCCAGCATATTTCTTTTTGTTTTTCCTGTTTCGGGCGATGTTGTTGTTTGTTCTTTGTTAGCTTCCATTGTTATCCAAAATGGCTGCATTATTTGTACAGACTTTTTCATTTGTTTCCCCGCTCACAGACACCCGTCCATGTGTTGTTGTTTGTTGGCCCTTTTTGGGAACTCGGTCTGAAAACGCTCAGGACGTGATTCATGTGTGTGGCTGCTGCCGCTGTAAATGTCGTTTATATTGATGGGGTGTATTTTATTTTATCGTGCATTCCTGTTGTGAACACTACAGGAGCGTTCCAGGACCAGGAGCATTCGGCGAAAGCTGCTGGTCGGATCGCTCTGCCCCGTTTGGTTATCGTTTCTGTCTGATTGTTGGCCATTTTCATAAACACACTAAATAAAATTCATGGGTTTCGCGCTTATTGTTTAGCTTACCTCATTCGCTTAAATAACCAAAATATTGAATATGCTTAGAGCAGCTTAAACGGTTCAGATGGCTTATGTCGTATTTACCTGAAATTGAAAGGAAAATGGGAAAGTAGTAAGTAATCACATGGAATTTTAATATATTTTTCTTAAAGTCGTACAAGTTTATCCTATTCTTATCTTCTCGCTTTTAATATTTCAAGGGGTTTTTAAGATAATAAGGAAACATCTATAAATGACTAAATACATTAAATGTAGTGTAACTTTGTCGAATCGTTTAAAAAAATGTTCCCATCTTTCCAAATTATTTATCTATTTCTTCTTTTCATTATTAGATCTTAATTTTAATTTTAATTTTTTTAATTTTATTGTTTTCCTATCCTAGCACAACAAGCGTGAAACTTATTTTTACTGCACTAGTCACTAGTCTTAATAACTTACATACCATGCTATTCTTTTGCATAATTCAGCCATAGCTTCAAATATCATAAATTCCTTAAGCAAAAACACAGAAAGCATCTCATTACATTATACATAATTATAATTGTGCCCTCACTCTTTGGAAAAAGATCATAATATGCAAATGCAGCTGGTGTCTTGACTATAAAAATCCATTAAACAGCGAGGTCCAGACGAAGAAAACCACTCAGTCCGTCTAAAAATCCTTTTCATTTAATCCTCGAATTCCCCAGCGAAATAAACAGAACGAAAAAATCCACCGAAAAAACGGGAGGAAAATATAAAATTAGTTCTAGTCGAGATTTAAAGTAAAATGAATGTGAAATGCAGAGCTGTGTCTGGACTCGGACTCGTAATCCCCCGATAACTCAAAAGCGGGGAAAAAAGGGAATTCATTTGTATAATTTAATTAAGGTCCGTTCACCGAGTGGAAAGACTCGCCACTGAGAGTGAAGTAATGCAAAACGAGCAAAGAGTTGAGATACCCGCTTATCCACTGACGTTTTTATATTGCTCCTCGGTAAGAGAAATTAATTTTTATTTAAAAGAGACATGCAACTCAAGCAGATGCATTAAAAGTATATACTTTAATATATTTAAAAAGGGAGCATGAAATTGCACTTCCCCCTTTATCAGAAATCTCTCAAATGACTAAGACAAAGGTCCCGCAGACGACGAAAAAATCTGGCCAATAATGGCCCAAGGTATTGCACCTCATTTCACCTCCTGGCCAGAAAAACAGGACCCAGCACAACAAAATGGCAACAAATTTGCGACTGCCAGGGGCAACAAAGACGTAGCAGAAAAAAGATTCAACGCAGGAGTGGAAAAATGCCAGACAAATTTTATATAAATAATTCATTGTTGTAACGTGCAAAGCTCGTCGAGAGCATTTCAGTTAATTAATGAAACGCATCCGAGCCCCGAAAGACAAAGACTGGAACTGAAGCTGATTGCGAGTCTGAGACCGAGACGCAATTGGGGCTAAATGGCCCCAGGCGGCGGGAGTTTCGGAGGAGCAGGAAAATTAATAACAGAGCCCAGAAAACCCCCAGCAAGGACGCAGGATAAAGAGTTTTCGGGGGGCAATGTACAAACAACGTGAGCTCCTGACCCTCCTGAGGTGGTAGTTGCAGCTCCATTTCCACCACCATTAAACGTGGCTCGCAGACTCAGATTCGGATACAGATACACACATGGCAGCCAGGCAGCACCTGCCCCGCCCCCTAAAGGACCTTGGTGGTTGCTTGCCAAGCGCGAAATAAGCCAAGCGATATTCAAATTTTCTGCACAAACTTTACGAAGCGCATCAGCAGCAACAGGACTGCGGTTGGGGTTGTATTCGGATTTGGTTAGGGGGTTAGAGAAGTGGAAGTGGTTGGGGGTGGCGTGAGTGTGGGAGGGCGAAGGTTGCAAGGGGGCGGAGACGAGGGCGCGGCACGTCACGAATTGCGGCTCAGGCATTAGCTAATAGTCAGGCAGCGGAAAAGTTGAAGCTAACACAAAAATAATATCACTATGGGGTATTATATTCGACGAAATTCAGATACTCTACAAACTGTCGTAACTTAAAAAGAATAATAGGAAATGAGCAATATATAATAATTTAATTCAGTTATTCAAACTTTTGAGAATTGCTTTTTAGAATTATAACTAATTTTAAATTCTGAAATTTATTTAAAAAATATTATAATTTTTATAACTCTGAAAAACAGTGTAGGTCTATTATTACAAACTTTTTTTAATTTTCTAAAATCTCTAAATGGTTTAAAAAACTTTAAAAAAATTATGCCTGATATGCGGACTACCCCTACTCCGTAAGAGTATAATGAACAATCCCACTTCTCTGTTCATTACACAAAATTTGCATTTAGACGCAAACAACACGGCATTGGGAGGAGGTAAGAATGGCAAAGTGGGAGGCTTCCCGCGAAGGCAGCCCAAAAAGTGCACTTAACCATAACTCACGCTCGTGACATCGCGAAATTCTTCCATTAGTTTCTGCCAGATCTCCCCTCTATCAACGTGGGAACTTTGGTTGCATACGAAATTTCTGGGACCCATCAGGGGCATTGTTCCATCGGCATTATCGAAGCATCATCATCAGCATTATCATCGATGGGGAGATGAGATTTAAGTGGCTGCCAGCGTTCGTTTACGAGGAAATCGAGGGGACGCGGGGAGACGTCACTTGGTGGCTAATAAACTCATCGTCTGCTGAATTTATCGCATGCCAAGATTCAGACAGCGGCTGACTGATTTGCGAGCTATTGGAATGCAAATTGCAACCGAAGTCGAACAGAGAAATGGCTTAATTAGACCGTTCGATTCTTGATTCACCTGCTGGCTGGGGCGCAGTTAAATATGCTAATTAATTCGTTTTCGTTTTAATTTTATTTATGGATGGCCATACAAAAAAGCACACAAGTCACCCTGTGGGTTTCCCCTCTTCTCTAAGACTGAGAAAGAGAGCCCCGAATTCTCTCTTTCGCTCTGCTTTCTCTCTTAAATATTTTTAGCTCGTGGGGTGGCGGGAATTTCGGGGGTTAAATAATATGAACAGCTGTCGTAGGGGGTTGTTTTTGTTTTTTGTTTGCTTCGCATTACTGTATTTTGTATTTTGTAAATTAAACTAAAATTTCACATGATTTCTGGAAATGTAATTTTTAGATTATCTTATCAACCTCATCAATCATTTAATATTTTATCAACGGTTGAAATCTTAAGAACAAGGCAAATTAAAAATAAATAAATAAAATAAATAAATAAACACTTTTAGTTGCATCTTCAAGTATTTTAGTGTAAATATTTAGTTACAAAGAAAATTAGCTTCTGAGTTACTGTTCATTTATCCACATCCCTTCATATCATTTGCTCCTTTTTCCTTCGATTGCTGCAAATCGAATTGAATTTCTCGAAATGCTTTCATGGATTGAATGTCGCTGCAAGCTTCGCATCGGATTCCTTTCATGGGGCGAAGCAATTTTTCGATTCAATTATTCCGAATGGGAGGGACAGCACCGGGGTGTGAGGGAATGCGAATTCAAAATGCACACCCCGATTTGGCAGCCAGCTGAAACGTGCAATCAGTGGAGGAATTTCCCACCGTTTCGTGCTCGCAACCATTTTTGTTAAATGCAGGGAAACGTCTGCGAGAAATACTTGTAATCAAAATGGTCGTTACTCCGATCCAGAAGGTGTGGATAATTCATCCCGCTGCAGTGACGAGTGCGTTGGCCCTGGATGGATGAATGGACCTGTCTGGACCTGGACCCCAATCCTTGCCCCTCCCTCATCGGCAAGCTCAATTGAACTTAATTCCATCAAACGAAAGCAGAACCGAAACGCGTTTAAGCCAGGATCCGAGTTGGCCAGCACCAGACGCAGGAACGTGTTCAATTTGCGCTCATGAATGTTTCAGCATATAGTTATTGGATTTAGTTTCGGCACTTGCCACTAAGCATTTCTGCCATCTTCGCCTTATTCCGCTCCAAAATTTTCTGCCAGCTTGCGGAGCGTGCACGAAATTCGCAAATAAGGCAAAAGTTTCATAAGGCATCGAGTGTGTGATTGCGATATGAAAGCCAGGCGAATATATTAAATATTTTATGCGCAACGAGAAAAGTTTTTGATTTTCCTTAATAAACGGAAAGTATTTGGCAAGTTTCGGGACACAAGAGTCGCTTTTTAAGATGCTAAAGTTGGGATTGAATTTTTTATAAGCCGTCTTGATGTCCTTTAAATGTATAATGACATTTCCTCCTAATCCCATATTGAGTACATATTAAATAAAAACTATTTTTAGTCCTTTTTACCAAAAAAAGTTTCGTTTAAAGTCAATATTATGGTAAATCATTTTATGTATTTAAAAGGATATTTTTAATGGAATTAAATTTGCATCCCATCGTCATCGTTAAATACAAAATTTGTATAGTAAATATTTAAATTCCTTTTTCGATATAATTTTAGCCACTGCTGTGAGCCGCGAGTTCGTTGAACTCCGTCATGCAAATGGGCCATCAATAAACCGATTGATCCAATTGCCCAGGTATCTGTATCTCCAGACAAATTGGGTCAGTCGATGGCGATGACGATGAGGATGACGATGCCGATTACGCTGGCCATGGCCATGAAGTGGGAGCCGCAGCAGCAGCTAGGCCATAAAAGTGACATAAAATTCCCTGCGACGACCTTGAGAAGCAGTAAAATTTTTAATGACTCTCACTTTTTACGGCCAACTCTCGTAGACCGTAAAACTTGGAACTGTGACGGGCACACACACACTCTCAATCGAGCATCGTATCGTGGAAGAAAGAAAGCGAGAGCAGATCGCCCCGGTCTTTTTAGCCACAAAACTGACAATGGGCCCACTGTGCGGCCTTAATGCGAGGACTTAACGGGGTGTGTGTGTGTGTGTGAACCCTTGTGGGTGGCAAACCCTTGCCCTTGTGACTCGTTTTTTATGCCCGACCTTGTTTTATGGCCTCGAGAGCCGCGGGTACGGCTAACTGACATTGAATAGAACCAGAAATCCAGAACCCAGAGCCCAACCCTTTTGTCTAACTCAACCCTTTGCAACACTGCGAGCAGGAAAATAACTAACGATAATTGCACGCAGGTTGCGCCTAATTTAGTTTCAAGGTCCGCTGTTTTTCCGGAAATTATCATTTCATACTTTATTGCAGCAATGTGGCATAGGCAAGGCTCATTTTCGTAATTGGCTCTTAAAAACTGGAAATAATCACACTCAAGGCAGAGCCAAGAAATGTGTTGGCCTTGAGATCTCTGAGAAAAGTAAAAGGTGGCTCAAAGATCAATCCATTAGAAACACTTTCTATTACAGTTGAAACCAGTTAAGATATTTCTTAGCAAGAATTTATTATAAGATTAATTTTATTAAATAATATAATATTTTTATCAAATATTAAGTTGAAAATATTTTGTGTATAAGGTTTCCTTTCCTTGGTGTGTCTTCCATAACTTGTACATATTTATTGATAGCAAGATAATCCAAAATGACTATCCCCCCTCCAGCCAAGCTCTTATTAATTAAGCCACCCATATTTCATTACATCCGATTAAGCTGTCAGACACCTGTCTTCCGATTTTCGTGGCCGCCACATTGGCTTTGTGCATTCGCCGCCTTCCGCTCACCAAGTTCGTTATTGGAATGGCTTCTGTCTGCTGATAAGAATGTTTGTTGAGACAACAAAATTTCGAAAACTTTTAATGAGAAATGTCGCCAGTGCATGCGGTGCGGTGCGGTGCGGTGCGGTTCCATTTCCATTTCTCCCTGGATACTGGATACCGCCTCCAGAAGCCAGCGCACATCCGCTCCTTTTATCCCATCGGCGTTTTGGCGAACTCGACAATTTTCGTTACGAGCGAGCATCTTGCAAAAATGAGAAAACTTTTGCCAACACCAAACGTGTCGACGTCCCGAAATGTAGGAACGCAGATGGAGTTGGCCAACGGAGGGGCAACCCCTGCCCCGCGATTCGTTACTATGCGGGCCACCACGTCACCAGCAGTGGCCAAAAGTAAATCTCTTTCGAGTGGCTGCAATCCCCGTGGACGTTGTAGGTGTCGTCTGCGTCTCTCCGCCTTCCCATTATTTGCACAGCAGTTGCAACGAGTCGGGAATCTGGATAAGGATGCCGACACGGACAGTGAGTCCTGAATCCGGAATCCTTAGGAGTACACACCCCCAGGAAAAACTACCCGAACTGGGATCGTATAGGCACTTATTCTCCACCCGTGCTCTGACTTTTCCTTTATTTGTGCACAAGGCAACGATTCGGAAGAATGGCTTCGCTCCCATTCCGCATGGTTTTTCTGAATTTGTTGGGGGCGGAAAGGAAAGGAAGTCCCAACAGTCTGCTGGTTGGCTTTTCCTGATGACAGTCGTTGCATTTGGAGCAAGTGACGTTCCACGGATGTACACTAACAGAAATCACTTGGCTCTTTATTATCAGAGAGTTGAAAATTCTTAACAATATCAAAAACGTCAAAAACATATTTAAACATTTTGGATTCTCTAAAGTTGTAATTAATAATTTAACACTTTTGAAAAGATATTAATTTTTTTAAGTTTGAAAGTCAAATTTAAGTCTGACATCAAAAATATGTTTAACAAGCAGAAATATATACATATTTTTTGAATGTTTAATATTAAACAGTATGCAACAAAAAATTTTTCTAAAATACTGTTAATTTATTTTATTACAAATCTGATAAAATCTGCTTTTAAAAATTTCTAAAGCTTAAACAAAGTTGTAATTGGTGTTTTTTAAAAAGTATTTACAAATGTATTATAATTTTTAGGGGAATAATAAAAGGTTTTACTGTAGCATCTTATCTAATTTTCTTTAATATTAATATTTTATTGAAAGGCCAACTTTTAACTTGCCGCCTTGCGTGTTTTTGTCTCGTCAGTTCTCCACTCAGATTTCCCACAGTGCAGCAAGAAAGATTCGTTTCGTATTTAAGTGCCTCAATTGCCTGGATGTTGACTTCTATTTCGGCTGGAAGAACACACCTAAGTGTACCCACGAAAGCGAGGCAAACAAAGCAACCCAAATAAGCCCGGCAAATATGAAAATATGAAGCTATATATATGGTACCTATATTTGCCATCCCACTCCGTCTGTGCCTGTTTGTTTTCGTATACCGAACTCGGTGAATGTCATGGCCCGAGACTAAATATAAATTGGCCTGGGCCCCGGGAACGGGGCTTAAAGGTGACTAAACTCGAGGCACTTGAGCCGGCATTTCTTTTTAATTTGGCCGACGAAAGTGTTGGCCAATATTTTCGGCAAAGTTTGGTTTTATATCCCCAGCAGATTCCGTCCGTTCTCGGTGACATTTTGTCAGTTTATCTAATGAAATTCGTCTCCTCGGCCATATTGCCATATTGCCGAACTTTGGCTCTTTTAATTATTTCCGGTGTTCGGGGTGTGTGGCAGCTGTGGGGGCCAAATCGACTTATCAAGTCGTTAGGGAGGGGACGCAAAGTGCATGCTGGGATGCGAATCGGACAGGAACTGGATTCTCCGGGGTCTCTGTAAATCGGCGGGCAGAACGGACGAGGAAAGCCAAAGGCAATCGGATGTAAATCGAACACTTAATGGACTCACCTGCTGTGCTGGGTATGGATACCCCCTATACCATTCCCCCCGCTTTTCCTGGGGGTGATAAATTTGCATGCATTATGAGCACGATATAAGTTACGAACTTTATTCGTGAATTAAACGTGAATGAATTAACGTGACTGAAATATTCCATCTTGGCCAAGAGGAGCCCGGACATGATGGAGTCGCAGGGAGGAGTAAGAGTCGGGGCATTTGCATAAATGGCTCTTGTAATTCCAGCTTTATCCCTCCTCGGAAACCCAGAGAGTGGCTGTGTGTGAGTGCATATAAAGAAGTACGTTTTATGCAATGCCTGAATTAAAATAAATTCTGCATTTCAGTTATGCAAATTAAGCTGCGTTTATTTTCGAATGGAGATACGCAAACATGGCCACTCGCCGGGCAACTCTTGAAGACTTAAACATGAACGAAAAACTTAAATTCGTGGCTTGAATAAATTCTGGACACCGCCAATTGTCGCCTCAATTAGTCAAGGCTGCGAGGCTCCATTAGAATGGGTCTTTGGCATTAGCCATTAGCATTTGTTCGCTAATTGTCAATTAGCTGGTGCCAGTGTGTGGTCCCGCTGAATGGCAATTTGCATAAATGCCACCGAACTGCGGAGCGGCACTGAAGCGAGGGAATTTCTAAGCGAGCCGTCAAGTGCCGTCGGCATGTTGATAACTCATTTTGATTGCCTTAAAAGTTATTGGTTCTATATTGATGACTTGGACATTTATTATTTAAAAAAAGAAAAACAATCAATTAAAAACACCAGAAAAATTAAAAACAAAAATTAAATTTTAGGAATCAAAATATTTAAAGAAAAATTTGTATTTTACAAAAGCCAAAAACAATAATATTAGGTTTTAATAATAATAACTGATTTGGAGGCTTGGATTTTTATATAATTTTAAAATGTGAAGGTCATTTATTCTAAAAAATTTCAGGCTTGGTGTTGATTGACTTTAGACGACAAGTATTTTGCTTATTTCTTAATACCTCATGTTGTGCATGTGCCAATTTCGTATGCTTTTAAATTGTATTACTTAATGAATTGTTGAGTTGATTTTGAATTCTTGACTAGACAACATAGATGAAAAGTACTATTGATTGAATTCAGTTCCCTATAAAATTCGTCTATTCCGAGGCCCAGGGAGTTACCTATGAGTCTAAAATTCCCCGGTTTTGAGTTCCGAAGAGGACAAGTGTGTTTCGATAAATAAGTTAGGTTTTTTCTCTGCAACTATGGGTGCTGAGACCCGTTCTCAAAGGTGCGGGGGCTGCGGGGCGGTACGCTTTGCGCTGGTATTTGTGCGTGCAGTGGTGTGCGTGGGCGGCGCAGTTGCCGCTGCTGCCGACGTCGACTTTGCCACGCCTGAAACGCTGGGGACACAGCTACGCGCATGTGCGAGAAAAGGACGCACAGCGCTTCGAAAGTATCTGACAAATGCGCGCTTGCCAGATAAATCCAAGATGGCCGACCGACAGATAAACCCGATTTGCCGCAGCCATCGAAAGATAAACGCTCACGAGCGCCCCCTGGCGGAACGCCTTAATCGGCCGATTGGAATTCGTCTCCCGAGGCTGCAGTTGCAGCTGAAGGACAATATCAATGTATCTGAGTATCTTTGTATCTCCCAGTAGACAGCTTCACGGTTCGCCCGCCAGGCGTCGCCCGTGTGCCGGTCCCATTGGAGTTGCGTCAGATACATTTATACATCTCTTATTAGAACCATGGTTTCAATGGCCGACAAAGCGAGTGGTGGGGTATGCGAAATCTGGTTAACAATCTTGTTTGTCACTCGACAATTACGAGTATCGGGGAGGCGATTGAAACCGTCGACTGAGAAAACATTTCTCATGACGATAATTGTCTTGAGTTGTGGAAATGTTCTTCGAAGCTATTTTCCTTGAGGCTTATCCAGAAGGGCGGGCACTGCATATATAACTCTGAGGAGCGTATGGTGATACTTGGACATAACTTGAGATGTGTCAAGAATCGATGGGTTTTGTGGGGTTTGGTAAGGAATAAAATCTACAATTTATTTTAATCTGTAAGCACAAAAAGGTGAATCGATCCTAAATTTACCAATATCAAAATATTTTTTTTAATCAAAGAGTTTTTTAAGTTTTTTACAACATTTTTAAGTTTATTTAACCAAATATTATTGAAATTTTGGTTTGTTTGCATTGGAGAATTGGGAACATTTAAAATTTAAAATATACACATTTTATAAAATTTCAGCTGTCTTTTTTCTTGAATGGGAATAAAATCATAAGTTTTGCTTAAATTCTTTATTGTTGAATAATACCGACTACTAGTTTAACACAAAGAAGTTATTAAAGTGGTAAGCATTAAGATTAACCAGAAACTCGACCTAAGAGCTGATATCGAGAATTTCTTAGAGGCCCGTGAAAGCCTACACCAATTTGTGATGCGGGAATCACACGAAAAAGGTAAAAATACAAATGGGTTTATTTGAAATCAGAATCCTAAAATGTATCTAATGGCTACATTTTTTTCTTGGTCCATGTCAAATTGACTAAGATTAAAATTAGGGGGACAAATAAATAATTGAAAATTATTTCATTCTGATAACTTTTAAAGGTTTATTTCAAAGCAGTGACCAGGGCGTAGTAAATCATCCAATAAGCTCTGTCAGAGGACATCGTATATAGTAAACAGCAATCAGTAATCAGGCACGGAGGCCTGCGCCCAACTGCTGAAGGGGCAATACAAATAATTTGTAATCAGTGGCGTTAACAATGCGACCCATAAATTTCTATTGACCTCTGTACCCCCGCCAGGGGGAGTGGATCCACAGCGACGGCAACCCTGCAGCGATGTGAATTATGCAAGTGGAGCGATAAAAGCAAAGCCAGGCGAACTGAATTTATTGGATGCCATCCACTCATTAGCATCCAAATGCGGAGCGCGAAGACGAACGAACTCATTAACGGCCTCAGTGTCAGGGCTTCAACTCACATCTTCCAGGCCCGCGGAGTCTGCTTCGACATCCACGTCCACATCCCCATTCACCGAAATCCAAGTCCAGACCTGCTCCATGGCGCTGAATAAATAACAAAGTGACAACCACAAAAAACGACCACGGCCAAGGTGGAGCGGGAAAGCCAGGGGAAGTGGAAGTGGAGGAGGGCGGGCAAGACAAGAAAATGTACTATAATTGAGCTCACAAATCACCCGGCTGAGCAGGGACACAGAGAAAAAATCGCAGAATTTTTTATAGTGTTATCTAAAAAATATTTAGTAATTCCCTTTATTTATAAATCATTTAGGGGAATTTTTTGTAGCTCAAAAAGCCTTAAAAATAAATTGTAGGAACCATAGATTCAATGTCCACCGGCTTAGATTCCCATAGTTTTGATATTTGGGTTTTTATAGTAAATTTCTTTCAGTTAGAAAAATGTACAATCCAATTAAAATATAAAATAATATCAAAACTTTTAAGCGGACAAAATCGTAACAAAACAGAATAATATATCAAAAGTTTGCAGTGCACAGAATCGTAGAATCGAAAAGACAGAGAAGACGAGGCGAGTTCTTGCAGCAGCCGGCACACAAATGAGCACGGACCAAGTAAATTGAGATTCTTTAAATTTATGCACATATTTTTTTCAGCAGCAGTACGTGGAGCCACTTAAGCTCCTCGACGGCCACTGCCCCGCCCCCGCCCCTAGGGGCACCATCGAGGGAAGAAGGGACGGAAAAGGGGCGGAAAATCTGGATAGGGAGTGCAGAGCCACCCAACCACATCCGCATCCGTCTGCCATTCTGGTTGGTTCCCTGTGCTTGGCCATTTGGCTGGATGTGGCCAAAGGCGGGGATGTGGTTGTGGTTTTGGCCAGGCTGGATGTGTGCGGCTTGGCATATTGATGAACCGCAACAAATTGGCTCCACGGTGGCAGTGCCAACTGCCGGAGCCACCGCAGCAGAAGCCGTATGTCAAGCGCCGCACAGTGGGATTGGGTAAAAGAACATCTCAAAATTTTAAATAAAAATATAAATGAAAAAAAGTATTTATAGGTCAAACTAGAAATTATAACTGAAATTATATACAATAATTATACTCATCATTAATGCTTTAAAATGTTTATTTTGTAAATTATAAATAATTTAAATCTAATAAATACTACATTAATTTTTTTATACATTTTAAAATTATAAAACATAAAACATTAAATTTGAATTAATTGTTAAACAAAATATATAAAGTTCCCACCACTGTCCAGATTCTTAGCCCCTCGTGGATGGCGCAACTTTTTCTAGCCATTATACTCGAGAGAAAAAAAGTAGAAAATTGTAAAAAACAACCGAAAAAAAGAGAAAAATGTTGGAAAATAAAAGAATGGCAATGGAGACACAGACACACTAAAAAGCATGTTGCCAAGCCCAGAACTCACAGCCAGTGCCATTTGAATCCGTATCTATCCCCCGCCGTTTTGTAGTTGCAGCTTGGCAATCTGCCATCATTTGGCATAAATCCCCCTGATAAGGCCCCTCGATTGCTCCCCGAAGTCGGTGGTGCGCACTAAGCCACGCAATTTTTCTCTCGACGCAGGGGGCGTGGACTGGGTAGTGGTACATAGTTCATAGTTTGTGCCCGCAACTACTTACAAATAATATGAATTTTTCAAAAAGTTTGCGCACTCCCTACACTCAAAAAATTTTTTTTCCTAAATTTTAGAAAATCGCCATAAAATGAAATTTTTTCTTAATTTTAGAAAGTTTTCTGAATTTTAGAAATTGTTTTCTTGAATCTAGGAAAAAAGACCATAAAAACAGAATTTTATGAAAAACCTTTCTAAAATTTAGAAAAATGATTTTTTTTCTTAAATCAATGGTGTTTTTTCCTAGTTTGCTCTCCAAAAGTTTTCTTAAATTAATGGCGATTTCGCCATTAAATTAAGAAAAAATGTACTTCACCCCTTCCTATAATCTAGAAAGTCGCCATAAAAAATACGGTACATTTTTCTAAATTTTAAGAATTTTTCTGAATTAAAAAAAAATGTTTTCTTGAAAACAAAAAAGTAGAATTAGAAAATCACCATAGATTTAAGAAAAACTTTTTGTATTTCTTTTATGCTTTTCACTCTTTCTTCGAAACGAAAAAGAAGAAGACAAGGGGTTAGTCCGCGGCGCGTTGCGACGACAGTTTTGGCGTATGTATGTATATGTTTATGTGTGTTTGTGCGTATGATCGAGAATTTTCTTGTGCGTAGCTGTAACTTTTATTGCGTTGTTGTTTTGGAAATGCAGTCTCTCGCGAGAGAGTTGCTTGCGTTGCGCTGCATTTTGAACCCTTGTGCTCAGTTTTGGATGAGCATTCAAAGTAATAAGTTTGTGTTGAGCCCATTTAAGAAAGTTAAAGTGCGATCCCTCTAAGAGGCAATTAATAGGTAAGCAATTTAAATAAATTTAAATATAAATTTGGTAAGTGTGTGAAAATTTATGGTAAGCAAAGGCCATACTATTGCAGGCCGCAAATACTATCCTTCTCTAATATTAATTTTTATTTTCGATTGCAGGAATAATTTCAATTTCAGGTATTGTTGATAATTTGGCAGTAAGTAAATTTTAATAATAGGTAATATATTAAATACCTACTTAATATTAATATTAATAATTTTTATCTTTTTGTTTTCTTTTCTTTTTTCTTTTTTGTTTAGGAAATATTTATAATGTAATTTTTATCTTTTTTGTTTTCTTTTCTCTTTTTTCTTTAGGAAATATTTATTATCTTATTTTTATCTTTTTTGTTTTGTTTTCCTTTTTTGTTTAGGAAATATTACTAATTTTCTTTTCATCCTTTTTATTTTCTTTTCTCTTTCTTGTTTAGGAAATAAAATAGTAAAATAAATAGGTATACATTTTATTAAAATAAATAAAATTTTCTGAAAATAAAAAAAGTCCTTTCTTATTTTAAGAAAAAAATTCTATTTTCAAGAAAAGTACTTTCTGGATTTAAGGAAATTTTTCGCAATTTTATGGCAATTTTTCTTGATTTTAGAAAAGTATTTCTGCTTTTCAGAAATTTTTTTCTAAATTTTAGAAAATTCCTTTCTAAAAAATACGGTAAATCGCCATCGACTGAAATTCATGGCGAATTTCTTGATTTAATGGCAGTTTCGGGCTGTTTTTTTTTTGAGTGTACGGGCTGCGCGAGTTTCTGGCCATATAACCAGAGACTAACTTGGATTGCCACTCGAAATGTAGCCATTTCTATGCGAGCATCTCGCTCGGAGAGGTCGTGAGTTCTGGGTTCAACGCTCGACTCCCCATCCCCTGCATTGTGAGCTCCATTCTAATCGCAATCTTCTCTCCACGCAGATTGGCAGACATTACGCTGCAGCACCGCAAGTTAATTGCCCCTGCAACAAGGGTCATCATTCATATTTTATGGTCTTTGTGGGGAGAAATGCCACAACTTTGGTGGCACAAAAATTCGGGGAGCACTGAATGGAAACGACTGAATGAAAACGATAATCAAATATTTTACCATTTCAAATATTGGCGTATAAAAATATTAATTAATTGAATATTCATTATTATAATATTTAATATTAATAATATATGCTTCAAATATTTTTTAAAGTATAGCACAAAATTACAGAATTATATTTCACTTATAATCACTGAATCCATATTTTAAATAACCTCACAATTCTTAATAAAATGTATTTATTAAATATATTGACAAAATGGATCGTTTATAATGAGAATAAAAATATTCAAAAACCTGGTTTAATTAGGACAGGTTTTATATTAAAAATATAATCAATTTAGGTTAATAAATAATTTTTAAAAGTGTTATTCGCTATTTATAAACACATAATTGTGTCACAATAATTTATGAATTTGCTTTAACAAAGAAATTCCTCATGTATTATGTCCCTATAAATTAAAGTAATTTTATCTTTAATCGTTAAAAAATTATGTCGTATAAATCTAGACAAACATAAGTTTCTGTCGAGGAATATTTGGTGGCAAAGTTGTGCCCACTTAAAAACAAATAAACCAGCGCTGCAAAATAAAAATGAGAAGAAAACTTGTTTGTGCTTTGTTTTCTTTATTGGGTGCATTAAAAAATGTAAATAAATGTGCCCCAGCACGCATATACAAAAATAATATACCGAATGTGGTTCTCTATGGTGAGTCACAAACAAACACAATTGTATGCAGTCGAGACCCAAACAAATTTCAGTTTTTTTTCTACATTTATCTACTGGCTCTGTGAGGGTCGCAAAGAAGGGTGGGGGTGTGGTGTGTCTCTGGTCCCAGCCTAGAATATAAATTTAATTCCGAAAACAACAGATTTTTGCCTCGATTCAGGCTCAAGTCAATTTCAGGTTACGTGAGTGTGCGAGGGATTTTTGTTTTTCTTTTTTGTTTTGCGCAGTTCAGTTCTCGACGAGGATGACAAGGAGGAGGAGGGGAGGCGAAATGGCCGCCAGTTTCAATGGCCGCCGCATCAGGAGTCGCCCTACCTGTGTGTGTGTGAGTGCGACAGAGACGCAGCATGCGCAGGGGTCAGAGGAAGGGAGATAGAGCTAGACTCCCATAGTGGTTGCTACTTTACTTGTGCCCACTGTGGTTGCTACGTGAGTTTTCGATTCGATTTCAGATGGCATAGGTTGGTAGCTAACGGTACTTTGCCCAATCCACTCGGAAAAAAAACAAAACACCACCCTTTCAATATTAAAAGCTTCAAAAATAGATTTTTAAAAAGAACGTATTTTTTCAAAAAATTAGTGTTGTCAAATTATAATAGCAAAAGTATTAAATATTAATTTTTTTAGAAAATATTAAATGTATGTAGAAAAATATGATAGTAAGCCTTTTCTATTAAACAAAAATGTTTTTTGAAATTAAATTTATGGAATATGTGTTCAGTACGGTTTTCTTTAAAAAATGAATGAGAGTATTAAAGATTCGATTACTTTATTTATTTAAATTGTAACTTATAATAATTTTCGCCAGTGCAAATTCCGAAATAGCTTCTACATTCAACTTGAACCCGTTTGGTGTGCAGCTGTTTATGGCTGCCCTCACCCACCACCCACAGCAGTCGAGCCGGCAAAAGTTTGTTTACGATTCCTAGCTGATTCGACTTTTGTTGATGCTGATCCACTGTAGGTGTAGGTGCTGCTGGTCTTTGGTTGTTTAATTAGCCGCGGCCTTCGAAATTCTGACGCAAATAAATCAATGGCAACAACAGAAAAGTATTTTGCCCCAAAAATTGAGGAATGTCCGAATCCAGGGAATTAACAAAAAAAACAAATGCACTTGGAAAAAAAAGATTTACAAAGTCATCGATAAAAATGTTACGTGAGGGAATTTATGCAAATTTGTTTTTGTCTATTAAATTTTTTATTTATTAAAATATAATTTTTTTTTAACATTTTTCCAGTGACAGTTTAAAGATGGTTTCATAATTTCCTCAGTTCTTTCTTTCCACCAACCATTAATATTTCACTTGGGGCACAGCTCTTCAACTAATCCCCCACCCAGAAAACCCGAAACAGGTGAAGGAAGGGCCAAAGGCTGTTGGCAGCTCAAAATTGGCAACAGCTTCTAGCACTTAATGAAGCCCCATGCCCAACCCTTTGCCCAAGTGGCCATTCATCTGGGCAACCCTTACCATTATCCCGCCGGACTGTCTCTGCAAATTGACTGGGCCCTTCTAATTGCGCATCTTTAATGTAATCAAGTCGCTCCCAGAAAGCGGAAAGGCCGCAGAGAAGCTTGTTCCATGCAAATGTATCTAAGAAATTAGTTAAATTAATTCAATTTGGCCGCGCAATTGGAATTTGCAGCACGAAGCGCTGATTAAAATTTCAAATGAACTCCGTCTACTGAGGAAACAGAGCCACTTACATGAATTTGTCTGGTGCAGACGTTATTTCATTATTTATTTAGAGCCTTTCAGACATGGCAACACAAATAGAGGATTCACCCAGACCTCATCTGTAAAATGTGCCTTGAATTTGTGTTCGATTACGTTTAAACAAAAGTTTTGTATAAACAGAATGAATATGAGCAAATACTCTGAAATCAAGAGAGAATTTAATTATATTTTTTTGGGACAACAATTCATTTGTAGAGTTTACTATTTCTAATTAAATTTAAACTAAAACCATTACCCCAGATAATATTAAACTTTCTCTGGTTTCATTGGAATTTTTACCTGCATCGTTTTAAGTTTTATTTTATTCCTGCTATAACTTTTCAAGTCTAATTGCTGCCTTATCTATTTCCACCTGCCACAACTAAAGTTTTATTATTTTCATTTTGGCCCAAGTAAACAATATGCCGGCTAAGTTCACTCCTTCGAAACGATCTGGGGACCATTTAATTAGGTTTGGCAATGGCTTCGATGACTGCGCAGGTAGGGCCAACGGCAAAACGGGGAAGAACACATTTAATTAAAAAGCACAAAAGGCTGGCAAATTGCAGCCACAAATAAAGCAACCAATTGAAGCGAGTGTGGCAGGCGCTTAATGAAGCAGGAACAGGAAAAGTAGGGGAAAATAAACGAGGTATTTATGTGGCGTCTCAAGACATCAGCCCCAATCCCCAGCAACCAGACCAGGTCCAAGTCGGGTCTTAAGTGAGAATGTGGAGCTTGAGGGGGGTGGTTGGGGGTTCTTTTGGGGCGTAGCAACATACATAATTGACTGACGGGATAATTTACTTCCGTGCACTTGCGTGTTTATTAAATTTCTGGGTTTGTCTCGGGGCATTGATTCCTCGAATGGAACTGTGTGACTGTGCCAAAGTTGCGGGGCGGGATTCCTAGTAGTGCGACAATGCCACGAGCTGAAGCCAAATTTCTGATATTGCGTAACCACATGTAATTACGTGTATTCCTCATTAGTTTGGAAGCGTGACTGACTTTGGCTGGCTTCCTCGATTGAAGAATCAAGGCAATGGCACAGTGGAATACACAGCTAGGATCTTTGACAGCTAAATTATAAAATGAATTTTAAAATATTAAATATTTCACCAGAATTACAGCTTTAATAAATTCTAAGAATAATCCATTATTAAATCTTAAAGTTTACTGTCCAAATACTTATTTTTATTATCTGTTTTGTTAAATCTATTCTAATTTTTCAAAAGAAAATAAATGTGGGATTTAAATTTTAAAATCCCTTTCAGTATTTAAAGATTGTTTATTTTTCCATAGTGCAGCCATTGCTAATATATCTCTAGCTGGAGGAGACATGTGCTCTAAATAACCGAAGGCAAGGGCAGGGAGTTATAGATGGAGATGGGGGTGGGGGCCAGGCCAAGTCACGTTCGTGGGCCAACCCATTTACTTAGCTAAGCGATGAGGGTTGTAGTTGTACCTGCCCGCGCATCTACCGCCTGCCCAGAATTCAGGACTTCGAAGGACCCACCACTCCCTTTTGGAGATTCGCACAACTTGTTACTCGCCCGCCTTTTCCTATTCCTATTGCGATTTCGATTCCGATTCGACTTGATGGAAATCTTTGAGCTACACGTTTCCGTTCTTATCGCTGGAATATGGAAATTTCGCCATTTATTTGATCAACTTTTGCCTTTTTCATATCGAATATATCGAACAGGGCGGGGATCTGTAGGCGGATGTGAAAAATAAATGGCAAAAGGTACAATCTTTGGGTCCCAACTATTTCATATGCCGCACACACACGCAAGCTGTTCTGTATTTTTTTGGGAATGTAATTTAGCAAAAATCATGTTGGCAAATAAAAATTTAAGCTGGCGGGCGAATTTTCCCCCAACATTTCGCTGACTTTTAAGTTGCACCTGCGACCCAATTCAATTGGATAGTTCCACGGTCGGCAGATGGAGTTTTATGCCGCGAACCCATTATTATAAATTTTATTTGGCATGCATATATATATATTAAAAACGCTAAGATGGAGACTCACCTGAAGCAGCTGGCGTCGGGTTAAGTCCTCGCCCCAGGGGTAGATGCGTAATCAAACTGGAATGATATAGAAAAATATATGTTTTATTAAATTACATTTTTAATTTTTTTTAATATATTAAAAATTGTAAAATTTTTTAAGACAAGGTTTAAATATTTATTTATTTAAATTTTTAAAAGTACTTTCAAGTAGATAAGGGCAAGGGTTACTCCTGCTCATGTGAGAGTTTTCCTTTTGGATACACTCCATTTCCCGGCTTATGCAAGCGGACTCACATGTAAAACACTTTTCACAGCCGATTACATGGATTACACAACGCAAATGGCCAGCCGGGACCCAAATACTCCAACCCATCTGCGAGTTGGCAAAGAAGGACCAACCGATTTATGCCGGAACACGCTCCTCATTATTATTTCACGCTTATCATTTTATTTCAATTCATTTCGGCCCACCGCCCACCGAACCCCAACCCATTACCTCCCCCCTTCCATCGCAGAGTGCGCTTTCGTGTTTGCGGAAAGCAGGAATACAATAAATATATAGTTGCTTCCCGGGGATTGGACTCCCACTTCCACGCACAAAGGTCCCAGTTCCATCGAGGGATATTTATATGGAGATGCTCGAGATGCATTCATATTCCATGGGGTCCAGTTGCGGGTCTCGGTCTTTCGTGCGCCCCATTACCCTTCGCTCATTCGATTATGCCGACATCGATGCTTCATATATGCTATATGTGTTCGTTTTTATGCTCATATAGGTCGTGTGCCCTTTGCCACGCCCCCTCCCCCAGAAGCTCGCCATTTTACGCCCACCGGAGTCTGTTGAGTCGAGTGTCCATGGTGTTTGTTTGTTTTTCCCATCAGCCATCTGCCCCTGTTCCCATCAATTTGGTTTTTTTTTTCTCCTCCCAGTCTGTGTGTGCTTTTTGCGAAAACTTTTTAGTTTCCTTGTTTGATAGACAAACAGACGGCAATCGACCGACCTCGAATTCCCCAATGGAATATGCTCGTGTGCATAAATTCTGGCCGAGTACATGGCTTCCTGCGAAACTGCTTTCATTTTCATAATGAGCCGCCGGAGACGGAGCCATTTTCCCGCAGAGTGGCTGCCTCCGGCGGTCCTCAAAGTAATTGGCCGCGCAACTTGTAAATGACAAACATGTCCAGGCCAAAGTGAATGGAGTTTTCCTCGAGTTTTTCCCGGCCAGCGAGTGTCTGTCTGTCAGTATCGAAATTCCATAAAAGAGAAACTTTGGCTCATTAATATTTTTCGTTTTCAGAAGATTAGCTGCGCGCGGCAAATGTAGAAAGAAAACTGTTTTATAGTATATATGTATTAATTTCCCCGCCCTTGGCGTGTTGATTTGTTGAATTCACTCGTGTTTCGATTTATTTATGTGGCTCGTTGTTATCGTAACAAGGGTCACGATTGAACAAATCTCGGGAGAAAGTGGAAAACTTTAAAAGGGAGGTGTCATCTGAAATGCTAGGGAAGAACCTGAACATGAAGAAACAACAGTTTCAATCAGGTCATGTACCTAATGGATCTGAACTTAAAAATGACAGGGAACAGCCACTTAGGCTATCAAAACTTTTACCGAACAGACAAGGTAACTTAGAACAGTGGCTATAAATATGTCGCTGAGGTTCTATAAAAATATTTTCCTATTAATTTAAATAAATCAAATTTATAAATGTTTTTTACTCTCTATTAAAAAATTGGGATAGTAAAAAATATAAAAGTAATTTTGTATTATACAACCAAATTTCTCTAAATACTTAAATATATTTCAAAATTTTTTTTTATGAAAATGTGAAAAATCTGAAACATCCTAATATCCTGCCGCCTGCTGCGGAAATGGAACGTCGGAGGCGATCTCCGGCTGTGAGCCCAGCGGTCGAAGTCGCGACATTGGGAAGGGGTTTTACGACCCCGGGGTTCAAAGGTATATACCCTGGGACCTGCGAGTGCTACGCTCTGAATGCAATTACCGAAAAAAAAAAAACAGAGACACATTTTTTGGTCAAAATATGAAGCGTCCCTAATTTTCCCGGAAAAGTGAAAGTGCTGCAGTCCCTGTGTTTATGGCAGCCATATAAATTGCAATTTTCAGCGTTCTCTATTTTTTGTTATTTTCTGTTGCCTTGTTGTTGTTACATCGAACGGGTTGGGCATATGGGTCTGTGATCCGTATCTATATCTGTAGATATGTATGTAGACTCGATGCCACATGCCGACAGGCAGCACAAATATTTGCCCTCGTAAAGCAATCTGAATCCGCCTCAGCTGCCTCCGGAGTCTCTAAACGGACTGGACTGTCTGTTATGACAATTGATTCCGCGCCGTCTTGCGATGCGCTGCATTATAATAGTTCCCCAGTTGACCATCTCGGATGAGGATGGGTGGATGAGTGGATGGGTTGGGAGTGTCCAGGGTCGTAAAAGTTATGGAAACCAAATGCGAATCCCGGACACTTGATGGCGGCGCATGGCGGCCATTCGAATGGATCAACGAACCCAAAAATAAAACAGATGCAAGATGCAGCGATACGATCGAACAATTATCAATTGTGATTACTTCATTCGCCTCGAAATGGAGCCTCCGTTTGGTTTTGGGACTGCGTCTCCGAAAGTCGTCAAACTGGTTAACTGATGCAACTTGGCCTGCCGCTGGGCATAAATTGCAATTTACGGTAAGCGGCTCGGCTTTGGCTAAATAATTCCCTATCCACAATCGACGGAGGGAAGGAACGGGTTTCGGCAGTAAGTTTATATATTTTATTCGCATTATTACCGGAATAACGAGTAACTTTCTTGCACGCAGTCGTGACACATGCACCTGAGCATTAGTTTCTTAATTACATAAAATGCCGACGGTTTAAATACTCGTTAAACTAATTTTCTTAAGTGAAGTGAGTTGTACGGTAGCTGAAGTGCATCTACAAAACACGAATATGGGAAGCCATTTTTATTTGCATTTATTTTTTTATTCAAATTGTTCCAGTTTCTATTTATGGGTTCTGGCTTATTAATAAAGAGGATCTAAGAATTATATTTAAAATGCGATCTTATCAATATCAAATGGATTTACACAGAGAGAAAGACTGATAAAATTAATCAAGTTTGATAACTTTAAATATTTTTAAAATTATCAGACAGTTTCATATTTTATTAAAATTTAATAATGCGCTAAAAAAATATTTTGTGATCTCAAAAACGGAAAATATTATTTCGTTATCCTCAAATATTAAATTATAATAATTTATTTAATTATACACAAAAAATGTTGGTTAAGGAATTATTTATTTATTTAAGGAATCATTTTTCTTCCCCTGTTTGGAGGACACATTTGGCAAAAATAACAAGTATCCTGCCTTTCCAAGAGGTAATTTAGCATATTGGCAAACAGCCTTTTTAGTGGATTGCAAATTCAGCCTTTATCAGGCATCGCGTGTGGCCTGAACCCAAAACCAGTTTCGTTTGCCCCACTCGACCGACAGCACGTCCACATTCCAACCACCCATTTGCCCACTGTAAATGGCCCACTGTGCGCATGTGCGGGCTTTCGGGCTGCCACGACCCCCGGGGAAATCGCTCGCTTTTCCACCGCCCAGGGAAAATTCTGGTACATGACGCCACACCGAAAGTTCTCCCCAGAATCCACACCATATGGCAATGGCAGCACGATGCACATGTGGCCTTTGAATATACATACGTATCTGTATCTGCCCGCGAGTATCTGTATCTGAGACTGTGTGTATCTTTGGCCGGTCGCAAGGAGTTGAATGCAACGCGGTGGCCATATCATATCATGGCGACCCAGTCGTCGACTTCATCATCTACGGGTTATGGCAAAGACATTTCTTTAGCTACAGTGGATTGAGGAGGGCGAAATGCAGCTTCGGTTGCTGGATCACTTGCTTTTATACTCCAGAAGATAAGCAGCAGCTCAGAAAAATTTCAACTTTCGTCAGGCGTCGTCCGTCAGTCTGTCACTCAGCCAATCAGTCCGTCATAATTTTCCCTCCGCTGAGCTTTCGCTCGCTTCTCAGCTAGATTAAACTAATGCAAATACTTTCAAAACTAAATAAAGTCGATGGCCCCAGTGCGAGAGCAAAATATTTAGCTCGCTGCCAGAAAGAAATATATTTTCTTATCGCCTCAATTATTGGGTGCGTTCAGCGGGGTATTCAGATTATTGATTAGAGATTTATTATTTGGGATTGCTTATAATGATTGTATTTCAATGAATGGCTGAACACAAAAACAGAACACAACAATTTTAATAATTCTTTGACAATAAATAATTATGTTATGTCCATTCGATATTTTAATGGCTAAACGAGTGTTGAAATTTTCTGTTGGGAGCGCCCATTGTTTTCATGTTCTTACTTATAATTTGTGTTTTTTTTTCATCTTGACACGCTTCAATTTGTTAAAATATTACGGCGTCACATAATTCAATTTGGTAATCTGATCTTTTATTATATGACATCTTTATTTGCTTTTATATTATTGTTTTAAAGACACTGATAAAACGACAAAAGCGACAGAAATATATTAATTGACTTTGCTTTCGGAAAGGCAATCGTATTAATTTATTTTTTAATTTTACTTTTATTCGTGTTTTACTTTAGATGGATTGTGTTATTATTATAATGGTAAATTCTCCATTTAAGTTGATATTATTCTGCTAGAGTAACGACTGTAAAATTGTAAACTTAGTTAAATAGAACGAAGAGGTTCTTTACCGTAAACTAAAGCGATTTACGTTGGGCAGATCAGCATTAGTTGCTGCATTGAATTAATGGCCGATAAATGGAATCGGTGAGCTCGGGAGCTTGGTAAATGGCCAAGAACACGTAACGGAAATCTGAAGTTTTCCCCCTCGCCACCCCTCGTTTATCGGCGCGTGCTTTGCTTACAGCACATTTGAAAAGTCCCCAGTTGAAGTGGGGCCTTGGAGACCAATTTATATATATCTAGAGAGGAGGTTGGCCCCCAACTAAATACGAAACACGAACTATGTGGGCGTTCCGACCGGTTGAGTTGGCCAAAAAAGATGGTAGGGGGCTAGAAGCCATCCCAAGGAATTCGCAGCTCCTTTCTCCACTTCCGAGGAACGTGATTTTCAATGCCGTTTTCCTTTTGTTGTCGTCGAACGGAAAATTATGATGCGAAACGAAAATGCGAAGGAGGCGAGTACGAATACGAGTTAAGAATGAGTGAGAAGGTGTACCGGGGGAATAAAGGGGGCTGCCAAGAAATGAAACAAAAATTGGCAAAAGGAAAATAAGGAAAACAAAAAGAAAACACAATGGTCGACCAATGATGATGATATCTACACAGTCAAAAATATTTTAAATTAAAATTCATTTTCTTTTATATGTCCTTATGAATGTTGGGGAGACCCAAATAATATTTATAAGAAGCTAAAAACTTGTATATTTATTTCCTTGGTAGAAAAACAGTGATAGAGATAAAAATAACTTTTAGATAACTTTTTTTTTTGATTATTTTTCAGAGTGTACTGGCGTTCTTGCTGCGAAGGAATGGCAATAGAAATGGAAAAACTCAACGAAATCAAAGAATATAAAATAGAGGGGCAAACAACAAAGAGCTGCAGGCAGAATGCCAGAACCAGAAACGAAAACTAAAGTTGAAACGCTTTTAGACATTTCAGAGATACACACGCACACGAGAAACACAGACAAATATTTCAAGTTTCCTAGCCTCGATTTTCCGTTATTTTTTCTTCGACGTTAAAATATTTCATTTTGTCAAAAAAAAGAATGGCGCAAGGAATGCACCGAAAAAAAACGAAAGCGGAAAATGGGGAAACGAGAGCAGCTGCCAAAGCTTTTAGGTAAATTAAATAATTTTCCCGTCTCTCCTGTCATTTGAGTCGGAATGAAAAATTGCTGGGGCAGCACGAATAGTTTAGTTTATTTTAGCCAGCGCTCAAAAATGACAGCAGGAGCAATCCATCAAGGAACTACAGAAGCATTCTTGCTTAATTTATTGCTTAATAAACCCAGTATCTCTCGCTGCGGGACACCAATGTTAATCAGATATTCCCGGCGCAGAAGCTTCAAGACACATCGATTGAAATATGGCCGCGGCGGAAATGCTAAATGGGATTGGGCCCAGAGCTATGGGTATTCCAGACCCATGCCTGGAATGGGAATGCATTACCCATTTACCAATTACCATTCCCGGCATTGCATGTGCACCGGATAATGTCAATCAGCGAACATTCTTCATTTTTGTTTACTCACTCACCTTGGGGCGTTCTCCATGCTGCGGCCGCTTGTTTGCTTTCAAATTTCCTGCCTGCTGGCCATTTTATTTATTCAAGGAGCGGGTTACCGAGCCCAGACTTCAGACCCAGAGTTAAAAGCGGGCACCGCGCACTTCGAGTGGAGATTGACTTTCAAATAAACACTACTTCTGCCCGATAGAACTGGGCTGCTGGCTTTTGGCCTGGTCGGCGGGCAATCGATTGGCCAGGGCGCATTTGATTCGGCCCCGATCAATCAGGGGCCATAAATCATAATTGCCAGGCAATTTGTCTTGGCCATGGAAATTGACTCTGGCGCGCGATTGCCGTTGGGCGCAAATTCATTTGCCATAGAGTGCTCTTAATTGAGATAAGAAAATCATTCTGCTCTGGCAATTCGTAGCTAATTTGTTGCGAATGGAACTGAGGCTGTTTTTTATTTCTTATTAATAAATAATATTACATAAAATATTTAAATTGTAATGGGTTACGTTTTCCTCTATGAAATTAAAGTTTGAAGTAAGTGGGATGTTTGAAGTAATTAATCAAAATTAATACCAAAAATAATTTTTTGTGATTGCTATTTTAAACAATAAGGGCAAATTTTAATAATTGAAATGATCATAATTTTTTGATTTTTAGACTTTTATAAAACACAAATCTTTTTATGGATTAAAATATTTTTATAAAAATGTTGTTAAAAATATACCAATTTATTTGTATAAAACATATGACTTGTGTAGTATTCTTGTCATTTTCTTAGTACCTTATTAACTAAACATGTTTATAATTCTGAATATCTTTCTCTCCTCTTCCTCCCCCTTTTTTGGCCATAAATCCTCGTCGATGTCTCCATTTTCGTGTACATCCATTGGACGGCCATTACAACCACAATTGACACAGTGATTTACGGCAATGAAAATTATTCACCTGCACAACCAGCCAGCACACACACATGCGAATCGGAGGACAGCACACCTGGGCGGTGAAGTGGAGGCGGGGGAGTGGAGGAGGGGAGACCGCAGGCGACGCTTTGTCATAAAAAATAAAACGAAATTGTCGTCACTTTTATGACTCCCTACCGTGGGCCCGGTTAAGATTCAGATTCCTGCTTTCCTGCTTTCCAGGCAGTGGGAAGTCGTATTTTAGGCAGCTCCTTAAAAAGTCACTTGAACGGAAAACGCAATATACGCGATACAGAAGCCGGCGAACGGTAAAGCTTCTTGGGGCTTTTTGTGGACTTTTTTAATGAGCTGTCAGAATTATCATAAAGCAATTAAACGCATTTCACACTCATAACCGTAGGCAAGTATTCAATCCACACGCAGTGGCATTGCCTGTGCCACGCCCCCAGCCAATACAACGCCCCTGCCGGCGAGCCGTGTCTTTGCCACTGACACTAATTGGTTGCTTTATGGCCCAGTTAAATCGTAAAACTCAAATTTTATGCTTTGTCACTGAAACGATTATGACGTCCGCTGCTGACGTCCTCGGCCTCGTCCTCCCAAGATTCCGCCGTCAATCCGGGAATCCCGTCAAGTGGCTTCATCTCCGGCGTCCGTTCCCTTAATGCCCCCTGATTTATGTCCTTGCCCGAGTTATTTGCGCCAATTTACAGATTGATTTCGGTCTTAAGTTTTTACTGTCCCCTGTGTTTATTCATCGCCTTTTGCACCTACTTAATGTTGCTCTGCTTCTGAAGTTATGCTTTATTGCTGTTACCGAATCGGGGAAACTAGGTATATATGTTTACTCAGGGCTAAAACGAAACCAGTTGGCTTAATCACTGTTTGCACATGGGTGATAACACCCGATTTTGAACCCATAAAAATTAAACGGCGCCTTAAAAGTTAATATAAACAACTGTTGAATGGTCCTTATTAATTATTAAGCAGTTAAGGTAGTTAAGGTGGGAGGTTAATATTTTTAATAATGTTTTATATTTTATCATATCTTTATGTAAACTTTATTTACTGAATTATTTTTTAATCGGTAATTGTTTATTTATTTGAGTAATAAAATGTATAGTATAGTACAAAATAATTTCTACAACCCGTGAAGGTCATGCATAAATTTGACCTCTCTATTCAAATGTGCGAAGTAAACAAAATAAAAATAAGAAGAAAAGACGAGAAATAAATGTTTGTGTTCGGCTTCAATGTGTAGGCGCATTGTTTCAACAACAAACAATGCGATATATTTAAACGGTTCCACATGCGAGTGTGGCTATGGGTGTATTTTCCGATCCGATTGATTTGTTTATGTGGGTAAAGGCGCGAAACTGTGACGAATGGAGCGGCAATCGGGAATGGAAATGATAATTAACCGCACCTTATCACGAAACGCTGCCCTCGATTGGATGCTCCCTACACTCGCCCTTGTCCCTGTACTTTTATTATAATAATTTGTATTAAAATGAATGGGATCGATAGGTACATCTTTCGAGAACTTTGACCTTAAATAAATTCCAATTGCATCCAAGACACGAACCTCTGGGGATGCAAAATCCAATTGCGACAACATTGTTGTTGTGCCGCCAATCATTCTTATCAGCAAAAAGCAGAGCTCTGGCATTGTTTGATATTTGCCACCCACAATGCATCCAACTTTGTTGCCAAGTGAGCGAAAAACTTATTATATTCCGCCCGCGCAACCCCCTCAAAAAATGAATGCAAGCCCAAAAAAAGGCGAGAAAAAATAACAGGACGAGTGGGAATAGCAGGAAAAGCTGTCGAGGCAGCGAAAATCGTAAAAAAAGGAAATTGCATTTCCCCAAAGCAGCGAAACTTGCGCAGGACTTTTGAGATTCTATTAAATTCTAACAAGATTTCAAGCTGTGTGGCGCGGGAAGAGGAAGAGCGCGGAAAGTGCAGCGTCCAATAAGCAAATGGCAGCTGTCACTGTGGGAAAAGAGAGAGAGCGCGGAGAAAGGGGAGAAAATCAAACAAAAACATTGAAGCCCCAAAAGCAACGCGCCAAAAAGAAAAACAAGAAGAGTAAAGGAGAGAGCCCCAAAGAGCGCCACTTGAACAGGTGCAGCTAAAATAAAGAGAATCGAAAAGAGCATTCGTTAAGAGCGCCAGCTCACCAATACATATGCAATTTAAGAGAGCTCAGCTAAGAGAATCCGCACGCACACAAAGACAAAATCCAATCGGAAGAGAGCGACTGTTTAAGTGTATTGGTAAACAAGAGAGCAGCACCGCTAAGACTTGAATGTTTTGGAATTTAGTTAAAATTTTAGAAATTTTAACAGACGACAGAGTTTAATAATTTGGGAATAACCTAAAAAAAATTAAAATTTTATAAAAAAATTAGAATATTTTTGAAAATGTTAAACTCCAACTGGTTTTTGAAAATTAATTCTAATTGGACCAACAAGTTTCTAAATTTAGTGGCGACCTTCACCTTTTGGTTTGTGTATTGTCTAAGCCTCGGCATTTCTGCGCATCCTTTTTTCAAAGTATATCCCTCTCGCTCTAAGCAACCCCTAAACACCGTTACTTACCCTGGGCAACTTCTTTTGGTTTTCGGTCTTTGTTTCTGCATTTTAGTTTTTTCTTTTTGGTTGACGACGCAGACGCAGAAACTCCCGCGAAATTCTTCCGCCCCCTCTCGCTCGCAATCCTGTTTTTTGAGCCTCTGGTTTTTCGGGGGCTCCGAATTTCGGTCGCTCACGTCGCAAGAACTTCACAACAGCCGACGTCGCAGGTGAGTGGCGAGCAGAGCAGCATGGCCGCCTCGGAATACCGCACCGCCCGTTGGCACGAGCGAGAGAGGAAGAGGGACGGCGGAGAGCCGCTCTCTTTCACATCCATGATGGCTGCCGCTGTCGCTAGGCAACCATTGAAATGCGGAGGCAGCGCTGTCGGCGTCGCAGTCGACGCAGCCCAATTCTCTCGCATTCCAACGGCATTCCGCTCTTTCCTCCTCTTCTTTTTTCATTTGGCTCGGCCATCATGGCGCTCCATTAAATCCACTTCTTCTTCGCCGCGAATTCATATGGCCGACATTTTCGATTCAGCCGACGGCATTTTGATAGTGGATTTTTGAGGCTAAAAGAAAACATTAATAACAAAATTAAATTAACTAAAATAAAAAATGGTATTGTTTCTTTATAAAAATCGTTTTTAACTTCTGTTTACCCTAAACATAAATTAATATTTTATAAGCAATAGAAAAATATTTTATTCTAGGCAGTATATTTAGGCGTAGCATAATGTAAGAATATTGCTTCAATTTGATTAATGCGGTCATAAAAATGTAGCTAAAAAGACTTTGAGAAATAACACAATCTGCAACCCCACCTAAATTAGAAAAATCCACATAGAATGCTATCTTGAAGACTCAGGTCCAATTGGGTTATTAAATTACGAATACAAAATAATTTTTTTATTAAAATGTACTTTTTTATAGGTTTAAAATAAACGAAAAAACTTCTAATTAGAATTAAAGATTTTTTTGTAAATTACGTTTGTTACCTTAGATAACATGACATAAACATATTCCAAAATCAAATATCTTTGGTTTTAAAAAGCAATATGCAGCCAAACTTCAAGCACAGCAATCATTACCGTCTTCCGAGAATTTTACAATTTAAACTTTAAACTTGTATCGAAAACAATTTGAAATGAATCAGCGTTCAGTTTTAATGGGGGGACCGAAATACATTAGCGAAACTATTTCATTGGGCTGGCAATGGCAATAAACTGAGAGACGAGGACCCTTGCCAGAATTAAAAGTGTCCAATTTGATTTCCATCGCGGGTGAACAAAGGAAGCGACGCCTCGTTGACATTTGCCAATAAAAATAAATAAAATACCATTTGTTCAGGAATCCGACATGGGATCCCCACATCTCTTGCCCAAGTTCCATAGACTTTTGGCCACGCTCACCGGCGGCGACTAAAAATAAATGCCGTCTTTTAGTTGATGCGTTCAGGGAACACTTTTGGAGGCGTGGGGCGGCTCCCAGGGGGAGGGAGTGGGTGTGGGCGTGGGTGGGTGAGGCGTGTTAGTGTGCGTTGCGCATTTTAATACAATTTAATGCGCCACCTCGACCTCCACCACGAGTAAATGTGCGACTATGTATATCCCCTAGTCCACCCATCAACAATCGAACGCGATAGCATCAATATTGGACCTGGAGCTGGAATTGGGATCGAGATTGCCGGGATTCCTGGGCCTGCCAAAAACCGAATTTCCGGGGCACTAGTAAAGCCTTATTTTTATTGGAAATCGTTTATCCCGGCAGCAAAGTCCCAGCAGAGCACGTTGTGAAAATATCAACGAAAAACTAGGCTACAGTGGACTGAGACTCACAGCGAAAGAAATCAGTATAATGAGAAAACAATGATATTTAAGATTGTAATTCCTGTAAACCAGTTTCATTTAGCGTAATTGCTTTAACTTTAAATTTATGAATAATAAGTTATTTTATTTTATTTTTAATGTTATTCCCACTTTACGATTTATTAAAGTGATGAATACAATAAATTATTTAATTTATAAATATTTATATGGATCTTTCTGTTTCTGCTTGGTCGACCGAGTCTGAAAGCTAGTTATACTTTCATAGCGTTTTATACATAAGTTAAGTTATAGTGTTGGTAATCAAACTTTAATGAATGAATAATGACTTAAGAAATGCTGCCAGAGTAAGCACACGAATCAAAAAGCTTTTGTTTTATTAATGGACACTGCACAAGTATTTAAATTAATTTAAAAGGAAACTACCTAATGACTTTAGCTGCAGAAGCATCGCCTCTGTTTAAATCAGGTTTCTTTGGAAGAGCTCCGAAATGTTTTTAAGCTAATTAAGTTTCCCCCACACCCAAACCACTGTGTAGAGTGTGCCCTAACACTCCCCAACTCGCTTTTGTTTTCGGCCTTGCCATTTAAGTCACAAATGGCGGAATTAGTTTTCCGTTTCGTTGGCATTTCAGATGCCGGGCATTATTCCGGGCCCATCCTCCCTCGCATTGATATGCGTCCCCATCTATCTATACCATTCCCCATCCCCGTCTTCTCATCATTATGCGCTTCAGAGCTTTTCGGGATTTTCTACTTCATTGCTATTATCGGAGCCCAGCGGAATAGATGGTATGGGGTTATGCCGGGTCTCATCTGGAATCGCACTAATTTGGCTCGGGACTGGCCCCGCCCACCTTTCAACGCCCACCGCCCACCGAGGCGTGTGTAGTTGTCGTTGCCCCGATTTTATGATGATGAGTTCAGAGTTCGGGCATGTTCTGCATTAATCGCATCACTTTATGTGGAGCGAGAGCTCTCCGGGCACTTGGCAACCTGATTTCCAGCTGGGCAAAGAGTTCGATCTACGGCGGATTCCCAGGGATTCCATAATGTCCTCACATAACAGCGATAGGCCGTAAAAAAAGAGGTCAAGCCAACACGACCCTGGAACAGATTTCGGATGAAAACGAGAGCAGTTTGATCAAATTTATTGCTGCCGGGTGACCTTCGGAATTCCGAATTCGGGATGTGGAACTCGGGACTCAGGATTCAAATTTCATATTTCACGGCCTTAACTGGAGCGACAGGATTCCTTATCCCTCGGTCTGTTCTGGGCCAATAAAAGCATTAATGACCATAACAAACGCCTTTTTGCCGCAGTTGCAGCGGTTGCCCTCGAGGTCGTCTATCCCGCTGCGTATTTGGTGCGCGCAACTCGTTCGGGATAATACTATACAACGGACCGAAACTATTTGTACTCCTGTGCTCCTACACATTATCGATGCCCGTTTATAAGGCCTGCTAAGGCCCTTTTTTATCTTCTTGTGCACAGAGAAAAAGATTTCTAGTAACAGTATTATTTGTTTTGTAAAAATTCGAAAAAAAATATTTGTTATAGTTATTTTATTATAATCAGCGATAATGTCTTTGAATATATTAGATTTTTTTTTAAATCGATCAAAACTGAAGTTTTTAGATTTAAACGTCAATCGACTAAGAATTTTATTACGAACTCACCGCGATGTGTCATTCCACATTTGGACAATTTGATTCTTTGTTTTGGAAAATATACAACTTTTTTTTTGAAAAATAAGAATAATAGATTTATTCCAAAAACAAAATTTTCTCTTCTAAAATATCTGACTATTCTTTAGTCTAAAAACTTTAAATAGAACTGATATTAACTGATAATAAAGATTTTTCTTAAGTAATGTTAAATTTTTTAAACAACAAGAAAGGAAGCTACCTTCGGCCAGCCGAAGCTTATATACCCTTGTAGATAAAAGAATACTCACTCGGTGCAGTTCCAGGGATTCCAGATTCAGCGTTTCGATTTATTTCAATTTTGTTTTTAAGTAGTCAAGAATCAAAACGCCTACTTCCTACAAAGTTACAATGAATTTTCTTATATTTGTTTGGGAGCCTTAAGATATAGTGGTCCGATCCGGCTGGCTCCGACATATGTACTACCTGCAATAGAAAGAAGGCTTTCGGGAAAGTTTCATCGCGATAGCTTTAAAACTGAGAGACTAGTTCGCATAGAAACGGACAGACGGACAGACGGACAGACGGACAGACGGACATGGCTAGATAGACTCGGCTATTGGTGCTGATCAAGAATATATATACTTTATGTGGTCGGAAACGTCTCCTTCACTGCGTTGCAAACATCTGAATGAAATTATAATACCCTCTACAAGGGTATAAAAATATTTAGTTTTTGGTGTGTTTTTGTCTTTAAATATTATTGTATATTTATTCTCTGTGTGGCGTTCCCTTTCTCTGTATCGAATCGTATATGTTTCTCGATTCTTTCGCCGGGCCTCATAACGGACCTTGAGTTATGCGAGGCTGGGACTGGGAGCCGAGATAAACCCGTTCTCCCTCCCTCGCTCCCGACTTGAACTCATTTAATCCATGAAATGGGAATGCTTTAAGTCGCTGCTCGCTGGTTAGAAATTCTATTTTATGCTTGGGTTCCCATCTCCATCGCCATCGCCATGGACGTTGCCGTTGCCATCGTCTGCCAGCGATTCAGCCATCCAAATGGCGATGGCATCTTGCCATGCAATTCGAGCCGGGGGGCGTGGATGTGGCTTTGCTTGTGGATGAGGATGAGAATGAGGATGAGGATGTGCCTGCCAGTGGGTGTGGCAATGGAGCTGAAGCCCCTTGAATCCTGTTTGCTCGCCTGAATCGCGCTGGGTTTCTAAGTTTTTTCGCCGACAATTTTATGCATGCGCTACACTGCACAAAGTTTTTTCAAAATTATTAAATAAATAAAAATTATTAAAATTAAAACAAACAAAAAAATAAATTTACCAATTAACAATTAATAAATGTTACCTATAAGTTGAAAATAAGATTCCTATACCATAAGTTCCTCCAATAAAATTTACGTATTAAAATTTATGAACGATTATTTTTTGAAATCCAAAAGTTATAAGAAAACTGTTAGCACTTGTGTTTCTTTCAAGGCTAAGAGTTTTCTTCAGTGTATTTGTAATTTAAGGCAGAGAGCCAAATGTGAAAAACTGAAAAAGGGCAAAAATGTAAAAGGAGAAAAGAAGAAAAGAAAGGAGAAAAAATAAAAGCTGCTGCTCGACGACGTCGACATAAAACTTGCAAAATAAGTTTCGCATGTTTCAGCCAACCCAGGTAAGGAAAAAAGGTTGGAAAAAGGGCGGAAAAGCCGAGGGCTGGCGTGGATTTGCCAAAGGGCGGATGAGTGGGAGAGGGGCAGCAAAGGGCATTCGGTGCCTTGAATATGCAGCAAATATTCTTCAAACGGCTCTGACGTCGGCTCCATTTTATATGCGCAGTGCTCGAGAGGCGGGGTGGGGTCCACCCACCTTAACAGCTCACTCCCTGCCATGCGCCCCAACCCCAAAACCATCCAGGTAAATGAAAAGATGGTCGCCGGCAAGCCGAAGGGGGCGAAGCACGAAATGTACTCCAATTTAATCAAGAATTCTATTCTGTAAATTACTTGCACAAAAACACGACGGAAGGTCGAGCGAGGCCAAAAGGGTGGGAAGCGGACTCACCGCCTTCTTTTCACAGCGCGAATTTCCATTTCATGTTACAGCAGCGTAAGAAGCTATGGAATTACCTGTAGTTGGAGCCGTAAAGCTTCCTCATGGAAGGGAAAATAAGGTTTTTTTCTAAGAAAAGAAATGTAAGTGCCTTGCTCAAATGGAACTTAGTCATCTTGTCGGAATAGGTTTCTTAAGGAATATATACTCGTATAGTAAACAAACAACCTTGATTTTTTTCATAAACCAAACCTTTAAGATTTCTCCACGCATATTTATTTTCCAACACACAAAATGTAAATTTAAAGAAACTTTTCTTGGAGCTAAACTGAATACAATAAATACTAAACTAATGTTCATAATCAGGTTGATAATTATAATTGAAGGTGACATTTTGGGTTTCCATTAAATAAACATGAACATAAGCGACATAGATCGAACAATGGGATAGCAGGTGGAAACAACTGTTTCCAAGCCCCCTTTTTTAAGATTCACACTTCTCGGGCAAACTAAGCTCTTTAAAATCAATTCCCCAGCTTGGGTTTCTTTGGCCTCGAAAGAAACACTTTCCCCCAAAGAGCATTCCGTCGAAAACTGTAAAAATATGCCTGCTCCCCAGTTCTCGAGATGCATAAATTGATATTCGAATACTTATGCATTCGGTCCTCCGCCTCTTAACGACTCAAACACAAGGCGGGCCCATACAAATAACCCAGACACAAGATGAAGTCACAAGGGAAAACGAGTCCAGAAGAAGATGGATGGGAGTGGGAAATGGGGAGGGAGATGGATGGCCGGCGTTGTTATTGAAATAAATTATTATAAATAAATACGCCAGTCGAATTTATGAAGTCGTAGTTGTCGGCTATGACGTTATGGTGTTTTTCCTTCCCTGTCCGTTCGGTTTGTCCGTTTGTCCGTTGTGGAGAATCCATTGGCAGGGTGCCATTATTTTTGTTTATGTCCGCCGGTGGAGAGGCCGGTCCAAAAACAACGTGGAGCGCCGTTAAAACAAACAGCTTATTGCCCCAAAAGGGAGTTGATGTTGATGGACAACGTACTGTCCGCCATATATATCTGAGTCTGGGGCGCCAATGACTGACATTGATAACTGAAGAAGTAGAGAATTTGTGGGGAGGGGGCTGACTTTTGAATTTGTTTATCTTTCGTTTGTCAACATCATGTCGATTCCAGTCCATAGCCAGCTTGTTTATTTGTTTGTCTTCGATGCCTGTAAACATTGCGCTGCCAATTGAATTCGTTTCAATTTATTTACTGCACGAGAAATGAAAGGAAACTTTGTTTGCGCCAGGGGCGTGGGTCTGAACTTTTATGGCAGGGCTAAAAAGAAGAAAATGGGGGAGTAGCTAGCTGCTAGGAGGTGACAGTTCAATTAGAAAGCGGAATAGGCTGGATGCCAAAACACATTCAATCGAAACGAGGAGGGCCAGCTGCCGTTCGTTGTCTTGGCCAGGCGCCTTTGGACTCCATGTTGCCAGGACTGAATAGGGGGGAAATTAATTGCGACTGGGGACAGGGACAGGGGCTGGGCAATCATTCGGTCCCCCCGCTTTTATGGCACAGAGATTCAAATAGTTTTGAACTTTTCGCATCTCGCAGGATTCTTGATGCTGAGCCAAAACTAGAAACTCGCATAAGAAAGTTTACGATGCGAGCAGGGCGCATATGTAAATACACAGTGGCGAATCGGAGGTGGAGTTGTGGGTCCAAGGGGAACCGGAACCGTGGACAAATGTTCTCGAGTGCGCTGGAGCTCAATTAAAGGCCTCTTAATTGCGAGGCCCATGGGGGGAATTCTCTGGGTGGAAAGAGGGTTTCCAGCAAATTTACTTGGAATTTAATCAGCAATCGCAATGGGGCGAGAATGACATCTTGACAAGTGTTTTTTCTTTTGCGGAATGGCCTTTCTAATCTCCCAACTTTGTCTTGGCCTCCGAGAGGTTTGTGATTTTAATGTGCCCTCTATATTGAGTTTTTCCCAGTGCAACATTGCAAAGGGCTCGCTTGCGTTGGCAACATTTCGCCACGCTTCCTTGGCAGCCGGAATTGCTTTGCCCAATAACGCGCGGCGAAATTCGCTTGGCTCCAACAGCGCTGTCAGCGATCTGTGGCTTTTACGAGGACCTCCCTCTGCCCTCCACCCCGGTTTCCTGCGCCAGTCCTTGTTCGCGTTTTAAGCGTCGAGGCAACAAAACTGGAAATGCAACCAGCGCGAAATTGCAGCAGCAACAGCAGAAGCAAGGAGCCAACTGGGGAGTGGCCAGAACATCGGCTTGGAAGGGAGGTTGAGAATGAGACTAAGGATGAGGACGAGTTGCAGCGGGAACTCGACCAGAGGCGCCAGTTGGCTAAGCACATATAAAAAAGTTTAGCTGGTTTAAGGTGGGGCTCCAATGAAATCATTTACAGCTGCAGCCAAAGGAGCTGCCGAACCCAGCGATGAGTTTCAGCCACACTGGACAACAGAGTTTGGAAAGCAAAGGTAGCAAGGGATTTTTTTAAATTTCAAAACCTTTTTTAGACATTCAAATATTCAAATTTTCCATTCAAAACCTTGTGATTTACTATAAAAATCAAAAAAATTTTGTAAAAAGGTAGGGTTTCTATTTCTAGCATCTTTCAGGCTTAATTCTTCAATAGCTATTTTGAAAATTCTTAAAGCGAAGAACAAGAAATCCACCTTGCTGGTTTATAGAAACCATCACTTGTTACACAGTGCTAAGCCCACTGGCGAATCGATGGCAAAAATAAAGCCAGATAGAAGGAAAAACTGTGGGTTGAAAGAGAGTTAGATGTCGTTGACAAAACGGGGATATATTATATGAGTGTGTGTGTTTCTGCATTGGGCATGGGCGGTGGTGGGTCTGTGGGCGTGGCATTTGTCGTGACTCGGTGACTTATTACTTTTCATGCTGCTCTCGTTCCCTTTCCGCTGGAAGTTGTTGGCTGTGGGATGTTGGATGCTGTCAAATGAAGTCGTAAAAAGATTGGGCAAAAGAACTTTTTTGTGGGCCACTCGCAGAAATACATGCATATAAAAATGGCAAAGTTGGGATTAGTTTCATCAAGGATAAGCCAAATGGCTGGACATGCCAGTGGGCAGCCGAGCAGCCAGGCAGCCGGGCAGCATATAAACGAGCCAAGGACTAAGGACTCGGGCATCCGTATCCCGTGTCCTGCCAAACCATTTTGCTATTTGCGCGGAAAACTTTTTATGCAGTTGCTGTGTGTCGTTGTTGATGCTGGTAGTATTCTGGCCAGCATTACGTAAATGAATCCCCCTTCAAGACCCCGCCCTCCCCCAAAAAAAAAACCAGAGGGTATGTGTGCTTGTGCTACCTTTATGGACGCACCATCTCGGCCCCGGGAAAATGTCATCTAAGCACGTTTGCAGGATCTGCATAATTTATGTTTGCATGTAGGTACGGCTGCTGGGGCGGATTACCCTAGAAAATTAGGTTTCCCATTTGATGGAGGACGCGGAGAGTGTCGCTCGTATAAAAACCCGGCACGACCTGGCCGCCATCTTCATAACTCCGGGTGGAGTGGTGCGACACGTGGAGAGGTGGTTGGACTGGGTGGTTGGGTGGTTGGGCGGTTCGGCTGCATGCCCAAATGAATTTATATGCACACATATATATCAGAGAGCTGCAACGAGTCAATCATTTTCTGGTACACCCGATCATTTACTCGTATCCGTTTTGATTAATCGCTTCGGGTGAGCGAAATGAAATGAGCGGTGAGCGAATGCGATCGTGCCATGAATGATCGTTTGTGATCGTTCAAGTGTGTGATCTGATCGTGTGTGAACGTTCGGCTTGAAGATTTTACCCGTTTGTGATCGAATATTTTGTGCAATCGATTGGTGTGATCGTGCTTCGCGCCTATCGGTGTGACAATGCAGTTCGTGTTATTGCTTTATATTTGGCACAACATATTTTTATATTTGCACAAAAGGACAACAAGTAATAGATTTTAAAAGCGTTTTAGAACTAATATCAAATGGAAGCTACACGTTGTCAGGCCACCGGAAAGGAAAAAGTTTCATATGGAATAAATATTTCTCAATAAACATATATGTTCACACAAAAAAAACTTGGTAAAATCAACTGTAATAATTGTCAAACAGGCCCCAACCAGCAAAATTGTCAATTCTACTAAATAAATAGTCATTTCACAACAACAAAATACACACAATTAGCAAAGACACAAACCCAAAGCAAAAACAAAATACACGTAACCATTTTAATAGTTACGTAACTATCTTTGTTGGTCAATTTTACCAAGTTTTTTTTTTGTGTGTAATACATTGAAGTGCACTCTCCATCTATTTTATTTCGTCGTCACAAGAAATCATATTAATCCGTTCACAATCTATTTATGTACAACTGACTCGAGGTCGCAATCATCGGGAACGATTGAGCGCTTCGGAACGATCATTTTGTTCACCTACACCCGAAGTTCAAAATCACATCATTGATCGTTACGAAGCGAGTCGGGTAGTTGATCGGATCGTACTTTGGCTTTCGGGTTTGTTCGTGATTATTCGTTGCCGAGTGAGTTTACCGGATTAAACGAAAATGATCGCGCGATGATCGATCGTACTCGATCATACTCGTTGCAGCTCTCTGATATATATATATATATATTTGTGTGCGCTCGTTTTATGACTAATATCTCGGAATATCTCTGGCCAAATGACTGGGGGACTCTGGCTGACTGGCACTATCCGCCACCTATAGCCCCCCATCTTCACCACGTGCACACACGGTGGCATATTTTGCAGCGCTGTGAAAAATAAAACAGCAAAATAAACCCGGCCAGCCAACAGGAATAAAAACAACAACAACGAAAAAAGAGGGAAAACATCGAGAAAACAAGTATAAAAATTTGTTTTTCCAACATTTGTCAACGATGGCGCGATGGCGATGAGGATGACACGAGCTGACGCAAACCAAGGCTGTCACTGGGCGTCCATTTCCATCCCGCCGACAGTTCCCAATTGCCATTGCCAGTGCCCGATCCCCTGATCCCTGGGACCCTCCGCCCCCAGAAAAATCTCTATATCCCCACGGCGTGTCATTGTCGTTGTTTGCATGTGACGAACTCTCCGAGTGCTCGTTGCCACCGCCGCCCCTTCGCGACCGTTTCAGGTGCCCCTGAGTCGTATCACACCCGCACGGTGGAATAAATAAATAATAATGATTTATTAAAGTCCAAAAAATATTTATTTAATATTTTCTGTCTAAATCAAAAATAAATTGATCATTTAAGAACTGACAACCTTTTTATTACAATTTAAAAAATTTAATTTTTCCAGCAATATAATTTTAGGCAACAAAAAACAGACAATGTTACATTGTTGTAAAATGACTATTCATTTTGGATAGGCTAGAAATTTTTTTTAGTAAAGTTAGCTGGGTTTGTAAAACCTGGTTCGCTGTAAATTTGACTGTAAGCTCTGAATTCCCATATGCTTCCGAGGTTTTATCCGCTCCATAAATTTAACAAAGCCAAAAATATATTTATCATTTAATCGAAACTACATCTGTTATAACTTAAAATATTTAATTAAATTAAATTATATTAATTTGATTTTTTAACAATTATTTATTTTCGTCTTTTAAAGTTTTAAAAGGCAAGTCTGTCGCTTTTGCCCCACTGTATTTCCCTCGGCAGCGTTTTGGGACTGAAGCGGACCGCCGCACAAGTTGCAGCTTTGTAGACACCACGTATACGGGTTTCTGCCTCGCTCCGGTTGGTCTGGCACTTGGCACTTGGAACTGGGAACTGCGAACTGGGAACTTGGGCATTGGGACTTGGACTCGGACGGAGCTCTTTGCTTATGCATGTCGCATGAGCAATAACAATATTTCCTTCGCTGTCGCAGTCGCTGCTTATTCTTTTCGATTTGCTTATTCGCATTTGGGTTCTTAGCTTCTTTTTTTTTTGGTTCAGTGTGCTTGTTTTTTACGTTTCTCATTCGCTTATTTGCAGGGATCATGATATGCAGGGACTCGGGGGAGTGAGAGTGGGAATGGGAACACATGTATTTTGCCTTACAGCGGGGGAAAAAAATGAGAAGAACGAAATTTAAAATTTATGTACATATATTCCCATTCCTTATTCGCATCCAGACATGTGTGGGCCGGCAGTATCTGTATCTGTATCTGTATCTGTATCTGCAAATGCGACTGTGACTGAATATGTATCTTGAATCTCTGGGCCTTTGCACTCCGTGCATATAGCCCCTTCCCCAGCCCCCCGAAATGATATTCCACTCCTCTTCTAGATGATGGAATATCATAACTTTCTGCCCCATTCTGTTCTGTTTGCCATAAATGAAATCCACGCGAACGCGACACGTTTTTCTGATGTTCGATGTTCGTAAATTGAAAACAACAAAAGCAAAATATTGAAATTTCCGTTGTGCCCTGAATATTGAGTTTGGTTTCCAGAAAATATTACATTTGATACGGAGCGACCATCAAAGTTCGCTGTAAACTTGCCAACTGCGGTGGCCACCGGAAATGGAAAATACAGATGACGCTAGTCATTGGCTACAAACTTGCTGACGTGTCAAAGAGATTTACTTCCAGTCGTATGTTAAATTCAATTGGGATTGGGTGAAGACTTAAATCTCGTAGAATTTTGAACAGCATTTGTAGTACAAGCGTTAGTTACATATTCTTTGTTTAAAAAATATTAAATATTATTTGGGATATCTAAGCAAAATATATTACTTTAAATACCAAGCAACTTAAAATTTCGATGTAAATATAATATTTCTTTTTCTCGATGACGAATTGAATTGTTTCCAAAGGGCACTACATTTTTCTTGATTTTTCTTATGGGTGTTTTCGTTTAGATATTACACCACTCGATGTCTACGATGCCGGCACTCTGATTCTGAGTCAATAATCCCCGGCATTTAGGCGTTACATCAGCTGCCCGCATTTCGGAACCCCATCACGCACTGGAACCTCACTCCCTATAAAAGGCCCCCACTTCGCCATTATCGCAACCCTTTGATATGTGAGAAGCGATTGGCGCAGACCGCTTATAGAAGCGAATGTCCCGCTAATTGAGCGCTTAGCCGATTGCATTCGATTCCCATTAAGAGGCCGCTGTCGCAGAGCCGAGAGCCGCGCTCGAATTAAAATTGAATCATTATTGAAATTCGTTTGTCCTCGTTCTGTTCGGTTCGATCGGACCGGCTTAGCACATTAAAATGGTTAGCGATGGCCGTTAAGCGGACGCCGCGCAGCGGAGGGTTAAAGCCGCTGGCCAATGGCGGCTGAGGCTGAGTGTGTATTTGCATTTGGCAAATTGTAAAAATTTAATTCGCATATCATGCGCGATAATCAGCGACGTGCATTATAAACCCATAAAATCGCAAAGCGCTGCCATAAATGTGTGCGTTCGGCGGGGCGGAGGCGGGGAAATGCCATGCCAATTGTCGCATTCAACGGGCAGCGTCGATAAATATCCGTTTATATGGTAATTGTCACTGTGAGCTCGCTTCTAACTTTCTGCTCGTCTGTCTGCAATTTGCATTTCTGCACAGCTGCGAATGACGAACTGAATATTATGCAGCCGCGATGGCAATGGCATATTTATTTTATTGCCCCGGTATCGGTATTCTATAGCCCATATACCATGGCACCGGCCCAGCCCTTCTTTAAATTTCGCATTAAATCTAGGACCAAAATGGCGGATTGGAGGCATAAAATAAATGCACAGGGAAAAAAGAAAGATAAACTTATGTGCTTCTTAAAATTCTTTTTATTTAAAATACCACAAATTGATTCTGAATTAATTTAATATGTTTTTAAAATATTTCCTTATGTACTTGAATATTTAAATTAAAAGAAATACATTTTAGAAGACTGTTTTTTCCAAGTGCCTTTAGACGAAAGGTGGATTTTCGGTTTAATTTTCATGTCCATTAACCAAGCAAAATGGAAACGTTCGCCAACGAGCGAAAGGATAAGCGAACCGGCCAGGCATGTCCTGAATTTTGATAGACCGAAAACTGGGGGGCAGGGCTTGGGGTTCGGAGCTGGAGCCAATGCGGGTATAAATTCAAATAAAGTTTAACGAAGCCCATCCGCCGTGGGGAAGGAGTAGGTAGGAGTTCTTGGGACTGGGACTCAAATTCGGATTCGAATTGGGTTTGGGGGCACGACGGTAGGCGGAGGCGGCCATGAAAATTATCAAAGCGTGTTATTACGGGCAGCCAAGCGCAACGCGATGCCAACTCAAGTGGCTGCCTTCGAGAGGATAAACACGGAGCTGCAAATGGATCTGGATGTGGATGTGGATGCGGATCGAAAATGGAGAGGACGTGAGGGTGAGCAGCAGCCACTTGTGGTGGCTCGGGCATAAATTTGTATTTCCTTTGCTTTTTCGGGCCCATCACGCACGCAAATAATCAAACGGAACGCATCAAACTGGTGAAAGGGATAAAAAAAAAACAAAATGGTCTTCGATTTTTAATAATACCCTTTTGCTTCAATCCCATTTCCCCCAGCCACTTCCGCCCACTTTAGATTTTTCGTTGAGTCAGCCCACGAAACTTAGGGCTAAATTGTTGCTCAGGTTCTTCCTGAATGCAATCGGGAAATCGGAAAAATCTCAATTGCCATTCTAGCATGCACAGTGGAGCTTTTACTTCCACTTTTTAGGAAATTAAATAATATCCACAAAATGGATTTAGTACTGCCTCTTTTAGTTCAAATTAATTTATTTTTATTGCCCATAAAGTGTTTCCGTTATTACTAAACTTTTATTTCAGTTTAGAATTATTACTAGACTTTTATTTCAGTTTAGAATATAATTTTTATATTTACAAAAATTGTATATTGTATTTGATTTTAGAATGAATTTAGAAAGCTGATTATATTTTTACTAAGCACGACCCACTGTTTCCAACTTTCTACCATTTTTCACGGCCCAACTGAATATTGCTCAAAATGCACGCCCATCTAATAGGCCGAAACGGTCGGAAATCCACGTGGAGCAGGGTACTCTGCTGTATCAACTGGAAAGTGGGTACGAGTGGTGACCCCGACAAACTCCGTGAACTCCATGCATGCACGGATGAGAGCTCCTTACGTGCTGGAGATGGAAAAAATAACGGGGCGTTGGGTTTCAATTTATCGCTCAGCCATCGCCGGGTAAATCCCCGGAGCGGTTTTGGGGATTTCTAAAATAAAATTTACGGATTAAGTTATTGTGCGACGCATGTATGATGCTCGACTCAAATGTGAACTCCTGGGAAAAACATTGAGGAGGGGGCGTGACGGTGAGGTCGATTACGTTTTACAGCGCAGCATAAAAGTTGATTGAAAATGCTTATTAGATGCAAGATTAGATGCGATATGCATCGCAGACCGACGGACCCGGGCAATCCTATTCGGGAATCAGAGGCGAGCATAAAAGTCTGCAGGAGCTGCGACGTGAGCAAATTTGGCTCCGGATTTTATACTCCCTGCATTTTGGGGAGACGGGGCGAACTTAATTGAAATGTCGCGGCAGAAACTGTAAAGTTTCGAAAACCAAAGGCGAAGGAAGGCCAAAAGGTGCGAACGCAAAAATTAAGTCCACAAAAATTTACAGCCGTCAGGTAATCTCATTAAGCCCGGATAATATTCCCACTCGGCGTGCGTCAGGCCCAAATTGAACATTCATTTCTAGACCCAAGATCCCTTCTTAAAAAAAAATAAATAACCTCGACAGGGCAGAAGGGAAACGAAAAAATCATTTAGCCCCCGACGAAGTCTACAAAAAAGTTGCTTTTGATAACATGGCTCATCAAAAATTCAGCTACAAGAAAAAACTTTTTAAAACAACAAATTTAAAAGAAAAAGCCACACACAGCGTCCTCCTCGAATGAGTCGACCCCAAACGAAGGCCTTCAGGCCCCAAGAAAACTCATCTAAATGGTGAGTCGACGAAATATTTATTGGGGAGTAAGTGAGAATGTGGCGAAGTTTGGTTACTCTATAAACAAAAAGAATAAAATGGTATTGCAGTACAAAAATATTTAATTGTATAAATATGCATAACTGTAGGGGCTAATACCTGTTCAATTACAATTTCTTGATTTAATTTTGCTGTAAAAATCCTACGCTTTTCAGAGTGTTTATTTCAGTCTTCCGACGAAGAGCCGAACCTCGTGCCTTGAAAATTTCATGAAAGATTCATAGCAAACAGCCGACGCAACTACCAAAACAGAGCAGAACAACACGAAATTGGGCAGATCCCACAAAAAGCTGAAAAACAGGCATCAATTTAAGGCCCGAAAAGCGAAAAAGATTCTTCTTTCCAGTTAGTTCGTTAGTCGGGCTGCTGCCTGTATTGCGGCTTCCATCAGCAGTTAATAAAAAATGGACCGTTTCGGGGCAGCGGGATCCGAGCGAAAAGTTAAATGGGAAAAGTTTCCGGCCTAACTAAAAGTGCGAGTTTATTAACCGCAAGCAATTTCCACAGAAATTTCAGAAAGGAAACGTACCGAATATTTCAGTTGCGGAATCGTAATACAAAAATTCTTTAACTAACAAAACAACTGAAGCTAACTTCCAAAATTGTGTTAGAGCCCATCCCTAAATATTTTGCCTTATCGTAGAAACCTTAATCCCTGCATTGAATGCCTAATTTCAATTTTTTTTAGTAATAAGTAATTAACATGTATGCACAAACACTGGAGGTGTGACTTGACATATCATTAGACCATTAAACAGAAATAAAATGTATTTACCAATTAATTTAAAACAACGCCAATTTTATGATATTATCGTATGAAGGCAATATTCAATAACTGATGGGCTACATACTAAATATTTTTTATAGCACTTAAAGCCACTACATACTCTACACTGAAAGAAATATAATTTGAAAAAAAGTTTTATTGCAACTTTACATATTCCGCGCACTTAAAAAACATTTTGGTATGTTATTTTCATTCTGTTTAGTCTGCACAAATTTTATTAGAATATTATTAATAAATATTAAAAATTGTTTATGCTAACAAAATATTTTGGAACTGTATTCACGTAATTTAAGTCTGCATATAAAAATGTTTTTATATTCCTAAAAATTTAGTTACCAATACAAGTAAAATATTTTTTTTTTTCTTCTGGTAAATTTTTAGTGCACTTTCCCTAGCTGTGAAAACTCACCCCCCTGTGGAAAACTCCCTGCCGCACAAAGTCTGTATATGTGGCTAAAAGTAGAGCAGAACTCGATGGTGGTGGGTTGTCGTTCTTTTCCTCGGTCTCATCTCGCCTCGATGGCCGTTCCCTTCCCCTCCCCTTCTTCCCTTTTCCCTTCAATTTTCCATGGCTGCCTTGGGTTGCCATTGCCGTCGGAGCAAGAGTGCGCGTATCTGACGGATACACAGATACACATCCGACGGCCGCCACAACGCATGCACAGTGCTGTGGCTCCTTGGGCGTGGCTGAGGCTGATGGGGAGCAGAACTATGTAGCTAGACTAGTTTATGTAAGCAGCCTGCTTTCGGTTTGGGGGCGACGATTGATGCAGGATTTGGACGGATCTGTTTTTTAGTTTTGGGGAGCAGGGAGAACGCCAAAGTCGCTGAATGATGCTGAACGGGCGGCCCGGGGCGCATTTGCCTATTTGCCGTAATGCCTGTCCCGTGTTTAATTTACGAGCAGCTCGACGTATGCTGCGTAGGTGAAACAGGGGGAGCACGGATTTATGGGCGCATCATAAAACAATTAACAAGACCGAAACTCGTGCCACATAAATTTCTGCAGCTCGGCTCGTGGATTGCGGCTTGTGTTACATTTCACAGCGTTTTATTATATCACAAGAATTGGAGCCGGCAATGGGAGGTTGAGTCTGCTGCTTTTTTAATTAACCACACAAGATTTCTACTCATTTTCATATCGTAAACGTTTATCCAACTTAATAAGTCGTAAACGCCGCTGCGACACGGCCTCTAACAAAGTTTCCGTTTGGGTAGCAAGCCCTCCACCCTGCGAGTCATCCCGCATGTGTGCGGGATTTGGCGATCCGCTGACGCCGCAGGTGAAAGCCTCCTGGAATGGCACATCCACATCCTGTACCGCTTCTGCTCCGCTCCTCTTCCCTCCTCACCCTACCCTTTGCCTCCCTTTTTGATCCGTGCTCCTCGGCAAATGCAGGCGATTACATGACAACGCGGAGGAAATAAAAGAAAACGTTAATAACCATACAGAAGTCAGGAAAGTGAGGACAATGGGAGGAATCGCAGGGCAATGGCAATGGAAATCACACGAAATTAGGTAGATTTTGTTTATTTAAATAGTTAAATATTTCCTAATATTTGTGTGTAATTTTGTACCCAATATTCTCTTTTACAAAATGTATTTAAAATTAAAAAAATAACTATATTTCATAACTTTGTACTCCGTTGTCTTATTTTCCAGCATAAAATGAAAACTACTCAGTTGTGGTCAAAAAAAGTTAAAAATGGTTAACATAAAAACGTTGACGTCAATAATATATTTAATATAAATAAAAAACTAATTAACCATTTAATTTACTATAAAAAAGTAATTGTTTATCTTTTTATAAAATTTGAGTGCTTTGAATAGCTAAGTTTATTTCTTCCTATGCCCAAAACTAATTGCTATTCCGTTTTCCCATTATTCCCCAGCACCCATTGTGCGATTTTCAGTTAATTTCGTAATTCTCGAACTGCGAATGGCGAATGCTTAAAAGTGAAGCTCAGACCTCGTTTAATATTCATTGCCGGCTCCTGCTGCTGTTGCTCTTTTTGCTCCTGCTGGGGATGTGAATGTGGATTTCGATGTGGCTGCAGCAGGTGCTCATGCAGCTTTTTGTTCCAGCACCTGACAATATTTTTTTAATGACTGCGATTAAGGCACCGCCCCGTGGCCCCCGGTCGCATCCACTCGATTTAATTAAGTCGTCGCCCCGCTCCGCCCGAGATGAGCCCCGCCCCTTTGGTATACCAACATGCCTTCCTTGATGGGCGGACGACGTCGAGATATTTGCGACATTTTTTGCTGATTCCATTGTTTACCTAATCTCTGTTTGCACAGCGGACCTCCCCAAGTTGTGTGCCCCGTCAGCAATTCCGAGACCTAAGGGGTTACAAGGGGTTATAACCCCCCACAGCACGCACACTCGTTTCACAGATACACACTGAGGGGCCCATAAAGATACACACACACATGACTGTGGAAGATACTGTCAACATGTTTGTTAATGCCATTTTGGAATTAACAAGATAAACTTTGAATTTCATTCCAGGGCCGAGCTGGAATTGACATGTGTCTTGTGTGCGTATTGGCCATAAACTGCGTATGTTACGTGGCCTTATCCTGTTAACCCCTTGATGCCCCGCACGATTTGCGGATCACTTTCGGCCACGGCGATCGCTGATCACCGACTTTCGGTTCGTCTTTGCTCGGTTTGTGTTTGAAGCCATAACTTTATTTATGAGGCCATTAAATCATCATTATTGTCCAGGCGACCTTGAGCCAGTAGGCTGGCGGGGGAGGGAGGTTTTTTTCTCACCCATTTCGAGACACATTCGCTTTCTTTTCTCTTCATTTCACTTCTTTTATTTGCCTCTTTATTGTTGTCGCCTTTTTAATGGTGCGTTTTCCTTTTAAGCCTTCTGCTCTGTTTGTGTTTGCCCGGCACTCGTTCTTCCTTTCTTTGCCCTTGTCTTAATTGGGTCAGCGATTCTGTGATTTGACTCAGCAAACGGACAACTAATTGCTTAGAAGGTTAGCAAGAGAGGTCTGGTAAAAAAATATAGCCGAGGTGTCTCAGAAATATTATAGTTTTGTGTCTCAATTGTATACAAAATATGTAATTTTATAAATTATTATTATTCATTTAAACATGCGTGTTTTAAAAAAGTTTAACTAATTCAGATACCCTATCTTTATATAATTTTGTAATGATTGTATATAATCACTTATGCTGATTGATGTTAAATATCTTCTTAATTTACCATTTAATCAGTATTAACTCGATCGAAACATAAACCGTCGTGAAATTCTTATTAATCAATAAATATAAATGTAACTATTTTCTGTATTATTTCTAAAGCGACCTGCACTATTCCTAATTAATAACGCAGAAAGCTACAAATAAAGTAAACCCTAATTGGAGCAATTTACTCGCGGCGGCATAAATGGAAAGTGTACTGTGGTTCAGGGACTCGTTGGCTTTTACTGCGCCTCGATATGGGTTTTCCCTGCTCTCTATTTGGTGAATTGTCTCTTTTTTTGTATGTTTGTGCGAAATTTCAGGCTGATAAAGCAATGGAAATGACGCGCACGAGTAGTTTTTCTTTTGACTTTCCTTTCGCCGCTCGGCAGACACCATTTTCTTTGCTGTTTGTGTAAGTTTTCCATTTGGATAATGGAAAAAGGCCATTTCATGCCATTTGCCTTACTTTGGCCAGCGGTCGGGGGCAATTCGAGGCGCACTATTCGGAGAGGCTTGCTGCTAAGTGGGCGCGGCGCCACATCCAGGCCCACTTGAGCCATGCCCCAAATACAGAGAGAAAAATCATTACTTTTCATATTTAAAACGACCCGCTTTTGTATAATTTTACTGATATTAGTAATCCACTTCGCATTTCATCAATTCACATAAGAGTGAGCAACATTTGAAAATGAATGTAGAATTAGAAAGATAATATTATGGATAAAATTTTTTTATTTTTTTTATTTTTATATAATATTTTATTTTAGTTAATGTTTTAATCAATTGATTTCCTACTACTTCAATCAACTCTTTTTTAATCAAAATTTTGCTATATTTATTTTCCAAAAGAATTTTCCGACATTTATTTTTAAAAAGTTATAGTTGTTTGGTTTTAGCTTAACAATATGAATATTATTATATTGCTATTATGCTATGTGACAAATTATACAAATTTTCATAGAAAACTGAATATATTTTTTTTAGGTAATTGTTCTCTCTGCATCTCAAGAACCACTTTGAGGATGGTTTCCTGCCCACTCCACTCCGGACGATGATATGTTTTCTTTTGCGCTTTTTACATTTGCAAAATGAATTGTAATGAAGTGGAATGGGGCGTGGCAATGGCCGCCCCGTGGAGGAAGTACGCCAACAATAAAATCATATTCGTCGGGCGCCAGCCATCGCTGGCATATAATTTTTGCACAAAAAGTCGTTTACAGTGTCTCATGCGCTCCACTGGCTCGTTGGCGGGGGTTCAAGATCAGCGGAGGGGGTCGTGTTGTTTGGCACTGCTTTTATTGGTGTTATTAGGTTGAAAGCACTCTAATAATGGTCGCCTTCTGATGTGGGGCACTTAATGGGTTTCAGGTCAGCAGTCGCATAATGCGAGTCACAGATTTCCAGCGGAGGAGGAGTCCAGGCCCAAGGACCATCATCGGGGGCAGCCGATAAAACTTGATTGCCAGCGACTAAAAAAGGGAATGCGTAGCCGGCGGATCGGATTGCAAATGGAGCAACATGCCGCCATTCGTCGATTCCAATAATTTGTAAAAACAAAAAAAGTAATACCATTCTGCTGCCATTCAACCCGCGATGATAAAATGCGTAAATCAACGCGAATTTATGGCTCAAACAAGTTTTTCATTTGAACCGAACGAGAAAACAAGTCCCGAGCACTGTGGATGAAATAACGAATTTGTCCCAGCAAATATCGCCCCTGGTGGTCCCCCATTTACATGATTCAATATGCTGTTTAACAGATGGGATTTACTGGGGATGGTTAGTAAAAAGAATATTCAAATTTACTTTAGGCTATTTTCTTTATATAACTAACAGCTCTTTATAAGATTTAAATGTACTATGGAATATTTTAATGACAAAATCGGGGGTATAAAAATTCGTAAAGATTTGTAAACGAATAAAAGTGTTAATAAGCTACATTTCCCTGTCTTTTTCCACTGTGCCAAAAAACTTTTGTTTTGTATTATATGAATTTTTAATTTTATTGATATCACAGTGTCTTCATTAATGAAGACCGTGCGTGAAGCTCATATAGAGAGCGTAAAGCCGTAACACCTGGTTTTGGCAGTTCGAAAAAAAGGAATTGATAATATGGAAATGTCACAATGCGGGTGGCAAAAGAAAAATACCCGAGAGATTGAAGTGAAGATGCAAGAACACAAGTATTTTTCTTTCCCTTCGAATATGATTAACTGGAGAATTTACGACTTCCCCCCGATTATTTTGACAAGCGAATTATGTCCAATGACGAGGGTCCTCGCAAGAGAATCTCAGAACCATAGTGCACTTGAGTAATCAGCAATCGAGAAGAAGCCATTTGTCAAACAAGTTTTGATATCGGAGAACGGGCATCATGGCTGCAGTTTTCCATTTTTGAATTTCCATTCCTGCGGCGGAATCCATAAAGATTGTACTTGGACAAGTGCTGGCACTTGAATCGAGCGTTTTCATTTGTAATCAGTTGAGGTTTTCATTTTTGGTTTGTTTTAAAATTCCAGACCCGTTGCCGTTCAAATTTATCGGCTACTTGACTTTTCCATCGATCCGCCGCCAAACGTCTCACCTAAAAATTATTTCCGAGCCTTTGGCATATAAATTATGGCCTTTCCTCCCGACTTCGACGGCTGACAACTTGTTTAATTAATATCTCGTTTAGAATTTATATGCCCCGTCAAAAATGTTCTTTCTCTCTGATAGTTTGGCACACGTGTTGGCTTTTCCTTTGCCGAGTTTTTCCTGTTCAACTTTTTATGTGGGCCATAAATCAATTGGAAAAACAAGCGATAGCAACCAATTTTAATTTGTGAAATGGATGTGAGCTCGGCATTGGTCCCATAAATTATTCGCCTTAAAAGGAAAGATATATAGCGGGTAATCTGATTAGGGACTTAACCGGGAAAATATTTTCCCGATTCCAGTTGGTCTGAAAATTGGATTTTATTCAATATTTCGAATGCTGTTTTGGAATGTTTTCTTCGGCATTTTTCTGCTCAGAAAACAGAAATCCAACGTCGACGTCAACGCCAACCAGAACCAACACATTCAAATCAGACTCACCCACACAGCGGTAAACACTGAGCTTGTATTGGTGCGTTCGAATTATTTTCTCTTCAGCACAACGAAGAGAAAAGATGAAGAGAACTTCCAGTTCCCGTCGTGCCGTCCCGCATTAAAGCGCCCTCTGACCCTGGGAATTCGGAACTAGGAAGTTAAGCACCAACACAAGATGTCGCTAGCCGGGGGCATGTGCGTAAAAAGCGCGTAGATAATTTTCGATAGATTTTTTTAAATATTTGTGGTACGTTGATAAATCCCGATAATTCCGATAATTTTTTTTTACTTTAGGCATTATAAATCTGTCGGACAGGAAGTACTGTAGCTTTTCGATAGCCATGAGAATTTAAGGGCATAGCGCCATATCTCGCGGAGATATGTCGTTCGTAAAAGGGCGGAGATATGTCGTTATCCCAATTTACGATGTGACCATGAGTTGTGTTGGTAGATAGTAGTTCTGGTAGAATGGGGACTCAGTTTAGCGAACTTATCTAGATCTGGTCTCTCTCTCTTCTTCTGATGAAATGACTTTAATTGCTCGACAAATCTTAAAAAAAAATGTTGATGTGAGCCCCTGAGCTGCTTCTTGTGCGTTTCGACGTTCCTCCTTATGGAGGTGTATGGACAGTAGGGACACTTGAACTCATACTTGGAGATCTGCTCTATGGTCTTGTCACCACAGGTTTGCCCCTGCAAGTCTTCTGCGTGCTGTTGTGGTGCTCAATGTCCTTTTGTATACCATGCGGTTTCTCACCGGGCTCATCAGGGTGCTCCAAGGCCAGTGCGGACGGAAGTAGCCCAGTGTCCTCGGAGCCCGACCCTCCGAGCTGCTTTTCATAGAGGATGTCGTCCCCTGGGAGAAGTGAGTCCTACTGCTCCCTGGTCCGAGCCCCCGTTCTCCGGCTTCCTCGGGATCTTGATGGATGTGTCTTTTTACTTTTTCTACTTTGCGAGATAGTATGAACAACCTTAGCATGGACATCAACAATAAAAGGTAATTTTTTAATATTTCGATATATTGGAAAATGCAACACTTAAATGTGAAGTGCTGTTGCATTTCTCGGAAACGGTCTTTTGGAAAAGAACTCTTCAACTTACAACTTACATTTTATCAATGTAATCATTTTATCATAATAATGTAATGAAATAAAATAGGTTACTTAATTTTTTTTCCCCTTTTAGAGCAATTTCACTTTTTATATTAAGGGCGCAAAGGATAAAGACAAAAAGCGTCCCCGAGAGGACGACGCCACCACAATAAATAAAAATAATTTGCCAAAGGTTTATTACAACTTAATGTCATATGATCATCGTTTGGTCATATAATCATATTGTCATTGTCATTAGCACAAGAGCAAGTTTGCGGAGAACACAAGTAAACGCTTCGTGAACGCGAAGTTGGGCAGTGTTAAAGTTTTGGGAGCCCAAGAATTTGTAAAAAAAAGTGAAAAACTACGAGCAAGGGTCGGTAAATTTGCTGGGATGCGTAAAGCCATCAGATTGGAAGGTCGGGTTTTACCTCCAACACGACGAACTTTTCCTCAGCTAGGTAATTTTTGTCGATACCCTTTCTTTCTACAAGTTCTCGAGCCCCACTTTAAAAAAGCTGAAATATTTGGATAGACCAGACGGTCATTGCCATGTAGGGTGGTCCAGAGAGGCACCTTGATTGACCCATACAATCCCGATTTCTATTCATTCCGGAAGACTATCGTCTTAGAAGAGAATGAGGTGGCGAACCGGCTATCCACATATGCCATCGAGTCGTTCGATGGGCTGCATTTTCAGGTCATTTACATCACATCACAGAGCAAGGGTTAAAAGCCTCAAAAACGCCCTTATTACACATTTCAAGAGCATATAAATCTATCAGCCGCAAAAAGGACATGGATCACCACAACGTCTCGCAGAGGCACCTGAAGAGGATGAAATAATGCCCGAAAGCTTCTCCCGGTTCTTGTATGCGATGAACGACACCCAAGAGCACGTGGGTTGGCCTGAGAGATGCCGAGGAAGACCTTAAAATAACGCCGAACCAAATGAAATATCATGGGCAAAAGGTGATCCCGTGGATCCTAATAACCGAATCGAGTGCCGACACAGACAAGAAGGAACTAAGGAAGGCGTTCATCGTAATTCACCCGCTAAATCTAGTATTCTTGGTATTTCCGTAGCTTATCCGAGTACCGCGGTACATTATGGCAAAAAAAAAACACAGCGACATTTCGTTTTTGTCCAAAATTACTGCGTATTTTGTCTAGACAAATTTTAAAATTAATAGTAATTAAATTCCCGATCAATTGTCGTTTATTGTATAAAAACATAGAATATCAATAAAATACAGGACAACATTAAAAAAAATACTTTTGATTTGATTTCAACCTTTATATCCCACAAATCAGAGTGTTAAGAACAATCACAAAGAAGTTCAGAATCACATTTCATGAGGCTTGAAAGTGCCAAGCATTGAGAGCCACAAATTATATTTTCAGTTATTTATAGAAATTAGGCCTCCAGTAAAACAATTTTAAAATTTTTTTTCAAAGGACATGCGGGCACGCAATATTCTCGGAACTGTGTAAAACTGGCATGGATACCCGATATCTAGGGGTTGAGTTTCCTGCGCAGTCTGTCTCCTTTCCACCACACCGCCAGGCAGCAAGGGTCGTTTTCGAAACTCACCACTACCCGCTGAGTCCGTGGTGAGATAACGGCTCTGGCTCCGCCCATTTTATAATGGCCTCTGAATGGCAGAGCGGCGCATGCGCAGTGCCAGCGAAAATGGAGGCGAAAGAGGATGGAGAAAAGTGGTGGAAGGGGTGGAACGGCTCAGGACAGGATTTCCAGGCTTTTCCGTCGCTGATTTTCATTCGGATAAATTTATGCAAATGACTTGGAGCGCTCAATATGGAAACGAGCCGCGTTCTAGGCGGGCAATTAAAAGCGGGATGGCTTTATGATATCTCATGGGTGCCGTGGCTCCAACCCCGGGACTCCACCTCCTAGTCTCCTCAGCCGGGACAAAAGGAGCGACCGACTGGCATTTTATTGTCTCGCTGCAGCGCATTGCAACATGTGGCATTAATTATGCGGCGATAATGTCTTGCTTTGTTGCCGAGAGTTTTGGTCTCTCTTTTTATGAAAGTGTCGGAATAAATTACATTATTTTTGGGCCGCCTGTTCCGCGGAACTGATAAGATAGTCCCAGGGAACCAACGAGCCCGAACCCTCGAACTCTCGAGCCTATACGAAACGAAACCGAACCCACATCCCTGGATGCTCTGGGGCCTTTGGAATTTTAATGGGAATGGGTGTAGGCGGTGGTGACACGATTGCCCTCATGTGTACCGTACACATGTCTCTCCATTTATGTTCTTCTGAAACATATTCCCATTAATTTCCGCCGCCATTTGCCGAAGGGGGCTCAGCACGCGCTTTTCGTGGGTGGATGACTTTTCCCCCGGTCGATGGAAAAGGGGCAATTAAAATGTGACAGAACACCATTCTGCACGTCATCAATTATGGGCTTTATGTATTCATTGGCTCTTCGATTCGGCGAGCAGGAAGTGCCATATGTTGCAGTTACATCATCGACCATCTCCAGCTGAGCTGCTCTAGTTTTCCTCAACCCGTTTCGTTCGTTCTTCGACTGGGAATTATCCACGGTCTCGACCTGCCCATTGTTCCGACCAAAATATTTTGAGGCCCAAGCTGCTGTAAACTGTTTATGATGTGGTCATAAATGACCCGCCTTCACGCTTTCGCTGGGACAAGCGATTTCTACGGATTCGAACGGGGTCTGAACCCGAACCGGATTGTCATCAGCATAATCCTGCCAAATCCTGCGGATCTCGGCCGCATTTTGCGTCACTCTGCGCGCCCCCGCCGCGGTCTTCTCTTCGCACTTCCATAAATCATTTCGAGGAGGAGTGGAACCCTTAACCCGATTTCTACCTGCCTGCCATTCAAATATCGCCCTCCTTCCGGAAACTGCTGGTAATATATTCAATCTAGCTAGCGACGATTAATGCAAGGCCCAACTACAGCACTCCAATAATTATTCTTTAACTTCGCAAGGTAGAAAGATATTTGTAACATCCTCAATATACTCTTAAATAATGAAAAGATTTAAACGAAAGGACAATCAGTTAGTCGACAGGATTCGGAACTTATTAAGAAAATGAAGAGAAAGTACGATTTAGATATGAAAGTAATGGCAATCTCTCTGATATATATTTTTTCATTTATGTACAGTCATCGTCTTAAATTAAAACAAGAGAGAACGCTATAGTCGGGTGCCCCGACTATCAGATACCCGTTACTCAGCTAAAGGGAGTGCGAAAGAGATGGAGAAAAACTTTGATCCGCCGTAACTTTTTAACGAATGGTCCGATTTGAAAAATTTCTTCTACATTTCGATAGGTATTGATAAACACAATAAAACTGAATTTTTACTTTTCCAAAATATTGAAATTTTTAAAATCGTATATAAGCGATTGTGGGCGTTAGAGGGGGCGTGGCACCCTTTTGAAACAAACTTGCGCTGCGTAGGAACTCCTAGAATCTGCATGCAAAATGTCAATCTTCTAGCTTTTATAGTTTCCGAGATCTCAGCGTTCATACAGACAGACAGACAGACAGACAGACAGACAGACAGACAGACAGACAGACAGACGGACAGACAGACGGACAGACGGACATGGCTAGATCGACTCGGCTAGTGATCCCGATCAAGAATATATATAGTTTATAGGGTCGGAAACGCTTCCTTCTACCTGTTACATACTTTTGCACGAATCTAATATACCCTTTTACTCTACGAGTAACGGGTATAAAAATGTCTATATTTAGTTGTACCTTTATATTTACGTACAAACCTACATTTATGATTTGATCATAATTTATGCTGTTCATATATTTATCGCTTATTGTATTTCTTGAGCTGATTTTCTTATTGTACCAAATTGGGATGAGATTTCTTGATTAAAATAACGTTACACAGCGTGGCAAGGACATGAACATGAATTTTAATATGAAATGTTCCAAAATCTTTGTAAGTGAAAAAAAGTTATGTAAATTTAAATGGATCTCTGATTTGCCAAGTAATGTTGTTGACTTAAATTCACGTTTATCAAAGTATCAGTGGTACTCACCTTAAGAAAGGAGCCCTCAATTAGCCGACTTAGAGGCGGTTTCAAGCGGAGCTGCGTGACTTGCGAGTGTTTGGCCGGTGGGCCGAGGACTATGTTCCAATATACATATTTTAGCAGCACCATAATTCAGGGCCGCTATTTACGTCTCGTATGTCAGAAGCGGAGGCCACAAATCACTTTAATTGAAGTCACGCCCCGCGCACTCGAGGGACCCCGTCTGAAAGGCTGCACCGCTGTCCCTTCAGCTGGCAAACCGCAAGGCGGAAATGCTGGTAAATTCATTCTTGCCTTTTTGCTTTTTTCTTTTCCATATTCCATGTTTTATTTTTCCTCAGCTCGCACACGCGAAATTGTAATCCACATTCACAATTGGCCAAACGAACGCGCGCGGATGCGGATGCGAATGCGGATGCGAACGCGGAGTGGGGTCAAAGTGCTTGTTCTTTGTCATTATTATAATTAATTTCTGTATTTTTGGCAACAAACGACGCCGAACCGGCTCGTCTTGATTTACAGCCACTTCTTTCATTTTTTTTTTTTACTTTGGGTATACTTTTGGTATACTTTTGGGTTCTCTTTTGCAGCGTTTCTGGCTTTTGTTGTCCGATTCAATTAAACACAATTGGTGCAACGCCGCCGCCGACGATGAGGACAAAGGACGTGGCTCCGGGACCCACAGCCGGACCTCGAATGCGACAACAGGAACTCCAGGAGCTCCGCAGGACAATGGCCACCGAACGGGGAGCAGGACGAGTTGTTTCAGCTCCGGGCGACGCGACGGCGACCTGATGGCAAAGTGTCCAAAAAATAATATTTGCTGTTCACTTTGACACAAGGCGCGCTTGGGTTCGTTCGCGCGGCTCGCTGGCAGCGCAGTCGACGAGCCAGGCGCAGATACAGATACGCAGATATACAGATACATAGATACAGATATACCGAGGTGGTTGTCGAGGAGATGCCGGCGTTGCGCTGAGGTTGTGCGTTTCGTGAGGATGTGAGTTCTGTGAGGATGCGAGGTGAGCATGGCACAAAAACAGAGAATCGAGCACTGAAAATTGAGAATCGAGAACTTGGGAACGAAGAACCGAGAGATCCCCGAAGGGAAAAGTGGGTAGGAAAGAACGCCAAGCAGAAGGTCGTAAACCCGGGCAGCGCTGCCACGATGGCAACACTTGCGAGAACGCCAAGGAAATGAGAATGAGAATGCCAGGCGGAGACCCAATGCCAAAAGATGAAAAGCCAAGAGAAGCGGCGGCAAAAGGCAACGCGGCGGGTCATAAAACGCCCGTGTATCTTGCCTCTCTCTCGGCCCGCAGTAGCCCCGTCTCGCTCGCTCTACGGCCCCGCAGCCATGGTCGAAACAACCACCCGACCATCCAAACTGGGGACCCGGCACACACAATACACACTCGAGGGTACATACAAACGACACCGACTCATGTCCAATCATTTTATATACGCCATTTGCTGTCTGGCGCAGATACATTTGTATCTTTATGTGCGAAACAAGTCCCAGGCCCGACCCGTCGCCGTCGCTCAACCCGAAAACCGAATCCGATTCTCAATCTGAAACTGAAACTGACTGTGGCTCTGAATTTTTTAACCAGAGGCCGAGAGACTTGACTCGAGGCTGACGACATCGACGAGTCAATTTTGAATTCCAGTTTCCCAGCTCGGTGGTTGTTGTGTGCCGCTCTAATCATTTGATTGTTATTCCTTCGACATTCTGCTCATCTGACTTCTTCAACCCCCAATGGCCTCTGAATCCCGTCTGGGGTTCGGCCGCGCGCTTATCTTTTGATTACCAGATCGAATCGTATTGAATTAGGTACATATTTCCAGCCATCCTCGGGCACTTTGCGACAACTTTTTACCATTACCCCGCATATGCCGCAAATTCGCCATGGATCCCTCAGGGAAGAAAGTGTTTTAGCCCTCAGTGTTCCCAAGACATACAACCAATCCAACTTGCATGTAATTTACGTTTTACAGAGGATAGAACCCATCTTGGGCAAATATTATCTTAAGGAAAACTAATGTTGCTGGAAGTACTACGAGTCCTAAGCTAAATTCATTGGTTAATTTAAAGTTTTCGATAAAGTTTATGGGAAAAAAATAAAATGTTCAAGATGAAATGTCAATCGATTGGAAATTATATAAAAGTTGAAAAGTTGAAATGTCAATCGATTGCATTTTATACAAAAAGTTCAGGAAGGTATGACAACCCCTATTCGGATCAATATTTCCGTTGTGACGTCCAAAAAACTGTTTTTTTTGGAAATTCGGTATTTTGATTTCTGACAAAAAAATACATTTTTTATTTTTGTTTTTTTTCTGTAATTTGACCAAAAATGGTCTTACACAAAAAACACATACTATTTTGAACAGATAACAAAAAATTAAATAAATTCATGACACTTTTCGTGTGGTTTTAAAAAAATAAAAATTTACATCATAATTTTTTGCAAAAAATGGACAAAAAATAAAATTTTCAGGTTTAAATGCCAATTGATTGGAAATTTAATAACGAGTTCAGAAAGGTATGACAAACCATATTTAGATCAATATTTCCGTTGCGACGGCAAAAAAATGTCGTTTTTTTTTTAAATTCGGGATACTTCTTGAATGGCAAAATTCCTTTCTTTTTTCACTTGAGTGAAAACCACCCCCCGTGGATTCGCGCATGGTGTAAATAATATTTATTTAATATTGTTGTATCTAAAACGAAATAAATTCTAATGTTTTTGGGGCCGCTTATGTAATGTATCGCATAATTTTTGCATTCCAAACACACTATAAAGGTACAAATAAGTTTTAAATAAAATGCATTTTTTTAATTGTAGTGCTCGGAAGCTACAAACGAAAGGAGTGTTTTAGGTAGGCATGCAGATTCTATTTGAAAAACTTGGCGACATTTGAATGCCGACCACTAATAAAACAGTCACATTTATGGGTAAAAACTTCAAAAATCGGAAAATACCGAAAGGTTGTGGCACGGCGAGCAATCCACACCAGAAGTTCTATAAAAAAAGTGTTTCGTCGACGTAATAATTAGGACACGATCTACTCTTAATTCAAATATAATTGGCCAGACATAAATATATGGTAACACAGTGCAACATGAAAAATGTAACCGCAATTCTGATTTGATGGGCGGAAAGAACTCATCGAAATAAGCTAAAACCCATTTGGGTTTCTCTGGCTTAGCTCGCGTTTACCTTTTATAGCGAGTTAAAGTTTTACATACAAAATTTATTTGTAACGGCCATATCTTGTGAACCGATTAAAATTTCACTATCAAGTCTTCAGTGATTATGTAGCTATGAACTCAAGGAACTAAATTGACAAATGACTCTTGCGCACTTAGCACCTAGTGCACCTAGCGCGTTAAAAAACAAATTTGCCTAATTTTTCGATTTTTAACGCGCTAGGTGTACGTCTTCGCAAGAGTCATTTGTCAATTTTGTTCCTTGGGTTCATAGCTACATTATCACTGAAGACTTGATAGTAAAATTTTAATCGGTTCACAAGATATGGCCGTTACAAATAAATTTTGTATGTAAAACTTTAACTCGCTATAATAGGTAAACGCGAGCTAAGCCAAAGAAACCCAAATGGGTTTTAGCTTATTTCGATGAGTTCTTTCCGCCAATGAAATCAGAATTGCGGTTACATTTTATAACCCTAAAAATGTTGCACAGTGTAATCAAGACGTGAATATGACTTCGAAAAACTAGTTTAGATTCAACGCTATCAGGATGAAACTTTGCCTTTGGTCTTTTTTTGTAAAGCTGTGTAACAACGCCAAAAATATTCAATGTTTTATTCCGTTGAGCTCGTTATTAAAATACAAATCGATTAGCATTCAAACCTAAAAATTATTATTTTTGGCATTTTTTGCAAAACTTTCGTGATGTATGAAAAATGTTTAAATCGATCGAAATAATTTTTTTTTAAATCAGTCGGAAAGTGATAGATATTATTATATAGGGTTATTAGCTGTACAAAACAATGCAACTTTTACACCAACGTTCCACCAAAAACACCAAAGAAATAACAAGTTTTTATTAAAAAAAACAAATCGTTATTTTCGAGCAGAAAAATCAGTATTTGGCTCGAAACAATGGAAATATTTGTTCAAATATCGAATATGACACCTCGTGGAGTTACCGGAAAAATTATAATTTAAGCAAAATTCAGAGCAAAAGATTAGTCATTTGACTATAAAAATGGGTCAATAAATTTCCAAAATGTGGAGATAAGAAGGTTAACTATTTGACTTTTTTCGACCGAATTAAAGCTTTTTGTTAATATATTTAACAAGCAACAGGATCTCAACGAGCTAATACAAACTGGAAAACGGTAAAAACCTCGTTCTAATAAAATTCTCCAATGCGATTGCCATTAAAAGTAATATGAAATCTTTATGGCGGCAACTGAACATTTTTGATACAACAGGGATTCAATCGATTTATTTTAAAATTCTCGCACCACTGAAAACTACAATTTGGCTGGCGGGGGTTGTTCATTTCTTAGGACGCAACCACCCACCGAACCCATCCCTATTCCCACCCAAACGAGCCCAACCCAACCGAACCGAACGAAAGCTGCTCGATGGGTGAAAGCGTCTCCTTGTACATAACATACAAAACGCATGAAACCGAACAGAACCGAGGCACTTTATCTCGCAATATGCGAACCTTCGAGGAGGGGAAATGCCATGTTTACATAGCAGGGTGCATTTTATGGTATATGCCTCCCCGAAGCCTCTAAGCTCAGCATCGATGAAAACTTATTTAAATTTATATAGGTAGATACATCAGTCTGTCAGGAGGTACATAGGTCCATGTGCACACTCAACTCCATGTATACTTATGCATGCATTTATCGGCTTTCTTCTTCCAACCCCTTGGCAGGGGTTGAATGTCATTTAAACAAACATGAGATTGGAGGGTTTACTTTTATGACTCAGGAAGAAGGCAATTATCAATGCAAATATTTGATTTCGATAAGGATTTGCTAGTTTTCAGATACAGCGATTGCAAATATAAATGGGTTCAATGGACAAAAACCATTAGATTTATTTTATTCGAATCCATTAATATATTAAAGTTTTTGTGAATACTTTTACCTGTCCTTATGTCATCCTCTCTCAACCTATTTATTTTTAAGGATCTATAATTTATTAGGAAAAGTTTCGTTAATTAATTTCAATCACAACTTGACCAAATAGATGCTGAGCGTACTTTTTTTTTAACCACATTTCCGTTCACTGTGTAAGGACACGAGTAAAGGTTTTTAAATTACCTCATACACCCGTGGATATGAATACAATTTAGCATACGTTTTTAGAGTCAAATTTATTGTAAGGTAAATTTGTCAAACCACCTTGTAAAACATTCCTTACTTAAGAACATTTTTCACAATTTTAGACTGATTTCTTTTCCTGTGTACATTTTATAGAGCCGAAAACGTGTTCTTCACTGCGTTAAAAACTTCTGACCAAAGTTGATTTTTTTTGTTTGCTGTTGTCTTTTTGGCAAAAACCGACTATCGATAAACGTAGTAGCGTAACGTAATATTCACAAACATATGTGGTAGGCTTTTGTTTTTAACTTCAAGCTGACTGCCGTTGACTTTACCTTCTACCTGATATTAGGACATTCGTCTTTGCACAGTCAAGCCGTCAACTTTTCCAAAAGCAGTTCAAAAAGTCGATTCCCTACAAAAAGATCCAGATTCTGGTTTTCTTGGTTGGACCAATGATAACGTCACTCGTCTACTATTCAAAATGATCCAGATTTTGGTTTTCTTGGCTGGACCAATGATAGCGGCACTCGTCTACATCTACTTCAATCTGCCGTCGTAAATCAAGAAGAGCCGCGAATTCAATCGCATTACTGAGGTCCTCGCCCTGGAGAAGTGGGCTAAGCAAATGCTTGAAGCTAGCCTAGACAGAAGCCCCCATGACGAGCAGCTGGTTGCCATTGGCTACCAGTTCTTGACGAGCTTCCTAGCCGACGTGATTGACTAGTTCAAGAGAGAAGTTGGAAATTACTTTCTGGAAATTACTTTCCAGCTTCTCTCTTGAACTGGTCAATTACGTCCGCTAGGAAGCTCGTCAAGATTACTCCCGGTCTAACGGTACGTCATTGTTATTCTTAATTTCTGTGGCTGACATTACCTAGTAATAAATATATCAGGAGATGAATGGAACTCGATGATTGGAGTCGCATCTCGGACATCGGTGCTTGAGGTAGCACCCTTCCATCCAGCTGTTTAGATCGCTGTTTAAATAATGGTTAATAAATGGTCCAGCATTATTCATCAGATCCTGAATGATGACTTATGTACCCTTATATTGCGGGGAAAATTTAAAGGGATTTTTATACAACAATAATAATTTAAGGTGAATAAAACTATTAAATCCAGCTTAAGCTTACTTTGAACTTATTTAAAAACCACTTGAAGTACACGAGTGCCGTTTTCATTGGTCCAGCCACGAATCAAAATTTAACTAGAATAGCATAAGCACAAAACATGATATAAAAAAAGGCAAAATAATTTAAGCAAAATAATTTAAACAAATTAATTGTAAAAATAGTTCACCCTATTGTTCTTGAGGAAGCTACATATATGCGCGGTCCACAAAAGGTGATATATCATCCTCCACTCGGGTAAAAAATAAAGGAAATTTTGATATTCAGAAAGTATGCAAGAAAATTGTTTTAATATCACCGCCCACAACAAAATCCTAGATCCGCCACTGATCCGCCCTTATACATATATCGACAGCCCAGTAAAGTTGAAGAAAGCTGCAAATGCAACAAATATTTCCAAAAAGTCAATGGACTATATTTTGTTGATAAATGCAGATATTTTAAATACAATTGTGCAGGCTGCAGAACTATCAGCTGGCTATTAAGGTATTAATTTAAATAAAGTGCCTGAATGATGTACCTACCTTTTTAACCACAAATACGAAACGTAATTATCAATTAATTTGTCTTTAAGTGATTTATGATAGTCATTACCTGGGCAACAAATCTCTCTTAACGTTTAAATTATAAAAAGTCAATTAACGATTGACAGCATTGATTTAAGGTAGACGAAATCGAAAGAAGCTAAATAAGAATTAATTTTCTTCGTACCAAAAAGCTTTAAAAAATACCCGCCCTTACACCGTAGTAGCTTTTAAACACTAAGAAAGTTCAGAAAAACACACAGTTACATAATAATTTATTTAATCTTAAGACATATGCCGAAACAAGACTATTAATTCTAGTTTAAATTTATTTAAGCGCTGTATTACAATACCAGAGGCGAAAAAATCAAACAAAAAACTCAGAAAACGTAATGAAAGAAAAGCAGAAATTCTCCGAAATTAGAAAATGATTCAGAAAGTGTACGTTTGATGATCAGAAAGCTTCGTGATTTCTTTTTGGGCTGAGAGAGTGGCGATTACGAGCTGATCCGCTTACGAGTAAGTGCGGTACATAACATACGTATTTTGCTTTACGTTCTGTACGAGTACGAGTATCTGGATGTCTATGAATAAATTCGATGGTGAGAGGTCGCTTGCGATGTGTCAACATCCTCCTCCTCTTTGGTGTACTTACCGAAATAATGGGTGGAAAAAAGAAACAGGTGTGACTAAATCAAAGGATACCAAGGAATCAAGAAAGTGTGGAAGAATGTAATACGGCTAGCATGGTACCGCGAAATATTTTGGGATACTTTTGAATTGTGTGTATATTTTTGCACTTCTGCAACTTGTTGTATTTTATTCACAATAATTAACTTTTTAAAAAAGAGAATTGCTAACGCTAGATTAAAATTCACTAAACAAACTATAATCGAACATAATCATAAACATAACCGACTTTAGACTACAACTTATCGAGGGCTCGAAATAATAATAATACAAGAACATGAATAAAGCAGTGGGTGAAATCATTTCTTCATCAAGTATGTATAGGCTAATTATACACATATAATGATAGGCGTAGGTGTAGGTGTAGGTTTAGGTGTAGGTATAGGTATAGGTTTTAGCATAATAATATAATGCTCGGGGCAAAACATTAACAAAATCGATAATTACACAACACAACTAAACTTAGACTTAATATCAGGATCAAGCGGCGTCGGTACACATGAAAATATATGTATGCATATGTACGATTACTATATGTACTATGTGTAAGTTATATAAGTAGCTGTTACGGTATGCTAATTACTCCTCCTCGACATCTCCCCATCTCTCCATCGTTTCCACACTCGCTTACTTCAGTAAAGTGTATTTCTCTTTAGTTTTTGTTGCTTTAGCTTTACGAGTAGGTTTGTTTTTTGTTTTCTTGGTTTTAGAGTTAATTTAATTCGAAAGCGACTTCAACTATGGAGTAAACATGCACACACTCATTTAAATTTGCTTTTTGTTTTGCGACTTACGATTAACCATTTGCTAAAATCGAATTCGAGTTCATATCATACAAGTATTGAATATCTCTGCAATATATAGTATCTGCATTAATTTAGTTATCGAGTGCTGGCTTCGGCCGGGAATCAGCGCGATGTCTTAGTTTATATACAGGAACTTAGAAGGTATCAAAGGACACGACACGACATTACGAACATTACACGACAAAATTTATCCTAGACTGCGGAGTGTGTGTGTTTGCATTTGCGGGGATCTGTGAGGGGTCCGAAAATTGTTAAACAATTTCTTTTGTTTCAAGAACATTTATCTGGGTCTACAATGTGCTCTGCTCTGCTCTGCTTCTCTCCGCCGCTTCCGGCCGCTCTTAAGTGGATAGTTATGGTAAAATCTACTACTCGAACGCGTGTATTCATAATTTATGCGGGGTTATATTCACTGACGTTTAAGTATATTCATATTCATAATTTATAGTTCGGAAAATTCATAGTGCTCGCCTAGGTTAATGAGAGCGTTGAGAGAAATACGTACATACATATATTTTCGTACAGTTGCGAATTGAATTTCAAGTGCATCTGCTAACTGCTGCTTTTGCTGCTGCTTCTTCATCTTACTCGTATCTATATTCAACTACCGAACTAAGCTGCATTATCGTGTTGGGTTGTGGATCTCCGTAAATCCGTAGAACTGACTTAATAACTAACTGCATTTCCATCAACGTCGGCTGCTTGGTCACACATCAGCGACGCCTGCGCACTTCTGGGCAGCTGCTTCTCCAGATCCTCCTCCTGTTCCTCCTCCTGGCTACATATTCCTATCCCGCATCCTAGAGATCTCTGGTGTTTTTTGTACATTTAACTCTCTATCGCTGGGCTAACACGGAAAGTCCATGGCCAGCTCGTTCTTGATCAGATGATGGTGGTTCGGATCGGACATGGTTGGGTTGGGATTGCTATTCGGATTCGGATTCAGATTCGAGTTGGGCGGATTGCCCGAACCCGGATTGGCTAACTGCTAGTAGGTGGCAAAGCCCATGGCGCCCGCGCTGCTGTTGTCCAAGGGTCACTGGTGCATCTTGGCGGCATGGTGACCCATGTTTAGGCTAAGGTTCAGGTGGTGGCTGCTGTGGTGCTGCTGGGTCGCCTGCGAGTGGTTGTGGTTGCTGCTCGAGTTGTTGTTGTTGTTCTGCTGATTTGCCTGGCGCTGCGAGTTCTTCTTGTTCTTCATGCGCCGATTCTGGAACCATATTTTGACCTAAAGATATAAACATATTATTATAAATATTATTTAGAAACCATTATTAACCACTCACCTGTCGCTCGGTCAACTGCAAATTCCTGGCCAGCTCCCAGCGCTTCTGCTTGGACACATATGCATTGAAAAGGAACTCCTTCTCCAGCTCCAAAGTCTGGAACTTGGAGTACGGCTTCCGCTTTTTCCGGACGGACACCTGGCCGGTCCACTCGTGCAGTCCGGGATTGGGCGTGCAAGGACCCACTGCACCCACCGACAAACCACCGGAGGCTCCTAAAACGATCATCAAATAAATGGGTTAAACTTCGTGATTTACTTCATATATAGAAAGTACGGGTGGTCCGCTGCTGCCATTGTTGTTGCTTTTGTGTTCGTTGCAGTATCAGATCGTTAAGTTTATAGTGCAATTAAGGAAATTGTTTAGCAATAAGCGTAATACAAAATTATTCAATTCAGCGTTTATGGCCCCTTAATTGGCGCGGCACGGGGAGCGGAGCTCCGAATTGGCATCAGGCCCATATTCACACCCGAGTGGTTAATGTTTAATGAATACATTCGTTCCCGCTCATTGGGCGCCCAAATGAAGCAATTAAGTTAATGTACAAAATAAGTGACAAGTTGGATTTATTTTTATTTAAATGCTAGTAGAAAGTCACATTAATCGGGCAGCTTTTGAAATCGAAACATCTTTCTTTTTATTAACCATTAATTAGCTGCTACCAAGACCCCAGAAAACCTTCATTATAATTGTAAAACTGGCTGGTGAGGTCGTTTCAATGAAATACACACCGATAAATACCTGTCTTTACTATTGGGGGCTCCCCGGGAAAATATGAATTGCTGACAGACACTCTTCTGACGGTTCGAAAACTTCTGGTGATAAGACACAAACATAAGCAGGCAACCCCCATAGAATGCACTTCCAACGACTTTCACACCCACATTAAGGCGTAACGCTAGCCAAATAGCGAGAATCGATTTATGGGCTGTTTTGCAGTACGCTAATTGAACGACAAACTTGCCGGTTTCGCAATTCGCTATTCCAACCGATACGGTGACAAAACAGCAACACAACAACTACAGAACTTTCAATGCACATAGAAAAATCGTATTTATTTTTTAACTGAATATTGAGAGATCAAAAACTTTTTAACCCATAGGGGATTATTTTATTTTTATTTTTATGAAGTATTGAAAATTCTATCATTCTGAGTTTAAGACAGCATTCAATTAAATTGAAGAATTGATCTAAGTATAAGATTAAATTGTAATAATTAATGTTTAAAATCAAAATCTAGGCCGATATTTACTTCTATTCCGAATATTGAACATTAAACATTATTTGTAAGTATGAGGCAAAAAAAAGATCAGAAGGTCAATAAACAATATTTCTTAATTAAAACATTTTAAAACAAGAGAGAACGCTATAGTCGGGTTGTTGTCCCGACTATCTAATACCCGTCACTCAGCTAAAGGGAGTGCGAACGCTGTGTCGGGTTGGTGTCCCGACTAACAATCGTAACTCAGCTAAAGGGAGTGCGAGGGAGATAGATATATAGTTTTTGATTGCGTATAACTTTTTAATGAATGGTCCGATTTGAAAAATGTCTTCTACATTTCGATAGGTATAAATATACACAACAAAATTGCATTTATACTTCTCGGAAATCTTTAAAGATGTGGGCACAGGACCCATTTTAAAATCGTTAGTGGGCGATTGTGGGCGTTAGAGGGGGCGTGGCGCTCGGCTAAAATAAACTTGCGCTGCGTAGGAAGCCAAAGAATATGTGTGGGAAATCTCAACCTTCTAGCTTTTGTAGTTTCTGAGATCTCAGCGTTCATACAGACGGACAGACAGACAGACGGACAGACGGACAGACGGACAGACGGACAGACGGACATGGCTAGATCGACTCGGCTAGTGACCCTGATCAAGAATATATATACTTTATGGGGTCGGAAACGCTTCCTTCTAGCTGTTACATACTTTTGCACGAATCTAGTATACCCTTTTACTCTACGAGTAACGGGTATAATGACTGATAAAAATGTAACAAGAAAAAGAAAAAACAACCAATAAATTTTAAAAGTTTTCCATACTACAATTCAGAAAAATTTAAAATATCTGTTACAAAATTCTTGTAATAATTTTGAAAAATGAGTGATTTGTTTTCTGTGCTTGCCAGACTGGTCGCGCTTAAATGTGCTGACTTTTTGTTGGACTCACCTGAGCTGGAGTAGTTCTCGCTGGGATAGCCGCGAAGTCCGCCCGGCGAGGAGTAGGTGGGCGGCTCGTAGCTGGACGTCGATGTGCCCTCGACGGACTGGCGGGCCGCGGCGCTGACGTGGCGCTCGGCATCGTTCATGTAGGCCACTGCCGCCGCGGCGGAGGTGGTCTGATCGGCGCGGTAGCCTTGGGTCCAGTACTGCTGCGGGGGAGAAGGTGATTTTGGGTTGGAACTGAGTTGTTTACGACATCGGTGGGGTAATGATGGGTGGTGGGTGTTGACCTCGGACACTTACACTTACCGGAAACTGGGTGTCTGGATAGGGGTAGGGGAACATGTGCTTGCGGTCGTAGTACCCCGACGCGGAGGCGTGATACTGGTTGAAGCCGTCATCGTTGTAGGTCCAGTGTGCCGGGTGCCGCTTGACCGCCGCCGAGGTGTCCGTCTCGAATCCCGGGCCTGGCCGGATGGCTGGTATGTGCAGTGGCGCTAATTGGATGGACATATTGATGTCTGAAAGCAAACGGGAAACGCGGATTGGATGCTATTAATATTTGTTCAAAGTCAGGCAAATCTAATTTTAACGACTACTTGAGCTTGCTTAAATCGACCTCTATCACGGGCTACTTGATCATTGTTGCATTTTCTCACTTGGCGTGGCATAGCGCTTAATAGTTTGGTATACGTCAATATTATAGTAACCTATAACTTATTTGTTAGGTCAAATATGTGTTTATGTATACGAATTGGTTAAAAAATTCTTTCATAATTTCCGTACTTTTTTTAAAAAGAGTTTTTTGATACCATTTATAAATTACAGACTGTTGGATACAAACGTTTGGTGTCTTAATGACTTTTAAATTTAGTCGATTGTTAAATATAACCCAATATTATTTCGAATAAATTTATGATTCAATAGTTTAAGCTGCAATTTTAAAGAAATATAAAATGATAAGATTTTTTTTTTTATAATACCAAATTGGAGTAAAAAATGTAAAATGTTGTCAAATGTTGGACGAATTTTTTCGAAATTTTAAAAAAGGAGATATGGTTTTGATAATAATGTAGTATAATAAAACATATACAAATTTTTTCTTTTAAAAAAATTGAAGCTTTTAACTTTTGAAATTAAAATTTTCTATAAATAAGAATCATCTTAATTAATAAAATTGGCCAAAAAAAAAGAGAAACATTTTTTACAAACAAACAAAAGGCGTGACGATTCTCAAGGCAAGTCAAGAAAACCCTTATCAGCCTTTTTAAGCGTGCTGCAATCAAGAAAACTGGAACACTCAATGCATTGGCGACAAAAAAAAGTAAAACGGCCCTGTTCCCAATTTCACTTTGTTCTATAACATTTTCCTTTCTGAAGATGTTTTATGGCATATTCCCACAGAGTTTTAGGGTTTCCAATAAGGATTCCCAATAGTTTTCAACCCCATGTCTGGAAATATTTCTGGGACCTCACCTTCCTTCTGAGAACTAACACTGGAGGGAGAAACACTCGCCGTGGTCGGCGCAACGATCTGCGTCTGGCCAGGAGCAACTGCAGCATTCTGCTGTTGCTGCTGCTGGAGATTCGCGGAGGCGCCACTGGCAACACTATTCGGGGTCTGTTGCTGCTGCGGCAGTTGCTGATGGTGGGGCGATGTGAGATGTTGCTGCTGTTGTTGTTGCTGCTGGGCGGAGGGTCCAGTGGGTGTTTGGGAGGGACTGAGGGCGCCGGCCACCGGTGTTGTCGCCAGCTGTTGTTGCTGCTGCTGCTGGAGTTGCTGCTGCTGTTGCGGAGCGGGAAGAAGTTGCTGCTGCACGGCGACAATTGGCACAGGCGGAGGATCCTCGTACATGACCGCATGCGTGGGCGTGGAATGTGTGGTGGGAGTTGACTGCTGTTGCTGCTGCTGGAGCAGAGAGTTCGGCGAGGAGGGGACCACTGCATGTTGCTGCTGTTGCTGTTGTTGCTGTTGCTGCTGTTGCTGCTGTTGCAGGTGGGGATGCGCGCTGTGGTGATGGCTGGTGGTGTGCAGAGGCTGAGGCAGGTGGTGGTGGGCATGGTGATGCAGTTGCTGCAGATGTTGCTGCTCCTGCAGATGCTGCTGCTCCTGCTGCTGTTGTTGCTGTTGCTGCTGCTGTTGTTGCTGCTGCTGCTGCTGCTGCTGTTGCAGGTGGTGCTGCTGCATGGCGGGCAGGGAGGGATGCGCCTGGGGATGCGGATGCGGGTGCGGATGCGGGTGGGCGGTGGGTAGGTGGGAGTGGGTGTGTGTGTGATGCCCCCACCACGCCCCGGCAGCGGCGTGCGACCCGACTGCCGAGACATCGTGGGGGTCGTAGAGAGCGCACGCCAGCGGGATGGTTGGGGTCTGGGGGAGGGGTGGAATATTTACGGTTATCTTGGACGCGTTGCACTCGAACTGCGGCGGCGAGGGTCTAAGGCGGTGCAGTTGGGTCGATCGCCTCGACCCACCGACCTTTCTCTGTCTTTTATCTTTTGTGACTTCTTTTTAATTGTTTAATTTTTATTTAATTTTTTTACGTTTTCAATTATATTTTTTTTTTTAAATATCCAAAGCAGTTTTTGTATTTTTCTGCCCCTTTTATTTTTGCGTACCGCACACGCACACAGACGTCCGTCAGCGGTCACACGCACACGCCGACTTACTCACACACGCACAGCGCCTAAAGAGCGGGCAAAGAGAGTCACTTTGTTGTTGCTGTCGCACAGGGGATCGAATCAGTTTCGGTTTGCACAGGGTGTTCGCGGTCGCCAGAAACTCACGCAATATTTTCAAATTGGCTTTTTTCAGTTTTCTTTCGTTTATTCCAATTTTCAAAAATTTTCCAATTTCCGAATTTTCTCTTGTTGGTCAAAGTTTTTCTTTTCACTTTTCGGCCGGTCTTTGTTTTTATTTATTTTGCTTTTCCTTTTTTTATAATTATCATAAATAGTTTATTATTTTTAAAGGCCTGCAGTAGTTGTTGCTGTTGTTGCTGCTGCTGCTGGCGTTCGCTTTTTATGTTGCTGGTCATAAAATTTGATTTTACGACCAAAACAAACAATTAAACGCAATGTTTGCAACAGTTAACAAAATGTTATTATTTCTCCTCACATCGCCGGGGGACTTGGTGTTTTGATTTAAATTTTTTTACGATTCCAAAAGCGTTTGTATTTATTTATTATAATATTTTTGAAAATGTTCAAGTTTGGTTTTTGAACCGTGCGAGCGAAACACTCCCAGCTGAATGGACGGCGAGTAGGAAATCGCTCAAGTCCCAGTCCTCGACGAAGTTGCAGGGCCGCTTGACTTGGATGTTGCTGCTGTAGTTGCTGTTGTTGTTGCTGTTGTAGTTGCTGATGGACGCCCGCGCGCCTTCCAACCGAACAGAGCGAAGCACAAATCTACACTGACAGGCAGCAACGGACGGCGACAACATATCGCTGGCACACCGACAACACAGCACGGAAACAGAACCAGAAACTCAAACTCAGAAGCGGTGGCGTTCTCTCGCTCTCGCTCCCCCTTCCCTCTCCCTTTCTCGCTTAAAGAGTCAAGAGGCCAGCCAGCTTAGCACAAAAGGCAGCGGCGCCTCCCTGTCCGTGTGACTCGAAAGAGAGCGCGGGCATGCGCCGATGTTGCTGCTGTGCCGTTGATGTTGCTGCTGCTGCTGGTGGTGGTTGCTAGTTGCTGCCGTTGCTGTTGCCGTTGCCGTTGCTCCTGCTGCTGCTCTCTTGCGGCGCGTTATGCACACGTACAGTGTATACAGCGTGTGTGTGGATCCCAGACAGGCCGCATGTGTGTGCGTGAGTGGGGGGCTCAAAGAGAGTTCTGAATAAAATACCACTTTTTCAACTAGCCATGCCAGTTTGGAAAGAAAAGATGGTATCGATGGCTCAGGAATTCCCTGAGCTCAGCAGGTGCTCCACTCCAAGTCGCCGAGGGTCACCGAGGGCGAAGCACACACGCACACTGTACGTGTGAAGGCCTCCGCTCTTCAGCAAGCTAAAAAAAACACGCTCTCTTATTGCCCGTTTTTGGGGGCTGATTTGAATACTTAACACGCGCGTACCACAGCGCCCTCTACAGCCGAGATTTGGCTGGAATGGGGGCGGGGAGGCGTGGTAGGTCGCAGCACTTTGTGTGTAGTTAGTTGGGGCCTTTGTTATCGATTCCCGACAGCAGCACCAATCATGAGAAAAACTCCACTCTATAAGGACCGAGGATCCCATTATTCGAGTCATCAGAGGAAAGTGACTAATTAATGTTAATTAGCTAAACAAATACATGCGTGCGCCAGCTCATTCAGCAAATTATGAGAAACCCCGGGTTCCTTGTCACCCCTATCTCTGCTCTCTATCTCCCCCTTCACATTTCTACGGATTTCCTTCCCTTTCCCGCTTCGAACGGCATTTGCCAAATTTTACGCTGCAATGGACAATTATGGGAATTTTATGGCAATTGCCATTGGAAGAAAAGAAAAGGCACAGAGTCGAGGGCAAAGAAATGTTAACAAATCGTAAAAAGGACGCGACGCGAGCAACTCTCAACCCGTTTGACAACAGAATGTATGTACAATCGCATAAAAATCCATTCTCAGCAATTACAGTAATACATTTATGCAAGGGTTCAAGAAAGTGACAGAACTTATGGAAATTGAAGTTGAAGACTTACATTTCTTACTTTCATTTTGAATATTTAATGTCCCATATTTTCTTATTGATTCCGTTTTGACTTAAGCAAATGTTTGTATATTTGTTAAGGTCTTTAAACAATTGATAGAAAAAATCTTGGAAGGCCTTAAAAGAATCCTTCAAATAACAATAATTAAATTGTATTAAAAATGTTTGAAATTTTGATTTTGCTTTCTTATTTGGATTAATATTTTTTAAATTTTATTAAAACATAAACTAAACTGTCAAAATTTTTAAAAAATGTACAGCATTTGTAATCAATATTTAAAGACATAATTATAATTATATAATATTATATAAGAAAATGCAGCAATATTATTGAGTGAAGAATAACTAGGTAAAGTTTTAGAAAAGAGTTTTAATATAAATAACAAATTAAACTTTATGTTTAAAAACCCCTTTATTTCCATAGGTTATTTAAGATATTTTAATACTTCTCTGATTGCACCTAGATTAATCAGACTTATCTCTTACCTGGAGGATGGGAACTGACGCTGGAGGGAGAGATGCTCGCCGCTGTCGGCGCAACGAGGTGGTTTTGGCCGGACGCCACCGCTGAGAGTTGTTGCCGGGGCGGTGCTTGGTGGGTCTGCACCGCTGCTGAATTTGGGATGGATCTACTCCACCGGTCTGCTCACTTCCTGGATCGAATACTGCAAAAAAGAAAGAGATACAGCCCATCAATAACGGTCAGTTCCAACGAGGCGCCACTCATCATATCTGACCATTTTCCCTATGCTGTAAAAAAAGAGGGAAGAAGGACCAGAGGATGCCGACTTTATGGCCGGCGCAAACGTCTTGTTTGCATTTGACACCGCGCAGGTAATAATGCAGGCTAAACTGGCAGCCAACCAGGGACGAGACAGGACGCAGGATGAAGGATGCCGCGATTTCCCGCAGGGACAGGGCCTCAAGTCAGTGCGGAAGTGAGCGCCGGGTCCGGAAAAAGGGAAAGGGAATGGAAATGGGAATGGGTCGCACTCAAAGTCGAACTCGAAGTCAGTAAGACAAGGAGACACGCAGACAGCAGCGACAGACAGCCGTCAAACACGTCGTAAAATTTGTTTCTCGTTTTGCATTTGCATTGTGCAACACTCACAGATACACACTGGGATCTCCGTCTCCCAAAAGGCGGTGTCAGGGTCAAAGTCAACTCCTGCCCTTCGACTGCCTGTACTTTCATGCCCAACTGCCCTCCACTTCAGTGCCCTCCATCTGGAGTTCTGGAGGAACTGAAGAGGAACTGCGGAGGAACTGGCCCCATGTGTCCCTCAAGAGTTTCGCTTTCGCTTTGATCGCACTCAGCTCTCTCGTAAAATCATTTGACTGCAGTTCCTTCTGGGCGGAAGAAAAGGGAAATGGGCAACGCAAACGATTTGTTCGGAACGGAGTTTATAGTTTTTATGCCTTTCCCCTTCACTCAGAAACAATTGCGATGATCGGTGATAGGACTTAAAATATAAGTATTATTTAATAAATACTTTTAGTTCGTATCAGCTTGAAAATAATTATTATTATTAAAGAAATGTGCATTACACATGTATATTTTTAGATCTGAGTAATATTTTTCTAAATGAGTACCAGTCTCAAAAAGTCTTAATAGAACAATATTGCCATAGAACAAGACGTTCAAAAATTAAGACTAGTTATGTTCAAATAAAGTAATGAAAATATGAAAAAAGCACAATGACGATAACCCGATTCCCAACCTCGACAATCGTGGGAAGATCGGTTCAGTGGGTGTCACAATTATCGTGAATAATTTGTATTTTTGTCACCAACAATAAAGCCTTTCATTCGCTTCGCCTCTCTCCTCGCCCTTCACTCCTTCTTTGTTTTTTTTTGGGAAAAATAGAGCTATAGCCATAAAAAGAATTTCTTCCATTTTTAACGATTCTCGAATTTGAATAAGTTAATTAACAAAATTAATATTCAAATGGGTTTATGGCCGAAATGGCGGCTTATGGCTTCATTATGTGTGTGCTCGGTCCCAGAGTTGGGCTAAAATTTAAATTCGGACAACAATAAACCTACCACAAAATATATATAATCGTCTTGGACAAATTCACATGCAATATGTCCGAATGAAAGGAATGGGAAGAAGAAAATATGGTGAGAGGGAAGTTCATTGGCCAGTCGCAATAAAAATTTCGGCTGCTTGTTCGCTGGGTTCTTGGGCTCTTCTGCTGGGCTTCTCCGGCCGGAGATGCTGCGCCCGAATTAGATGAAATAAAATTAAATTCATGTTATCCAATTAGACACAGGGGTCCCGCATGGCGATCGTTAATGATCTTTCTCCCAGCTAATTATGATACGTCTCGGCCGGCTCTCGGCACCTTTAATGGCCTGAAATCTCTTTATTCTCGGAACCCTTTTTCTTCTGGACCACCACATACCGCACCGTTTTCCCCGTAAGCCGGAGACGAATCACAGATATACACGGTCCGATTCCGATTCCAAGTAAACTGAAAAACTAAGCTTGGATCGGATTGAGGTTGAGGATGGCGGTAGTGCGATGAGGTGACTTTTCCAAACAAGTTTTTCTCATTCCTGTTTGCGTTTGATCGTGGAAACGTGTTCTGGGGGATTCTTACGAAAAAAGCAAGAAAGAAAAAGAAGAGCCAGCCAGAAATTGGGCAACAGAACAGCCGACAGAATCATCCGAGCGAGAAATACAAGAGATACAAGATACAAGATACAGAATACACACACACGGCGAACTCATCCCGGGCCATAATTAGAACAAAGAGCGGACGGAGCCGGAGGGACTGAAAAAATGAAATATCATGCTGACAGCTTATAAGCGAGACATTTTGTGGAAAGATGTCAGAGGCGGCCATGTATCTGTATCTGTATCTTTTTCTGAATCCCTAAGATATATGTCGGCTGCTTGTTTTCTGGTTCCCGTTCTCAATCTCATTCCCAACATGGCCACCGCCCCTCGGCCCCTTTGGATATTGTTTACCCAGCGTTTCCATTTTATTTCGTATTTTTTTGGCAACATCCTTTCGGGACTCATATCCATTGTTGCTGCAATTTATGATCGGGAATTGCTTTGTTTAATTATGTACACAAAATGTCATTGCTCTTTGTCTGGCGCACAAGTAATTGGCGCTGCTGGGACATTGTATGATTTTATGCCCAACCGTTTGTATAACATCTTAGATGTGTCATAAATATGTCATCGGGAAGAGTGTTTTACATTTAGCTTTCAAGATTATACACCGAAATCTTCGTTTTTCCGGCTAAAAGCTGCTTTATTATTCTCACGAACATTGGGTACTAAAGGTTGACCAACTTGGCCGCCACCCTTTTAGCCCTTTTTTAAAAGGGTCAAACGGCTGAGGTATCAATTACAGGAGCACTAATTGAGAGCCCCCAGTTAAATGCCAAAATGTGGAAGCCACAATTAGCCGTGATACCCCTAAATGGCCGTTTATCGTATCTGGCATTCATATAAGTTTAAGCACCTGAGAAAGTGCCGTGTCTGTACTTGAGCCATATTTTAGTACATTAAATCTAACTAGTTAACTGCCTTTTATTGCCAGCAAAGCGTTTTACGACAGACATATACGGAGCGAAAAGGCAAGAGAAACAGAATGAGAGCGCGCGGGCCGCAACTCTTTGGCAAGTGAAATTGTATGTAGATTGCATTATATATTGCAATAAAAATAAAAGTAAACACCCCTAAAATTAAAACAACACTTTTGGCCACTTTATGGGTAGTCAGCAGTGGTGCAGAGTGGATCCAAGTGGATCCGAGTGGGCCGAAGGCATGCAAGTGGGGCTCGGAGTGGTTTTATGTTCGGAATTAAGTCGACGGAAAGTTGAAGGCCCGTGTCAGGCGTTTGACTTTTGTCTGCTCGCTTATTCGGCTCTTGGATTCAGTTTTTCAGTGATTCAGTTTTTCACTTTGGGATTGCAGCGAATGGAGCTCCTTAAATCCGAGCATTACTTTCACCTTCGCCGGCGGGCAGACAGATGATCTCCTTTCGGTGACAGGCGGCGGCGACCTTCGGGCAAGCTCATAAATTTAATTACCAGAGGGGAAGACAGTTGCGGCCATAAAAATAGACACATTTGCAGGCGAAACGCTTCCGTTCGATTCAAATTCGATGGCCAGCTCTTTTCTCACGCACCTTTCTAGGTGGCCACTTTTCCCCGAAAATCGCAATTGATCTCTAACCCATTGGATAATGATGATGTCGGTCAATCGTCGCACCTCTTGTTTGAACGGCTTTATGGCCAGTGGGCCAAAGTGTTAATTGCCCCGCTCCACTCCAATAAGGTGTTAATACCATGTTTATGGGCATTAAATTGGCCACCAGTTAAAATTCCAGCAAACACGACGAGACACGAGTTATGATGTCGTTAGGCTATTTGATGGCGTCTCAGCACATCCCCACATATTTGTACCCTGCCATCTGGGAGTGTGATAAAAGAGCCGGGGATTTTATGGCGAATTAATTGTCACAGAACAAGAAATCGCCCGAACCAAATCGCCCAGAGATTTGTGCCCCGCATTATTGCATATCGCATATATGCAAATTGCGAGCGAGAGGTTTTTCTACTTTTCTACTTTTAACTTAACGAAATTGAATCGCAGCCTTACTTTAGCTTAGCCCAAAGCCGAAGACATAAAACCCAGTCTTGCCAACCAAAAAAAAAGGAAAATAAGTGAAATCATCAATTTTGTTTTTCCAGCTCTCTTTGGCTCTAAGAAAATTCCCAGCGGGGGATGGAAACTTTGCTACATTGTGTCTCTATTTCTTGTTTGGAGTTTTCCTTCTCTCTTCCTTCACTTATCCCTCGGAGTTTTCCTTTTAAAGGCGACTGCCTCATTTACATAAGCATAATTTCCACATAGAATAGTTACATAGCTAGGCAGCACAAAGAGATACAGACTTATAATACATACATATATATAGCCGGGGAAACACCCCTTCCGCCCCTTTTCATTTTGACATGCCTGGCAGCCAAAGTCAGCAAAATATTTATTCAAATAGCGTGCGCGTCTCCGGCTCCCTAAAGGTTAATTTCAGTTTGGCAACATCAACGGCCTCCACCCCCCACCACCCACTTCCGCTGGCTGCCAGAGTTTTTGGCCCAAACAACCCCCACAAAACGACAGGCGGTCGCGATAAGCAAAGTCAAAAGCATTCAAGGATAAAGGGAAACAGGGAAAGAGGCCGAGAGAGAGAGCGAGAGAGATGGAAAGCTCGGGGAGGATGTGGAAAAGTGGGCGCCAACGCTTGAGGGCGGCTCGGAAAAACACGAACCACCCCCAAGGACCAAGGGTAGCCGAGTTTGAAAACACTTTTGCTGACGTTGTCGCTGGCTGAACACACCAACACACCCACAAAACAAAAAGCAAATACAAAAACAAGGACGAAGGATGGCAGTGGGTGGCTGGGCGGGAATATCGATCCCTCTTGGGTCGTTGCCTGCACTCAATGAGTTCTCAATTTACTTTGTGCCATCGCCTTTGTGCTCCTCGTGTATATAGATTTTGTATCCTGCAGATACAACCCAAAGGCAAACAATCCTGGCGAGTGGAAAACGAAGA